>NW_027192702.1:0-634705 GCF_949987515.2 Delphinus delphis | reverse complement strand
GCAGGACAGGCCATGGAGAACTGGGAGCCTTGTTATGCTGATGGGCGGGATGTAAATTGCCAACAACCACTCGGGAGAAGTGTATGGTGTTTCCTGAAACATCTAAAAAACAAAGCAACAGAACCTAGGGCACTTCCACTTATGGTCCTATAGCTTAGGGAAATTAAAATCAAAAAGACACAGCCACCCCAAAGTTTGGAACGGCTCTGTTTACAAGAACCTCGTTTACAGTACAAGTTCAACATCGCAGAAAGTGAAAAATGGATAAAGAAGTTGTGGTATTTACTTACAAAGCAATATCACTCAGCAATGAAATCTGTGTCATCAGGCCCTTAGCAGCACAATGAGTGGATTCAGGTATGATGATTCTAACTGAAGTAAGTCACACAGAAAAAGAAACATCATAAGATATCAGTAATACACGGAATGTAAACTTGGCTACACAGGAACTGAATTACAGAACAGAACAGGGTCTCAAATTTAGAAAACCAACTTATGCTTGCTTAAGGGGAAAGGTGAGTTGGGGTGCTGCATAAAACCAGAGATTGAAATGAGCACAGATAAATTTCCTTAAGTCAAATATGGAATAGACAAGAGCTACTCCTTGCTCAACGAAATGGACTCAAGACCGCATATTAAACGCCTAAGAATGTACCTGACTAGTAAGTATCTTAAAACCTATGGATTGCTATGTCTCCGAAAGAGAATCAAGCATGTGTACAGGGGCATAAACGCAGCAGTGATAGGATTGGAGAGGTTCGGTGAGCAAATGAAGACCCTTTGAAGTCATATTGCATGGTACCCATTACACGGGTCTTAACTCTCCAGGTTTAAGGTATTCTTCCTTCAGCTAAAACATGCATGTGGAACCCAAGTATGATCAACCATGTGAACGGGAGACGTGTTCAAATATGTCTCAGTTTTCCTCCACTTGTACTCGGGTGCAACATTCGAGACGCTTTACTAACACTCTCCCCACTTGGAGAGTCAGCGCCTTTAACCTCCTGTTTGGCCCAGTTTGCAATTTCTGCGGAAGATGAACAGGAATAGCGAGAACCAATGAGAGGCTAGCTGGAGGTGTCTGGACGGGCAAATTTAACTCTCATTTCCCACCAGGAAGAGGAAATAACCAAAGGCTCAGCGTGCCGTACCGGAACCAGATTAGGGCCTGAAGCCATTCTGCGGTGTTGCGGCCAGCTCAAAAGAAAGCGAGTTGAAGAAAGGAGCTCAGGGGCACTGTAAGTCACAAACATGCAGAGTTATAAATGACAGCTATCGTCCAAAAATAGACTGAAGTAAGGCTGCCAAGAGGACTTGAAAGCGGGGCAGAATTGCAGGAAACCGATTTCAGGAGGTAGACTGGAATTGCATTGAAAGCATAGGAAAAGAGGCAGAACGTCCACAATGATGCACTTGGCCAAAAAGGGCGTATGCGTTTTTTCCTGAATCAGGAAAAAACGCATACGCCCTTTTTGGCCAACCAAGCAAGCTTGCAAAGGAAATCTGCACTACAATGAAGTCTCACTTCCCCCCGGTCAAAAGGGCCATCTGAAAAAAGTGTAAAATCCAGAAAGGCAGGACAGGCCATGGAGAACTGGGAGCCTTGTTATGCTGATGGGCGGGATGTAAATTGCCAACAGACACTCGGGAGAAGTGTATGGTGTTTCCTGAAACATCTAAAATACAAAGCAACAGAACCTAGGGCACTTCCACTTATGGTCCTATAGTTTAGGGAAATTAAAATCAAAAAGACACAGCCACCCCAAAGTTTGGAACGGCTCTGTTTACAAGAACCTCGTTTACAGTACAAGTTCAACATCGCAGAAAGTGAAAAATGGATAAAGAAGTTGTGGTATTTACTTACAAAGCAATATCACTCAGCAATGAAATCTGTGTCATCAGGCCCTTAGCAGCACAATGAGTGGATTCAGGTATGATGATTCTAACTGAAGTAAGTCACACAGAAAAAGAAACATCATAAGATATCAGTAATACACGGAATGTAAACTTGGCTACACAGGAACTGAATTACAGAACAGAACAGGGTCTCAAATTTAGAAAACCAACTTATGCTTGCTTAAGGGGAAAGGTGAGTTGGGGTGCTGCATAAAACCAGAGATTGAAATGAGCACAGATAAAGTTCCTTAAGTCAAATATGGAATAGACAAGAGCTACTCCTTGCTCAACGAAATGGACTCAACACCGCATATTAAACGCCTAAGAATGTACCTGACTAGTAAGTATCTTAAAACCTATGGATTGCTATGTCTCCGAAAGAGAATCAAGCATGTGTACAGGGGCATAAACGCAGCAGTGATAGGATTGGAGAGGTTCGGTGAGCAAATGAAGACCCTTTGAAGTCATATTGCATGGTACCCATTACACGGGTCTTAACTCTCCAGGTTTAAGGTATTCTTCCTTCAGCTAAAACATGCATGTGGAACCCAAGTATGATCAACCATGTGAACGGGAGACGTGTTCAAATATGTCTCACTTTTCCTCCCCTGGTACTCGGGTGCAACATTCCAGACGCTTTACTAACACTCTCCCCACTTGGAGAGTCAGCGCCTTTAACCTCCTGTTTGGCCCAGTTTGCAATTTCTGCGGAAGATGAACAGGAATAGCGAGAACCAATGAGAGACTAGCTGGAGGTGTCTGGACGGGCAAATTTAACTCTCATTTCCCACCAGGAAGAGGAAATAACCAAAGGCTCAGCGTGCCGTGCCGGAACCAGATTAGGGCCTGAAGCCATCCTGCGGTGTTGCGGCCAGCTCAAAAGAAAGCGAGTTGAAGAAAGGAGCTCAGGGGCACTGTAATTCACAAACTTGCAGAGTTATAAATGACAGCTATCGTCCAAAAATAGACTGAAGTAAGGCTGCCAAGAGGACTTGAAAGCGGGGCAGAATTGCAGGAAACCGATTTCAGGAGGTAGACTGGAATTGCATTGAAAGCATAGGAAAAGAGGCAGAACGTCCACAATGATGCACTTGGCCAAAAAGGGCATATGCGTTTTTCCTGAGTATATTCAGGAAAAAACGCATACGCCCTTTTTGGCCAACCAAGCAAGCTTGCAAAGGAAATCTGCACTACAATGAAGTCTCACTTCCCCCCGGTCAAAAGGGCCATCTGAAAAAAGTGTAAAATCCAGAAAGGCAGGACAGGCCATGGAGAACTGGGAGCCTTGTTATGCTGATGGGCGGGATGTAAATTGCCAACAACCACTCGGGAGAAGTGTATGGTGTTTCCTGAAACATCTAAAAAACAAAGCAACAGAGCCTAGGGCACTTCCACTTATGGTCCTATAGCTTAGGGAAATTAAAATCAAAAAGACACAGCCACCCCAAAGTTTGGGACGCCTCCGTTTACAAGAACCTCGTTTACCGTACAAGTTCAATATCACAGAAAGTGAAAAATGGATAAAGAACTTGTGGTACTTACGTACAATGCAGTATCACTCAGCAATGAAATCTATGTCATCAGGCCCGTAGCAGCATAATGAGTGGATTCAGGTACGATGATTCTAACTGAAATAAGTCACACAGAAAAAGAAACATCATAAGATATCACTAATACACGGAATGTAAACTTGGCTACACAGGAACTGCATTCCAAAACAGAACAGGGTCTCAAATTTAGAAAACCAACTTATGCTTGCTTAAGGGGAAAGGTGAGTTGGGGTGCTGCATAAAACCAGAGATTGAAATGAGCACAGATAAAGTTCCTTAAGCCAAATATGGAATAGACAAGAGCTACTCCTTGCTCAACGAAATGGACTCAACACCCCACATTAAACGCCTAAGAATGTACCTGACTAGTAAGTATCTTAAAACCTATGGATTGCTATGTCTCCGAAAGAGAATCAAGCATGTGTACAGGGGCATAAACGCAGCAGTGATAGGATTGGAGAGGTTCGGTGAGCAAATGAAGACCCTTTGAAGTCATATTGAATGGTACCCATTCCACGGGTCTTAACTCTCCAGGTTTAAGGTATACTTCCTTCAGCTAAAATATGCATGTGGAACCCAAGTATGATCAACCATGTGAACGGGAGACGTGTTCAAATATGTCTCAGTTTTCGTACCCTGGTACTCGGGTGCAACATTCCAGACGCTTTACTAACACTCTCCCCACTTGGAGAGTCAGTCCCTTTAACCTCCTGTTTGGCCCAGTTTGCAATTTCTGCGGAAGATGAACAGGAATAGCGAGAACCGATGAGAGGCTATCTGGAGGTGTCTGGACGGGCAAATTTAACTCTCATTTCCCACCAGGAAGAGGAAATAACCAAAGGCTCAGCGTGCCGTACCGGAACCAGATTAGGGCCTGAAGCCATCCTGCGGTATTGCGGCCAGCTCAAAAGAAAGCGAGTTGAAGAAAGGAGCTCAGGGGCACTGTAATTCACAAACCTGCAGAGTTATAAATGACAGCTATCGTCCAAAAATAGACTGAAGTAAGGCTGCCAAGAGGACTTGAAAGCGGGGCAGAATTGCAGGAAACCGATTTCAGGAGGTAGACTGGAATTGCATTGAAAGCATAGGAAAAGAGGCAGAACGTCCACAATGATGCACTTGGCCAAAAAGGGCGTATGCGTTTTTTCCTGAATATATTCAGGAAAAAACGCATACGCCCTTTTTGGCCAACCAAGCAAGCTTGCAAAGGAAATCTGCACTACAATGAAGTCTCACTTCCCCCCGGTCAAAAGGGCCATCTGAAAAAAGTGTAAAATCCAGAAAGGCAGGACAGGCCATGGAGAACTGGGAGCCTTGTTATGCTGATGGGCGGGATGTAAATTGCCAACAACCACTCGGGAGAAGTGTATGGTGTTTCCTGAAACATCTAAAAAACAAAGCAACAGAACCTAGGGCACTTCCACTTATGGTCCTATAGCTTAGGGAAATTAAAATCAAAAAGACACAGCCACCCCAAAGTTTGGAACGGCTCTGTTTACAAGAACCTCGTTTACAGTACAAGTTCAACATCGCAGAAAGTGAAAAATGGATAAAGAAGTTGTGGTATTTACTTACAAAGCAATATCACTCATCAATGAAATCTGTGTCATCAGGCCCTTAGCAGCACAATGACTGGATTCAGGTATGATGATTCTAACTGAAATAAGTCACACAGAAAAAGAAACATCATAAGATATCAGTAATACACGGAATGGAAACTTGGCTACACAGGAACTGAATTACAGAACAGAACAGAGAATCAAATTTAGAAAACCAACTTATTCTTGCTTAAGGGTAAAGGTGAGTTGGGGTGCTGCATAAAACCAGAGATTGAAATGAGCACAGATAAAGTTCCTTAAGCCAAATATGGAATAGACAAGAGCTACTCCTTGCTCAACGAAATGGACTCAACACCCCATATTAAACGCCTAAGAATGTACCTGACTAGTAAGTATCTTAAAACCTATGGATTGCTATGTCTCCGAAAGAGAATCAAGCATGTGTACAGGGGCATAAACGCAGCAGTGATAGGATTGGAGAGGTTCGGTGAGCAAATGAAGACCCTTTGAAGTCATATTGCATGGTACCCATTCCACGGGTTTCAACTACCCAGGTTTAAGGTATTCTTCCTTCAGCTAAAACATGCATGTGGAACCTAGAGTATGATCAACCATGTGATCGGGAGACGTGTTCAAATATGTCTCAGTTTTCCTCCCCTGGTACTCGGGTGCAACATTCTAGACGCTTTACTAACACTCTCCCCACTTGGAGAGTCAGTCCCTTTAACCTCCTGTTTGGCCCAGTTTGCAATTTCTGCGGAAGATGAACAGGAATAGCGAGAACCAATGAGAGGCTAGCTGGAGGTGTCTGGACGGGCAAATTTAACTCTCATTTCCCACCAGGAAGAGGAATTAACCAAAGGCTCAGCATGCCGGGCCGGAACCAGATTAGGGCCTGAAGCCATCCTGCGGTGTTGCGGCCAGGTCACAAGAAAGCAAGTTGAAGAATGGAGCTCAGGGGCACTGTAATTCACAAACCTGCAGAGTTATAAATGACAGCTATCGTCCAAAAATAGACTGAAGTAAGGCTGCCAAGAGGACTTGAAAGCAGGGCAGAATTGCAGGAAACCGATTTCAGGAGGTAGACTGGAATTGCATTGAAAGCATAGGAAAAGAGGCAGAACGTCCACAATGATGCACTTGGCCAAAAAGGGCGTATGCGTTTTTTCCTGAATATATTCAGGAAAAAACGCATACGCCCTTTTTGGCCAACCAAGCAAGCTTGCAAAGGAAATCTGCACTACAATGAAGTCTCACTTCCCCCCGGTCAAAAGGGCCATCTGAAAAAAGTGTAAAATCCAGAAAGGCAGGACAGGCCATGGAGAACTGGGAACCTTGTTATGCTGATGGGCGGGATGTAAATTGCCAACAACCACTCGGGAGAAGTGTATGGTGTTTCCTGAAACATCTAAAAACCAAAGCAACAGAGCCTAGGGCACTGCCACTTATGGTCCTATAGCTTAGGGAAATTAAAATCAAAAAGACACAGCCACCCCAAAGTTTGGGACGCCTCCGTTTACAAGAACCTCGTTTACCGTACAAGTTCAATATCACAGAAAGTGAAAAATGTATAAAGAACTTGTGGTACTTACGTACAATGCAGTATCACTCAGCAATGAAATCTATGTCATCAGGCCCGTAGCAGCATAATGAGTGGATTCAGGTACGATGATTCTAACTGAAATAAGTCACACAGAAAAAGAAACATCATAAGATATCACTAATACACGGAATGTAAACTTGGCTACACAGGAACTGCATTCCAAAACAGAAGAGGGTCTCAAATTTAGAAAACCAACTTATGCTTGCTTAAGGGGAAAGGTGAGTTGGGGTGCTGCATAAAACCAGAGATTGAAATGAGCACAGATAAAGTTCCGTAAGCCAAATATGGAATAGACAAGAGCTACTCCTTGCTCAACGAAATGGACTCAACACCCCATATTAAACGCCTAAGAATGTACCTGACTAGTAAGTATCTTAAAACCTATGGATTGCTATGTCTCCAAAAGAGAATCAAGCGTGTGTACAGGGGCATAAACGCAGCAGTGATAGGATTGGAGAGGTTCGGTGAGCAAATGAAGACCCTTTGAAGTCATATTGCATGGTACCCATTCCACGGGTCTCAACTCTCCAGGTTTAAGGTATTCTTCCTTCAGCTAAAACATGCATGTGGAACCCAGAGTATGATCAACCATGTGAACGGGAGACGTGTTCAAATATGTCTCAGTTTTCCTCCCCTGGTACTCGGGTGCAACATTCCAGACGCTTTACTAACACTCTCCCGACTTGGAGAGTCAGTCCCTTTAACCTCCTGTTTGGCACAGTTTGCAATTTCTGCGGAAGATGAACAGGAATAGCGAGAACCAATGAGAGGCTAGCTGGAGGTGTCTGGACGGGCAAATTTAACTCTCATTTCCCACCAGGAAGAGGAAATAACCAAAGGCTCAGCGTGCCGTACCGGAACCAGATTAGGGCCTGAAGCCATCCTGCGGTGTTGCGGCCAGGTCACAAGAAAGCGAGTTGAAGAAAGGAGCTCAGGGGCACTGTAATTCACAAACCTGCAGAGTTATAAATGACAGCTATCGTCCAAAAATAGACTGAAGTAAGGCTGCCAAGAGGACTTGAAAGCGGGGCAGAATTGCAGGAAACCGATTTCAGGAGGTAGACTGGAATTGCATTGAAAGCATAGGAAAAGAGGCAGAACGTCCACAATGATGCACTTGGCCAAAAAGGGCGTATGCGTTTTTTCCTGAATATATTCAGGAAAAAACGCATACGCCCTTTTTGGCCAACCAAGCAAGCTTGCAAAGGAAATCTGCACTACAATGAAGTCTCACTTCCCCCCGGTCAAAAGGGCCATCTGAAAAAAGTGTAAAATCCAGAAAGGCAGGACAGGCCATGGAGAACTGGGAGCCTTGTTATGCTGATGGGCGGGATGTAAATTGCCAACAGACACTTGGGAGAAGTGTATGGTGTTTCCTGAAACATCTAAAAAACAAAGCAACAGAACATAGGGCACTTCCACTTATGGTCCTATAGCTTAGGGAAATTAAAATCAAAAAGACACAGCCACCCCAAAGTTTGGGACGCCTCTGTTTACAAGAACCTCGTTTACAGTACAAGTTCAACATCACAGAAAGTGAAAAATGGATAAAGAAGTTGTGGTATTTACTTACAAAGCAATATCACTCAGCAATGAAATCTATGTCATCAGGCCCTTAGGATCACAATGAGTGGATTCAGGTATGATGATTCTAACTGAAATAAGTCACACAGAAAAAGAAACATCATAAGATATCAGTAATACACGGAATGGAAACTTGGCTACACAGGAACTGAATTACAGAACAGAACAGAGAATCAAATTTAGAAAACCAACTTATTCTTGCTTAAGGGTAAAGGTGAGTTGGGGTGCTGCATAAAACCAGAGATTGAAATGAACACAGATAAAGTTCCTTAAGCCAAATATGGAATAGACAAGAGCTACTCCTTGCTCAACGAAATGGACTCAACACCCCATATTAAACGCCTAAGAATGTACCTGACTAGTAAGTATCTTAAAACCTATGGATTGCTATGTCTCCGAAAGAGAATCAAGCATGTGTACAGGGGCATAAACGCAGCAGTGATAGGATTGGAGAGGTTCAGTGAGCAAATGAAGACCCTTTGAAGTCATATTGCATGGTACCCATTCCACGGGTTTGAACTACCCAGGTTTAAGGTATTCTTACTTCAGCTAAAACATGCATGTGGAACCTAGAGTATGATCAACCATGTGATCGGGAGACGTGTTCAAATATGTCTCAGTTTTCCTCCCCTGGTACTCGGGTGCAACATTCCAGACGCTTTACTAACACTCTCCCCACTTGGAGAGTCAGTCCCTTTAACCTCCTGTTTGGCCCAGTTTGCAATTTCTGCGGAAGATGAACAGGAATAGAGAGAACCAATGAGAGGCTAGCTGGAGGTGTCTGGACGGGCAAATTTAACTCTCATTTCCCACCAGGAAGAGGAATTAACCAAAGGCTCAGCATGCCGGGCCGGAACCAGATTAGGGCCTGAAGCCATCCTGCGGTGTTGCGGCCAGGTCACAAGAAAGCGAGTTGAAGAAAGGAGCTCAGGGGCACTGTAATTCACAAACATGCAGAGTTATAAATGACAGCTATCGTCCAAAAATAGACTGAAGTAAGGCTGCCAAGAGGACTTGAAAGCGGGGCAGAATTGCAGGAAACCGATTTCAGGAGGTAGACTGGAATTGCATTGAAAGCATAGGAAAAGAGGCAGAACGTCCACAATGATGCACTTGGCCAAAAAGGGCGTATGCGTTTTTTCCTGAATATATTCAGGAAAAAACGCATACGCCCTTTTTGGCCAACCAAGCAAGCTTGCAAAGGAAATCTGCACTACAATGAAGTCTCACTTCCCCCCGGTCAAAAGGGCCATCTGAAAAAAGTGTAAAATCCAGAAAGGCAGGACAGGCCATGGAGAACTGGGAGCCTTGTTATGCTGATGGGCGGGATGTAAATTGCCAACAGACACTCGGGAGAAGTGTATGGTGTTTCCTGAAACATCTAAAAAACAAAGCAACAGAGCCTAGGGCACTGCCACTTATGGTCCTATAGCTTAGGGAAATTAAAATCAAAAAGACACAGCCACCCCAAAGTTTGGGATGCCTCTGTTTACAAGAACCTCGTTTACAGTACAAGTTCAACATCGCAGAAAGTGAAAAATGGATAAAGAAGTTGTGGTATTTACTTACAAAGCAATATCACTCAGCAATGAAATCTATGTCATCAGGCCCTTAGGATCACAATGAGTGGATTCAGGTATGATGATTCTAACTGAAATAAGTCACACAGAAAAAGAAACATCATAAGATATCAGTAATACACGGAATGGAAACTTGGCTACACAGGAACTGAATTACAGAACAGAACAGTGTCTCAAATTTAGAAAACCAACTTATGCTTACTTAAGGGTAAAGGTGAGTTGGGGTGCTGCATAAAACCAGAGATTGAAATGAGCACAGATAAAGTTCCTTAAGTCAAATATGGAATAGACAAGAGCTACTCCTTGCTCAACGAAATGGACTCAACACCGCATATTAAAGGCCTAAGAATGTACCTGACTAGTAAGTATCTTAAAACCTATGGATTGCTATGTCTCCGAAAGAGAATCAAGCATGTGTACAGGGGCATAAACGCAGCAGTGATAGGATTGGAGAGGTTCGGTGAGCAAATGAAGACCCTTTGAAGTCATATTGCATGGTACCCATTACACGGGTCTCAACTCTCCAGGTTTAAGGTATTCTTCCTTCAACTAAAACATGCATGTGGAACCCAAGTATGATCAACCATGTGAACGGGAGACGTGTTCAAATATGTCTCAGTTTTCCTCCCCTGGTACTCGGGTGCAACATTCCAGACGCTTTACTAACACTCTCCCCACTTGGAGAGTCAGTCCCTTTAACCTCCTGTTTGGCCCAGTTTGCAATTTCTGCGGAAGATGAACAGGAATAGCGAGAATCAATGAGAGACTAGCTGGAGGTGTCTGAACGGGCAAATTTAACTGTCATTTCTCACCAGGAAGAGGAGTTAACCAAAGGCTCAGCATGCCGGGCCAGAACCAGATTAGGGCCTGAAGCCATCCTGCGGTGTTGCGGCCAGGTCACAAGAAAGCGAGTTGAAGAAAGGAGCTCAGGGGCACTGTAATTCACAAACCTGCAGAGTTATAAATGACAGCTATCGTCCAAAAATAGACTGAAGTAAGGCTGCCAAGAGGACTTGAAAGCGGGGCAGAATTGTAGGAAACCGATTTCAGGAGGTAGACTGCAATTGCATTGAAAGCATAGGAAAAGAGGCAGAACGTCCACAATGATGCACTTGGCCAAAAAGGGCGTATGCGTTTTTTCCTGAATATATTCAGGAAAAAACGCATACGCCCTTTTTGGCCAACCAAGCAAGCTTGCAAAGGAAATCTGCACTACAATGAAGTGTCACTTCCCCCCGGTCAAAAGGGCCATCTGAAAAAAGTGTAAAATCCAGAAAGGCAGGACAGGCCATGGAGAACTGGGAGCCTTGTTATGCTGATGGGCGGGATGTAAATTGCCAACAACCACTCGGGAGAAGTGTATGGTGTTTCCTGAAACATCTAAAAAACAAAGCAACAGAGCCTAGGGCACTTCCACTTATGGTCCTATAGCTTAGGGAAATTAAAATCAAAAAGACACAGCCACCCCAAAGTTTGGGACGCCTCCGTTTACAAGAACCTCGTTTACCGTACAAGTTCAATATCACAGAAAGTGAAAAATGGATAAAGAACTTGTGGTACTTACGTACAATGCAGTATCACTCAGCAATGAAATCTATGTCATCAGGCCCATAGCAGCATAATGAGTGGATTCAGGTACGATGATTCTAACTGAAATAAGTCACACAGAAAAAGAAACATCATAAGATATCACTAATACACGGAATGTAAACTTGGCTACACAGGAACTGCATTCCAAAACAGAACAGGGTCTCAAATTTAGAAAACTAACTTAGGCTTGCTTAAGGGGAAAGGTGAGTTGGGGTGCTGCATAAAACCAGAGATTGAAATGAGCACAGATAAAGTTCCTTAAGCCAAATATGGAATAGACAAGAGCTACTCCTTGCTCAACGAAATGGACTCAACACCCCATATTAAACGCCTAAGAATGTACCTGACTAGTAAGTATCTTAAAACCTATGGATTGCTATGTCTCCAAAAGAGAATCAAGCGTGTGTACAGGGGCATAAACGCAGCAGTGATAGGATTGGAGAGGTTTGGTGAGCAAATGAAGACCCTTTGAAGTCATATTGCATGGTACCCATTCCACGGGTCTCAACTCTCCAGGTTTAAGGTATTCTTCCTTCAGCTAAAACATGCATGTGGAACCCAGAGTATGATCAACCATGTGAACGGGAGACGTGTTCAAATATGTCTCAGTTTTCGTACCCTGGTACTCGGGTGCAACATTCCAGATGCTTTACTAACACTCTCCCCACTTGGAGAGTCAGTCCCTTTAACCTCCTGTTTGGCCCAGTTTGCAATTTCTGTGGAAGATGAACAGGAATAGCGAGAACCAATGAGAGACTAGCTGGAGGTGTCTGGATGGGCAAATTTAACTCTCATTTCCCACCAGGAAGAGGAATTAACCTAAGGCTCAGCATGCCGTGCCAGAACCAGATTAGGGCCTGAAGACATCCTGCGGTGTTGCGGCCAGGTCACAAGAAAGCGAGTTGAAGAAAGGAGCTCAGGGGCACTGTAATTCACAAACCTGCAGAGTTATAAATGACAGCTATCGTCCAAAAATAGACTGAAGTAAGGCTGCCAAGAGGACTTGAAAGCGGGGCAGAATTGCAGGAAACCGATTTCAGGAGGTAGACTGGAATTGCATTGCAAGCATAGGAAAAGAGGCAGAACGTCCACAATGATGCACTTGGCCAAAAAGGGCGTATGCGTTTTTTCCTGAATATATTCAGGAAAAAACGCATACGCCCTTTTTGGCCAACCAAGCAAGCTTGCAAAGGAAATCTGCACTACAATGAAGTCTCACTTCCCCCCGGTCAAAAGGGCCATCTGAAAAAAGTGTAAAATCCAGAAAGGCAGGACAGGCCATGGAGAGCTGGGAGCCTTGTTATGCTGAAGGGCGGGATGTAAATTGCCAACAGACACTGGGGAGAAGTGTATGGTGTTTCCTGAAACATCTAAAAAACAAAGCAACAGAGCCTAGGGCACTTCCACTTATGGTCCTATAGCTTAGGGAATTTAAAATCAAAAAGACACAGCCACCCCAAAGTTTAGAACGGCTCTGTTTACAAGAACCTCATTTACATTACAAGTTCAACATCGCAGAAAGTGAAAAATGCATAAAAAAGTTGTGGTATTTACTTACAAAGCAATATCACTCAGCAATGAAATCTGTGTCATCAGGACCTTAGCAGCACAATGAGTGGATTCAGGTATGATGATTCTAACTGAAATAAGTCACACAGAAAAAGAAACATCATAAGATATCAGTAATACACGGAATGGAAACTTGGCTACACAGGAACTGAATTACAGAACAGAACAGGGTCTCAAATTTAGAAAACCAACTTATGCTTGCTTAAGGGGAAAGGTGAGTTGGGGTGCTGCATAAAACCAGAGATTGAAATGAGCACAGATAAAGTTCCTTAAGCCAAATATGGAATAGACAAGAGCTACTCCTTGCTCAACGAAATGGACTCAACACCGCATATTAAACGCCTAAGAATGTACCTGACTAGTAAGTATCTTAAAACCTATGGATTGCTATGTCTCCGAAAGAGAATCAAGCATGTGTACAGGGGCATAAACGCAGCAGTGATAGGATTGGAGAGGTTCGGTGAGCAAATGAAGACCCTTTGAAGTCATATTGCATGGTACCCATTCCACGGGTTTCAAATACACAGGTTTAAGGTATTCTTCCTTCAGCTAAAACATGCATGTGGAACCCAAGTATGATCAACCATGTGAACGGGAGACGTGTTCAAATATGTCTCAGTTTTCCTCCCCTGGTACTCGGGTGCAACATTCCAGACGCTTTACTAACACTCTCCCCACTTGGAAAGTCAGCGCCTTTAACCTCCTGTTTGGCCCAGTTTGCAATTTCTGCGGAAGATGAACAGGAATAGCGAGAACCAATGAGAGGCTAGCTGGAGGTGTCTGGACGAGCAAATTTAACTCTCATTTCCCACCAGGAAGAGGAAATAACCAAAGGCTCAGCGTGCCATGCCGGAACCAGATTAGGGCCTGAAGCCATCCTGCGGTGTTGCGGCCAGGTCACAAGAAAGCGAGTTGAAGAAAGGAGCTCAGGGGCACTGTAATTCACAAACCTGCAGAGTTATAAATGACAGCTATCGTCCAAAAATAGACTGAAGTAAGGCTGCCAAGAGGACTTGAAAGCGGGGCAGAATTGCAGGAAACCGATTTCAGGAGGTAGACTGGAATTGCATTGAAAGCATAGGAAAAGAGGCAGAACGTCCACAATGATGCACTTGGCCAAAAAGGGCGTATGCGTTTTTTCCTGAATATATTCAGGAAAAAACGCATACGCCCTTTTTGGCCAACCAAGCAAGCTTGCAAAGGAAATCTGCACTACAATGAAGTCTGACTTCCCCCCGGTCAAAAGGGCCATCTGAAAAAAGTGTAAAATCCAGAAAGGCAGGACAGGCCATGGAGAACTGGGAGCCTTGTTATGCTGATGGGCGGGATGTAAATTGCCAACAACCACTCGGGAGAAGTGTATGGTGTTTCCTGAAACATCTAAAAAACAAAGCAACAGAGCCTAGGGCACTTCCACTTATGGTCCTATAGCTTAGGGAAATTAAATTCAAAAAGACACAGCCACCCCAAAGTTTGGAACGGCTCTGTTTACAAGAACCTCGTTTACAGTACAAGTTCAACATCGCAGAAAGTGAAAAATGGATAAAGAACTTGTGGTACTTACGTACAATGCAGTATCACTCAGCAATGAAATCTATGTCATCAGGCCCGTAGCAGCATAATGAGTGGATTCAGGTACGATGATTCTAACTGAAATAAGTCACACAGAAAAAGAAACATCATAAGATATCACTAATACACGGAATGTAAACTTGGCTACACAGGAACTGAATTACAGAACAGAACAGGGTCTCAAATTTAGAAAACCAACTTATGCTTGCTTAAGGGGAAAGGTGAGTTGGGGTGCTGCATAAAACCAGAGATTGAAATGAGCACAGATAAAGTTCCTTAAGCCAAATATGGAATAGACAAGAGCTACTCCTTGCTCAACGAAATGGACTCAACACCGCATATTAAATGCCTAAGAATGTACCTGACTAGTAAGTATCTTAAAACCTATGGATTGCTATGTCTCCAAAAGAGAATCAAGCATGTGTACAGGGGCATAAACGCAGCAGTGATAGGATTGGAGAGGTTCGGTGAGCAAATGAAGACCCTTTGAAGTCATATTGCATGGTACCCATTCCACGGGTTTCAACTACCCAGGTTTTAGGTATTCTTCCTTCAGCTAAAACATGCATGTGGGACCTAGAGTATGATCAACCATGTGAACGGGAGACGTGTTCAAATATGTCTCAGTTTTCCTCCCCTGGTACTCGGGTGCAACATTCCAGACGCTTTACTAACACTCTCCCCACTTGGAAAGTCAGCGCCTTTAACCTCCTGTTTGGCCCAGTTTGCAATTTCTGTGGAAGATGAACAGGAATAGCGAGAACCAATGAGAGGCTAGCTGGAGGTGTCTGGACGGGCAAATTTAACTCTCATTTCCCACCAGGAAGAGGAAATAACCAAAGGCTCAGCGTGCCGTGCCAGAACCAGATTAGGGCCTGAAGACATCCTGCGGTGTTGCGGCCAGGTCACAAGAAAGCGAGTTGAAGAAAGGAGCTCAGGGGCACTGTAATTCACAAACCTGCAGAGTTATAAATGACAGCTATCGTCCAAAAATAGACTGAAGTAAGGCTGCCAAGAGGACTTGAAAGCGGGGCAGAATTGCAGGAAACCGATTTCAGGAGGTAGACTGGAATTGCATTGAAAGCATAGGAAAAGAGGCAGAACGTCCACAATGATGCACTTGGCCAAAAAGGGCGTATGCGTTTTTTCCTGAATATATTCAGGAAAAAACGCATACGCCCTTTTTGGCCAACCAAGCAAGCTTGCAAAAGAAATCTGCACTACAATGAAGTCTCACTTCCCCCCGGTCAAAAGGGCCATCTGAAAAAAGTGTAAAATCCAGAAAGGCAGGACAGGCCATGGAGAACTGGGAGCCTTGTTATGCTGAAGGGCGGGATGTAAATTGCCAACAACCACTCGGGAGAAGTGTATGGTGTTTCCTGAAACATCTAAAAAACAAAGCAACAGAGCCTAGGGCACTTCCACTTATGGTCCTATAGCTTAGGGAAATTAAATTCAAAAAGACACAGCCACCCCAAAGTTTGGAACGGCTCTGTTTACAAGAACCTCGTTTACAGTACAAGTTCAACATCGCAGAAAGTGAAAAATGGATAAAGAACTTGTGGTACTTACGTACAATGCAGTATCACTCAGCAGTGAAATCTATGTCATCAGGCCCGTAGCAGCATAATGAGTGGATCCAGGTACGATGATTCTAACTGAAATAAGTCACACAGAAAAAGAAACATCATAAGATATCACTAATACACGGAATGTAAACTTGGCTACACAGGAACTGAATTACAGAACAGAACAGGGTCTCAAATTTAGAAAACCAACTTATGCTTGCTTAAGGGTAAAGGTGAGTTGGGGTGCTGCATAAAACCAGAGATTGAAATGAGCACAGATAAAGTTCCTTAAGCCAAATATGGAATAGACAAGAGCTACTCCTTGCTCAACGAAATGGACTCAACACCGCATATTAAATGCCTAAGAATGTACCTGACTAATAAGTATCTTAAAACCTATGGATTGCTATGTCTCCGAAAGAGAATCAAGCATGTGTACAGGGGCATAAAAGCAGCAGTGATAGGATTGGAGAGTTTTGGTGAGCAAATGAAGACCCTTTGAAGTCATATTGCATGGTACCCATTCCACGGGTTTCAACTACCCAGGTTTAAGGTATTCTTCCTTCAGCTAAAACATGCATGTGGGACCTAGAGTATGATCAACCATGTGATCGGGAGACGTGTTCAAATATGTCTCAGTTTTCGTACCCTGGTACTCGGGTGCAACATTCCAGACGCTTTACTAACACTCTCCCCACTTGGAAAGTCAGCGCCTTTAACCTCCTGTTTGGCCCAGTTTGCAATTTCTGCGGAAGATGAACAGGAATAGCGAGAACCAATGAGAGACTAGCTGGAGGTGTCTGAACGGGCAAATTTAACTCTCATTTCCCACCAGGAAGAGGAAATAACCAAAGGCTCAGCATGCCGTGCCGGAACAAGATTAGGGCCTGAAGCCATCCTGCGGTGTTGCGGCCAGGTCACAAGAAAGCGAGTTGAAGAAAGGAGCTCAGGGGCACTGTAATTCACAAACCTGCAGAGTTATAAATGACAGCTATCGTCCAAAAATAGACTGAAGTAAGGCTGCCAAGAGGACTTGAAAGCGGGGCAGAATTGCAGGAAACCGATTTCAGGAGGTAGACTGGAATTGCATTGAAAGCATAGGAAAAGAGGCAGAACGTCCACAATGATGCACTTGGCCAAAAAGGGCGTATGCGTTTTTTCCTGAATATATTCAGGAAAAAACGCATACGCCCTTTTTGGCCAACCAAGCAAGCTTGCAAAGGAAATCTGCACTACAATGAAGTCTCACTTCCCCCCGGTCAAAAGGGCCATCTGAAAAAAGTGTAAAATCCAGAAAGGCAGGACAGGCCATGGAGAACTGGGAGCCTTGTTATGCTGATGGGCGGGATGTAAATTGCCAACAACCACTCGGGAGAAGTGTATGGTGTTTCCTGAAACATCTAAAAAACAAAGCAACAGAGCCTAGGGCACTTCCACTTATGGTCCTATAGCTTAGGGAAATTAAAATCAAAAAGACACAGCCACCCCAAAGTTTGGAACGGCTCTGTTTACAAGAACCTCGTTTACAGTACAAGTTCAACATCGCAGAAAGTGAAAAATGGATAAAGAACTTGTGGTACTTACGTACAATGCAGTATCACTCAGCAATGAAATCTATGTCATCAGGCCCATAGCAGCATAATGAGTGGATTCAGGTACGATGATTCTAACTGAAATAAGTCACACAGAAAAAGAAACATCATAAGATATCACTAATACACGGAATGTAAACTTGGCTACACAGGAACTGAATTACAGAACAGAACAGGGTCTCAAATTTAGAAAACCAACTTATGCTTGCTTAAGGGGAAAGGTGAGTTGGGGTGCTGCATAAAACCAGAGATTGAAATGAGCACAGATAAAGTTCCTTAAGCCAAATATGGAATAGACAAGAGCTACTCCTTGCTCAACGAAATGGACTCAACACCGCATATTAAATGCCTAAGAATGTACCTGACTAGTAAGTATCTTAAAACCTATGGATTGCTATGTCTCCGAAAGAGAATCAAGCATGTGTACAGGGGCATAAACGCAGCAGTGATAGGATTGGAGAGGTTCGGTGAGCAAATGAAGACCCTTTGAAGTCATATTGCATGGTACCCATTCCACGGGTTTCAACTACCCAGGTTTAAGGTATTCTTCCTTCAGCTAAAACATGCATGTGGAACCTAGAGTATGATCAACCATGTGATCGGGAGACGTGTTCAAATATGTCTCAGTTTTCCTCCCCTGGTACTCGGGTGCAACATTCCAGACGCTTTACTAACACTCTCCCAACTTGGAGAGTCAGTCCCTTTAACCTCCTGTTTGGCCCAGTTTGCAATTTCTGCGGAAGATGAACAGGAATAGCGAGAACCAATGAGAGGCTAGCTGGAGGTGTCTGAACGGGCAAATTTAACTCTCATTTCCCACCAGGAAGAGGAATTAACCAAAGGCTCAGCGTGCCGGGCCGGACCCAGATTAGGGCCTGAAGCCATCCTGCGGTGTTGCGGCCAGGTCACAAGAAAGCGAGTTGAAGAAAGGAGCTCAGGGGCACTGTAATTCACAAACCTGCAGAGTTATAAATGACAGCTATCGTCCAAAAATAGACTGAAGTAAGGCTGCCAAGAGGACTTGAAAGCGGGGCAGAATTGCAGGAAACCGATTTCAGGAGGTAGACTGGAATTGCATTGAAAGCATAGGAAAAGAGGCAGGACGTCCACAATGATGCACTTGGCCAAAAAGGGCGTATGCGTTTTTTCCTGAATATATTCAGGAAAAAACGCATACGCCCTTTTTGGCCAACCAAGCAAGCTTGCAAAGGAAATCTGCACTACAATGAAGTCTCACTTCCCCCCGGTCAAAAGGGCCATCTGAAAAAAGTGTAAAATCCAGAAAGGCAGGACAGGCCATGGAGAACTGGGAGCCTTGTTATGCTGATGGGCGGGATGTAAATTGCCAACAACCACTCGGGAGAAGTGTATGGTGTTTCCTGAAACATCTAAAAAACAAAGCAACAGAACCTAGGGCACTTCCACTTATGGTCCTATAGCTTAGGAAAATTAAAATCAAAAAGACACAGCCACCCCAAAGTTTGGAACGGCTCTGTTTACAAGAACCTCGTTTACAGTACAAGTTCAACATCGCAGAAAGTGAAAAATGGATGAAGAAGTTGTGGTATTTACTTACAAAGCAATATCACTCAGCAATGAAATCTGTGTCATCAGGCCCTTAGCAGCACAATGAGTGGATTCAGGTATGATGATTCTAACTGAACTAAGTCACACAGAAAAAGAAACATCATAAGATATCAGTAATACACGGAATGTAAACTTGGCTACACAGGAACTGAATTACAGAACAGAACAGGGTCTCAAATTTAGAAAACCAACTTATGCTTGCTTAAGGGTAAAGGTGAGTTGGGGTGCTGCATAAAACCAGAGATTGAAATGAGCACAGATAAAGTTCCTTAAGTCAAATATGGAATAGACAAGAGCAACTCCTTGCTCAACGAAATGGACTCAACACCGCATATTAAACGCCTAAGAATGTACCTGACTAGTAAGTATCGTAAAACCTATGGATTGCTATGTCTCCAAAAGAGAATCAAGCATGTGTACAGGGGCATAAACGCAGCAGTGATAGGATTGGAGAGGTTCGGTGAGTAAATGAAGACCCTTTGAAGTCATATTGCATGGTACCCATTACACGGGTCTCAACTCTCCAGGTTTAAGGTATTCTTCCTTCAGCTAAAACATGCATGTGGAACCCAAGTATGATCAACCATGTGAACGGGAGACGTGTTCAAATATGTCTCAGTTTTCCTCCCCTGGTACTCGGGTGCAACATTCCAGACGCTTTACTAACACTCTCCCCACTTGGAGAGTCAGCGCCTTTAACCTCCTGTTTGGCACAGTTTGCAATTTCTGCGGAAGATGAACAGGAATAGCGAGAACCAATGAGAGGCTAGCTGGAGGTGTCTGGACGGGCAAATTTAACTCTCATTTCCCACCAGGAAGAGAAAATAACCGAAGGCTCAGCGTGCCGTACCGGAACCAGATTAGGGCCTGAAGCCATCCTGCGGTGTTGAGGCCAGCTCAAAAGAAACCGAGTTGAAGAAAGGAGCTCAGGGGCCCTGTAATTCACAAACCTGCAGAGTTATAAATGACAGCTATCGTCCAAAAATAGACTGAAGTAAGGCTGCCAAGAGGACTTGAAAGCGGGGCAGAATTGCAGGAAACCGATTTCAGGAGGTAGACTGGAATTGCATTGAAAGCATAGGAAAAGAGGCAGAACGTCCACAATGATGCACTTGGCCAAAAAGGGCGTATGCGTTTTTTCCTGAATATATTCAGGAAAAAACGCATACGCCCTTTTTGGCCAACCAAGCAAGCTTGCAAAGGAAATCTGCACTACAATGAAGTCTCACTTCCCCCCGGTCAAAAGGGCCGTCTGAAAAAAGTGTAAAATCCAGAAAGGCAGGACAGGCCATGGAGAACTGGGAGCCTTGTTATGCTGATGGGCGGGATGTAAATTGCCAACAACCACTCGGGAGAAGTGTATGGTGTTTCCTGAAACATCTAAAAAACAAAGCAACAGAACCTAGGGCACTTCCACTTATGGTCCTATAGCTTAGGAAAATTAAAATCAAAAAGACACAGCCACCCCAAAGTTTGGAACGGCTCTGTTTACAAGAACCTCGTTTACAGTACAAGTTCAACATCGCAGAAAGTGAAAAATGGATAAAGAAGTTGTGGTATTTACTTACAAAGCAATATCACTCAGCAATGAAATCTGTGTCATCAGGCCCTTAGCAGCACAATGAGTGGATTCAGATATGATGATTCTAACTGAACTAAGTCACACAGAAAAAGAAACATCATAAGATATCAGTAATACACGGAATGTAAACTTGGCTACACAGGAACTGAATTACAGAACAGAACAGGGTCTCAAATTTAGAAAACCAACTTATGCTTGCTTAAGGGTAAAGGTGAGTTGGGGTGCTGCATAAAACCAGAGATTGAAATGAGCACAGATAAAGTTCCTTAAGTCAAATATGGAATAGACAAGAGCTACTCCTTGCTCAACGAAATGGACTCAACACCGCATATTAAACGCCTAAGAATGTACCTGACTAGTAAGTATCTTAAAACCTATGGATTGCTATGTCTCCGAAAGAGAATCAAGCATGTGTACAGGGGCATAAACGCAGCAGTGATAGGATTGGAGAGGTTCGGTGAGCAAATGAAGACCCTTTGAAGTCATATTGCATGGTACCCATTACACGGGTCTTAACTCTCCAGGTTTAAGGTATTCTTCCTTCAGCTAAAACATGCATGTGGAACCCAAGTATGATCAACCATGTGAACGGGAGACGTGTTCAAATATGTCTCAGTTTTCCTCCCCTGGGACTCGGGTGCAACATTCCAGACGCTTTACTAACACTCTCCCCACTTGGAGAGTCAGCGCCTTTAACCTCCTGTTTGGCCCAGTTTGCAATTTCTGCGGAAGATGAACAGGAATAGCGAGAAACAATGAGAGGCTAGCTGGAGGTGTCTGGACGGGCAAATTTAACTCTCATTTCCCACCAGGAAGAGGAAATAACCAAAGGCTCAGCGTGCCGTGCCGGAACCAGATTAGGGCCTGAAGCCATCCTGCGGTGTTGCCGCCAGCTCACAAGAAAGCGAATTGAAGAAAGGAGCTCAGGGACACTGTAATTCACAAACCTGCAGAGTTATAAATGACAGCTATCGTCCAAAAATACACTGAAGTAAGGCTGCCAAGAGGACTTGAAAGCGGGGCAGAATTGCAGGAAACCGATTTCAGGAGGTAGACTGGAATTGCATTGAAAGCATAGGAAAAGAGGCAGAACGTCCACAATGATGCACTTGGCCAAAAAGGGCGTATGCGTTTTTTCCTGAATATATTCAGGAAAAAACGCATACGCCCTTTTTGGCCAACCAAGCAAGCTTGCAAAGGAAATCTGCACTACAATGAAGTCTCACTTCCCCCCGGTCAAAAGGGCCATCTGAAAAAAGTGTAAAATCCAGAAAGGCAGGACAGGCCATGGAGAACTGGGAGCCTTGTTATGCTGAAGGGCGGGATGTAAATTGCCAACAACCACTCGGGAGAAGTGCATGGTGTTTTCTGAAACATCTAAAAAACAAAGCAACAGAGCCTAGGGCACTTCCACTTATGGTCCTATAGCTTAGGGAAATTAAAATCAAAAAGACACAGCCACGCCAAAGTTTGGGACGCCTCTGTTTACAAGAACCTCGTTTACCGTACAAGTTCAATATCACAGAAAGTGAAAAATGGATAAAGAACTTGTGGTACTTATGTACAATGCAGTATCACTCAGCAATGAAATCTATATCATCAGGCCCGTAGCAGCATAATGAGTGGATTCAGGTACGATGATTCTAACTGAAATAAGTCACACAGAAAAAGAAACATCATAAGATATCAGTAATACACGGAATGGAAACTTGGCTACACAGGAACTGAATTACAGAACAGAACAGGGTCTCAAATTTAGAAAACCAACTTATGCTTGCTTAAGGGGAAAGGTGAGTTGGGGTGCTGCATAAAACCAGAGATTGAAATGAGCACAGATAAAGTTCCTTAAACCAAATATGGAATAGACAAGAGCTACTCCTTGCTCAACGAAATGGACTCAACACCCCATATTAAACGCCTAACAATGTACCTGACTAGTAAGTATCTTAAAACCTATGGATTGCTATGTCTCCAAAAGAGAATCAAGCGTGTGTAGAGGGGCATAAACGCAGCAGTGATAGGATTGGAGAGGTTCGGTGAGCAAATGAAGACCCTTTGAAGACATATTGCATGGTACCCATTACACGGGTTTCAACTACCCAGGTTTTAGGTATTCTTCCTTCAGCTAAAACATGCATGTGGAACCCAAGTATGATCAACCATGTGAACGGGAGACGTGTTCAAATATGTCTCAGTTTTCCTCCCCTGGTACTCGGGTGCAACATTCCAGACGCTTTACTAACACTCTCCCCACTTGAAAAGTCAGCGCCTTTAACCTCCTGTTTGGCCCAGTTTGCAATTTCTGTGGAAGATGAACAGGAATAGCGAAAACCAATGAGAGAGTAGCTGGAGGTGTCTGGATGGGCAAATTTAACTCTCATTTCCCACCAGGAAGAGGAATTAACCAAAGGCTCAGCGTGCCGTGCCAGAACCAGATTAGGGCCTGAAGACATCCTGCGGTGTTGCGGCCAGGTCACAAGAAAGCGAGTTGAAGAAAGGAGCTCAGGGGCACTGTAATTCACAAACCTGCAGAGTTATAAATGACAGCTATCGTCCAAAAATAGACTGAAGTAAGGCTGCCAAGAGGACTTGAAAGTGGGGCAGAATTGCAGGAAACCGATTTCAGGAGGTAGACTGGAATTGCATTGAAAGCATAGGAAAAGAGGCAGAACGTCCACAATGATGCACTTGGCCAAAAAGGGCGTATGCGTTTTTTCCTGAATATATTCAGGAAAAAACGCATACGCCCTTTTTGGCCAACCAAGCAAGCTTGCAAAGGAAATCTGCACTACAATGAAGTCTCACTTCCCCCCGGTCAAAAGGGCAATCTGAAAAAAGTGTAAAATCCAGAAAGGCAGGACAGGCCATGGAGAACTAGGAGCCTTGTTATGCTGAAGGGCGGGATGTAAATTGCCAACAAACACTCGGGAGAAGTGTATGGTGTTTCCTGAAACATCTAAAAAACAAAGCAACAGAGCCTAGGGCACTTCCACTTATGGTCCTATAGCTTAGGGAATTTAAAATCAAAAAGACACAGCCACCCTAAAGTTTCGAACGGCTCTGTTTACAAGAACCTCGTTTACAGTACAAGTTCAACATCGCAGAAAGTGAAAAATGGATAAAGAACTTGTGGTACTTACGTACAATGCAGTATCACTCAGCAATGAAATCTATGTCATCAGGCCCTTAGCAGCATAATGAGTGGATTCAGGTACGATGATTCTAACTGAAATAAGTCACACAGAAAAAGAAACATCATAAGATATCCCTAATACACGGAATGTAAACTTGGCTACACAGGAACTGAATTACAGAACAGAACAGGGTCTCAAATTTAGAAAACCAACTTATGCTTGCTTAAGGGGAAAGGTGAGTTGGGGTACTGCATAAAACCAGAGATTGAAATGAGCACAGATAAAGTTCCTTAAGCCAAATATGGAATAGACAAGAGCTACTCCTTGCTCAACGAAATGGACTCAACACCGCATATTAAACGCCTAAGAATGTACCTGACTAGTAAGTATCTTAAAACCTATGGATTGCTATGTCTCCGAAAGAGAATCAAGCATGTGTACAGGGGCATAAACGCAGCAGTGATAGGATTGGAGAGGTTCGGTGAGCAAATGAAGACCCTTTGAAGTCATATTGCATGGTACCCATTCCACGGGTTTCAACTACCCAGGTTTTAGGTATTCTTCCTTCAGCTAAAACATGCATGTGGAACCCAAGTATGATCAACCATGTGAACGGGAGACGTGTTCAAATATGTCTCAGTTTTCCTCCCCTGGTACTCGGGTGCAACATTCCAGATGCTTTACTAACACTCTCCCCACTTGGAAAGTCAGCGCCTTTAACCTCCTGTTTGTCCCAGTTTGCAATTTCTGCGGAAGATGAACAGGAATAGCGAGAACCAATGAGAGACTAGCTGGAGGTGTCTGGACGGGCAAATTTAACTCTCATTTCCCACCAGGAAGAGGAAATAACCAAAGGCTCAGCGTGCCGTACCGGAACCAGATTAGGGCCTGAAGACATCCTGCGGTGTTGCGGCCAGCTCACAAGAAAGCGAGTTGAAGAAAGGAGCTCAGGGGCACTGTAATTCACAAACCTGCAGAGTTATAAATGACAGCTATCGTCCAAAAATAGACTGAAGTAAGGCTGCCAAGAGGACTTGAAAGCGGGGCAGAATTGCAGGAAACCGATTTCAGGAGGTAGACTGGAATTGCATTGAAAGCATAGGAAAAGAGGCAGAACGTCCACAATGATGCACTTGGCCAAAAAGGGCGTATGCGTTTTTTCCTGAATATATTCAGGAAAAAACGCATACGCCCTTTTTGGCCAACCAAGCAAGCTTGCAAAGGAAATCTGCACTACAATGAAGTCTCACTTCCCCCCGGTCAAAAGGGCCATCTGAAAAAAGTGTAAAATCCAGAAAGGCAGGACAGGCCATGGAGAACTGGGAGCCTTGTTATGCTGAAGGGCGGGATGTAAATTGCCAACAAACACTCGGGAGAAATGTATGGTGTTTCCTGAAACATCTAAAAAACAAAGCAACAGAGCCTAGGGCACTTCCACTTATGGTCCTATAGCTTAGGGAAATTAAAATCAAAAAGACACAGCCACCCCAAAGTTCGGAACGGCTCTGTTTACAAGAACCTCGTTTACAGTAGAAGTTCAACATCGCAGAAAGTGAAAAATGGATAAAGAACTTGTGGTACTTACGTACAATGCAGTATCACTCAGCAATGAAATCTGTGTCATCAGGCCCTTAGCAGCACAATGAGTGGATTCAGGTATGATGATTCTAACTGAAGTAAGTCACACAGAAAAAGAAACATCATAAGATATCAGTAATACACGGAATGTAAACTTGGCTACACAGGAACTGAATTACAGAACAGAACAGGGTCTCAAATTTAGAAAACCAACTTATGCTTGCTTAAGGGGAAAGGTGAGTTGGGGTGCTGCATAAAACCAGAGATTGAAATGAGCACAGATAAAGTTCCTTAAGCCAAATATGGAATAGACAAGAGCTACTCCTTGCTCAACGAAATGGACTCAACACCCCATATTAAACGCCTAAGAATGTACCTGACTAGTAAGTATCTTAAAACCTATGGATTGCTATGTCTCCGAAAGAGAATCAAGCATGTGTACAGGGGCATAAACGAAGCAGTGATAGGATTGGAGAGGTTCGGTGAGCAAATGAAGACCCTTTGAAGTCATATTGCATGGTACCCATTCCACGGGCTTCAACTACCCAGGTTTTAGGTATTCTTCCTTCAGCTAAAACATGCATGTGGAACCCAAGTATGATCAACCATGTGAACGGGAGACGTGTTCAAATATGTCTCAGTTTTCCTCCCCTGGTACTCGGGTGCAACATTCCAGACGCTTTACTAACACTCTCCCCACTTGGAAAGTCATCGCCTTTAACCTCCTGTTTGGCCCAGTTTGCAATTTCTGTGGAAGATGAACAGGAATAGCGAGAACCAATAAGAGGCTAGCTGGAGGTGTCTGGACGGGCAAATTTAACTCTCATTTCCCACCAGGAAGAGGAATTAACCAAAGGCTCAGCGTGCCGTACCGGAACCAGATTAGGGCCTGAAGCCATCCTGCGGTGTTGCGGCCAGCTCAAAAGAAAGAGAGTTGAAGAAAGGAGCTCAGGGGCACTGTAATTCACAAACCTGCAGAGTTATAAATGACAGCTATCGTCCAAAAATAGACTGAAGTAAGGCTGCCAAGAGGACTTGAAAGCGGGGCAGAATTGCAGGAAACCGATTTCAGGAGGTAGACTGGAATTGCATTGAAAGCATAGGAAAAGAGGCAGAACGTCCACAATGATGCACTTGGCCAAAAAGGGCGTATGCGTTTTTTCCTGAATATATTCAGGAAAAAACGCATACGCCCTTTTTGGCCAACCAAGCAAGCTTGCAAAGGAAATCTGCACTACAATGAAGTCTCACTTCCCCCCGGTCAAAAGGGCCATGTGAAAACAGTGTAAAATCCAGAAAGGCAGGACAGGCCATGGAGAACTGGGAGCCTTGTTATGCTGATGGGCGGGATGTAAATTGCCAACAACCACTCGGGAGAAGTGTATGGTGTTTCTTGAAACATCTAAAATACAAAGCAACAGAGCCTAGGGCACTTCCACTTATGGTCCTATAGCTTAGGGAATTTAAAATCAAAAAGACACAGCCACCCCAAAGTTTCGAACGGCTCTGCTTACAAGAACCTCGTTTACAGTACAAGTTCAACATCGCAGAAATTGAAAAATGGATAAAGAAGTTGTGGTATTTACTTACAAAGCAATATCACTCAGCAATGAAATCTGTGTCATCAGGCCCTTAGCAGCACAATGAGTGGATTCAGGTATGATGATTCTAACTGAAATAAGTCACACAGAAAAAGAAACATCATAAGATATCAGTAATACACGGAATGTAAACTTGGCTACACAGGAACTGAATTACAGAACAGAACAGGGTCTCAAATTTAGAAAACCAACTTATGCTTGCTTAAGGGGAAAGGTGAGTTGGGGTGCTGCATAAAACCAGAGATTGAAATGAGCACAGATAAAGTTCCTTAAGCCAAATATGGAAAAGACAAGAGCTACTCCTTGCTCAATGAAATGGACTCAACACCGCATATTAAACGCCTAAGAATGTACCTGACTAGTAAGTATCTTAAAACCTATGGATTGCTATGTCTCCGAAAGAGAATCAAGCATGTGTACAGGGGCATAAACGCAGCAGTGATAGGATTGGAGAGGTTCGGTGAGCAAATGAAGACCCTTTGAAGTCATATTGCATGGTACCCATTTCACGGGTATCAACTACCCAGGTTTTAGGTATTCTTCCTTCAGCTAAAACATGCATGTGGAACCCAGAGTATGATCAACCATGTGATCGGGAGACGTGTTCAAATATGTCTCAGTTTTCTTCCCCTGGTACTCGGGTGCAACATTCCAGACGCTTTACGAACACTCTCCCGACTTGGAGAGTCAGTCCCTTTAACCTCCTGTTTGGCCCAGTTTGCAATTTCTGTGGAAGATGAACAGGAATAGCGAGAACCAATGAGAGACTAGCTGGAGGTGTCTGGACGGGCAAATTTAACTCTCATTTCCCACCAGGAAGAGGAATTAACCAAAGGCTCAGCGTGCCGTGCCGGAACCAGATTAGGGCCTGAAGCCATCCTGCGGTGTTGCGGCCAGCTCACAAGAAAGCGAGTTGAAGAAAGGAGCTCAGGGGCACTGTAATTCACAAACCTGCAGAGTTATAAATGACAGCTATCGTCCAAAAATAGACTGAAGTAAGGCTGCCAAGAGGACTTGAAAGCGGGGCAGAATTGCAGGAAACCGATTTCAGGAGGTAGACTGGAATTGCATTGAAAGCATAGGAAAAGAGGCAGAACGTCCACAATGATGCACTTGGCCAAAAAGGGCGTATGCGTTTTTTCCTGAATATATTCAGGAAAAAACGCATACGCCCTTTTCGGCCAACCAAGCAAGCTTGCAAAGGAAATCTGCACTACAATGAAGTCTCACTTCCCCCCGGTCAAAAGGGCCATCTGAAAAAAGTGTAAAATCCAGAAAGGCAGGACAGGCCATGGAGAACTGGGAGCCTTGTTATGCTGATGGGTGGGATGTAAATTGCCAACAACCACTCGGGAGAAGTGTATGGTGTTTCCTGAAACATCTAAAAAACAAAGCAACAGAGCCTAGGGCACTTCCACTTATGGTCCTATAGCTTAGGGAAATTAAAATCAAAAAGACACAGCCACCCCAAAGTTTGGGACGCCTCCGTTTACAAGAACCTCGTTTACCGTACAAGTTCAATATCACAGAAAGTGAAAAATGGATAAAGAACTTGAGGTACTTACGTACAATGCAGTATCACTCAGCAATGAAATCTATGTCATCAGGCCCTTAGCAGCATAATGAGTGGATTCAGGTACGATGATTCTAACTGAAATAAGTCACACAGAAAAAGAAACATCATAAGATATCAGTAATACACGGAATGTAAACTTGGCTACACAGGAACTGCATTCCAAAACAGAACAGGGTCTCAAATTTAGAAAACCAACTTATGCTTGCTTAAGGGTAAAGGTGAGTTGGGGTGCTGCATAAAACCAGAGATTGAAATGAGCACAGATAAAGTTCCTTAAGCCAAATATGGAATAGACAAGAGCTGCTCCTTGCTCAACGAAATGGACTCAACACCGCATATTAAACGCCTAAGAATGTACCTGACTAGTAAGTATCTTAAAACCTATGGATTGCTATGTCTCCAAAAGAGAATCAAGCGTGTGTACAGGGGCATAAACGCAGCAGTGATAGGATTGGAGAGGTTCGGTGAGCAAATGAAGACCCTTTGAAGTCATATTGCATGGTACCCATTACACGGGTCTCAACTCTCCAGGTTTAAGGTATTCTTCCTTCAGCTAAAACATGCATGTGGAACCCAGAGTATGATCAACCATGTGAACGGGAGACGTGTTCAAATATGTCTCAGTTTTCCTCCCCTGGTACTCGGGTGCAACATTCCAGACGCTTTACTAACACTCTCCCGACTTGGAGAGTCAGTGCCTTTAACCTCCTGTTTGGCCCAGTTTGCAATTTCTGCGGAAGATGAACAGGAATAGCGAGAACCAATGAGAGGCTAGCTGGAGGTGTCTGGACGGGCAAATTTAACTCTCATTTCCCACCAGGAAGAGGAATTAACCAAAGGCTCAGCGTGCCGTGCCGGAACCAGATTAGGGCCTGAAGCCATCCTGCGCTGTTGCGGCCAGGTCACAAGAAAGCGAGTTGAAGAAAGGAGCTCAGGGGCACTGTAATTCACAAACCTGCAGAGTTATAAATGACAGCTATCGTCCAAAAATAGACTGAAGTAAGGCTGCCAAGAGGACTTGAAAGCGGGGCAGAATTGCAGGAAACCGATTTCAGGAGGTAGACTGGAATTGCATTGAAAGCATAGGAAAAGAGGCAGAACGTCCACAATGATGCACTTGGCCAAAAAGGGCGTATGCGTTTTTTCCTGAATATATTCAGGAAAAAACGCATACGCCCTGTTTGGCCAACCAAGCAAGCTTGCAAAGGAAATCTGCACTACAATGAAGTCTCACTTCCCCCCGGTCAAAAGGGCAATCTGAAAAAAGTGTAAAATCCAGAAAGGCAGGACAGGCCATGGAGAACTAGGAGCCTTGTTATGCTGAAGGGCGGGATGTAAATTGCCAACAAACACTCGGGAGAAGTGTATGGTGTTTCCTGAAACATCTAAAAAACAAAGCAACAGAGCCTAGGGCACTTCCACTTATGGTCCTATAGCTTAGGGAATTTAAAATCAAAAAGACACAGCCACCCTAAAGTTTCGAACGGCTCTGTTTACAACAACCTCGTTTACAGTACAAGTTCAACATCGCAGAAAGTGAAAAATGGATAAAGAACTTGTGGTACTTACGTACAATGCAGTATCACTCAGCAATGAAATCTATGTCATCAGGCCCTTAGCAGCATAATGAGTGGATTCAGGTACGATGATTCTAACTGAAATAAGTCACACAGAAAAAGAAACATCATAAGATATCCCTAATACACGGAATGTAAACTTGGCTACACAGGAACTGAATTACAGAACAGAACAGGGTCTCAAATTTAGAAAACCAACTTATGCTTGCTTAAGGGGAAAGGTGAGTTGGGGTACTGCATAAAACCAGAGATTGAAATGAGCACAGATAAAGTTCCTTAAGCCAAATATGGAATAGACAAGAGCTACTCCTTGCTCAACGAAATGGACTCAACACCGCATATTAAACGCCTAAGAATGTACCTGACTAGTAAGTATCTTAAAACCTATGGATTGCTATGTCTCCGAAAGAGAATCAAGCATGTGTACAGGGGCATAAACGCAGCAGTGATAGGATTGGAGAGGTTCGGTGAGCAAATGAAGACCCTTTGAAGTCATATTGCATGGTACCCATTCCACGGGTTTCAACTACCCAGGTTTTAGGTATTCTTCCTTCAGCTAAAACATGCATGTGGAACCCAAGTATGATCAACCATGTGAACGGGAGACGTGTTCAAATATGTCTCAGTTTTCCTCCCCTGGTACTCGGGTGCAACATTCCAGATGCTTTACTAACACTCTCCCCACTTGGAAAGTCAGCGCCTTTAACCTCCTGTTTGTCCCAGTTTGCAATTTCTGCGGAAGATGAACAGGAATAGCGAGAACCAATGAGAGACTAGCTGGAGGTGTCTGGACGGGCAAATTTAACTCTCATTTCCCACCAGGAAGAGGAAATAACCAAAGGCTCAGCGTGCCGTACCGGAACCAGATTAGGGCCTGAAGACATCCTGCGGTGTTGCGGCCAGCTCACAAGAAAGCGAGTTGAAGAAAGGAGCTCAGGGGCACTGTAATTCACAAACCTGCAGAGTTATAAATGACAGCTATCGTCCAAAAATAGACTGAAGTAAGGCTGCCAAGAGGACTTGAAAGCGGGGCAGAATTGCAGGAAACCGATTTCAGGAGGTAGACTGGAATTGCATTGAAAGCATAGGAAAAGAGGCAGAACGTCCACAATGATGCACTTGGCCAAAAAGGGCGTATGCGTTTTTTCCTGAATATATTCAGGAAAAAACGCATACGCCCTTTTTGGCCAACCAAGCAAGCTTGCAAAGGAAATCTGCACTACAATGAAGTCTCACTTCCCCCCGGTCAAAAGGGCCATCTGAAAAAAGTGTAAAATCCAGAAAGGCAGGACAGGCCATGGAGAACTGGGAGCCTTGTTATGCTGAAGGGCGGGATGTAAATTGCCAACAAACACTCGGGAGAAATGTATGGTGTTTCCTGAAACATCTAAAAAACAAAGCAACAGAGCCTAGGGCACTTCCACTTATGGTCCTATAGCTTAGGGAAATTAAAATCAAAAAGACACAGCCACCCCAAAGTTCGGAACGGCTCTGTTTACAAGAACCTCGTTTACAGTAGAAGTTCAACATCGCAGAAAGTGAAAAATGGATAAAGAACTTGTGGTACTTACGTACAATGCAGTATCACTCAGCAATGAAATCTGTGTCATCAGGCCCTTAGCAGCACAATGAGTGGATTCAGGTATGATGATTCTAACTGAAGTAAGTCACACAGAAAAAGAAACATCATAAGATATCAGTAATACACGGAATGTAAACTTGGCTACACAGGAACTGAATTACAGAACAGAACAGGGTCTCAAATTTAGAAAACCAACTTATGCTTGCTTAAGGGGAAAGGTGAGTTGGGGTGCTGCATAAAACCAGAGATTGAAATGAGCACAGATAAAGTTCCTTAAGCCAAATATGGAATAGACAAGAGCTACTCCTTGCTCAACGAAATGGACTCAACACCCCATATTAAACGCCTAAGAATGTACCTGACTAGTAAGTATCTTAAAACCTATGGATTGCTATGTCTCCGAAAGAGAATCAAGCATGTGTACAGGGGCATAAACGAAGCAGTGATAGGATTGGAGAGGTTCGGTGAGCAAATGAAGACCCTTTGAAGTCATATTGCATGGTACCCATTCCACGGGCTTCAACTACCCAGGTTTTAGGTATTCTTCCTTCAGCTAAAACATGCATGTGGAACCCAAGTATGATCAACCATGTGAACGGGAGACGTGTTCAAATATGTCTCAGTTTTCCTCCCCTGGTACTCGGGTGCAACATTCCAGACGCTTTACTAACACTCTCCCCACTTGGAAAGTCATCGCCTTTAACCTCCTGTTTGGCCCAGTTTGCAATTTCTGTGGAAGATGAACAGGAATAGCGAGAACCAATAAGAGGCTAGCTGGAGGTGTCTGGACGGGCAAATTTAACTCTCATTTCCCACCAGGAAGAGGAATTAACCAAAGGCTCAGCGTGCCGTACCGGAACCAGATTAGGGCCTGAAGCCATCCTGCGGTGTTGCGGCCAGCTCAAAAGAAAGAGAGTTGAAGAAAGGAGCTCAGGGGCACTGTAATTCACAAACCTGCAGAGTTATAAATGACAGCTATCGTCCAAAAATAGACTGAAGTAAGGCTGCCAAGAGGACTTGAAAGCGGGGCAGAATTGCAGGAAACCGATTTCAGGAGGTAGACTGGAATTGCATTGAAAGCATAGGAAAAGAGGCAGAACGTCCACAATGATGCACTTGGCCAAAAAGGGCGTATGCGTTTTTTCCTGAATATATTCAGGAAAAAACGCATACGCCCTTTTTGGCCAACCAAGCAAGCTTGCAAAGGAAATCTGCACTACAATGAAGTCTCACTTCCCCCCGGTCAAAAGGGCCATGTGAAAACAGTGTAAAATCCAGAAAGGCAGGACAGGCCATGGAGAACTGGGAGCCTTGTTATGCTGATGGGCGGGATGTAAATTGCCAACAACCACTCGGGAGAAGTGTATGGTGTTTCTTGAAACATCTAAAATACAAAGCAACAGAGCCTAGGGCACTTCCACTTATGGTCCTATAGCTTAGGGAATTTAAAATCAAAAAGACACAGCCACCCCAAAGTTTCGAACGGCTCTGCTTACAAGAACCTCGTTTACAGTACAAGTTCAACATCGCAGAAATTGAAAAATGGATAAAGAAGTTGTGGTATTTACTTACAAAGCAATATCACTCAGCAATGAAATCTGTGTCATCAGGCCCTTAGCAGCACAATGAGTGGATTCAGGTATGATGATTCTAACTGAAATAAGTCACACAGAAAAAGAAACATCATAAGATATCAGTAATACACGGAATGTAAACTTGGCTACACAGGAACTGAATTACAGAACAGAACAGGGTCTCAAATTTAGAAAACCAACTTATGCTTGCTTAAGGGGAAAGGTGAGTTGGGGTGCTGCATAAAACCAGAGATTGAAATGAGCACAGATAAAGTTCCTTAAGCCAAATATGGAAAAGACAAGAGCTACTCCTTGCTCAATGAAATGGACTCAACACCGCATATTAAACGCCTAAGAATGTACCTGACTAGTAAGTATCTTAAAACCTATGGATTGCTATGTCTCCGAAAGAGAATCAAGCATGTGTACAGGGGCATAAACGCAGCAGTGATAGGATTGGAGAGGTTCGGTGAGCAAATGAAGACCCTTTGAAGTCATATTGCATGGTACCCATTTCACGGGTATCAACTACCCAGGTTTTAGGTATTCTTCCTTCAGCTAAAACATGCATGTGGAACCCAGAGTATGATCAACCATGTGATCGGGAGACGTGTTCAAATATGTCTCAGTTTTCTTCCCCTGGTACTCGGGTGCAACATTCCAGACGCTTTACGAACACTCTCCCGACTTGGAGAGTCAGTCCCTTTAACCTCCTGTTTGGCCCAGTTTGCAATTTCTGTGGAAGATGAACAGGAATAGCGAGAACCAATGAGAGACTAGCTGGAGGTGTCTGGACGGGCAAATTTAACTCTCATTTCCCACCAGGAAGAGGAATTAACCAAAGGCTCAGCGTGCCGTGCCGGAACCAGATTAGGGCCTGAAGCCATCCTGCGGTGTTGCGGCCAGCTCACAAGAAAGCGAGTTGAAGAAAGGAGCTCAGGGGCACTGTAATTCACAAACCTGCAGAGTTATAAATGACAGCTATCGTCCAAAAATAGACTGAAGTAAGGCTGCCAAGAGGACTTGAAAGCGGGGCAGAATTGCAGGAAACCGATTTCAGGAGGTAGACTGGAATTGCATTGAAAGCATAGGAAAAGAGGCAGAACGTCCACAATGATGCACTTGGCCAAAAAGGGCGTATGCGTTTTTTCCTGAATATATTCAGGAAAAAACGCATACGCCCTTTTCGGCCAACCAAGCAAGCTTGCAAAGGAAATCTGCACTACAATGAAGTCTCACTTCCCCCCGGTCAAAAGGGCCATCTGAAAAAAGTGTAAAATCCAGAAAGGCAGGACAGGCCATGGAGAACTGGGAGCCTTGTTATGCTGAAGGGCGGGATGTAAATTGCCAACAAACACTCGGGAGAAATGTATGGTGTTTCCTGAAACATCTAAAAAACAAAGCAACAGAGCCTAGGGCACTTCCACTTATGGTCCTATAGCTTAGGGAAATTAAAATCAAAAAGACACAGCCACCCCAAAGTTCGGAACGGCTCTGTTTACAAGAACCTCGTTTACAGTAGAAGTTCAACATCGCAGAAAGTGAAAAATGGATAAAGAACTTGTGGTACTTACGTACAATGCAGTATCACTCAGCAATGAAATCTGTGTCATCAGGCCCTTAGCAGCACAATGAGTGGATTCAGGTATGATGATTCTAACTGAAGTAAGTCACACAGAAAAAGAAACATCATAAGATATCAGTAATACACGGAATGTAAACTTGGCTACACAGGAACTGAATTACAGAACAGAACAGGGTCTCAAATTTAGAAAACCAACTTATGCTTGCTTAAGGGGAAAGGTGAGTTGGGGTGCTGCATAAAACCAGAGATTGAAATGAGCACAGATAAAGTTCCTTAAGCCAAATATGGAATAGACAAGAGCTACTCCTTGCTCAACGAAATGGACTCAACACCCCATATTAAACGCCTAAGAATGTACCTGACTAGTAAGTATCTTAAAACCTATGGATTGCTATGTCTCCGAAAGAGAATCAAGCATGTGTACAGGGGCATAAACGCAGCAGTGATAGGATTGGAGAGGTTCGGTGAGCAAATGAAGACCCTTTGAAGTCATATTGCATGGTACCCATTTCACGGGTATCAACTACCCAGGTTTTAGGTATTCTTCCTTCAGCTAAAACATGCATGTGGAACCCAGAGTATGATCAACCATGTGATCGGGAGACGTGTTCAAATATGTCTCAGTTTTCTTCCCCTGGTACTCGGGTGCAACATTCCAGACACTTTACGAACACTCTCCCGACTTGGAGAGTCAGTCCCTTTAACCTCCTGTTTGGCCCAGTTTGCAATTTCTGTGGAAGATGAACAGGAATAGCGAGAACCAATGAGAGACTAGCTGGAGGTGTCTGGACGGGCAAATTTAACTCTCATTTCCCACCAGGAAGAGGAATTAACCAAAGGCTCAGCGTGCCGTGCCGGAACCAGATTAGGGCCTGAAGCCATCCTGCGGTGTTGCGGCCAGCTCACAAGAAAGCGAGTTGAAGAAAGGAGCTCAGGGGCACTGTAATTCACAAACCTGCAGAGTTATAAATGACAGCTATCGTCCAAAAATAGACTGAAGTAAGGCTGCCAAGAGGACTTGAAAGCGGGGCAGAATTGCAGGAAACCGATTTCAGGAGGTAGACTGGAATTGCATTGAAAGCATAGGAAAAGAGGCAGAACGTCCACAATGATGCACTTGGCCAAAAAGGGCGTATGCGTTTTTTCCTGAATATATTCAGGAAAAAACGCATACGCCCTTTTCGGCCAACCAAGCAAGCTTGCAAAGGAAATCTGCACTACAATGAAGTCTCACTTCCCCCCGGTCAAAAGGGCCATCTGAAAAAAGTGTAAAATCCAGAAAGGCAGGACAGGCCATGGAGAACTGGGAGCCTTGTTATGCTGATGGGTGGGATGTAAATTGCCAACAACCACTCGGGAGAAGTGTATGGTGTTTCCTGAAACATCTAAAAAACAAAGCAACAGAGCCTAGGGCACTTCCACTTATGGTCCTATAGCTTAGGGAAATTAAAATCAAAAAGACACAGCCACCCCAAAGTTTGGGACGCCTCCGTTTACAAGAACCTCGTTTACCGTACAAGTTCAATATCACAGAAAGTGAAAAATGGATAAAGAACTTGAGGTACTTACGTACAATGCAGTATCACTCAGCAATGAAATCTATGTCATCAGGCCCTTAGCAGCATAATGAGTGGATTCAGGTACGATGATTCTAACTGAAATAAGTCACACAGAAAAAGAAACATCATAAGATATCAGTAATACACGGAATGTAAACTTGGCTACACAGGAACTGCATTCCAAAACAGAACAGGGTCTCAAATTTAGAAAACCAACTTATGCTTGCTTAAGGGTAAAGGTGAGTTGGGGTGCTGCATAAAACCAGAGATTGAAATGAGCACAGATAAAGTTCCTTAAGCCAAATATGGAATAGACAAGAGCTGCTCCTTGCTCAACGAAATGGACTCAACACCGCATATTAAACGCCTAAGAATGTACCTGACTAGTAAGTATCTTAAAACCTATGGATTGCTATGTCTCCAAAAGAGAATCAAGCGTGTGTACAGGGGCATAAACGCAGCAGTGATAGGATTGGAGAGGTTCGGTGAGCAAATGAAGACCCTTTGAAGTCATATTGCATGGTACCCATTACACGGGTCTCAACTCTCCAGGTTTAAGGTATTCTTCCTTCAGCTAAAACATGCATGTGGAACCCAGAGTATGATCAACCATGTGAACGGGAGACGTGTTCAAATATGTCTCAGTTTTCCTCCCCTGGTACTCGGGTGCAACATTCCAGACGCTTTACTAACACTCTCCCGACTTGGAGAGTCAGTGCCTTTAACCTCCTGTTTGTCCCAGTTTGCAATTTCTGCGGAAGATGAACAGGAATAGCGAGAACCAATGAGAGGCTAGCTGGAGGTGTCTGGACGGGCAAATTTAACTCTCATTTCCCACCAGGAAGAGGAATTAACCAAAGGCTCAGCGTGCCGTGCCGGAACCAGATTAGGGCCTGAAGCCATCCTGCGCTGTTGCGGCCAGGTCACAAGAAAGCGAGTTGAAGAAAGGAGCTCAGGGGCACTGTAATTCACAAACCTGCAGAGTTATAAATGACAGCTATCGTCCAAAAATAGACTGAAGTAAGGCTGCCAAGAGGACTTGAAAGCGGGGCAGAATTGCAGGAAACCGATTTCAGGAGGTAGACTGGAATTGCATTGAAAGCATAGGAAAAGAGGCAGAACGTCCACAATGATGCACTTGGCCAAAAAGGGCGTATGCGTTTTTTCCTGAATATATTCAGGAAAAAACGCATACGCCCTGTTTGGCCAACCAAGCAAGCTTGCAAAGAAAATCTGCACTACAATGAAGTCTCACTTCCCCCCGGTCAAAAGGGCAATCTGAAAAAAGTGTAAAATCCAGAAAGGCAGGACAGGCCATGGAGAACTAGGAGCCTTGTTATGCTGAAGGGCGGGATGTAAATTGCCAACAAACACTCGGGAGAAGTGTATGGTGTTTCCTGAAACATCTAAAAAACAAAGCAACAGAGCCTAGGGCACTTCCACTTATGGTCCTATAGCTTAGGGAATTTAAAATCAAAAAGACACAGCCACCCTAAAGTTTCGAACGGCTCTGTTTACAACAACCTCGTTTACAGTACAAGTTCAACATCGCAGAAAGTGAAAAATGGATAAAGAACTTGTGGTACTTACGTACAATGCAGTATCACTCAGCAATGAAATCTATGTCATCAGGCCCTTAGCAGCATAATGAGTGGATTCAGGTACGATGATTCTAACTGAAATAAGTCACACAGAAAAAGAAACATCATAAGATATCACTAATACACGGAATGTAAACTTGGCTACACAGGAACTGAATTACAGAACAGAACAGGGTCTCAAATTTAGAAAACCAACTTATGCTTGCTTAAGGGGAAAGGTGAGTTGGGGTACTGCATAAAACCAGAGATTGAAATGAGCACAGATAAAGTTCCTTAAGCCAAATATGGAATAGACAAGAGCTACTCCTTGCTCAACGAAATGGACTCAACACCGCATATTAAACGCCTAAGAATGTACCTGACTAGTAAGTATCTTAAAACCTATGGATTGCTATGTCTCCGAAAGAGAATCAAGCATGTGTACAGGGGCATAAACGCAGCAGTGATAGGATTGGAGAGGTTCGGTGAGCAAATGAAGACCCTTTGAAGTCATATTGCATGGTACCCATTCCACGGGTTTCAACTACCCAGGTTTTAGGTATTCTTCCTTCAGCTAAAACATGCATGTGGAACCTAGAGTATGATCAACCATGTCATCGGGAGACGTGTTGAAATATGTCTCAGTTTTCGTACCCTGGTACTCGGGTGCAACATTCCAGACGCTTTACTAACACTCTCCCCACTTGGAGAGTCAGTCCCTTTAACCTCCTGTTTGGCCCAGTTTGCAATTTCTGTGGAAGATGAACAGGAATAGCGAGAACCAATGAGAGACTAGCTGGAGGTGTCTGGATGGGCAAATTTAACTCTCATTTCCCAACAGGAAGAGGAATTAACCAAAGGCTCAGCGTGCCGTGCCAGAACCAGATTAGGGCCTGAAGACATCCTGCGGTGTTGCGGCCAGGTCACAAGAAAGCGAGTTGAAGAAAGGAGCTCAGGGGCACTGTAATTCACAAACCTGCAGAGTTATAAATGACAGCTATCGTCCAAAAATAGACTGAAGTAAGGCTGCCAAGAGGACTTGAAAGCGGGGCAGAATTGCAGGAAACCGATTTCAGGAGGTAGACTGGAATTGCATTGCAAGCATAGGAAAAGAGGCAGAAGGTCCACAATGATGCACTTGGCCAAAAAGGGCGTATGCGTTTTTTCCTGAATATATTCAGGAAAAAACGCATACGCCCTTTTTGGCCAACCAAGCAAGCTTGCAAAGGAAATCTGCACTACAATGAAGTCTCACTTCCCCCCGGTCAAAAGGGCCATCTGAAAAAAGTGTAAAATCCAGAAAGGCAGGACAGGCCATGGAGAACTGGGAGCCTTGTTATGCTGATGGGCGGGATGTAAATTGCCAACAACCACTCGGGAGAAGTGTATGGTGTTTCCTGAAACATCTAAAAAACAAAGCAACAGAGCCTAGGGCACTTCCACTTATGGTCCTATAGCTTAGGGAATTTAAAATCAAAAAGACACAGCCACCCCAAAGTTTGGAACGGCTCTGTTTACAAGAACCTCGTTTACAGTACAAGTTCAACATCGCAGAAATTGAAAAATGGATAAAGAAGTTGTGGTATTTACTTACAAAGCAATATCACTCAGCAATGAAATCTGTGTCATCAGGCCCTTAGCAGCACAATGAGTGGATTCAGGTATGATGATTCTAACTGAAATAAGTCACACAGAAAAAGAAACATCATAAGATATCAGTAATACACGGAATGTAAACTTGGCTACACAGGAACTGAATTACAGAACAGAACAGGGTCTCAAATTTAGAAAACCAACTTATGCTTGCTTAAGGGGAAAGGTGAGTTGGGGTGCTGCATAAAACCAGAGATTGAAATGAGCACAGATAAAGTTCCTTAAGCCAAATATGGAATAGACAAGAGCTACTCCTTGCTCAACGAAATGGACTCAACACCGCATATTAAACGCCTAAGAATGTACCTGACTAGTAAGTATCTTAAAACCTATGGATTGCTATGTCTCCGAAAGAGAATCAAGCATGTGTACAGGGGCATAAACGCAGCAGTGATAGGATTGGAGAGGTTCGGTGAGCAAATGAAGACCCTTTGAAGTCATATTGCATGGTACCCATTCCACGGGTTTCAAATACACAGGTTTAAGGTATTCTTCCTTCAGCTAAAACATGCATGTGGAACCCAAGTATGATCAACCATGTGAACGGGAGACGTGTTCAAATATGTCTCAGTTTTCCTCCCGTGGTACTCTGGTGCAACATTAAAGGCGCTTTACCAACACTCTCCCAACTTGGAAAGTCATCGCCTTTAACCTCCTGTTTGGCCCAGTTTGCAATTTCTGCGGAAGATGAACAGGAATAGCGAGAACCAATAAGAGGCTAGCTGGAGGTGTCTGGACGGGCAAATTTAACTCTCATTTCCCACCAGGAAGAGGAATTAACCAAAGGCTCAGCGTGCCGTACCGGAACCAGATTAGGGCCTGAAGCCATCCTGCGGTGTTGCGGCCAGCTCAAAAGAAAGCGAGTTGAAGAAAGGAGCTCAGGGGCACTGTAATTCACAAACCTGCAGAGTTATAAATGACAGCTATCGTCCAAAAATAGACTGAAGTAAGGCTGCCAAGAGGACTTGAAAGCGGGGCAGAATTGCAGGAAACCGATTTCAGGAGGTAGACTGGAATTGCATTGAAAGCATAGGAAAAGAGGCAGAACGTCCACAATGATGCACTTGGCCAAAAAGGGCGTATGCGTTTTTTCCTGAATATATTCAGGAAAAAACGCATACGCTCTTTTTGGCCAACCAAGCAAGCTTGCAAAGGAAATCTGCACTACAATGAAGTCTCACTTCCCCCCGGTCAAAAGGGCCATGTGAAAACAGTGTAAAATCCAGAAAGGCAGGACAGGCCATGGAGAACTGGGAGCCTTGTTATGCTGATGGGCGGGATGTAAATTGCCAACAACCACTCGGGAGAAGTGTATGGTGTTTCTTGAAACATCTAAAATACAAAGCAACAGAGCCTAGGGCACTTCCACTTATGGTCCTATAGCTTAGGGAATTTAAAATCAAAAAGACACAGCCACCCCAAAGTTTCGAACGGCTCTGTTTACAAGAACCTCGTTTACAGTACAAGTTCAACATCGCAGAAATTGAAAAATGGATAAAGAAGTTGTGGTATTTACTTACAAAGCAATATCACTCAGCAATGAAATCTGTGTCATCAGGCCCTTAGCAGCACAATGAGTGGATTCAGGTATGATGATTCTAACTGAAATAAGTCACACAGAAAAAGAAACATCATAAGATATCAGTAATACACGGAATGGAAACTTGGCTACACAGGAACTGAATTACAGAACAGAACAGGGTCTCAAATTTAGAAAACCAACTTATGCTTGCTTAAGGGGAAAGGTGAGTTGGGGTGCTGCATAAAACCAGAGATTGAAATGAGCACAGATAAAGTTCCTTAAGCCAAATATGGAATAGACAAGAGCTACTCCTTGCTCAACGAAATGGACTCAACACCCCATATTAAACGCCTAAGAATGTACCTGACTAGTAAGTATCTTAAAACCTATGGATTGCTATGTCTCCGAAAGAGAATCAAGCATGTGTACAGGGGCATAAACGAAGCAGTGATAGGATTGGAGAGGTTCGGTGAGCAAATGAAGACCCTTTGAAGTCATATTGCATGGTACCCATTCCACGGGTTTCAACTACCCAGGTTTTAGGTATTCTTCCTTCAGCTAAAACATGCATGTGGAACCCAAGTATGATCAACCATGTGAACGGGAGACGTGTTCAAATATGTCTCAGTTTTCCTCCCCTGGTACTCGGGTGCAACATTCCAGACGCTTTACTAACACTCTCCCCACTTGGAAAGTCATCGCCTTTAACCTCCTGTTTGGCCCAGTTTGCAATTTCTGTGGAAGATGAACAGGAATAGCGAGAACCAATGAGAGACTAGCTGGAGGTGTCTGGACGGGCAAATTTAACTCTCATTTCCCACCAGGAAGAGGAATTAACCAAAGGCTCAGCGTGCCGTGCCGGAACCAGATTAGGGCCTGAAGCCATCCTGCGGTGTTGCGGCCAGCTCACAAGAAAGCGAGTTGAAGAAAGGAGCTCAGGGGCACTGTAATTCACAAACCTGCAGAGTTATAAATGACAGCTATCGTCCAAAAATAGACTGAAGTAAGGCTGCCAAGAGGACTTGAAAGCGGGGCAGAATTGCAGGAAACCGATTTCAGGAGGTAGACTGGAATTGCATTGAAAGCATAGGAAAAGAGGCAGAACGTCCACAATGATGCACTTGGCCAAAAAGGGCGTATGCGTTTTTTCCTGAATATATTCAGGAAAAAACGCATACGCCCTTTTTGGCCAACCAAGCAAGCTTGCAAAGGAAATCTGCACTACAATGAAGTCTCACTTCCCCCCGGTCAAAAGGGCCATCTGAAAAAAGTGTAAAATCCAGAAAGGCAGGACAGGCCATGGAGAACTGGGAGCCTTGTTATGCTGATGGGTGGGATGTAAATTGCCAACAACCACTCGGGAGAAGTGTATGGTGTTTCCTGAAACATCTAAAAAACAAAGCAACAGAGCCTAGGGCACTTCCACTTATGGTCCTATAGCTTAGGGAAATTAAAATCAAAAAGACACAGCCACCCCAAAGTTTGGGACGCCTCCGTTTACAAGAACCTCGTTTACCGTACAAGTTCAATATCACAGAAAGTGAAAAATGGATAAAGAACTTGAGGTACTTACGTACAATGCAGTATCACTCAGCAATGAAATCTATGTCATCAGGCCCTTAGCAGCATAATGAGTGGATTCAGGTACGATGATTCTAACTGAAATAAGTCACACAGAAAAAGAAACATCATAAGATATCAGTAATACACGGAATGTAAACTTGGCTACACAGGAACTGCATTCCAAAACAGAACAGGGTCTCAAATTTAGAAAACCAACTTATGCTTGCTTAAGGGGAAAGGTGAGTTGGGGTGCTGCATAAAACCAGAGATTGAAATGAGCACAGATAAAGTTCCTTAAGCCAAATATGGAATAGACAAGAGCTGCTCCTTGCTCAACGAAATGGACTCAACACCGCATATTAAACGCCTAAGAATGTACCTGACTAGTAAGTATCTTAAAACCTATGGATTGCTATGTCTCCAAAAGAGAATGAAGCGTGTGTACAGGGGCATAAACGCAGCAGTGATAGGATTGGAGAGGTTCGGTGAGCAAATGAAGACCCTTTGAAGTCATATTGCATGGTACCCATTCCACGGGTCTCAACTCTCCAGGTTTAAGGTATTCTTCCTTCAGCTAAAACATGCATGTGGAACCCAGAGTATGATCAACCATGTGAACGGGAGACGTGTTCAAATATGTCTCAGTTTTCCTCCCCTGGTACTCGGGTGCAACATTCCAGACGCTTTACTAACACTCTCCCGACTTGGAGAGTCAGTGCCTTTAACCTCCTGTTTGGCCCAGTTTGCAATTTCTGCGGAAGATGAACAGGAATAGCGAGAACCAATGAGAGGCTAGCTGGAGGTGTCTGGACGGGCAAATTTAACTCTCATTTCCCACCAGGAAGAGGAATTAACCAAAGGCTCAGCGTGCCGTGCCGGAACCAGATTAGGGCCTGAAGCCATCCTGCGGTGTTGCGGCCAGGTCACAAGAAAGCGAGTTGAAGAAAGGAGCTCAGGGGCACTGTAATTCACAAACCTGCAGAGTTATAAATGACAGCTATCGTCCAAAAATAGACTGAAGTAAGGCTGCCAAGAGGACTTGAAAGCGGGGCAGAATTGCAGGAAACCGATTTCAGGAGGTAGACTGGAATTGCACTGAAAGCATAGGAAAAGAGGCAGAACGTCCACAATGATGCACTTGGCCAAAAGGGCGTATGCGTTTTTTCCTGAATATATTCAGGAAAAAACGCATACGCCCTTTTTGGCCAACCAAGCAAGCTTGCAAAGGAAATCTGCACTACAATGAAGTCTCACTTCCCCCCGGTCAAAAGGGCCATCTGAAAAAAGTGTAAAACCCAGAAAGGCAGGACAGGCCATGGAGAACTGGGAGCCTTGTTATGCTGATGGGCGGGATGTAAATTGCCAACAGACACTCGGGAGATGTGTATGGTGTTTCCTGAAACATCTAAAAAACAAAGCAACAGAGCCTAGGGCACTTCCACTTATGGTCCTATAGCTTAGGGAAATTAATATCAAAAAGACACAGCAACCCCAAAATTTGGGATGGCTCTTTTTACAGAAATCTCTTCTACGGCACAAGTTAAATATCCCAGAGAGCAAATAATGGATAAAGAAGTTGCGGTACTTATGTACAACAGAATACCACTCAGCAATGAAATCTATGTCACCAGGCCCGTACCAGCATAATGAGTGCATTGAGGCACGATGATTCTAAGTGAAATAAGTCACACAGAAAAAGAAACATCATAAGGTATCACTAATACACGGAATGTGAACTTGGCTACACATGAACTGAATTACAAAACAGAACAGGGTCTCAAGTTTAGAAAACCAACTTATGCCTGCTTAAGGGGGAAGGTGAGTTGGGGTGCTGCATAAAAGCAGAGTTTGAAATTAGCACAGATACCGTTCCATAAGCCAAATATGTAATAGACAAGAGCTATCCCTTGCTCAACGAAATGGATTCAACAATGAGGTATCACCTCACACCTGGTAGAATAGGCATCATTGAAAATCTACAAACAAAAAATGCTGGAAAGGGTGTGGAGAAAAGGAACCCTCTTCCACTATTGTTGGGAATATAAGTTGATACAGTCATTATGGAGAACAATATGGAATTTCTTAAGAAACTAACAATAGAATTACCATATGATACAGCAATCCCAGTACTGGACATATACCCAGACAAAACCATAAATCAAAAAGAGTCATTCACCGCAATGTTCATTGCATCACTATTTACAATATCGAGGTAATGGAAGCAACCTAAATGCCCACAGACAGACGAATGCATAAAGCTGTGGTACATATATAAAATGGAATATTACTAAGCTATGAAAAGGAATGAAATTGGGTCATTTGTAGAGACGTCGATGGATCTAGAGACTGTCATACAGAGTGAAGTAAGTCAGAAAGAGAAAAACAAATCTTGTATATTCATGCATATATGTGGAACCTAGAAAAACTGTACAGATTAACCATTTTGCAAGGCATAAATAGAGCAACAGATGTAGACAACAAACGTATGGACAACAAGGGGGGAAAGCTGTTGGGGGGGTGGTGGTGGGAGGAGTTGAGAGACTGGGATTGGCATGTATACATTTATATGTATAAAATAGATAACCAATAAGAACCTGCTGTATAAAAATATAAAATAAAATTCAAAATTAAAAAGAAATAAAATTTAAAAAATAAAACAGAAAAAACAATTATTCCCTGCACATACATGTATTTATATGAATAAATTATTTCCATGCTTATATCTGTAAATACAAAAAAGAGGAATAAAATCTACCTTGAACCAAAAACGAAAAAGAGAAAAAAAACACAGAACCCACCAGTTACACAGAGGAAAACCGTATCAGGGCACTTGCTCCAGTTGTAAACAATTCTGAAGTTGGTCAGTGGTGGGGAATCGTCTCCCATTCAGCCAGCAGCCCCCACGCAACAAGCGTCCTCATTGCAAAGCTGGGGTACCGTGCCGAGGCATCTGTGAGTAAACGTGAGCTGAGCCCCAGGCCAGTTGCTGCTGAACTATTCCCACCCGTCCCAGGTAAAACACCTGAATATATACAAGGACTTGAAAGCCTAGAGGAAGGGCCATAGAGCCACACGAGTGACAGCATGCCGGCCAACTTGGTGCCTGCAGGCCAGCCAGGATGGTCCTGGCCCTGGGTGCTCTTCTGGAAGATTTCCATTTCCCTGCCTGAGATACCCGTCCTGTCCCTGCCCCCACTGCTTTTTTCCTTCCTCACCTCTGCCCAGGGAGAAATTCCAGCAGCAGGTATGGGTGACACATCCTCTTCTTTAGCAGGTGGCAGCCTGGCAACTGCTGCAGAAAGTCCAGCAGAGCCCCACTCACACTGGGCCACCCACAAAGCCGTGGCCTCTCACTCCCTCCCACCAGCCCAGCCCCGAGACTGCTGACAGGGCAGAGAAAATGGCGTCAGGCACGGCTGCAGGGGCTCTTGCTGCCTGGAGTGGTATTTATATTGATCTCAACCCAGGCACACCTGGGGAGGGCTGGCCGGCACGGTAAGGCTGCCCAGGTCAGCCAATCATCACCCCTCAGGGGCTCACAGTTGCAGAAAATGGAACTTGCTGAACCGGCCAGGTCCAAGGAACAGGTGTGGGCTCCTGAGAGTCAGGATAGACAAGGGGCTGCAGCTTTGGCTTGTTTTCTAATCATTTTATCTGGCCCATGAGTGGGAGACAACTTCAAGAAAACCCTCTCCTAATGAGAGGAACCCAGGAGTCAGGCAGAGGAGGGGTGGGTGGTGGTTGGAGACAGAGGCCTGGTGCCCCGGGTGCAGTGGAAGTCTCTGGAAGACCAGGTGGAGGGAGGCCTCACGGAGTGATGCCCAGGGTCACAGACCTGTCGCAGCTGCTGTTTGTTAGTTCAAGTCCTGCTCTGAGGTGCTCTGTGTCAGCTCTGAGCGACAGGTGAGCTGGGGGTGCTCTGCAATGAGGGCTATGTGCACGGTTCCTGTGTGCCCAGCCCTGCCACGGTACCTGCAAGGGTAGCTCTGTATCCTGGGAGGGGCCTGACCACGAGAGCCCCGTGGGCTGGGGTGGGGGTGGGGTACCTGCCCAGGTGAGCTCCATATTCTGGGATTGGTCTGACCACGAGAGCCCCATGGGCTGCTGGGGACCTGGTAAAGGATGTCAGGACAGTCAGTGAAGCCACCGAGGATATACCTCCAGTTGCTCCTAATTCCTACACCCTGCTGGTCATTCTACCAACCACCAGGACATGGTATTCTGTATTAGTCTTCAATGATGCCTTCTTTTGTATTCCATTAGTCCCAGAGTCACAAGAAATTTTGGCTTGTGAGTGGCAGGACTCAACATACAACTAAAACAATACTTCCGGGCCGTCTGGCCCCAAGGGTGCAAAAATTCCCACACCATCTTTGGGGAAAGCTTAGCTAAAGACCTAAAAGTTCTACCTCTGGAAAAGGAAACCCTCCTTCAATATGCAGACGACATTCTGATCACCAGCCCTACTAAGGAGGCCTCTGAACTACCAAGCCAATAAAGGATAGAAGTTGTCCAAGAAAAAGCTCAAATATCACAGACTGCGGTGACCTGCCTGGGCTTCATTCTCACAGAAGGTCAGAGAAGCCCATCCCAGGAAAGGGAAGAAACCATTTTCAGCCTTACCCCTTTCTAAAACTAGAAGACAGCTTAGGGGTTCCTGGGGAGGCCAGGGTTTGCTGCTTCTGGATCCCTAGCTACAGTCTACTAGCTGGGCCTCTATATGAAACACTGAAAGGAAAAGATGATGATCCTTTTGAATAGAATCCAGAAGTGGCCTTTCAAGAATGGAAAGAGCAGTCAATTCAGACCCTTGCCCTGGAACTCCCTAATTTAGCTAAACCCTTTGACCTTTACATTCCCGGTGAAAGGTGAATCGCCATTGGAGAATTAGTGCAAAAACTGGGACCACTTGAAATGGAACAATGCAAGAATGCCATCCAGGTAGGATAAACTACGGTCACTAAGGGGCTTGGCCCACTGCCACATCTGGCCAAGATACTGGCGGTATCTAAAAACCTGGAAATCAGCAGCCCAAAAGGCCACCTCCCTCCTAAGGGAAAAGGACCCCACGTGGTGATCCTAACCACCAACCATGCCCTGAAGTTGCAGGGTTCGCTCCGTGGGCACACCGACCTCGAGTGAGGAGGCCCTCCAACTCCAACATCCAGAGAGATAACCGGGGGCAACAGGGCACCATGACGACTCGTGTGAACATCACTTGACCTGGAGTTTCTCTCATAAAACAACAAGAGTGTGTCCCAAAAGAGTAGACTACTGCTTGCAGGACTTACTGCACCCAGAGGGGAGCTAATAATCTTGGCGGGGGAACAGTATACCACACTGTCACCATAGAAAAGCCTACAGACACCGTGATGATGGTGGCCAATAAGACCGGCTGGACTCCTGTTTACTTCAAAAGGCTGTTGACTCAGTAGCCATCATGGTCCTTGATCACCACTGACCCTGGACTGTCTGGGAGTTGAGCGGGCAGGGCTCTGACACCTGGTGCTGTTTGTACGTTAATTCAGGGGCCTAACTGAAGAAAGCGCAGACTACTGGTCAGAGCATCTAGGCTGGCAGAGACGGTCAGCCTAAGGTGGCCGAACAAATGTGGGGCGGGGTGAAACCGGCCCCCACAGCGTCTCTGCACATCTCTTTCCTGGACCCTTAAAGGTCATTAGAATCTATAACACTTCCAATGCTGGTGCTCAGGTGGACGAGCAGGGAGGCAGGGGTCCTGGGGACAATCAACGTCACCGGGAGGCTGCTGGGGAGAAGCTCTGACCCTCGCCCCAGGGTATGAGGGCTCCCAACTCAGCACTCAGCAGTTACAGAAGAAGGGTCTGCACCCTCAGCACTCCAAGAATGAGGAACGGGACAACAGGCAGAGGAGGGGTTTGTCCCCAGCAAAGCCCATTAAAAATCCCTGGGAGATAAAAATAGAATCTGGGCAATAAAGTCAAGTCTAACCTTTTTTATCCTTTGTGCTTTGTCTAATTTCACGTGCTCCTAGGGTCCCGCATGCAGAGGTTCCACACCCGGCACTTCAGACCAGATTTCCTAGTGCAGAATGGCTGGGTCGACACCTCAGCTCCTGGGGCCCAGTGCAGACTCCACGATATAGAGCCTGAGCTACAGCCAACCCGGCCCTCGAGAGCTCCGCCGCCTCCCTCCCTCCCACTGACTCTGACAGGATCTCTACACAGCAGCCCAGCCCACAGCCCACAGGGTAGTGCATGCTCTCACCTCTCCATTCTCTGATCAAAATATAAAGTTTCCTTTGCTTGTGAACCAAACTCAGTCTCGATCTGTTGGCCCCAATGACACTGGGCAGGGGGACACTTGTTGGGGTCCACTCTGGAGGATCAGTAACAGAAATTGAGACTATTGTAACCTCAATGAACAGATGTGTGAGCCAAACTGTAGTTAACATAGAACAGTGTATAAGGCTCGGGTAAAATAAGATGTTTTTAACACTTCCATTTGATATTTCCATCACTTTTTATAAGCAAGTTCAGTGAAAAGGTTTGTCTTATTTGTCAGGTCAATATTAGAGAAACGAAGTGATTTCTTTCCAAGGATGTACAGCTAATAATCTTGGTTAAACCTTCAATCTTGTTTTAAATGCTTTTCCATTGAAAATGATACCTCTCTTTCAGCTCCCCCATTTCTGAGAAGTATAAAATCTTATAATTTATTATTACCAAAGGGGAAAGGTGGGAGGAGGGATAAATTAACAGTTTGGAATGAACACATACACACTGCTATGTATAAAATAGATCATCAACAAGGAACTACTGTATAGCACAGGGAACTACACTCAACATTTTGCAATAACCTATAAGGGGAAATAATCTGAAAAAGAATAGATATTTTTATTGACATCATCTATCAATGACAGTTAAAGTGTAGCCTAAGGGAAGCTGGTGGTGAGTGCTTCTGACCCTGAAGACTTCAATCATCTAAAGTTTGGACTCTGCCTACTTCCCAAGGCCCTTAATGAACATATGTGTAGCCGTAGCTTAAAAACTTCCCCAGTTTGGGTTTCGGGGAGACACTGATTTTGAAAAAGCCCTGGTGTTCTCCTTACATGAATGGGACTCTTCCTACTGCTAAAACATGTCTGTCACACCCAGAGGATGGTATACCGTCTGATCGGGAAGAGTTTGGAAAAGGCATCTCATCTCCTCATCTCCTGGTGCTCGGGTTCACCCCTCCAGCGTCTTTACTAACAGTCTCCCCACTTGGAGATGTCAGCACTGTCAACATCCTGTTGCGTACAGTTTGGAATTTGTCCAGAGGATGAAGCGGAAGGATGAGGAACAATGAGAGACAAGTCCTAGGTGTTCAGACAGGCACATGTCACTCTAATTTCCAATCAGGAAGACGAATTGACCAAAGGCTAGGGTTGCCCATGGAAACAGTATAGGGCTTGAGGAAATCCCGCTGCTTTGTGGCCAGTTCCCATGAACACGAGTTGAACAATGGAACTCAGGGGCAGTAAAATTCACAAAACTGCAGAGTTGAAAATATCCATCACTGAAAAATGTCTTGAGGAAAGTCAGAGAAAAGGACTTGTAAGCAAGGGAGAATGGCAGGAAAGGGATTTGAGGAGGTAGAAAGGACTCGCCATTAAGCACAAGAAAAGGAGCTGAACATTGCCAACATTGCAGTTGGCCAAAAAGGGTGTATGCGTTCTTTTCTGTATATATTCAAGAAAAGGGCATACACTTTTTTAGCCAACCAAACAGGTGGGCACTGGAAGTCAATACTACAAAAGATATCACTTCGCATCAGTCAGAAGAGCCATCCTCATAAAGCGTAAACAACAGAAATGCAGGACAGGGCAACGAGAAGAGGGAGCCCTGTGAGACTTATAGTGGAAATGTATATTGCCAACGGCCATTCTGGAGAAGTGTATTGTGTTTACTAAAGCATCTAAAAAATGAGCTACAGAGCATAGGGCACTTGCACTCATGGGCGTATATCTTGGGAAAAACAAAAATCGAGAGGACACAGGCACCCCAATGTTTACCCCCTCTCTGTTTAAAAGATCCTCGACTAGGATATAACTTAAATGTCTCTGGAGGGAAAAAATGGATAGAGATGTGGTACTTAGGTAGAGTGGAATATTATTCAGCCTGGAAATCAATGAAATATGGCCAGTTGTAACAACTCCGGAGGAGTTACGTATGATCATTCTAAGTGACAGAATTCAAAAAGAAAAAGACACATATCATAAGATATCACTTAAAGGTGGAATCCAAAATGGCTACACATGAAATAAATTACAAAACAAAAACATAGTCAAATATGTAGAAAACACGCATAAGGCTGCTAAACGGGAAAGGTGGGGAGGGGTGAGGCATCATCCAGGAGGTTGAAATTAGCAAAGATACCATTCCAAATACCAAACTGATAATCAACAAGGCCTACACGGTAGCTAAAAGAACTGCACTCAGCACACTCAAGTCACCGGAAAAGAATATATACGACTGGTAAGAATCTGAAAAAGAATTTATTGATGTCTCTCTGTACGCGAATCAAGTGGATGTACAGCAGCAAGAAACAGAGCTTTGAAAATCAGCTGTAACCAATATAGTAATAAATTGAAAAAAATAAACGACAGAGAGACAGAGAAAACCTCTTACAACTTTTCCTCAGGGACGGTGATGCAACATGGATTGAACACATCTAGACCCACAGCAGGATGAGACATAAGGCTGGAAACTGTTTGCGCTAAGAGAAATGTGAGGTTGGGTGAGGAAATGCACACCCTTTAAAGTAATACTACCTGGTACCCATTCAATGGGTCCCAAATCTGCAGGTTCAAGGGATCTTCCTACAGCTAAAACATGCATGGAAAACCCAGAGGACTGTACACCATGTGATCGGGAGATGTGTCTAAAATGCACCTCATTTATCCTCTCCTGGTGCTCCTGTTCACCATTCCAGCCACGCTACTTAGAATCTCCCCACTTGGAGAATCAGCACATTTAAACTTCTGTTTCACACATTTTGCAAATTGTGAGGAGGATGAACGGGAAGAGGGGGAACCAATGAGAGAAGAGTTGTAGGGGTTTGGACGGGCACATATCACTCTAATTTCCCGTTAAGAATAAGAATTAAAGAAAGGCTCAGCCTGCCTCGCCGGAGCCAAAATAGGGCCTGAAGCAATCCTGCGGGTTTGAGGCCAGCTCACAAAAGAGCAACTTAAAAAATGGAGCTCAGGGTCACTGCAATTCACAAACCTGCAGAGTTATAAATGAAAACTAACGTCCAAAAATATGTTGAGGTAAGGCAAAGAAGAGGATCTGAATGCAAGACAGAATTGCAAGAAACAGATTTCAAGAGATAGATTGGACTCGTCTTTAACGCACATGAAAAGCGGCAGAATTTCGACAATGATGCAGTTGGCCCAAAAGGGCGTATGCGTTTTTTCCTGATTATATCCAGGAAAAAACGCATACGCACTTTATGGGCAACGAAGCAAGCAAGCAATGCAAATGTGCACAACAAAGAAGTCTCACTTCCCACCGGTCAAAAGGGCCATCCTAAAAAATTGTAAAAACCAGAAATGCAGGACAGGCCATGGAGAACAGGGAGCCTTTATACGCTGATGGGCAGTGTGTGAACTGCCGAGAGCCACTCTGGAGAAGTGTATGGTGGTTCCTAAATCATCTAAAAAACAGAGCTACAGAGCATAGGACACTTCCAATCATGGGAGTATATCTAGGGAAGTCTAAAAATCAACAAGACACAAGCACACCACAGTTTAGGGCTACTCTGTTTACAAGAACCTCAACTTCAGTACACCTTAAATATCCCAGGAAAGAGAACAATGGATAAAGAAGATGTGGTACTTATGTACAATGGAATATCTCTTCACCATGAAATCAATGTAATAAGGCTAGTAGAAGGATAAAGAGTGGATTTAGGTCCGATAATACTACTTGAAATAAGTCAAACAGAAAAAGAAACATATCATAAGATATCACTTATAGAGGGAGGGTAAATATGGCTGCACAAGAAATGAATTACAGAACAGAACAGTGTCTCACATTTAGAAAACACACTTATGTCAGCTTAAGGGGAAAGGAGAGGTGGGGTGATGCATAAAACCAGAGTTTGAAATTAGCACAGATACCGTTCAATAAACCAAATAGGTATTAGACAAGATCTACACCTTGCTCAATGAACAGGCCTCAACACACCCTATACACCGCAGAGAAATATATCTGAGGAATAAGAATCTTAAAACCCATGTATTGATATATCTCCATAAGGGAATCAAGTGTGTGCAGAGCGGCACAAACACAGCAGTGAAAAGGAGCTAAACCCCATTATAGAAATAAATTTTAAAAACAAAACGCTGAAACAATGAAAGAGAGAAAAATTCTTACAAAATTCGCTCAGGGGCTGTGATGCAACCTGGATTGACCACATATAAACCCACAGCTGGATAAGACATAAGGCTGGACACTTGGGGCTGACAGGATTGGTGAGCTTTGGTGAGCAACTGCCGAAAGTTTAATGCAATACTTCATGCTACTCAGTCCAAGGGTCCCAACACTCCAGGTTGAAGGGAATCTTCCTACAGCTAAACCATGCTTGGGAAACCCAGCGACTGGTATACCATATGATCGGGAAAGGTTTCTAAAACGCACCTCATTTTTCCTCTCCTGGGGCTCCGGATCGACATTCCAGCCGCTTTACTAACAACATCCCCACATGGAGTCAATGCCTTTAAGTTCTGGTATCGCACAGTCTGCAGTTAGTGAAGAGGATGAATGGGAATAGGGGGAACCAGTGAGAAACTAGCTGTAGCGGTTTCAATGGGCACATGTCACTCTAATATCACATCAGTAAGAAGAATTAACCAAAGGCACAGCAGGTGCCCCAGAAGAAAAATAGGGCTTCAAGGAATCCTTTGGTTATGGGGCAATACCACAAAAATAAGAGCTAAAAAATGGAGCTAAGGGCCACTGCAATTCAAAACCCTGCAGAGTTATAAAGGCCAACTATTTTTAAAAAATATATTGAGGTAAGGCTATGAAGAGGCATTGAAAGCAAGGCAGAATTGCAGGAAACCGATTTCAGGAGGTAGACTGGAATTGCATTGAAAGCATATGAAGAGAGTCAGAAACTCGACAATGATGCACTTGGCCAAAAAGGGCGTATGTGTTTTTTCCTGAATATATTCAGGAAAAAACGCATACGCACTTTTTAGCCAACCAAGCAAGCTTGCAAAGGAAATCTGCACTACAATGAAGTCTCACTTCCCCCGGTCAAAAGGGCCATCTGAAAAAAGTGTAAAATCCATAAAGGCACGACAGGCCATGGAGAACTGGGAGCCTTGTTATGCTGATGGGCGGGATGTAAATTGCCAACAGACACTCAGGAGAAGTGTATGGTGTTTCCTGAAACATCTAAAAAACAAAGCAACAGAGCCTAGGGCACTTCCACTTATGGTCCTATAGCTTAGGGAAATTAAAATCAAAAAGACACAGCCACCCCAAAGTTTGGGACGGCTCTGTTTACAAGAACCTCGTTTACAGTACAAGTTCAATATCGCAGAAAGTGAAAAATGGATAAAGAACTTGTGGTACTTACGTATAATGCAGTATCACTCAGCAATGAAATCTATGTCATCAGGCCCGTAGCAGCATAATGAGTGGATGCAGGTATGATGATTCGAACTGAAATAAGTCACACAGAAAAGAAACATCATAAGGTATCACTAATACACAGAATGTGAACTTGGCTACACATGACCTGAATTACAAAACAGAACAGTGTCTCAAGTTTAGAAAACCAACTTATGCTTGCTTAAGGGGGAAGGTGAGTTGGGGTGCTGCATAAAACCAGAGATTGAAATGAGCACAGATAAAGTTCCTTAAGCCAAATATGGAATAGACAAGAGCTACTCCTTGCTCAACGAAATGGACTCAACACCCCATATTAAACGCCTAAGAATGTACCTGACTAGTAAGTATCTTAAAACCTATGGATTGCTATGTCTCCAAAAGAGAATCAAGCGTGTGTACAGGGGCATAAACGCAGCAGTGATAGGATTGGAGAGGTTCGGTGAGCAAATGAAGACCCTTTGAAGTCATATTGCATGGTACCCATTACACGGGTCTCAACTCTCCAGGTTTAAGGTATTCTTCCTTCAGCTAAAACATGCATGTGGAACCCAGAGTATGATCAACCGTGTGAACGGGAGACGTGTTCAAATATGTCTCAGTTTTCCTCCCCTGGTACTCGGGTGCAACATTCCAGACGCTTTACTAACACTCTCCCGACTTGGAGAGTCAGTCCCTTTAACCTCCTGTTTGGCCCAGTTTGCAATTTCTGCGGAAGATGAACAGGAATAGCGAGAACCAATGATAGGCTAGCTGGAGGTGTCTGGACGGGCAAATTTAACTCTCATTTCCCACCAGGAGGACGAAATAACCAAAGGCTCAGCGTGCCGTGCCAGAACCAGATTAGGGCCTGAAGCCATCCTGCGGTGTTGCGGCCAGCTCACAAGAAAGCGAGTTGAAGAAAGGAGCTCAGGGGCACTGTAATTCACAAACCTGCAGAGTTATAAATGACAGCTATCGTCCAAAAATAGACTGAAGTAAGGCTGCCAAGAGGACTTGAAAGCGGGGCAGAATTGCAGGAAACCGATTTCAGGAGGTAGACTGGAATTGCATTGAAAGCATAGGAAAAGAGGCAGAACGTCCACAATGATGCACTTGGCCAAAAAGGGCGTATGCGTTTTTTCCTGAATATATTCAGGAAAAAACGCATACGCCCTTTTTGGCCAACCAAGCAAGCTTGCAAAGGAAATCTGCACTACAATGAAGATTCACTTCCCCCCGGTCAAAAGGGCCATCTGAAAAAAGTGTAAAATCCAGAAAGGCAGGACAGGCCACGGAGAACTGGGAGCCTTGTTATGCTGAAGGGCGGGATGTAAATTGCCAACAACCACTCGGGAGAAGTGTATGGTGTTTCCTGAAACATCTAAAAAACAAAGCAACAGAGCCTAGGGCACTTCCACTTATGGTCCTATAGCTTAGGGAATTTAAAATCAAAAAGACAAAGCCACCCCAAAGTTTGGAACGGCTCTGTTTACAAGAACCTCATTTACAGTACAAGTTCAACATCGCAGAAAGTGAAAAATGGATAAAAAAGTTGTGGTATTTACTTACAAAGCAATATCACTCAGCAATGAAATCTATGTCATCAGGCCCTTAGCAGCACAATGAGTGGATTCAGGTATGATGATTCTAACTGAAATAAGTCACACAGAAAAAGAAACATCATAAGATATCAGTAATACACGGAATGTAAACTTGGCTACACAGGAACTGAATTACAGAACAGAACAGGGTCTCAAATTTAGAAAACCAACTTATGCTTGCTTAAGGGTAAAGGTGAGTTGGGGTGCTGCATAAAACCAGAGATTGAAATGAGCACAGATAAAGTTCCTTAAGCCAAATATGGAATAGACAAGAGCTACTCCTTGCTCAACGAAATGGACTCAACACCGCATATTAAACGCCTAAGAATGTACCTGACTAGTAAGTATCTTAAAACCTATGGATTGCTATGTCTCCGAAAGAGAATCAAGCATGTGTACAGGGGCATAAACGCAGCAGTGATAGGATTGGAGAGGTTCGGTGAGCAAATGAAGACCCTTTGAAGTCATATTGCATGGTACCCATTCCACGGGTTTCAACTACCCAGGTTTAAGGTATTCTTCCTTCAGCTAAAACATGCATGTGGAACCTAGAGTATGATCAACCATGTGATCGGGAGACGTGTTCAAATATGTCTCAGTTTTTGTACCCTGGTACTCGGGTGCAACATTCCAGACGCTTTACTAACACTCTCCCCACTTGGAGAGTCAGTCCCTTTAACCTCTTGTTTGGCCCAGTTTGCAATTTCTGCGGAAGATGAACAGGAATAGCGAGAACCAATGAGAGAATAGCTGGAGGTGTCTGGACGGGCAAATTTAACTCTCATTTCCAACCAGGAAGAGGAATTAACGAAAGGCGCAGCGTGCCGTGCCGGAACCAGATTAGGGCCTGAAGCCATCCTGGGTGTTTCGGCCAGCTCACAAGAAAGCGAGTTGAAGAAAGGAGCTCAGGGGCACTGTAATTCACAAACCTGCAGAGTTATAAATGACAGCTATCGTCCAAAAATAGACTGAAGTAAGGCTGCCAAGAGGACTTGAAAGCGGGGCAGAATTGCAGGAAACCGATTTCAGGAGGTAGACTGGAATTGCATTGAAAGCATAGGAAAAGAGGCAGAACGTCCACAATGATGCACTTGGCCAAAAAGTGCGTATGCGTTTTTTCCTGAATATATTCAGGAAAAAACGCATACGCCCTTTTTGGCCAACCAAGCAAGCTTGCAAAGGAAATCTGCACTACAATGAAGTCTCACTTCCCCCCGGTCAAAAGGGCTATCTGCAAAAAGTGTAAAATCCAGAAAGGCAGGACAGGCCATGGAGAACTGGGAGCCTTGTTATGCTGATGGGCGGGATGTAAATTGCCAACAACCACTCGGGAGAAGTGTATGGTGTTTCCTGAAACATCTAAAAAACAAAGCAACAGAACATAGGGCACTTCCACTTATGGTCCTATAGCTTAGGGAAATTAAAATCAAAAAGACACAGCCACCCCAAAGTTTGGAACGGCTCTGTTTACAAGAACCTCGTTTACAGTACAAGTTCAACATCGCAGAAAGTGAAAAATGGATAAAGAAGTTGTGGTATTTACTTACAAAGCAATATCACTCAGCAATGAAATCTGTGTCATCAGGCACTTAGCAGCACAATGAGTGGATTCAGGTATGATGATTCTAACTGAAATAAGTCACACAGAAAAAGAAACATCATAAGATATCAGTAATACACGGAATGTAAACTTGGCTACACAGGAACTGAATTACAGAACAGAACAGGGTCTCAAATTTAGAAAACCAACTTATGCTTGCTTAAGGGGAAAGGTGAGTTGGGGTGCTGCATAAAACCAGAGATTGAAATGAGCACAGATAATGTTCCTTAAGCCAAATATGGAATAGACAAGAGCTACTCCTTGCTCAACGAAATGGACTCAACACCGCATATTAAACGCCTAAGAATGTAACTGACTAGTAAGTATCTTAAAACCTATAGATTGCTATGTCTCCGAAAGAGAATCAAGCATGTGTACAGGGGCATAAACGCAGCAGTGATAGGATTGGAGAGGTTCGGTGAGCAAATGAAGACCCTTTGAAGTCATATTGCATGGTACCCATTCCACGGGTTTCAACTACCCAGGTTTTAGGTATTCTTCCTTCAGCTAAAACATGCATGTGGAACCCAGAGTATGATCAACCGTGTGATCGGGAGACGTGTTCAAATATGTCTCAGTTTTCCTCCCCTGGTACTCGGGTGCAACATTCCAGACGCTTTACTAACACTCTCCCCACTTGGAAAGTCAGCGCCTTTAACCTCCTGTTTGGCCCAGTTTGCAATTTCTGCGGAAGATGAACAGGAATAGCGAGAACCAATGAGAGGCTAGCTGGAGGTGTCTGGACGGGCAAATTTAACTCTCATTTCCCACCAGGAAGAGGAATTAAACAAAGGCTCAGCGTTCCGTGACGGAACCAGATTAGGGCCTGAAGCCATCCTGCGGTGTTGCAGCTAGCTCACAAGAAAGCGAGGTGAACAAAGGAGCTCAGGGGCACTGTAATTCACAAACCTGCAGACTTATAAATGACAGCTATCGTCCAAAAATATACTGAAGTAAGGCTGCCAAGAGGACTTGAAAGCGGGGCAGAATTGCAGGAAACCGATTTCAGGAGGTAGACTGGAATTGCATTGAAAGCATAGGAAAAGAGGCAGAACGTCCACAATGATGCACTTGGACAAAAAGGGCGTATGCGTTTTTTCCTGAATATATTCAGGAAAAAACGCATACGCCCTTTTTGGCCAACCAAGCAAGCTTGCAAAGGAAATCTGCACTACAATGAAGTCTCACTTCCCCCAGGTCAAAAGGGCCATCTGAAAAAAGTGTAAAATCCAGAAAGGCAGGACAGGCCATGGAGAACTGGGAGCCTTGTTATGCTGAAGGGCGGGATGTAAATTGCGAACAACCACTCGGGAGAAGTGTATGGTGTTTCCTGAAACATCTAAAAAACAAAGCAACAGAACCTAGGGCACTTCCACTTATGGTCCTATAGCTTAGGGAAATTAAAATCAAAAAGACACAGCCACCCCAAAGTTTGGAAAGGCTGTGTTTACAAGAACCTCGTTTACAGTACAAGTTCAACATCGCAGAAAGTGAAAAATGGATAAAGAAGTTGTGGTATTTACTTACAAAGCAATATCACTCAGCAATGAAATCTGTGTCATCAGGCCCTTAGCAGCACAATGAGTGGATTCAGGTATGATGATTCTAACTGAAATAAGTCACACAGAAAAAGAAACATCATAAGATATCAGTAATACACGGAATGTAAACTTGGCTACACAGGAACTGAATTACAGAACAGAACAGGGTCTCAAATTTAGAAAACCAACTTATGCTTGCTTAAGGGTAAAGGTGAGTTGGGGTGCTGCATAAAACCAGAGATTGAAATGAGCACAGATAAAGTTCCTTAAGCCAAATATGGAATAGACAAGAGCTAATCCTTGCTCAACGAAATGGACTCAACACCGCATATTAAACGCCTAAGAATGTACCTGACTAGTAAGTATCTTAAAACCTATGGATTGCTATGTCTCCGAAAGAGAATCAAGCATGTGTACAGGGGCATAAACGCAACAGTGATAGGATTGGAGAGGTTCGGTGAGCAAATGAAGACCCTTTGAAGTCATATTGCATGGTACCCATTCCACGGGTTTCAACTACCCAGGTTTAAGGTATTCTTCCTTCAGCTAAAACATGCATGTGGAACCCAAGTATGATCAACCATGTGAACGGGAGATGTGTTCAAATATGTCTCAGTTTTCCTCCCCTGGTACTCGGGTGCAACATTCCAGACGCTTTACTAACACTCTCCCCACTTGGAAAGTCATTGCCTTTAACCTCCTGTTTGGCCCAGTTTGCAATTTCTGCGGAAGATGAACAGGAATAGTGAGAACCAATGAGAGACTAGCTGGAGGTGTCTGGACGGGCAAATTTAACTCTCATTTCCCACCAGGAAGAGGAAATAACCAAAGGCTCAGCATGCTGTGCCGGAACCAGATTAGGGCCTGAAGACATCCTGCGGTGTTGCGGCCAGGTCACAAGAAAGCGAGTTGAAGAAAGGAGCTCAGGGGCACTGTAATTCACAAACCTGCAGAGTTATAAATGACAGCTATCGTCCAAAAATAGACTGAAGTAAGGCTGCCAAGAGGAATTGAAAGCGGGGCAGAATTGCAGGAAACCGATTTCAGGAGGTAGACTGGAATTGCATTGAAAGCATAGGAAAAGAGGCAGAACGTCCACAATGATGCACTTGGCCAAAAAGGGCGTATGCGTTTTTTCCTGAATATATTCAGGAAAAAACGCATACGCCCTTTTTGGCCAACCAAGCAAGCTTGCAAAGGAAATCTGCACTACAATGAAGTCTCACTTCCCCCCGGTCAAAAGGGCCATCTGAAAAAAGTGTAAAATCCAGAAAGGCAGGACAGGCCATGGAGAACTGGGAGCCTTGTTATGCTGATGGGCGGGATGTAAATTGCCAACAACCACTCGGGAGAAGTGTATGGTGTTTCCTGAAACATCTAAAAAACAAAGCAACAGAGCCTAGGGCACTTCCACTTATGGTCCTATAGCTTAGGGAAATTAAATTCAAAAAGACACAGCCACCCCAAAGTTTGGAAAGGCTCTGTTTACAAGAACCTCGTTTACAGTACAAGTTCAACATCGCAGAAAGTGAAAAATGGATAAAGAACTTGTGGTACTTACGTACAATGCAGTATCACTCAGCAATGAAATCTATGTCATCAGGCCCGTAGCAGCATAATGAGTGGATTAAGGTACGATGATTCTAACTGAAATAAGTCACACAGAAAAAGAAACATCATAAGATATCACTAATACACGGAATGTAAACTTGGCTACACAGGAACTGAATTACAGAACAGAACAGGGTCTCAAATTTAGAAAACCAACTTATGCTTGCTTAAGGGTAAAGGTGAGTTGGGGTGCTGCATAAAACCAGAGATTGAAATGAGCACAGATAAAGTTCCTTAAGCCAAATATGGAATAGACAAGAGCTACTCCTTGCTCAACGAAATGGACTCAACACCGCATATTAAATGCCTAAGAATGTACCTGACTAGTAAGTATCTTAAAACCTATGGATTGCTATGTCTCCGAAAGAGAATCAAGCATGTGTACAGGGGCATAAACGCAGCAGTGATAGGATTGGAGAGGTTCGGTGAGCAAATGAAGACCCTTTGAAGTCATATTGCATGGTACCCATTCCACGGGTTTCAACTACCCAGGTTTAAGGTATTCTTCCTTCAGCTAAAACATGCATGTGGGACCCAAGTATGATCAACCATGTGAACGGGAGACGTGTTCAAATATGTCTCAGTTTTCCTCCCCTGGTACTCGGGTGCAACATTCCAGACGCTTTACTAACACTCTCCCCTCTTGGAAAGTCAGCGCCTTTAACCTCCTGTTTGGCCCAGTTTGCAATTTCTGCGGAAGATGAACAGGAATAGCGAGAACCAATGAGAGGCTAGCTGGAGGTGTCTGGACGGGCCAATTTAACTCTCATTTCCCACCAGGAAGAGGAAATAACCAAAGGCTCAGCGTGCCGTGCCGGAACCAGATTAGGGCCTGAAGACATCCTGCGGTGTTGCGGCCAGCTCAAAAGAAAGCGAGTTGAAGAAAGGAGCTCAGGGGCACTGTAATTCACAAACCTGCAGAGTTATAAATGACAGCTATCGTCCAAAAATAGACTGAAGTAAGGCTGCCAAGAGGACTTGAAAGCGGGGCAGAATTGCAGGAAACCGATTTCAGGAGGTAGACTGGAATTGCATTGAAAGCATAGGAAAAGAGGCAGAACGTCCACAATGATGCACTTGGCCAAAAAGGGCGTATGCGTTTTTTCCTGAATATATTCAGGAAAAAACGCATACGCCCTTTTTGGCCAACCAAGCAAGCTTGCAAAGGAAATCTGCACTACAATGAAGTCTCACTTCCCCCCGGTCAAAAGGGCCATGTGAAAACAGTGTAAAATCCAGAAAGGCAGGACAGGCCATGGAGAACTGGGAGCCTTGTTATGCTGATGGGCGGGATGTAAATTGCCAACAACCACTCGGGAGAAGTGTATGGTGTTTCTTGAAACATCTAAAATACAAAGCAACAGAGCCTAGGGCACTTCCACTTATGGTCCTATAGCTTAGGGAATTTAAAATCAAAAAGACACAGCCACCCCAAAGTTTGGAACGGCTCTGTTTACAAGAACCTCGTTTACAGTACAAGTTCAACATCGCAGAAATTGAAAAATGGATAAAGAAGTTGTGGTATTTACTTACAAAGCAATATCACTCAGCAATGAAATCTGTGTCATCAGGCCCTTAGCAGCACAATGAGTGGATTCAGGTATGATGATTCTAACTGAAATAAGTCACACAGAAAAAGAAACATCATAAGATATCAGTAATACACGGAATGTAAACTTGGCTACACAGGAACTGAATTACAGAACAGAACAGGGTCTCAAATTTAGAAAACCAACTTATGCTTGCTTAAGGGGAAAGGTGAGTTGGGGTGCTGCATAAAACCAGAGATTGAAATGAGCACAGATAATGTTCCTTAAGCCAAATATGGAATAGACAAGAGCTACTCCTTGCTCAACGAAATGGACTCAACACCGCATATTAAGCGCCTAAAAATGTAACTGACTAGTAAGTATCTTAAAACCTATAGATTGCTATGTCTCCGAAAGAGAATCAAGCATGTGTACAGGGGCATAAACGCAGCAGTGATAGGATTGGAGAGGTTCGGTGAGCAAATGAAGACCCTTTGAAGTCATATTGCATGGTACCCATTCCACGGGTTTCAACTACCCAGGTTTTAGGTATTCTTCCTTCAGCTAAAACATGCATGTGGAACCCAGAGTATGATCAACCGTGTGATCGGGAGACGTGTTCAAATATGTCTCAGTTTTCCTCCCCTGGTACTCGGGTGCAACATTCCAGACGCTTTACTGACACTCTCCCCACTTGGAGAGTCAGTCCCTTTAACCTCCTGTTTGGCCCAGTTTGCAATTTCTGCGGAAGATGAACAGGAATAGCGAGAACCAATGAGAGACTAGCTGGAGGTGTCTGGATGGGCAAATTTAACTCTCATTTCCCACCAGGAAGAGGAATTAACCAAAGGCTCAGCGTGCCGTGCCAGAACCAGATTAGGGCCTGAAGACATCCTGCGGTGTTGCGGCCAGGTCACAAGAAAGCGAGTTGAAGAAAGGAGCTCAGGGGCACTGTAATTCACAAACCTGCAGAGTTATAAATGACAGCTATCGTCCAAAAATAGACTGAAGTAAGGCTGCCAAGAGGACTTGAAAGCGGGGCAGAATTGCAGGAAACCGATTTCAGGAGGTAGACTGGAATTGCATTGAAAGCATAGGAAAAGAGGCAGAACGTCCACAATGATGCACTTGGCCAAAAAGGGCGTATGCGTTTTTTCCTGAATATATTCAGGAAAAAACGCATACGCCCTTTTTGGCCAACCAAGCAAGCTTGCAAAGGAAATCTGCACTACAATGAAGTCTCACTTCCCCCCGGTCAAAAGGGCCATCTGAAAAAAGTGTAAAATCCAGAAAGGCAGGACAGGCCACGGAGAACTGGGAGCCTTGTTATGCTGAAGGGCGGGATGTAAATTGCCAACAACCACTCGGGAGAAGTGTATGGTGTTTCCTGAAACATCTAAAAAACAAAGCAACAGAGCCTAGGGCACTTCCACTTATGGTCCTATAGCTTAGGGAATTTAAAATCAAAAAGACAAAGCCACCCCAAAGTTTGGAACGGCTCTGTTTACAAGAACCTCATTTACAGTACAAGTTCAACATCGCAGAAAGTGAAAAATGGATAAAAAAGTTGTGGTATTTACTTACAAAGCAATATCACTCAGCAATGAAATCTATGTCATCAGGCCCTTAGCAGCACAATGAGTGGATTCAGGTATGATGATTCTAACTGAAATAAGTCACACAGAAAAAGAAACATCATAAGATATCAGTAATACACGGAATGTAAACTTGGCTACACAGGAACTGAATTACAGAACAGAACAGGGTCTCAAATTTAGAAAACCAACTTATGCTTGCTTAAGGGTAAAGGTGAGTTGGGGTGCTGCATAAAACCAGAGATTGAAATGAGCACAGATAAAGTTCCTTAAGCCAAATATGGAATAGACAAGAGCTACTCCTTGCTCAACGAAATGGACTCAACACCGCATATTAAACGCCTAAGAATGTACCTGACTAGTAAGTATCTTAAAACCTATGGATTGCTATGTCTCCGAAAGAGAATCAAGCATGTGTACAGGGGCATAAACGCAGCAGTGATAGGATTGGAGAGGTTCGGTGAGCAAATGAAGACCCTTTGAAGTCGTATTGCATGGTACCCATTCCACGGGTTTCAACTACCCAGGTTTAAGGTATTCTTCCTTCAGCTAAAACATGCATGTGGAACCTAGAGTATGATCAACCATGTGATCGGGAGACGTGTTCAAATATGTCTCAGTTTTTGTACCCTGGTACTCGGGTGCAACATTCCAGACGCTTTACTAACACTCTCCCCACTTGGAGAGTCAGTCCCTTTAACCTCTTGTTTGGCCCAGTTTGCAATTTCTGCGGAAGATGAACAGGAATAGCGAGAACCAATGAGAGAATAGCTGGAGGTGTCTGGACGGGCAAATTTAACTCTCATTTCCAACCAGGAAGAGGAATTAACGAAAGGCGCAGCGTGCCGTGCCGGAACCAGATTAGGGCCTGAAGCCATCCTGGGTGTTTCGGCCAGCTCACAAGAAAGCGAGTTGAAGAAAGGAGCTCAGGGGCACTGTAATTCACAAACCTGCAGAGTTATAAATGACAGCTATCGTCCAAAAATAGACTGAAGTAAGGCTGCCAAGAGGACTTGAAAGCGGGGCAGAATTGCAGGAAACCGATTTCAGGAGGTAGACTGGAATTGCATTGAAAGCATAGGAAAAGAGGCAGAACGTCCACAATGATGCACTTGGCCAAAAAGTGCGTATGCGTTTTTTCCTGAATATATTCAGGAAAAAACGCATACGCCCTTTTTGGCCAACCAAGCAAGCTTGCAAAGGAAATCTGCACTACAATGAAGTCTCACTTCCCCCCGGTCAAAAGGGCTATCTGCAAAAAGTGTAAAATCCAGAAAGGCAGGACAGGCCATGGAGAACTGGGAGCCTTGTTATGCTGATGGGCGGGATGTAAATTGCCAACAACCACTCGGGAGAAGTGTATGGTGTTTCCTGAAACATCTAAAAAACAAAGCAACAGAACATAGGGCACTTCCACTTATGGTCCTATAGCTTAGGGAAATTAAAATCAAAAAGACACAGCCACCCCAAAGTTTGGAACGGCTCTGTTTACAAGAACCTCGTTTACAGTACAAGTTCAACATCGCAGAAAGTGAAAAATGGATAAAGAAGTTGTGGTATTTACTTACAAAGCAATATCACTCAGCAATGAAATCTGTGTCATCAGGCACTTAGCAGCACAATGAGTGGATTCAGGTATGATGATTCTAACTGAAATAAGTCACACAGAAAAAGAAACATCATATCAGTAATACACGGAATGTAAACTTGGCTACACAGGAACTGAATTACAGAACAGAACAGGGTCTCAAATTTAGAAAACCAACTTATGCTTGCTTAAGGGGAAAGGTGAGTTGGGGTGCTGCATAAAACCAGAGATTGAAATGAGCACAGATAATGTTCCTTAAGCCAAATATGGAATAGACAAGAGCTACTCCTTGCTCAACGAAATGGACTCAACACCGCATATTAAACGCCTAAGAATGTAACTGACTAGTAAGTATCTTAAAACCTATAGATTGCTATGTCTCCGAAAGAGAATCAAGCATGTGTACAGGGGCATAAACGCAGCAGTGATAGGATTGGAGAGGTTCGGTGAGCAAATGAAGACCCTTTGAAGTCATATTGCATGGTACCCATTCCACGGGTTTCAACTACCCAGGTTTTAGGTATTCTTCCTTCCGCTAAAACATGCATGTGGAACCCAGAGTATGATCAACCGTGTGATCGGGAGACGTGTTCAAATATGTCTCAGTTTTCCTCCCCTGGTACTCGGGTGCAACATTCCAGACGCTTTACTAACACTCTCCCCACTTGGAAAGTCAGCGCCTTTAACCTCCTGTTTGGCCCAGTTTGCAATTTCTGCGGAAGATGAACAGGAATAGCGAGAACCAATGAGAGGCTAGCTGGAGGTGTCTGGACGGGCAAATTTAACTCTCATTTCCCACCAGGAAGAGGAATTAAACAAAGGCTCAGCGTTCCGTGACGGAACCAGATTAGGGCCTGAAGCCATCCTGCGGTGTTGCAGCTAGCTCACAAGAAAGCGAGGTGAACAAAGGAGCTCAGGGGCACTGTAATTCACAAACCTGCAGACTTATAAATGACAGCTATCGTCCAAAAATATACTGAAGTAAGGCTGCCAAGAGGACTTGAAAGCGGGGCAGAATTGCAGGAAACCGATTTCAGGAGGTAGACTGGAATTGCATTGAAAGCATAGGAAAAGAGGCAGAACGTCCACAATGATGCACTTGGACAAAAAGGGCGTATGCGTTTTTTCCTGAATATATTCAGGAAAAAACGCATACGCCCTTTTTGGCCAACCAAGCAAGCTTGCAAAGGAAATCTGCACTACAATGAAGTCTCACTTCCCCCAGGTCAAAAGGGCCATCTGAAAAAAGTGTAAAATCCAGAAAGGCAGGACAGGCCATGGAGAACTGGGAGCCTTGTTATGCTGAAGGGCGGGATGTAAATTGCGAACAACCACTCGGGAGAAGTGTATGGTGTTTCCTGAAACATCTAAAAAACAAAGCAACAGAACCTAGGGCACTTCCACTTATGGTCCTATAGCTTAGGGAAATTAAAATCAAAAAGACACAGCCACCCCAAAGTTTGGAAAGGCTGTGTTTACAAGAACCTCGTTTACAGTACAAGTTCAACATCGCAGAAAGTGAAAAATGGATAAAGAAGTTGTGGTATTTACTTACAAAGCAATATCACTCAGCAATGAAATCTGTGTCATCAGGCCCTTAGCAGCACAATGAGTGGATTCAGGTATGATGATTCTAACTGAAATAAGTCACACAGAAAAAGAAACATCATAAGATATCAGTAATACACGGAATGTAAACTTGGCTACACAGGAACTGAATTACAGAACAGAACAGGGTCTCAAATTTAGAAAACCAACTTATGCTTGCTTAAGGGTAAAGGTGAGTTGGGGTGCTGCATAAAACCAGAGATTGAAATGAGCACAGATAAAGTTCCTTAAGCCAAATATGGAATAGACAAGAGCTAATCCTTGCTCAACGAAATGGACTCAACACCCCATATTAAACGCCTAAGAATGTACCTGACTAGTAAGTATCTTAAAACCTATGGATTGCTATGTCTCCGAAAGAGAATCAAGCATGTGTACAGGGGCATAAACGCAACAGTGATAGGATTGGAGAGGTTCGGTGAGCAAATGAAGACCCTTTGAAGTCATATTGCATGGTACCCATTCCACGGGTTTCAAATACACAGGTTTAAGGTATTCTTCCTTCAGCTAAAACATGCATGTGGAACCCAAGTATGATCAACCATGTGAACGGGAGATGTGTTCAAATATGTCTCAGTTTTCCTCCCCTGGTACTCGGGTGCAACATTCCAGACGCTTTACTAACACTCTCCCCACTTGGAAAGTCAGCGCCTTTAACCTCCTGTTTGGCCCAGTTTGCAATTTCTGCGGAAGATGAACAGGAATAGTGAGAACCAATGAGAGACTAGCTGGAGGTGTCTGGACGGGCAAATTTAACTCTCATTTCCCACCAGGAAGAGGAAATAACCAAAGGCTCAGCATGCTGTGCCGGAACCAGATTAGGGCCTGAAGACATCCTGCGGTGTTGCGGCCAGGTCACAAGAAAGCGAGTTGAAGAAAGGAGCTCAGGGGCACTGTAATTCACAAACCTGCAGAGTTATAAATGACAGCTATCGTCCAAAAATAGACTGAAGTAAGGCTGCCAAGAGGAATTGAAAGCGGGGCAGAATTGCAGGAAACCGATTTCAGGAGGTAGACTGGAATTGCATTGAAAGCATAGGAAAAGAGGCAGAACGTCCACAATGATGCACTTGGCCAAAAAGGGCGTATGCGTTTTTTCCTGAATATATTCAGGAAAAAACGCATACGCCCTTTTTGGCCAACCAAGCAAGCTTGCAAAGGAAATCTGCACTACAATGAAGTCTCACTTCCCCCCGGTCAAAAGGGCCATCTGAAAAAAGTGTAAAATCCAGAAAGGCAGGACAGGCCATGGAGAACTGGGAGCCTTGTTATGCTGATGGGCGGGATGTAAATTGCCAACAACCACTCGGGAGAAGTGTATGGTGTTTCCTGAAACATCTAAAAAACAAAGCAACAGAGCCTAGGGCACTTCCACTTATGGTCCTATAGCTTAGGGAAATTAAATTCAAAAAGACACAGCCACCCCAAAGTTTGGAAAGGCTCTGTTTACAAGAACCTCGTTTACAGTAGAAGTTCAACATCGCAGAAAGTGAAAAATGGATAAAGAACTTGTGGTACTTACGTACAATGCAGTATCACTCAGCAATGAAATCTATGTCATCAGGCCCGTAGCAGCATAATGAGTGGATTAAGGTACGATGATTCTAACTGAAATAAGTCACACAGAAAAAGAAACATCATAAGATATCACTAATACACGGAATGTAAACTTGGCTACACAGGAACTGAATTACAGAACAGAACAGGGTCTCAAATTTAGAAAACCAACTTATGCTTGCTTAAGGGTAAAGGTGAGTTGGGGTGCTGCATAAAACCAGAGATTGAAATGAGCACAGATAAAGTTCCTTAAGCCAAATATGGAATAGACAAGAGCTACTCCTTGCTCAACGAAATGGACTCAACACCGCATATTAAATGCCTAAGAATGTACCTGACTAGTAAGTATCTTAAAACCTATGGATTGCTATGTCTCCGAAAGAGAATCAAGCATGTGTACAGGGGCATAAACGCAGCAGTGATAGGATTGGAGAGGTTCGGTGAGCAAATGAAGACCCTTTGAAGTCATATTGCATGGTACCCATTCCACGGGTTTCAACTACCCAGGTTTAAGGTATTCTTCCTTCAGCTAAAACATGCATGTGGGACCCAAGTATGATCAACCATGTGAACGGGAGACGTGTTCAAATATGTCTCAGTTTTCCTCCCCTGGTACTCGGGTGCAACATTCCAGACGCTTTACTAACACTCTCCCCTCTTGGAAAGTCAGCGCCTTTAACCTCCTGTTTGGCCCAGTTTGCAATTTCTGCGGAAGATGAACAGGAATAGCGAGAACCAATGAGAGGCTAGCTGGAGGTGTCTGGACGGGCAAATTTAACTCTCATTTCCCACCAGGAAGAGGAAATAACCAAAGGCTCAGCGTGCCGTGCCGGAACCAGATTAGGGCCTGAAGACATCCTGCGGTGTTGCGGCCAGCTCAAAAGAAAGCGAGTTGAAGAAAGGAGCTCAGGGGCACTGTAATTCACAAACCTGCAGAGTTATAAATGACAGCTATCGTCCAAAAATAGACTGAAGTAAGGCTGCCAAGAGGACTTGAAAGCGGGGCAGAATTGCAGGAAACCGATTTCAGGAGGTAGACTGGAATTGCATTGAAAGCATAGGAAAAGAGGCAGAACGTCCACAATGATGCACTTGGCCAAAAAGGGCGTATGCGTTTTTTCCTGAATATATTCAGGAAAAAACGCATACGCCCTTTTTGGCCAACCAAGCAAGCTTGCAAAGGAAATCTGCACTACAATGAAGTCTCACTTCCCCCCGGTCAAAAGGGCCATGTGAAAACAGTGTAAAATCCAGAAAGGCAGGACAGGCCATGGAGAACTGGGAGCCTTGTTATGCTGATGGGCGGGATGTAAATTGCCAACAACCACTCGGGAGAAGTGTATGGTGTTTCTTGAAACATCTAAAATACAAAGCAACAGAGCCTAGGGCACTTCCACTTATGGTCCTATAGCTTAGGGAATTTAAAATCAAAAAGACACAGCCACCCCAAAGTTTGGAACGGCTCTGTTTACAAGAACCTCGTTTACAGTACAAGTTCAACATCGCAGAAATTGAAAAATGGATAAAGAAGTTGTGGTATTTACTTACAAAGCAATATCACTCAGCAATGAAATCTGTGTCATCAGGCCCTTAGCAGCACAATGAGTGGATTCAGGTATGATGATTCTAACTGAAATAAGTCACACAGAAAAAGAAACATCATAAGATATCAGTAATACACGGAATGTAAACTTGGCTACACAGGAACTGAATTACAGAACAGAACAGGGTCTCAAATTTAGAAAACCAACTTATGCTTGCTTAAGGGGAAAGGTGAGTTGGGGTGCTGCATAAAACCAGAGATTGAAATGAGCACAGATAATGTTCCTTAAGCCAAATATGGAATAGACAAGAGCTACTCCTTGCTCAACGAAATGGACTCAACACCGCATATTAAACGCCTAAGAATGTAACTGACTAGTAAGTATCTTAAAACCTATAGATTGCTATGTCTCCGAAAGAGAATCAAGCATGTGTACAGGGGCATAAACGCAGCAGTGATAGGATTGGAGAGGTTCGGTGAGCAAATGAAGACCCTTTGAAGTCATATTGCATGGTACCCATTCCACGGGTTTCAACTACCCAGGTTTTAGGTATTCTTCCTTCAGCTAAAACATGCATGTGGAACCCAGAGTATGATCAACCGTGTGATCGGGAGACGTGTTCAAATATGTCTCAGTTTTCCTCCCCTGGTACTCGGGTGCAACATTCCAGACGCTTTACTAACACTCTCCCCACTTGGAAAGTCAGCGCCTTTAACCTCCTGTTTGGCCCAGTTTGCAATTTCTGCGGAAGATGAACAGGAATAGCGAGAACCAATGAGAGGCTAGCTGGAGGTGTCTGGACGGGCAAATTTAACTCTCATTTCCCACCAGGAAGAGGAATTAAACAAAGGCTCAGCGTTCCGTGACGGAACCAGATTAGGGCCTGAAGCCATCATGCGGTGTTGCAACTAGCTCACAAGAAAGCGAGGTGAACAAAGGAGCTCAGGGGCACTGTAATTCACAAACCTGCAGACTTATAAATGACAGCTATCGTCCAAAAATATACTGAAGTAAGGCTGCCAAGAGGACTTGAAAGCGGGGCAGAATTGCAGGAAACCGATTTCAGGAGGTAGACTGGAATTGCATTGAAAGCATAGGAAAAGAGGCAGAACGTCCACAATGATGCACTTGGACAAAAAGGGCGTATGCGTTTTTTCCTGAATATATTCAGGAAAAAACGCATACGCCCTTTTTGGCCAACCAAGCAAGCTTGCAAAGGAAATCTGCACTACAATGAAGTCTCACTTCCCCCAGGTCAAAAGGGCCATCTGAAAAAAGTGTAAAATCCAGAAAGGCAGGACAGGCCATGGAGAACTGGGAGCCTTGTTATGCTGAAGGGCGGGATGTAAATTGCGAACAACCACTCGGGAGAAGTGTATGGTGTTTCCTGAAACATCTAAAAAACAAAGCAACAGAACCTAGGGCACTTCCACTTATGGTCCTATAGCTTAGGGAAATTAAAATCAAAAAGACACAGCCACCCCAAAGTTTGGAAAGGCTGTGTTTACAAGAACCTCGTTTACAGTACAAGTTCAACATCGCAGAAAGTGAAAAATGGATAAAGAAGTTGTGGTATTTACTTACAAAGCAATATCACTCAGCAATGAAATCTGTGTCATCAGGCCCTTAGCAGCACAATGAGTGGATTCAGGTATGATGATTCTAACTGAAATAAGTCACACAGAAAAAGAAACATCATAAGATATCAGTAATACACGGAATGTAAACTTGGCTACACAGGAACTGAATTACAGAACAGAACAGGGTCTCAAATTTAGAAAACCAACTTATGCTTGCTTAAGGGTAAAGGTGAGTTGGGGTGCTGCATAAAACCAGAGATTGAAATGAGCACAGATAAAGTTCCTTAAGCCAAATATGGAATAGACAAGAGCTAATCCTTGCTCAACGAAATGGACTCAACACCCCATATTAAATGCCTAAGAATGTACCTGACTAGTAAGTATCTTAAAACCTATGGATTGCTATGTCTCCGAAAGAGAATCAAGCATGTGTACAGGGGCATAAACGCAGCAGTGATAGGATTGGAGAGGTTCGGTGAGCAAATGAAGACCCTTTGAAGTCATATTGCATGGTACCCATTCCACGGGTTTCAACTACCCAGGTTTAAGGTATTCTTCCTTCAGCTAAAACATGCATGTGGGACCCAAGTATGATCAACCATGTGAACGGGAGACGTGTTCAAATATGTCTCAGTTTTCCTCCCCTGGTACTCGGGTGCAACATTCCAGACGCTTTACTAACACTCTCCCCTCTTGGAAAGTCAGCGCCTTTAACCTCCTGTTTGGCCCAGTTTGCAATTTCTGCGGAAGATGAACAGGAATAGCGAGAACCAATGAGAGGCTAGCTGGAGGTGTCTGGACGGGCAAATTTAACTCTCATTTCCCACCAGGAAGAGGAAATAACCAAAGGCTCAGCGTGCCGTGCCGGAACCAGATTAGGGCCTGAAGACATCCTGCGGTGTTGCGGCCAGCTCAAAAGAAAGCGAGTTGAAGAAAGGAGCTCAGGGGCACTGTAATTCACAAACCTGCAGAGTTATAAATGACAGCTATCGTCCAAAAATAGACTGAAGTAAGGCTGCCAAGAGGACTTGAAAGCGGGGCAGAATTGCAGGAAACCGATTTCAGGAGGTAGACTGGAATTGCATTGAAAGCATAGGAAAAGAGGCAGAACGTCCACAATGATGCACTTGGCCAAAAAGGGCGTATGCGTTTTTTCCTGAATATATTCAGGAAAAAACGCATACGCCCTTTTTGGCCAACCAAGCAAGCTTGCAAAGGAAATCTGCACTACAATGAAGTCTCACTTCCCCCCGGTCAAAAGGGCCATCTGAAAAAAGTGTAAAATCCAGAAAGGCAGGACAGGCCATGGAGAACTGGGAGCCTTGTTATGCTGATGGGCGGGATGTAAATTGCCAACAACCACTCGGGAGAAGTGTATGGTGTTTCCTGAAACATCTAAAAAACAAAGCAACAGAACCTAGGGCACTTCCACTTATGGTCCTATAGCTTAGGGAAATTAAAATCAAAAAGACACAGCCACCCCAAAGTTTGGGACGGCTCTGTTTACAAGAACCTCGTTTACAGTACAAGTTCAACATCACAGAAAGTGAAAAATGGATAAAGAAGTTGTGGTATTTACTTACAAAGCAATATCACTCAGCAATGAAATCTGTGTCATCAGGCCCTTAGCAGCACAATGAGTGGATTCAGGTATGATGATTCTAACTGAAATAAGTCACGCAGAAAAAGAAACATCATAAGATATCAGTAATACACGGAATGTAAACTTGGCTACACAGGAACTGAATTACAGAACAGAACAGGGTCTCAAATTTAGAAAACCAACTTATGCTTGCTTAAGGGTAAAGGTGAGTTGGGGTGCTGCATAAAACCAGAGATTGAAATGAGCACAGATAAAGTTCCTTAAGTCAAATATGGAATAGACAAGAGCTACTCCTTGCTCAACGAAATGGACTCAACACCGCATATTAAACGCCTAAGAATGTACCTGACTAGTAAGTATCTTAAAACCTATGGATCGCTATGTCTCCGAAAGAGAATCAAGCATGTGTACAGGGGCATAAATGCAGCAGTGATAGGATTGGAGAGGTTCGGTGCGCAAATGAAGACCCTTTGAAGTCATATTGCATGGTACCCATTCCACGGGTTTCAACTACCCAGGTTTTAGGTATTCTTCCTTCAGCTAAAACATGCATGTGGAACCCAGAGTATGATCAACCGTGTGATCGGGAGACGTGTTCAAATATGTCTCAGTTTTCCTCCCCTGGTACTCGGGTGCAACATTCCAGACGCTTTACTAACACTCTCCCCACTTGGAAAGTCAGCGCCTTTAACCTCCTGTTTGGCCCAGTTTGCAATTTCTGTGGAAGATGAACAGGAATAGCGAGAACCAATGAGAGGCTAGCTGGAGGTGTCTGGACGGGCAAATTTAACTCTCATTTCCCACCAGGAAGAGGAATTAAACAAAGGCTCAGCATTCCGTGACGGAACCAGATTAGGGCCTGAAGCCATCATGCGGTGTTGCAGCTAGCTCACAAGAAAGCGAGTTGAAGAAAGGAGCTCAGGGGCACTGTAATTCACAAACCTGCAGAGTTATAAATGACAGCTATCGTCCAAAAATAGACTGAAGTAAGGCTGCCAAGAGGACTTGAAAGCGGGGCAGAATTGCAGGAAACCGATTTCAGGAGTTAGACTGGAATTGCATTGAAAGCATAGGAAAAGAGGCAGAACGTCCACAATGATGCACTTGGACAAAAAGGGCGTATGCGTTTTTTCCTTAATATATTCAGGAAAAAACGCATACACCCTTTTTGGCCAACCAAGCAAGCTTGCAAAGGAAATCTGCACTACAATGAAGTCTCACTTCCCCCAGGTCAAAAGGGCCATCTGAAAAAAGTGTAAAATCCAGAAAGGCAGGACAGGCCATGGAGAACTGGGAGCCTTGTTATGCTGAAGGGCGGGATGTAAATTGCGAACAACCACTCGGGAGAAGTGTATGGTGTTTCCTGAAACATCTAAAAAACAAAGCAAAAGACCCTAGGGCACTTCCACTTATGGTCCTATAGTTTAGGGAATTTAAAATCAAAAAGACACAGCCACCCCAAAGTTTGGAACGGCTCTGTTTACAAGAACCTCGTTTAAAACACAAGTTCAACATCGCAGAAAGTGAAAAATGGATAAAAAAGTTGTGGTATTTACTTACAAAGCAATATCACTCAGCAATGAAATCTGTGTCATCAGGCCCTTAGCAGCACAATGAGTGGATTCAGGTATGATGATTCTAACTGAAATAAGTCACACAGAAAAAGAAACATCATAAGATATCAGTAATACACGGAATGTAAACTTGACTACACAGGAACTGAATTACAGAACAGAACAGGGTCTCAAATTTAGAAAACCAACTTATGCTTGCTTAAGGGTAAAGGTGAGTTGGGGTGCTGCATAAAACCAGAGATTGAAATGAGCACAGATAAAGTTCCTTAAGCCAAATATGGAATAGACAAGAGCTACTCCTTGCTCAACGAAATGGACTCAACACCGCATATTAAACGCCTAAGAATGTACCTGACTAGTAAGTATCTTAAAACCTATGGATTGCTATGTCTCCGAAAGAGAATCAAGCATGTGTACAGGGGCATAAACGCAGCAGTGATAGGATTGGAGAGGTTCGGTGAGCAAATGAAGACCCTTTGAAGTCATATTGCATGGTACCCATTCCACGGGTTTCAACTACCCAGGTTTAAGGTATTCTTCCTTCAGCTAAAACATGCATGTGGGACCTAGAGTATGATCAACCATGTGATCGGGAGATGTGTTCAAATATGTCTCAGTTTTCCTCCCCTGGTACTCGGGTGCAACATTCCAGACGCTTTACTGACACTCTCCCCACTTGGAGAGTCAGTCCCTTTAACCTCCTGTTTGGCCCAGTTTGCAATTTCTGTGGAAGATTAACAGGAATAGCGAGAACCAATGAGAGACTAGCTGGAGGTGTCTGGATGGGCAAATTTAACTCTCATTTCCCACCAGGAAGAGGAATTAACCAAAGGATCAGCGTGCCGTGCCAGAACCAGATTAGGGCCTGAAGACATCCTGCGGTGTTGCGGCCAGGTCACAAGAAAGCGAGTTGAAGAAAGGAGCTCAGGGGCACTGTAATTCACAAACCTGCAGAGTTATAAATGACAGCTATCGTCCAAAAATAGACTGAAGTAAGGCTGCCAAGAGGACTTGAAAGCGGGGCAGAATTGCAGGAAACCGATTTCAGGAGGTAGACTGGAATTGCATTGAAAGCATAGGAAAAGAGGCAGAACGTCCACAATGATGCACTTGGCCAAAAAGGGCGTATGCGTTTTTTCCTGAATATATTCAGGAAAAAACGCATACGCCCTTTTTGGCCAACCAAGCAAGCTTGCAAAGGAAATCTGCACTACAATGAAGTCTCACTTCCCCCCGGTCAAAAGGGCCATCTGAAAAAAGTGTAAAATCCAGAAAGGCAGGACAGGCCATGGAGAACTGGGAGCCTTGTTATGCTGATGGGCGGGATGTAAATTGCCAACAGACACTCCGGAGAAGTGTATGGTGTTTCCTGAAACATCTAAAAAACAAAGCAACAGAGCCTAGGGCACTTCCACTTATGGTCCTATAGCTTAGGGAATTTAAAATCAAAAAGACACAGCCACCCCAAAGTTTGGAATGGCTCTGTTTACAAGAACCTCGTTTACAGTACAAGTTCAACATCGCAGAAATTGAAAAATGGATAAAGAAGTTGTGGTATTTACTTACAAAGCAATATCACTCAGCAATGAAATCTGTGTCATCAGGCCCTTAGCAGCACAATGAGTGGATTCAGGTATGATGATTCTAACTGAAATAAGTCACACAGAAAAAGAAATATCATAAGATATCAGTAATACACGGAATGTAAACTTGGCTACACAGGAACTGTATTACAGAACAGAACAGGGTCTCAAATTTAGAAAACCAACTTATGCTTGCTTAAGGGGAAACGTGAGTTGGGGTGCTGCATAAAACCAGAGATTGAAATGAGCACAGATAAAGTTCCTTAAACCAAATATGGACTAGACAAGAGCTACCTCTTGCTCAATGAAATGGACTCACTACCGCATATTAAACGCCTAAGAATGTACCTGACTAGTAAGTATCTTAAAACCTATGGATTGCTATGTCTCCGAAACAGAATCAAGCATGTGTACAGGGGCATAAACGCAGCAGTGATAGGATTGGAGAGGTTCGGTGAGCAAATGAAAACCCTTTGAAGTCATATTGCATGGTACCCATTCCACGGGTTTCAACTACCCAGGTTTTAGGTATTCTTCCTTCAGCTAAAACATGCATGTGGAACCCAAGTATGATCAACCATGTGAACGGGAGACGTGTTCAAATATGTCTCAGTTTTCCTCCCCTGGTACTCGGGTGCAACATTCCAGACGCTTTACTAACACTCTCCCGACTTGGAGAGTCAGTCCCTTTAACCTCCTGTTTGGCCCAGTTTGCAATTTCTGCGGAAGATGAACAGGAATAGCGAGAACCAATGAGAGAATAGCTGGAGGTGTCTGGACGGGCAAATTTAACTCTCATTTCCAACCAGGAAGAGGAATTAACGAAAGGCGCAGCGTGCCGTGCCGGAACCAGATTAGGGCCTGAAGCCATCCTGGGTGTTTCGGCCAGCTCACAAGAAAGCGAGTGGAAGAAAGGAGCTCAGGGGCACTGTAATTCACAAACCTGCAGAGTTATAAATGACAGCTATCGTCCAAAAATAGACTGAAGTAAGGCTGCCAAGAGGACTTGAAAGCGGGGCAGAATTGCAGGAAACCGATTTCAGGAGGTAGACTGGAATTGCATTGAAAGCATAGGAAAAGAGGCAGAACGTCCACAATGATGCACTTGGCCAAAAAGGGCGTATGCGTTTTTTCCTGAATATATTCAGGAAAAAACGCATACGCCCTTTTTGGCCAACCAAGCAAGCTTGCAAAGGAAATCTGCACTACAATGAAGTCTCACTTCCCCCCGGTCAAAAGGGCTATCTGCAAAAAGTGTAAAATCCAGAAAGGCAGGACAGGCCATGGAGAACTGGGAGCCTTGTTATGCTGATGGGCGGGATGTAAATTGCCAACAACCACTCGGGAGAAGTGTATGGTGTTTCCTGAAACATCTAAAAAACAAAGCAACAGAACATAGGGCACTTCCACTTATGGTCCTATAGCTTAGGGAAATTAAAATCAAAAAGACACAGCCACCCCAAAGTTTGGAACGGCTCTGTTTACAAGAACCTCGTTTACAGTACAAGTTCAACATCGCAGAAAGTGAAAAATGGATAAAGAAGTTGTGGTATTTACTTACAAAGCAATATCACTCAGCAATGAAATCTGTGTCATCAGGCACTTAGCAGCACAATGAGTGGATTCAGGTATGATGATTCTAACTGAAATAAGTCACACAGAAAAAGAAACATCATAAGATATCAGTAATACACGGAATGTAAACTTGGCTACACAGGAACTGAATTACAGAACAGAACAGGGTCTCAAATTTAGAAAACCAACTTATGCTTGCTTAAGGGGAAAGGTGAGTTGGGGTGCTGCATAAAACCAGAGATTGAAATGAGCACAGATAATGTTCCTTAAGCCAAATATGGAATAGACAAGAGCTACTCCTTGCTCAACGAAATGGACTCAACACCGCATATTAAACGCCTAAGAATGTAACTGACTAGTAAGTATCTTAAAACCTATAGATTGCTATGTCTCCGAAAGAGAATCAAGCATGTGTACAGGGGCATAAACGCAGCAGTGATAGGATTGGAGAGGTTCGGTGAGCAAATGAAGACCCTTTGAAGTCATATTGCATGGTACCCATTCCACGGGTTTCAACTACCCAGGTTTTAGGTATTCTTCCTTCAGCTAAAACATGCATGTGGAACCCAGAGTATGATCAACCGTGTGATCGGGAGACGTGTTCAAATATGTCTCAGTTTTCCTCCCCTGGTACTCGGGTGCAACATTCCAGACGCTTTACTAACACTCTCCCCACTTGGAAAGTCAGCGCCTTTAACCTCCTGTTTGGCCCAGTTTGCAATTTCTGCGGAAGATGAACAGGAATAGCGAGAACCAATGAGAGGCTAGCTGGAGGTGTCTGGACGGGCAAATTTAACTCTCATTTCCCACCAGGAAGAGGAATTAAACAAAGGCTCAGCGTTCCGTGACGGAACCAGATTAGGGCCTGAAGCCATCATGCGGTGTTGCAGCTAGCTCACAAGAAAGCGAGGTGAACAAAGGAGCTCAGGGGCACTGTAATTCACAAACCTGCAGACTTATAAATGACAGCTATCGTCCAAAAATATACTGAAGTAAGGCTGCCAAGAGGACTTGAAAGCGGGGCAGAATTGCAGGAAACCGATTTCAGGAGGTAGACTGGAATTGCATTGAAAGCATAGGAAAAGAGGCAGAACGTCCACAATGATGCACTTGGACAAAAAGGGCGTATGCGTTTTTTCCTGAATATATTCAGGAAAAAACGCATACGCCCTTTTTGGCCAACCAAGCAAGCTTGCAAAGGAAATCTGCACTACAATGAAGTCTCACTTCCCCCAGGTCAAAAGGGCCATCTGAAAAAAGTGTAAAATCCAGAAAGGCAGGACAGGCCATGGAGAACTGGGAGCCTTGTTATGCTGAAGGGCGGGATGTAAATTGCAAACAACCACTCGGGAGAAGTGTATGGTGTTTCCTGAAACATCTAAAAAACAAAGCAACAGAACCTAGGGCACTTCCACTTATGGTCCTATAGCTTAGGGAAATTAAAATCAAAAAGACACAGCCACCCCAAAGTTTGGAAAGGCTGTGTTTACAAGAACCTCGTTTACAGTACAAGTTCAACATCGCAGAAAGTGAAAAATGGATAAAGAAGTTGTGGTATTTACTTACAAAGCAATATCACTCAGCAATGAAATCTGTGTCATCAGGCCCTTAGCAGCACAATGAGTGGATTCAGGTATGATGATTCTAACTGAAATAAGTCACACAGAAAAAGAAACATCATAAGATATCAGTAATACACGGAATGTAAACTTGGCTACACAGGAACTGAATTACAGAACAGAACAGGGTCTCAAATTTAGAAAACCAACTTATGCTTGCTTAAGGGGAAAGGTGAGTTGGGGTGCTGCATAAAACCAGAGATTGAAATGAGCACAGATAAAGTTCCTTAAGCCAAATATGGAATAGACAAGAGCTAATCCTTGCTCAACGAAATGGACTCAACACCGCATATTAAACGCCTAAGAATGTACCTGACTAGTAAGTATCTTAAAACCTATGGATTGCTATGTCTCCGAAAGAGAATCAAGCATGTGTACAGGGGCATAAACGCAACAGTGATAGGATTGGAGAGGTTCGGTGAGCAAATGAAGACCCTTTGAAGTCATATTGCATGGTACCCATTCCACGGGTTTCAAATACACAGGTTTAAGGTATTCTTCCTTCAGCTAAAACATGCATGTGGAACCCAAGTATGATCAACCATGTGAACGGGAGACGTGTTCAAATATGTCTCAGTTTTCCTCCCCTGGTACTCGGGTGCAACATTCCAGACGCTTTACTAACACTCTCCCCACTTGGAAAGTCAGCGCCTTTAACCTCCTGTTTGGCCCAGTTTGCAATTTCTGCGGAAGATGAACAGGAATAGTGAGAACCAATGAGAGACTAGCTGGAGGTGTCTGGACGGGCAAATTTAACTCTCATTTCCCACCAGGAAGAGGAAATAACCAAAGGCTCAGCATGCTGTGCCGGAACCAGATTAGGGCCTGAAGACATCCTGCGGTGTTGCGGCCAGGTCACAAGAAAGCGAGTTGAAGAAAGGAGCTCAGGGGCACTGTAATTCACAAACATGCAGAGTTATAAATGACAGCTATCGTCCAAAAATAGACTGAAGTAAGGCTGCCAAGAGGAATTGAAAGCGGGGCAGAATTGCAGGAAACCGATTTCAGGAGGTAGACTGGAATTGCATTGAAAGCATAGGAAAAGAGGCAGAACGTCCACAATGATGCACTTGGCCAAAAAGGGCGTATGCGTTTTTTCCTGAATATATTCAGGAAAAAACGCATACGCCCTTTTTGGCCAACCAAGCAAGCTTGCAAAGGAAATCTGCACTACAATGAAGTCTCACTTCCCCCCGGTCAAAAGGGCCATCTGAAAAAAGTGTAAAATCCAGAAAGGCAGGACAGGCCATGGAGAACTGGGAGCCTTGTTATGCTGATGGGCGGGATGTAAATTGCCAACAACCACTCGGGAGAAGTGTATGGTGTTTCCTGAAACATCTAAAAAACAAAGCAACAGAGCCTAGGGCACTTCCACTTATGGTCCTATAGCTTAGGGAAATTAAATTCAAAAAGACACAGCCACCCCAAAGTTTGGAAAGGCTCTGTTTACAAGAACCTCGTTTACAGTACAAGTTCAACATCGCAGAAAGTGAAAAATGGATAAAGAACTTGTGGTACTTACGTACAATGCAGTATCACTCAGCAATGAAATCTATGTCATCAGGCCCGTAGCAGCATAATGAGTGGATTAAGGTACGATGATTCTAACTGAAATAAGTCACACAGAAAAAGAAACATCATAAGATATCACTAATACACGGAATGTAAACTTGGCTACACAGGAACTGAATTACAGAACAGAACAGGGTCTCAAATTTAGAAAACCAACTTATGCTTGCTTAAGGGTAAAGGTGAGTTGGGGTGCTGCATAAAACCAGAGATTGAAATGAGCACAGATAAAGTTCCTTAAGCCAAATATGGAATAGACAAGAGCTACTCCTTGCTCAACGAAATGGACTCAACACCGCATATTAAATGCCTAAGAATGTACCTGACTAGTAAGTATCTTAAAACCTATGGATTGCTATGTCTCCGAAAGAGAATCAAGCATGTGTACAGGGGCATAAATGCAGCAGTGATAGGATTGGAGAGGTTCGGTGAGCAAATGAAGACCCTTTGAAGTCATATTGCATGGTACCCATTCCACGGGTTTCAACTACCCAGGTTTAAGGTATTCTTCCTTCAGCTAAAACATGCATGTGGGACCCAAGTATGATCAACCATGTGAACGGGAGACGTGTTCAAATATGTCTCAGTTTTCCTCCCCTGGTACTCGGGTGCAACATTCCAGACGCTTTACTAACACTCTCCCCTCTTGGAAAGTCAGCGCCTTTAACCTCCTGTTTGGCCCAGTTTGCAATTTCTGCGGAAGATGAACAGGAATAGCGAGAACCAATGAGAGGCTAGCTGGAGGTGTCTGGACGGGCAAATTTAACTCTCATTTCCCACCAGGAAGAGGAAATAACCAAAGGCTCAGGGTGCCGTGCCGGAACCAGATTAGGGCCTGAAGACATCCTGCGGTGTTGCGGCCAGCTCAAAAGAAAGCGAGTTGAAGAAAGGAGCTCAGGGGCACTGTAATTCACAAACCTGCAGAGTTATAAATGACAGCTATCGTCCAAAAATAGACTGAAGTAAGGCTGCCAAGAGGACTTGAAAGCGGGGCAGAATTGCAGGAAACCGATTTCAGGAGGTAGACTGGAATTGCATTGAAAGCATAGGAAAAGAGGCAGAACGTCCACAATGATGCACTTGGCCAAAAAGGGCGTATGCGTTTTTTCCTGAATATATTCAGGAAAAAACGCATACGCCCTTTTTGGCCAACCAAGCAAGCTTGCAAAGGAAATCTGCACTACAATGAAGTCTCACTTCCCCCCGGTCAAAAGGGCCATCTGAAAAAAGTGTAAAATCCAGAAAGGCAGGACAGGCCATGGAGAACTGGGAGCCTTGTTATGCTGAAGGGCGGGATGTAAATTGCCAACAAACACTCGGGAGAAGTGTATGGTATTTCCTGAAACATCTAAAAAACAAAGCAACAGAGCCTAGGGCACTTCCACTTATGGTCCTATAGCTTAGGGAATTTAAAATCAAAAAGACACAGCCACCCCAAAGTTTGGAACGGCTCTGTTTACAAGAACCTCGTTTACAGTACAAGTTCAACATCGCAGAAAGTGAAAAATGGATAAAGAAGTTGTGGTATTTACTTACAAAGCAATATCACTCAGCAATGAAATCTGTGTCATCAGGCCCTTAGCAGCACAATGAGTGGATTCAGGTATGATGATTCTAACTGAAATAAGTCACACAGAAAAAGAAACATCATAAGATATCAGTAATACACGGAATGTAAACTTGGCTACACAGGAACTGAATTACAGAACAGAACAGGGTCTCAAATTTAGAAAACCAACTTATGCTTGCTTAAGGGGAAAGGTGAGTTGGGGTGCTGCATAAAACCAGAGATTGAAATGAGCACAGATAAAGTTCCTTAAGCCAAATATGGAATAGACAAGAGCTACTCCTTGCTCAACGAAATGGACTCAACACCGCATATTAAACGCCTAAGAATGTACCTGACTAGTAAGTATCTTAAAACCTATGGATTACTATGTCTCCGAAAGAGAATCAAGCATGTGTACAGGGGCATAAACGCAGCAGTGATAGGATTGGAGAGGTTCGGTGAGCAAATGAAGACCCTTTGAAGTCATATTGCATGGTACCCATTCCACGGGTTTCAAATACACAGGTTTAAGGTATTCTTCCTTCAGCTAAAACATGCATGTGGAACCCAAGTATGATCAACCATGTGAACGGGAGACGTGTTCAAATATGTCTCAGTTTTCCTCCCCTGGTACTCGGGTGCAACATTCCAGACACTTTACTAACACTCTCCCCACTTGGAAAGTCAGCGCCTTTAACCTCCTGTTTGGCCCAGTTTGCAATTTCTGCGGAAGATGAACAAGAATAGCGAGAACCAATGAGAGACTAGCTGGAGGTGTCTGGACGGGCAAATTTAACTCTCATTTCCCACCAGGAAGAGGAATTAACCAAAGGCTCAGCATGCCGTGCCGGAACCAGATTAGGGCCTGAAGACATCCTGCGGTGTTACGGCCAGGTCAAAAGAAAGCGAGTTGAAGAAAGGAGCTCAGGGGCACTGTAATTCACAAACCTGCAGAGTTATAAATGACAGCTATCGTCCAAAAATAGACTGAAGTAAGGCTGCCAAGAGGACTTGAAAGCGGGGCAGAATTGCAGGAAACCGATTTCAGGAGGTAGACTGGAATTGCATTGAAAGCATAGGAAAAGAGGCAGAACGTCCACAATGATGCACTTGGCCAAAAAGGGCGTATGCGTTTTTTCCTTAATATATTCAGGAAAAAACGCATACGCACTTTTTGGCCAACCAAGCAAGCTTGCAAAGGAAATCTGCACTACAATGAAGTCTCACTTCCCCCCGGTCAAAAGGGCCATCTGAAAAAAGTGTAAAATCCAGAAAGGCAGGACAGGCCATGGAGAACTGGGAGCCTTGTTATGCTGATGGGCGGGATGTAAATTGCCAACAACCACTCGGGAGAAGTGTATGGTGTTTCCTGAAACATCTAAAAAACAAAGCAACAGAACCTAGGGCACTTCCACTTATGGTCCTATAGCTTAGGGAAATTAAAATCAAAAAGACACAGCCACCCCAAAGTTTGGGACGGCTCTGTTTACAAGAACCTCGTTTACAGTACAAGTTCAACATCGCAGAAAGTGAAAAATGGATAAAGAAGTTGTGGTATTTACTTACAAAGCAATATCACTCAGCAATGAAATCTGTGTCATCAGGCCCTTAGCAGCACAATGAGTGGATTCAGGTATGATGATTCTAACTGAAATAAGTCACGCAGAAAAAGAAACATCATAAGATATCAGTAATACACGGAATGTAAACTTGGCTACACAGGAACTGAATTACAGAACAGAACAGGGTCTCAAATTTAGAAAACCAACTTATGCTTGCTTAAGGGTAAAGGTGAGTTGGGGTGCTGCATAAAACCAGAGATTGAAATGAGCACAGATAAAGTTCCTTAAGTCAAATATGGAATAGACAAGAGCTACTCCTTGCTCAACGAAATGGACTCAACACCGCATATTAAACGCCTAAGAATGTACCTGACTAGTAAGTATCTTAAAACCTATGGATCGCTATGTCTCCGAAAGAGAATCAAGCATGTGTACAGGGGCATAAACGCAGCAGTGATAGGATTGGAGAGGTTCGGTGCGCAAATGAAGACCCTTTGAAGTCATATTGCATGGTACCCATTCCACGGGTTTCAACTACCCAGGTTTTAGGTATTCTTCCTTCAGCTAAAACATGCATGTGGAACCCAGAGTATGATCAACCGTGTGATCGGGAGACGTGTTCAAATATGTCTCAGTTTTCCTCCCCTGGTACTCGGGTGCAACATTCCAGACGCTTTACTAACACTCTCCCCACTTGGAAAGTCAGCGCCTTTAACCTCCTGTTTGGCCCAGTTTGCAATTTCTGTGGAAGATGAACAGGAATAGCGAGAACCAATGAGAGGCTAGCTGGAGGTGTCTGGACGGGCAAATTTAACTCTCATTTCCCACCAGGAAGAGGAATTAAACAAAGGCTCAGCGTTCCGTGACGGAACCAGATTAGGGCCTGAAGCCATCATGCGGTGTTGCAGCTAGCTCACAAGAAAGCGAGTTGAAGAAAGGAGCTCAGGGGCACTGTAATTCACAAACCTGCAGAGTTATAAATGACAGCTATCGTCCAAAAATATACTGAAGTAAGGCTGCCAAGAGGACTTGAAAGCGGGGCAGAATTGCAGGAAACCGATTTCAGGAGTTAGACTGGAATTGCATTGCAAGCATAGGAAAAGAGGCAGAACGTCCACAATGATGCACTTGGTCAAAAAGGGCGTATGCGTTTTTTCCTGAATATATTCAGGAAAAAACGCATACGCCCTTTTTGGCCAACCAAGCAAGCTTGCAAAGGAAATCTGCACTACAATGAAGTCTCACTTCCCCCTGGTCAAAAGGGCCATCTGAAAAAAGTGTAAAATCCAGAAAGGCAGGACAGGCCATGGAGAACTGGGAGCCTTGTTATGCTGATGGGCGGGATGTAAATTGCCAACAACCACTCGGGACAAGTGTATGGTGTTTCCTGAAACATCTAAAAAACAAAGCAACAGAGCCTAGGGCACTTCCACTTATGGTCCTATAGCTTAGGGAATTTAAAATCAAAAAGACACAGCCACCCCAAAGTTTGGAACGGCTCTGTTTACAAGAACCTCGTTTACAGTACAAGTTCAACATCGCAGAAATTGAAAAATGGATAAAGAAGTTGTGGTATTTACTTACAAAGCAATATCACTCAGCAATGAAATCTGTGTCATCAGGCCCTTAGCAGCACAATGAGTGGATTCAGGTATGATGATTCTAACTGAAATAAGTCACACAGAAAAAGAAACATCATAAGATATCACTAATACACGGAACGTAAACTTGGCTACACAGGAACTGCATTCCAAAACAGAACAGGTTCTCAAATTTATAAAAACAACTTATGCTTGCTTAAGGGTAAAGGTGAGTTGGGGTGCTGCATAAAACCAGAGATTGAAATGAGCACAGATAAAGTTCCTTAAGCCAAATATGGAATAGACAAGAGCTACTCCTTGCTCAACGAAATGGACTCAACACCGCATATTAAACGCCTAAGAATGTACCTGACTAGTAAGTATCTTAAAACCTATGGATTGCTATGTCTCCGAAAGAGAATCAAGCATGTGTACAGGGGCATAAACGCAGCAGTGATAGGATTGGAGAGGTTCGGTGAGCAAATGAAGACCCTTTGAAGTCATATTGCATGGTACCCATTCCACGGGTTTCAACTACCCAGGTTTAAGGTATTCTTCCTTCAGCTAAAACATGCATGTGGGATCTAGAGTATGATCAACCATGTGATCGGGAGACGTGTTCAAATATGTCTCAGTTTTCCTCCCCTGGTACTCGGGTGCAACATTCCAGACGCTTTACTGACACTCTCCCCACTTGGAGAGTCAGTCCCTTTAACCTCCTGTTTGGCCCAGTTTGCAATTTCTGTGGAAGATTAACAGGAATAGCGAGAACCAATGAGAGACTAGCTGGAGGTGTCTGGATGGGCAAATTTAACTCTCATTTCCCACCAGGAAGAGGAATTAACCAAAGGCTCAGCGTGCCGTGCCAGAACCAGATTAGGGCCTGAAGACATCCTGCGGTGTTGCGGCCAGGTCACAAGAAAGCGAGTTGAAGAAAGGAGCTCAGGGGCACTGTAATTCACAAACCTGCAGAGTTATAAATGACAGCTATCGTCCAAAAATAGACTGAAGTAAGGCTGCCAAGAGGACTTGAAAGCGGGGCAGAATTGCAGGAAACCGATTTCAGGAGGTAGACTGGAATTGCATTGAAAGCATAGGAAAAGAGGCAGAACGTCCACAATGATGCACTTGGCCAAAAAGGGCATATGCGTTTTTTCCTGAATATATTCAGGAAAAAACGCATACGCCCTTTTTGGCCAACCAAGCAAGCTTGCAAAGGAAATCTGCACTACAATGAAGTCTCACTTCCCCCCGGTCAAAAGGGCCATCTGAAAAAAGTGTAAAATCCAGAAAGGCAGGACAGGCCATGGAGAACTGGGAGCCTTGTTATGCTGATGGGCGGGATGTAAATTGCCAAAACCACTCGGGAGAAGTGTATGGTGTTTCCTGAAACATCTAAAAAACAAAGCAACAGAGCCTAGGGCACTTCCACTTATGGTCCTATAGCTTAGGGAATTTAAAATCAAAAAGACACAGCCACCCCAAAGTTTGGAAGGGCTCTGTTTACAAGAACCTCGTTTACAGTACAAGTTCAACATCGCAGAAATTGAAAAATGGATAAAGAAGTTGTGGTATTTACTTACAAAGCAATATCACTCAGCAATGAAATCTGTGTCATCAGGCCCTTAGCAGCACAATAAGTGGATTCAGGTATGATGATTCTAACTGAAATAAGTCACACAGAAAAAGAAACATCATAAGATATCAGTAATACACGGAATGGAAACTTGGCTACACAGGAACTGAATTACAGAACAGAACAGGGTCTCAAATTTAGAAAACCAACTTATGCTTGCTTAAGGGGAAAGGTGAGTTGGGGTGCTGCATAAAACCAGAGATTGAAATGAACACAGATAAAGTTCCTTAAGCCAAATATGGAATAGACAAGAGCTACTCCTTGCTCAACGAAATGGACTCAACACCGCATATTAAACGCCTAAGAATGTACCTGACTAGTAAGTATCTTAAAACCTATGGATTGCTATGTCTCCGAAACAGAATCAAGCATGTGTACAGGGGCATAAACGCAGCAGTGATAGGATTGGAGAGGTTCGGTGAGCAAATGAAGACCCTTTGAAGTCATATTGCATGGTACCCATTCCACGGGTTTCAACTACCCAGGTTTTAGGTATTCTTCCTTCAGCTAAAACATGCATGTGGAACCCAAGTATGATCAACCATGTGAACGGGAGACGTGTTCAAATATGTCTCAGTTTTCCTCCCCTGGTACTCGGGTGTAACATTCCAGACGCTTTACTAACACTCTCCCCACTTGGAAAGTCAGCGCCTTTAACCTCCTGTTTGGCCCAGTTTGCAATTTCTGCGGAAGATGAACAGGAATAGCGAGAACCAATGAGAGGCTAGCTGGAGGTGTCTGGATGGGCAAATTTAACTCTCATTTCCCACCAGGAAGAGGAATTAACCAAAGGCTCAGCGTGCCGTGCCGGAACCAGATTAGGGCCTGAAGCCATCCTGCGGTGTTGCGGCCAGCTCAAAAGAAAGCGAGTTGAAGAAAGGAGCTCAGGGGCACTGTAATTCACAAACCTGCAGAGTTATAAATGACAGCTATCGTCCAAAAATAGACTGAAGTAAGGCTGCCAAGAGGACTTGAAAGCGGGGCAGAATTGCAGGAAACCGATTTCAGGAGGTAGACAGGAATTGCATTGAAAGCATAGGAAAAGAGGCAGAACGTCCACAATGATGCACTTGGCCAAAAAGGGCATATGCGTTTTTTCCTGAATATATTCAGGAAAAAACGCATACGCCCTTTTTGGCCAACCAAGCAAGCTTGCAAAGGAAATCTGCACTACAATGAAGTCTCACTTCCCCCCGGTCAAAAGGGCCATCTGAAAAAAGTGTAAAATCCAGAAAGGCAGGACAGGCCATGGAGAACTGGGAGCCTTGTTATGCTGATGGGCGGGATGTAAATTGCCAACAACCACTCGGGAGAAGTGTATGGTGTTTCCTGAAACATCTAAAAAACAAAGCAACAGAGCCTAGGGCACTTCCACTTATGGTCCTATAGCTTAGGGAAATTAAATTCAAAAAGACACAGCCACCCCAAAGTTTGGAACGGCTCTGTTTACAAGAACCTCGTTTACAGTACAAGTTCAACATCGCAGAAAGTGAAAAATGGATAAAGAACTTGTGGTACTTACGTACAATGCAGTATCACTCAGCAATGAAATCTATGTCATCAGGCCCGTAGCAGCATAATGAGTGGATTCAGGTACGATGATTCTAACTGAAATAAGTCACACAGAAAAAGAAACATCATAAGATATCAGTAATACACGGAATGTAAACTTGGCTACACAGGAACTGAATTACAGAACAGAACAGGGTCTCAAATTTAGAAAACCAACTTATGCTTGCTTAAGGGGAAAGGTGAGTTGGGGTGCTGCATAAAACCAGAGATTGAAATGAGCACAGATAAAGTTCCTTAAGCCAAATATGGAATAGACAAGAGCTACTCCTTGCTCAACGAAATGGACTCAACACCGCATATTAAATGCCTAAGAATGTACCTGACTAGTAAGTATCTTAAAACCTATGGATTGCTATGTCTCCGAAAGAGAATCAAGCATGTGTACAGGGGCATAAACGCAGCAGTGATAGGATTGGAGAGGTTCGGTGAGCAAATGAAGACCCTTTGAAGTCATATTGCATGGTACCCATTCCACGGGTTTCAACTACCCAGGTTTAAGGTATTCTTCCTTCAGCTAAAACATGCATGTGGGACCTAGAGTATGATCAACCATGTGATCGGGAGACGTGTTCAAATATGTCTCAGTTTTCCTCCTCTGGTACTCGGGTGCAACATTCCAGACGCTTTACTGACACTCTCCCCACTTTGAGAGTCAGTCCCTTTAACCTCCTGTTTGGCCCAGTTTGCAATTTCTGTGGAAGATGAACAGGAATAGCGAGAACCAATGAGAGACTAGCTGGAGGTGTCTGGTTGGGCAAATTTAACTCTCATTTCCCACCAGGAAGAGGAATTAACCAAAGGCTCAGCGTGCCGTGCCAGAACCAGATTAGGGCCTGAAGACATCCTGCGGTGTTGCGGCCAGGTCACAAGAAAGCGAGTTGAAGAAAGGAGCTCAGGGGCACTGTAATTCACAAACCTGCAGAGTTATAAATGACAGCTATTGTCCAAAAATATACTGAAGTAAGGCTGCCAAGAGGACTTGAAAGCGGGGCAGAATTGCAGGAAACCGATTTCAGGAGGTAGACTGGAATTGCATTGAAAGCATAGGAAAAGAGGCAGAACGTCCACAATGATGCACTTGGCCAAAAAGGGTGTATGCGTTTTTTCCTGAGTATGCGTTTTTTCCTGAATATATTCAGGAAAAAACGAATACGCCCTTTTTGGCCAACCAAGCAAGCTTGCAAAGGAAATCTGCACTACAATGAAGTCTCACTTCCCCCCGGTCAAAAGGGCCATCTGAAAAAAGTGTAAAATCCAGAAAGGCAGGACAGGCCATGGAGAACTGGGAGCCTTGTTATGCTGATGGGCGGGATGTAAATTGCCAACAGACACTCCGGAGAAGTGTATGGTGTTTCCTGAAACATCTAAAAAACAAAGCAACAGAGCCTAGGGCACTTCCACTTATGGTCCTATAGCTTAGGGAATTTAAAATCAAAAAGACACAGCCACCCCAAAGTTTGGAATGGCTCTGTTTACAAGAACCTCGTTTACAGTACAAGTTCAACATCGCAGAAATTGAAAAATGGATAAAGAAGTTGTGGTATTTACTTACAAAGCAATATCACTCAGCAATGAAATCTGTGTCATCAGGCCCTTAGCAGCACAATGAGTGGATTCAGGTATGATGATTCTAACTGAAATAAGTCACACAGAAAAAGAAATATCATAAGATATCAGTAATACACGGAATGTAAACTTGGCTACACAGGAACTGTATTACAGAACAGAACAGGGTCTCAAATTTAGAAAACCAACTTATGCTTGCTTAAGGGGAAACGTGAGTTGGGGTGCTGCATAAAACCAGAGATTGAAATGAGCACAGATAAAGTTCCTTAAACCAAATATGGAATAGACAAGAGCTACTCCTTGCTCAATGAAATGGACTCACTACCGCATATTAAACGCCTAAGAATGTACCTGACTAGTAAGTATCTTAAAACCTATGGATTGCTATGTCTCCGAAACAGAATCAAGCATGTGTACAGGGGCATAAACGCAGCAGTGATAGGATTGGAGAGGTTCGGTGAGCAAATGAAAACCCTTTGAAGTCACATTGCATGGTACCCATTCCACGGGTTTCAACTACCCAGGTTTTAGGTATTCTTCCTTCAGCTAAAACATGCATGTGGAACCCAAGTATGATCAACCATGTGAACGGGAGACGTGTTCAAATATGTCTCAGTTTTCCTCCCCTGGTACTCGGGTGCAACATTCCAGACGCTTTACTAACACTCTCCCGACTTGGAGAGTCAGTCCCTTTAACCTCCTGTTTGGCCCAGTTTGCAATTTCTGCGGAAGATGAACAGGAATAGCGAGAACCAATGACAGACTAGCTGGAGGTGTCTGGACGGGCAAATTTAACTCTCATTTCCCACCAGGAAGAGGAATTAACCAAAGGCTCAGCGTGCCGTGCCGGAACCAGATTAGGGCCTGAAGCCATCCTGCGGTGTTGCGGCCAGCTCACGACAAAGCGAATTCTAGAAAGGAGCTCAGGGGCACTGTAATTCACAAACCTGCAGAGTTATAAATGACAGCTATCGTCCAAAAATATACTGAAGTAAGGCTGCCAAGAGGACTTGAAAGCGGGGCAGAATTGCAGGAAACCGATTTCAGGAGGTAGACTGAAATTGCATTGAAAGCATAGGAAAAGAGGCAGAACGTCCACAATGATGCACTTGGCCAAAAAGGGCGTATGCGTTTTTTCCTGAATATATTCAGGAAAAAACGCATACGCCCTTTTTGGCCAACCAAGCAAGCTTGCAAAGGAAATCTGCACTACAATGAAGTCTCACTTCCACCTGGTCAAAAGGGCCATCTGAAAAAAGTGTAAAATCCAGAAAGGCAGGACAGGCCATGGAGAACTGGGAGCCTTGTTATGCTGATGGGCGGGATGTAAATTGCCAACAGCCACTCTGGAGAAGTGTATGGTGTTTCCTGAAACATCTAAAAAACAAAGCAACAGAGCCTAGGGCACTTCCACTTATGGTCCTATAGCTTAGGGAAATTAAAATCAAAAAGACACAGCCACCCCAAAGTTTGGGACGCCTCCGTTTACAAGAACCTCGTTTACCGTACAAGTTCAATATCACAGAAAGTGAAAAATGGATAAAGAACTTGAGGTACTTACGTACAATGCAGTATCACTCAGCAATGAAATCTATGTCATCAGGCCCTTAGCAGCATAATGAGTGGATTCAGGTACGATGATTCTAACTGAAATAAGTCACACAGAAAAAGAAACATCATAAGATATCAGTAATACACGGAATGTAAACTTGGCTACACAGGAACTGCATTCCAAAATAGAACAGGGTCTCAAATTTAGAAAACCAACTTATGCTTGCTTAAGGGGAAAGGTGAGTTGGGGTGCTGCATAAAACCAGAGATTGAAATGAGCACAGATAAAGTTCCTTAAGCCAAATATGGAATAGACAAGAGCTACTCCTTGCTCAACGAAATGGACTCAACACCCCATATTAAACGCCTAAGAATGTACCTGACTACTAAGTATCTTAAAACCTATGGATTGCTATGTCTCCAAAAGAGAATCAAGCGTGTGTACAGGGGCATAAACGCAGCAGTGATAGGATTGGAGAGGTTCGGTGAGCAAATGAAGACCCTTTGAAGTCATATTGCATGGTACCCATTACACGGGTCTCAACTCTCCAGGTTTTAGGTATTCTTCCTTCAGCTAAAACATGCATGTGGAACCCAGAGTATGATCAACCATGTGAACGGGAGACGTGTTCAAATATGTCTCAGTTTTCCTCCCCTGGTACTCGGGTGCAACATTCCAGACGCTTTACTAACACTCTCCCGACTTGGAGAGTCAGTGCCTTTAACCTCCTGTTTGGCCCAGTTTGCAATTTCTGCGGAAGATGAACAGGAATAGCGAGAACCAATGAGAGGCTAGCTGGAGGTGTCTGAACGGGCAAATTTAACTCTCATTTCCCACCAGGAAGAGGAATTAACCAAAGGCTCAGCGTGCCGTGCCAGAACCAGATTAGGGCCTGAAGCCATCCTGCGGTGTTGCGGCCAGGTCACAAGAAAGCGAGTTGAAGAAAGGAGCTCAGGGGCACTGTAATTCACAAACCTGCAGAGTTATAAATGACAGCTATCGTCCAAAAATAGACTGAAGTAAGGCTGCCAAGAGGACTTGAAAGCGGGGCAGCATTGCAGGAAACCGATTTCAGGAGGTAGACTGGAATTGCATTGAAAGCATAGGAAAAGAGGCAGAACGTCCACAATGATGCACTTGGCCAAAAAGGGCGTATGCGTTTTTTCCTGAATATATTCAGGAAAAAACGCATACGCCCTTTTTGGCCAACCAAGCAAGCTTGCAAAGGAAATCTGCACTACAATGAAGTCTCACTTCCCCCCGGTCAAAAGGGCCATCTGAAAAAAGTGTAAAATCCAGAAAGGCAGGACAGGCCATGGAGAACTGGGAGCCTTGTTATGCTGATGGGCGGGATGTAAATTGCCAACAGACACTTGGGAGAAGTGTATGGTGTTTCCTGAAACATCTAAAAAACAAAGCAACAGAGCCTAGGGCACTTCCACTTATGGTCCTATACCTTAGGGAAATTAAAATCAAAAAGACACAGCCACCCCAAAGTTTGGGACGCCTCTGTTTACAAGAACCTCGTTTACAATACAAGTTCAATATCGCAGAAATTGAAAAATGGATAAAGAAGTTGTGGTATTCACTTACAAAGCAATATCACTCAGCAATGAAATCTGTGTCATCAGGCCCTTAGCAGCACAATGAGTGGATTCAGGTATGATGATTCTAACTGAAATAAGTCACACAGAAAAAGAAACATCATAAGATATCAGTAATACACGGAATGTAAACTTGGCTACACAGGAACTGAATTACAGAACAGAACAGGGTCTCAAATTTAGAAAACCAACTTATGCTTGCTTAAGGGGAAAGGTGAGTTGTGGTGCTGCATAAAACCAGAGATTGAAATGAGCACAGATAAAGTTCATTAAGCCAAATATGGAATAGACAAGAGCTACTCCTTGCTCAACGAAATGGACTCAACACCGCATATTAAACGCCTAAGAATGTACCTGACTAGTAAGTATCTTAAAACCTATGGATTGCTATGTCTCCGAAAGAGGATCAAGCATGTGTACAGGGGCATAAACGCAGCAGTGAAAGCATTGGAGTGATTCGGTGAGGAAATGAAGACCCATTGAAGTCATATTGCATGGTACCCATTCCACGGGTTTCAACTACCCAGGTTTTAGGTATTCTTCCTTCAGCTAAAACATGCATGTGGAACCCAGAGTATGATCAACCATGTGATCGGGAGACGTGTTCAAATATGTCTCAGTTTTCGTACCCTGGTACTCGGGTGCAACATTCCAGACGCTTTACTAACACTCTCCCGACTTGGAGAGTCAGCGCCTTTAACCTCCTGTTTGGCCCAGTTTGCAATTTCTGCGGAAGATGAACAGGAATAGAGAGAACCAATGAGAGACTAGCTGGAGGTGTCTGGACGGGCAAATTTAACTCTCATTTCCCACCAGGAAGAGGAATTAACCAAAGGCTCTGCGTGCCGTGCCAGAACCAGATTAGGGCCTGAAGCCATCCTGCGGTGTTGCGGCCAGGTCACAAGAAAGCGAGTTGAAGAAAGGAGCTCAGGGGCACTGTAATTCACAAACCTGCAGAGTTATAAATGACAGCTATCGTCCAAAAATAGACTGAAGTAAGGCTGCCAAGAGGACTTGACAGCGGGGCAGCATTGAAGGAAACCGATTTCAGGAGGTAGACTGGAATTGCATTGAAAGCATAGGAAAAGAGGCAGAACGTCCACAATGATGCACTTGGCCAAAAAGGGCGTATGCGTTTTTTCCTGAATATATTCAGGAAAAACGCATACGCCCTTTTTGGCCAACCAAGCAAGCTTGCAAAGGAAATCTGCACTACAATGAAGTCTCACTTCCCCCCGGTCAAAAGGGCCATCTGAAAAAAGTGTAAAATCCAGAAAGGCAGGACAGGCCATGGAGAACTGGGAGCCTTGTTATGCTGATGGGCGGGATGTAAATTGCCAACAACCAGTAGGGAGAAGTGTATGGTGTTTCCTGAAACATCTAAAAAACAAAGCAACAGAGCCTAGGGCACTTCCACTTATGGTCCTATAGCTTAGGGAATTTAAAATCAAAAAGACACAGCCACCCCAAAGTTTGGGACGCCTCTGTTTACAAGAACCTCGTTTACAGTACAAGTTCAACATCGCAGAAAGTGAAAAATGGATAAAGAAGTTGTGGTATTTACTTACAAAGCAATATCACTCAGCAATGAAATCTGTGTCATCAGGCCCTTAACAGCACAATGAGTGGATTCAGGTATGATGATTCTAACTGAAATAAGTCACACAGAAAAAGAAACATCATAAGATATCAGTAATACACGGAATGGAAACTTGGCTACACAGGAACTGAATTACAGAACAGAACAGGGTCTCAAATTTAGAAAACCAACTTATGCTTGCTTAAGGGTAAAGGTGAGTTGGGGTGCTGCATAAAACCAGAGATTGAAATGAGCACAGATAAAGTTCCTTAAGCCAAATATGGAATAGACAAGAGCTACTCCTTGCTCAACGAAATGGACTCAAGACCGCATATTAAATGCCTAAGAATGTACCTGACTAGTAAGTATCTTAAAACCTATGGATTGCTATGTCTCCGAAAGAGAATCAAGCATGTGTACAGGGGCATAAACGCAGCAGTGATAGGAATTGAGAGGTTCGTGAGCAAATGAAGACCCTTTGAAGTCATATTGCATGGTACCCATTACACGGGTCTCAACTCTCCAGGTTTAAGGTATTCTTCCTTCAGCTAAAACATGCATGTGGAACCCAGAGTATGATCAACCGTGTGAACGGGAGACGTGTTCAAATATGTCTCAGTTTTCCTCCCCTGGTACTTGGGTGCAACATTCCAGACGCTTTACTAACACTCTCCCGACTTGGAGAGTCAGTCCCTTTAACCTCCTGTTTGGCCCAGTTTGCAATTTCTGCGGAAGATGAACAGGAATAGCGAGAACCAATGAGAGGCTAGCTGGAGGTGTCTGGACGGGCAAATTTAACTCTCATTTCCCACCAGGAAGAGGAATTAACCAAAGGCTCAGCGTGCCGTGCCAGAACCAGATTAGGGCCTGAAGCCATCCTGCGGTGTTGCGGCCAGGTCACAAGAAAGCGAGTTGAAGAAAGGAGCTCAGGGGCACTGTAATTCACAAACCTGCAGAGTTATAAATGACAGCTATCGTCCAAAAATAGACTGAAGTAAGGCTGCCAAGAGGACTTGAAAGCGGGGCAGAATTGCAGGAAACCGATTTCAGGAGGTAGACTGGAATTGCATTGCAAGCATAGGAAAAGAGGCAGAACGTCCACAATGATGCACTTGGCCAAAAAGGGCGTATGCGTTTTTTCCTGAATATATTCAGGAAAAAACGCATACGCCCTTTTTGGCCAACCAAGCAAGCTTGCAAAGGAAATCTGCACTACAATGAAGTCTCACTTCCCCCCGGTCAAAAGGGCCATCTGAAAAAAGTGTAAAATCCAGAAAGGCAGGACAGGCCATGGAGAACTGGGAGCCTTGTTATGCTGAAGGGCGGGATGTAAATTGCCAACAACCACTCGGGAGAAGTGTATGGTGTTTCCTGAAACATCTAAAAAACAAAGCAACAGAGCCTAGGGCACTTCCACTTATGGTCCTATAGCTTAGGGAATTTAAAATCAAAAAGACACAGCCACCCCAAAGTTTGGAACGGCTCTGTTTACAAGAACCTCGTTTACAGTACAAGTTCAAAATCGCAGAAATTGAAAAATGGATAAAGAAGTTGTGGTATTTACTTACAAAGCAATATCACTCAGCAATGAAATCTGTGTCATCAGGCCCTTAGCAGCACAATGAGTGGATTCAGGTATGATGATTCTAACTGAAATCAGTCACACAGAAAAAGAAACATCATAAGATATCAGTAATACACGGAACGTAAACTTGGCTACACAGGAACTGAATTACAGAACAGAACAGGGTCTCAAATTTAGAAAACCAACTTATGCTTGCTTAAGGGGAAAGGTGAGTTGGGGTGCTGCATAAAACCAGAGATTGAAATGAGCACAGATAAAGTTCCTTAAGCCAAATATGGAATAGACAAGAGCTACTCCTTGCTCAACGAAATGGACTCAACACCGCATATTAAACGCCTAAGAATGTACCTGACTAGTAAGTATTTTAAACCTATGGATTGCTATGTCTCCGAAACAGAATCAAGCATGTGTACAGGGGCATAAACGCAGCAGTGATAGGATTGGAGAGGTTCGGTGAGCAAATGAAGACCCTTTGAAGTCATATTGCATGGTACCCATTCCACGGGTTTCAACTACCCAGGTTTTAGGTATTCTTCCTTCAGCTAAAACATGCATGTGGAACCCAAGTATGATCAACCATGTGAACGGGAGACGTGTTCAAATATGTCTCAGTTTTCCTCCCCTGGTACTCGGGTGCAACATTCCAGACGCTTTACTAACACTCTCCCCACTTGGAAAGTCAGCGCCTTTAACCTCCTGTTTGTCCCAGCTTGCAATTTCTGCGGAAGATGAACAGGAATAGCGAGAACCAATGAGAGGCTAGCTGGAGGTGTCTGGACGGGCAAATTTAACTCTCATTTCCCACCAGGAAGAGGAAATAACCAAAGGCTCAGCGTGCCGTGCCGGAACCAGATTAGGGCCTGAAGCCATCCTGCGGTGTTGCGGCCAGCTCAAAAGAAAGCGAGTTGAAGAAAGGAGCTCAGGGGCACTGTAATTCACAAACCTGCAGAGTTATAAATGACAGCTATCGTCCAAAAATAGACTGAAGTAAGGCTGCCAAGAGGACTTGAAAGCGGGGCAGAATTGCAGGAAACCGATTTCAGGAGGTAGACTGGAATTGCATTGAAAGCATAGGAAAAGAGGCAGAACGTCCACAATGATGCACTTGGCGAAAAAGGGCGTATGCGTTTTTTCCTGAATATATTCAGGAAAAAACGCATACGCCCTTTTTGGCCAACCAAGCAAGCTTGCAAAGGAAATCTGCACTACAATGAAGTCTCACTTCCCCCCGGTCAAAAGGGCCATCTGAAAAAAGTGTAAAATCCAGAAAGGCAGGACAGGCCATGGAGAACTGGGAGCCTTGTTATGCTGAAGGGCGGGATGTAAATTGCCAACAAACACTCGGGAGAAGTGTATGGTGTTTCCTGAAACATCTAAAAAACAAAGCAACAGAGCCTAGGGCACTTCCACTTATGGTCCTATAGCTTAGGGAATTTAAAATCAAAAAGACACTGCCACCCCAAAGTTTCGAACGGCTCCGTTTACAAGAATCTCGTTTACCGTACAAGTTCAATATCACAGAAAGTGAAAAATGGATAAAGAACTTGAGGTACTTACGTACAATGCAGTATCACTCAGCAATGAAATCTATGTCATCAGGCCCTTAGCAGCATAATGAGTGGATTCAGGTACGATGATTCTAACTGAAATAAGTCACACAGAAAAAGAAACATCATAAGATATCACTAATACACGGAACGTAAACTTGGCTACACAGGAACTGCATTCCAAAACAGAACAGGTTCTCAAATTTATAAAAACAACTTATGCTTGCTTAAGGGGAAAGGTGAGTTGGGGTGCTGCATAAAACCAGAGATTGAAATGAGCACAGATAAAGTTCCTTAAGCCAAATATGGAATAGACAAGAGCTACTCCTTGCTCAACGAAATGGACTCAACACCCCATATTAAACGCCTAAGAATGTACCTGACTACTAAGTATCTTAAAACCTATGGATTGCTATGTCTCCAAAAGAGAATCAAGCATGTGTACAGGGGCATAAACGCAGCAGTGATAGGATTGGAGAGGTTCGGTGAGCAAATGAAGACCCTTTGAAGTCATATTGCATGGTACCCATTACACGGGTCTCAACTCTCCAGGTTTTAGGTATTCTTCCTTCAGCTAAAACATGCATGTGGAACCCAGAGTATGATCAACCATGTGAACGGGAGACGTGTTCAAATATGTCTCAGTTTTCCTCCCCTGGTACTCGCGTGCAACATTTCAGATGCTTTACTAACACTCTCCCGACTTGGAGAGTCAGTGCCTTTAACCTCCTGTTTGGCCCAGTTTGCAATTTCTGCGGAAGATGAACAGGAATAGCGAGAACCAATGAGAGGCTAGCTGGAGGTGTCTGAACGGGCAAATTTAACTCTCATTTCCCACCAGGAAGAGGAATTAACCAAAGGCTCAGCATGCCGGGCCGAAACCAGATTAGGGCCTGAAGCCATCCTGCGGTGTTGCGGCCAGGTCACAAGAAAGCAAGTTGAAGAAAGGAGCTCAGGGGCACTGTAATTCACAAACCTGCAGAGTTATAAATGACAGCTATCGTCCAAAAATAGACTGAAGTAAGGCTGCCAAGAGGACTTGAAAGCGGGGCAGAATTGCAGGAAACCGATTTCAGGAGGTAGACTGGAATTGCATTGAAAGCATAGGAAAAGAGGCAGAACGTCCACAATGATGCACTTGGCCAAAAAGGGCGTATGCGTTTTTTCCTGAATATATTCAGGAAAAAACGCATACGCCCTTTTTGGCCAACCAAGCAAGCTTGCAAAGGAAATCTGCACTACAATGAAGTCTCACTTCCCCCCCGGTCAAAAGGGCCATCTGAAAAAAGTGTAAAATCCAGAAAGGCAGGACAGGCCATGGAGAACTGGGAGCCTTGTTATGCTGATGGGCGGGATGTAAATTGCCAACAACCACTCGGGAGAAGTGTATGGTGTTTCCTGAAACATCTAAAAAACAAAGCAACAGAGCCTAGGGCACTGCCACTTATGGTCCTATAGCTTAGGGAAATTAAAATCAAAAAGACACAGCCACCCTAAAGTTTCGAACGGCTCTGTTTACAAGAACCTCGTTTACAGTACAAGTTCAACATCGCAGAAAGTGAAAAATGGATAAAGAAGTTGTGGTATTTACTTACAAAGCAATATCACTAAGCAATGAAATCTGTGTCATCAGGCCCTTAGCAGCACAATGAGTGGATTCAGGTATGATGATTCTAACTGAAATAAGTCACACAGAAAAAAACATCATAAGATATCAGTAATACACGGAATGGAAACTTGGCTACACAGGAACTGAATTACAGAACAGAACAGGTTCTCAAATTTAGAAAACCAACTTATGCTTGCTTAAGGGTAAAGGTGAGTTGGGGTGCTGCCTAAAACCAGAGATTGAAATGAGCACAGATAAAGTTCCTTAAGCCAAATATGGAATAGACAAGAGCTACTCCTTGCTCAACGAAATGGACTCAACACTGCATATTAAACGCCTAAGAATGTACCTGACTAGTAAGTATCTTAAAACCTGTGGATTGCTATGTCTCCGAAAGAGAATCAAGCATGTGTACAGGGGCATAAACGCAGCAGTGATAGGATTGGAGAGGTTCGGTGAGCAAATGAAGACCCTTTGAAGTCATATTGTATGGTACCCATTAAACGAGTTTCAACTACCCAGGTTTAAGGTATTCTTCCTTCAGCTAAAACATTCATGTGGAACCCAGAGTATGATCAACCATGTGAACGGGAGACGTGTTCAAATATGTCTCAGTTTTCCTCCTCTGGTACTCAGGTGCAACATTCCAGACGCATTACTAACACTCTCCCCACTTGGAGAGTCAGTCCCTTTAACCTCCTGTTTGGCCCAGTTTGCAATTTCTGCGGAAGATGAACAGGAATAGCGAGAAACAATGAGAGGCTAGCTGGAGGTGTCTGGACGGGCAAATTTAACTGTCATTTCCCACCAGGAAGAGGAATTAACCAAAGGCTCAGCGTGCCGTGCCGGAACCAGATTAGGGCCTGAAGCCATCCTGCGGTGTTGCGGCCAGCTCACAAGAAAGCGAGTTGAAGAAAGGAGCTCAGGGGCACTGTAATTCACAAACCTGCAGAGTTATAAATGACAGCTATCGTCCAAAAATAGACTGAAGTAAGGCTGCCAAGAGGACTTGAAAGCGGGGCAGAATTGCAGGAAACCGATTTCAGGAGGTAGACTGGAATTGCATTGCAAGCATAGGAAAAGAGGCAGAACGTCCACAATGATGCACTTGGCCAAAAAGGGCGTATGCGTTTTTTCCTGAATATATTCAGGAAAAAACGCATACGCCCTTTTTGGCCAACCAAGCAAGCTTGCAAAGGAAATCTGCACTACAATGAAGTCTCACTTCCCCCCGGTCAAAAGGGCCATCTGAAAAAAGTGTAAAATCCAGAAAGGCAGGACAGGCCATGGAGAACTGGGAGCCTTGTTAGGCTGATGGGCGGGATGTAAATTGCCAACAACCACTCGGGAGAAGTGTATGGTGTTTCCTGAAACATCTAAAAAACAAAGCAACAGAGCCTAGGGCACTTCCACTTATGGTCCTATAGCTTAGGGAAATTAAAATCAAAAAGACACAGCCACCCCAAAGTTTGGAACGGCTCTGTTTACAAGAACCTCGTTTACAGTACAAGTTCAACATCGCAGAAAGTGAAAAATGGATAAAGAAGTTGTGGTATTTACTTACAAAGCAATATCACTCAGCAATGAAATCTGTGTCATCAGGCCCTTAGCAGCACAATGAGTGGATTCAGGTATGATGATTCTAACTGAAATCAGTCACACAGAAAAAGAAACATCATAAGATATCAGTAATACACGGAACGTAAACTTGGCTACACAGGAACTGAATTACAGAACAGAACAGGGTCTCAAATTTAGAAAACCAACTTATGCTTGCTTAAGGGGAAAGGTGAGTTGGGGTGCTGCATAAAACCAGAGATTGAAATGAGCACAGATAAAGTTCCTTAAGCCAAATATGGAATAGACAAGAGCTACTCCTTGCTCAACGAAATGGACTCAACACCGCATATTAAACGCCTAAGAATGTACCTGACTAGTAAGTATTTTAAACCTATGGATTGCTATGTCTCCGAAACAGAATCAAGCATGTGTACAGGGGCATAAACGCAGCAGTGATAGGATTGGAGAGGTTCGGTGAGCAAATGAAGACCCTTTGAAGTCATATTGCATGGTACCCATTCCACGGGTTTCAACTACCCAGGTTTTAGGTATTCTTCCTTCAGCTAAAACATGCATGTGGAACCCAAGTATGATCAACCATGTGAACGGGAGACGTGTTCAAATATGTCTCAGTTTTCCTCCCCTGGTACTCGGGTGCAACATTCCAGACGCTTTACTAACACTCTCCCCACTTGGAAAGTCAGCGCCTTTAACCTCCTGTTTGTCCCAGTTTGCAATTTCTGCGGAAGATGAACAGGAATAGCGAGAACCAATGAGAGGCTAGCTGGAGGTGTCTGGACGGGCAAATTTAACTCTCATTTCCCACCAGGAAGAGGAAATAACCAAAGGCTCAGCGTGCCGTGCCGGAACCAGATTAGGGCCTGAAGCCATCCTGCGGTGTTGCGGCCAGCTCAAAAGAAAGCGAGTTGAAGAAAGGAGCTCAGGGGCACTGTAATTCACAAACCTGCAGAGTTATAAATGACAGCTATCGTCCAAAAATAGACTGAAGTAAGGCTGCCAAGAGGACTTGAAAGCGGGGCAGAATTGCAGGAAACCGATTTCAGGAGGTAGACTGGAATTGCATTGAAAGCATAGGAAAAGAGGCAGAACGTCCACAATGATGCACTTGGCGAAAAAGGGCGTATGCGTTTTTTCCTGAATATATTCAGGAAAAAACGCATACGCCCTTTTTGGCCAACCAAGCAAGCTTGCAAAGGAAATCTGCACTACAATGAAGTCTCACTTCCCCCCGGTCAAAAGGGCCATCTGAAAAAAGTGTAAAATCCAGAAAGGCAGGACAGGCCATGGAGAACTGGGAGCCTTGTTATGCTGAAGGGCGGGATGTAAATTGCCAACAAACACTCGGGAGAAGTGTATGGTGTTTCCTGAAACATCTAAAAAACAAAGCAACAGAGCCTAGGGCACTTCCACTTATGGTCCTATAGCTTAGGGAATTTAAAATCAAAAAGACACTGCCACCCCAAAGTTTCGAACGGCTCCGTTTACAAGAATCTCGTTTACCGTACAAGTTCAATATCACAGAAAGTGAAAAATGGATAAAGAACTTGAGGTACTTACGTACAATGCAGTATCACTCAGCAATGAAATCTATGTCATCAGGCCCTTAGCAGCATAATGAGTGGATTCAGGTACGATGATTCTAACTGAAATAAGTCACACAGAAAAAGAAACATCATAAGATATCACTAATACACGGAACGTAAACTTGGCTACACAGGAACTGCATTCCAAAACAGAACAGGTTCTCAAATTTATAAAAACAACTTATGCTTGCTTAAGGGGAAAGGTGAGTTGGGGTGCTGCATAAAACCAGAGATTGAAATGAGCACAGATAAAGTTCCTTAAGCCAAATATGGAATAGACAAGAGCTACTCCTTGCTCAACGAAATGGACTCAACACCCCATATTAAACGCCTAAGAATGTACCTGACTACTAAGTATCTTAAAACCTATGGATTGCTATGTCTCCAAAAGAGAATCAAGCATGTGTACAGGGGCATAAACGCAGCAGTGATAGGATTGGAGAGGTTCGGTGAGCAAATGAAGACCCTTTGAAGTCATATTGCATGGTACCCATTACACGGGTCTCAACTCTCCAGGTTTTAGGTATTCTTCCTTCAGCTAAAACATGCATGTGGAACCCAGAGTATGATCAACCATGTGAACGGGAGACGTGTTCAAATATGTCTCAGTTTTCCTCCCCTGGTACTCGCGTGCAACATTTCAGATGCTTTACTAACACTCTCCCGACTTGGAGAGTCAGTGCCTTTAACCTCCTGTTTGGCCCAGTTTGCAATTTCTGCGGAAGATGAACAGGAATAGCGAGAACCAATGAGAGGCTAGCTGGAGGTGTCTGAACGGGCAAATTTAACTCTCATTTCCCACCAGGAAGAGGAATTAACCAAAGGCTCAGCATGCCGGGCCGAAACCAGATTAGGGCCTGAAGCCATCCTGCGGTGTTGCGGCCAGGTCACAAGAAAGCAAGTTGAAGAAAGGAGCTCAGGGGCACTGTAATTCACAAACCTGCAGAGTTATAAATGACAGCTATCGTCCAAAAATAGACTGAAGTAAGGCTGCCAAGAGGACTTGAAAGCGGGGCAGAATTGCAGGAAACCGATTTCAGGAGGTAGACTGGAATTGCATTGAAAGCATAGGAAAAGAGGCAGAACGTCCACAATGATGCACTTGGCCAAAAAGGGCGTATGCGTTTTTTCCTGAATATATTCAGGAAAAAACGCATACGCCCTTTTTGGCCAACCAAGCAAGCTTGCAAAGGAAATCTGCACTACAATGAAGTCTCACTTCCCCCCCGGTCAAAAGGGCCATCTGAAAAAAGTGTAAAATCCAGAAAGGCAGGACAGGCCATGGAGAACTGGGAGCCTTGTTATGCTGATGGGCGGGATGTAAATTGCCAACAACCACTCGGGAGAAGTGTATGGTGTTTCCTGAAACATCTAAAAAACAAAGCAACAGAGCCTAGGGCACTGCCACTTATGGTCCTATAGCTTAGGGAAATTAAAATCAAAAAGACACAGCCACCCTAAAGTTTCGAACGGCTCTGTTTACAAGAACCTCGTTTACAGTACAAGTTCAACATCGCAGAAAGTGAAAAATGGATAAAGAAGTTGTGGTATTTACTTACAAAGCAATATCACTAAGCAATGAAATCTGTGTCATCAGGCCCTTAGCAGCACAATGAGTGGATTCAGGTATGATGATTCTAACTGAAATAAGTCACACAGAAAAAAACATCATAAGATATCAGTAATACACGGAATGGAAACTTGGCTACACAGGAACTGAATTACAGAACAGAACAGGTTCTCAAATTTAGAAAACCAACTTATGCTTGCTTAAGGGTAAAGGTGAGTTGGGGTGCTGCCTAAAACCAGAGATTGAAATGAGCACAGATAAAGTTCCTTAAGCCAAATATGGAATAGACAAGAGCTACTCCTTGCTCAACGAAATGGACTCAACACTGCATATTAAACGCCTAAGAATGTACCTGACTAGTAAGTATCTTAAAACCTGTGGATTGCTATGTCTCCGAAAGAGAATCAAGCATGTGTACAGGGGCATAAACGCAGCAGTGATAGGATTGGAGAGGTTCGGTGAGCAAATGAAGACCCTTTGAAGTCATATTGTATGGTACCCATTAAACGAGTTTCAACTACCCAGGTTTAAGGTATTCTTCCTTCAGCTAAAACATTCATGTGGAACCCAGAGTATGATCAACCATGTGAACGGGAGACGTGTTCAAATATGTCTCAGTTTTCCTCCCCTGGTACTCAGGTGCAACATTCCAGACGCATTACTAACACTCTCCCCACTTGGAGAGTCAGTCCCTTTAACCTCCTGTTTGGCCCAGTTTGCAATTTCTGCGGAAGATGAACAGGAATAGCGAGAAACAATGAGAGGCTAGCTGGTGGTGTCTGGACGGGCAAATTTAACTGTCATTTCCCACCAGGAAGAGGAATTAACCAAAGGCTCAGCGTGCCGTGCCGGAACCAGATTAGGGCCTGAAGCCATCCTGCGGTGTTGCGGCCAGCTCACAAGAAAGCGAGTTGAAGAAAGGAGCTCAGGGGCACTGTAATTCACAAACCTGCAGAGTTATAAATGACAGCTATCGTCCAAAAATAGACTGAAGTAAGGCTGCCAAGAGGACTTGAAAGCGGGGCAGAATTGCAGGAAACCGATTTCAGGAGGTAGACTGGAATTGCATTGCAAGCATAGGAAAAGAGGCAGAACGTCCACAATGATGCACTTGGCCAAAAAGGGCGTATGCGTTTTTTCCTGAATATATTCAGGAAAAAACGCATACGCCCTTTTTGGCCAACCAAGCAAGCTTGCAAAGGAAATCTGCACTACAATGAAGTCTCACTTCCCCCCGGTCAAAAGGGCCATCTGAAAAAAGTGTAAAATCCAGAAAGGCAGGACAGGCCATGGAGAACTGGGAGCCTTGTTAGGCTGATGGGCGGGATGTAAATTGCCAACAACCACTCGGGAGAAGTGTATGGTGTTTCCTGAAACATCTAAAAAACAAAGCAACAGAGCCTAGGGCACTTCCACTTATGGTCCTATAGCTTAGGGAAATTAAAATCAAAAAGACACAGCCACCCCAAAGTTTGGAACGGCTCTGTTTACAAGAACCTCGTTTACAGTACAAGTTCAACATCGCAGAAAGTGAAAAATGGATAAAGAAGTTGTGGTATTTACTTACAAAGCAATATCACTCAGCAATGAAATCTGTGTCATCAGGCCCTTAGCAGCACAATGAGTGGATTCAGGTATGATGATTCTAACTGAAATCAGTCACACAGAAAAAGAAACATCATAAGATATCAGTAATACACGGAACGTAAACTTGGCTACACAGGAACTGAATTACAGAACAGAACAGGGTCTCAAATTTAGAAAACCAACTTATGCTTGCTTAAGGGGAAAGGTGAGTTGGGGTGCTGCATAAAACCAGAGATTGAAATGAGCACAGATAAAGTTCCTTAAGCCAAATATGGAATAGACAAGAGCTACTCCTTGCTCAACGAAATGGACTCAACACCGCATATTAAACGCCTAAGAATGTACGTGACTAGTAAGTATTTTAAACCTATGGATTGCTATGTCTCCGAAACAGAATCAAGCATGTGTACAGGGGCATAAACGCAGCAGTGATAGGATTGGAGAGGTTCGGTGAGCAAATGAAGACCCTTTGAAGTCATATTGCATGGTACCCATTCCACGGGTTTCAACTACCCAGGTTTTAGGTATTCTTCCTTCAGCTAAAACATGCATGTGGAACCCAAGTATGATCAACCATGTGAACGGGAGACGTGTTCAAATATGTCTCAGTTTTCCTCCCCTGGTACTCGGGTGCAACATTCCAGACGCTTTACTAACACTCTCCCCACTTGGAAAGTCAGCGCCTTTAACCTCCTGTTTGTCCCAGTTTGCAATTTCTGCGGAAGATGAACAGGAATAGCGAGAACCAATGAGAGGCTAGCTGGAGGTGTCTGGACGGGCAAATTTAACTCTCATTTCCCACCAGGAAGAGGAAATAACCAAAGGCTCAGCGTGCCGTGCCGGAACCAGATTAGGGCCTGAAGCCATCCTGCGGTGTTGCGGCCAGCTCAAAAGAAAGCGAGTTGAAGAAAGGAGCTCAGGGGCACTGTAATTCACAAACCTGCAGAGTTATAAATGACAGCTATCGTCCAAAAATAGACTGAAGTAAGGCTGCCAAGAGGACTTGAAAGCGGGGCAGAATTGCAGGAAACCGATTTCAGGAGGTAGACTGGAATTGCATTGAAAGCATAGGAAAAGAGGCAGAACGTCCACAATGATGCACTTGGCGAAAAAGGGCGTATGCGTTTTTTCCTGAATATATTCAGGAAAAAACGCATACGCCCTTTTTGGCCAACCAAGCAAGCTTGCAAAGGAAATCTGCACTACAATGAAGTCTCACTTCCCCCCGGTCAAAAGGGCCATCTGAAAAAAGTGTAAAATCCAGAAAGGCAGGACAGGCCATGGAGAACTGGGAGCCTTGTTATGCTGAAGGGCGGGATGTAAATTGCCAACAAACACTCGGGAGAAGTGTATGGTGTTTCCTGAAACATCTAAAAAACAAAGCAACAGAGCCTAGGGCACTTCCACTTATGGTCCTATAGCTTAGGGAATTTAAAATCAAAAAGACACTGCCACCCCAAAGTTTCGAACGGCTCCGTTTACAAGAATCTCGTTTACCGTACAAGTTCAATATCACAGAAAGTGAAAAATGGATAAAGAACTTGAGGTACTTACGTACAATGCAGTATCACTCAGCAATGAAATCTATGTCATCAGGCCCTTAGCAGCATAATGAGTGGATTCAGGTACGATGATTCTAACTGAAATAAGTCACACAGAAAAAGAAACATCATAAGATATCACTAATACACGGAACGTAAACTTGGCTACACAGGAACTGCATTCCAAAACAGAACAGGTTCTCAAATTTATAAAAACAACTTATGCTTGCTTAAGGGGAAAGGTGAGTTGGGGTGCTGCATAAAACCAGAGATTGAAATGAGCACAGATAAAGTTCCTTAAGCCAAATATGGAATAGACAAGAGCTACTCCTTGCTCAACGAAATGGACTCAACACCCCATATTAAACGCCTAAGAATGTACCTGACTACTAAGTATCTTAAAACCTATGGATTGCTATGTCTCCAAAAGAGAATCAAGCATGTGTACAGGGGCATAAACGCAGCAGTGATAGGATTGGAGAGGTTCGGTGAGCAAATGAAGACCCTTTGAAGTCATATTGCATGGTACCCATTACACGGGTCTCAACTCTCCAGGTTTTAGGTATTCTTCCTTCAGCTAAAACATGCATGTGGAACCCAGAGTATGATCAACCATGTGAACGGGAGACGTGTTCAAATATGTCTCAGTTTTCCTCCCCTGGTACTCGCGTGCAACATTTCAGATGCTTTACTAACACTCTCCCGACTTGGAGAGTCAGTGCCTTTAACCTCCTGTTTGGCCCAGTTTGCAATTTCTGCGGAAGATGAACAGGAATAGCGAGAACCAATGAGAGGCTAGCTGGAGGTGTCTGAACGGGCAAATTTAACTCTCATTTCCCACCAGGAAGAGGAATTAACCAAAGGCTCAGCATGCCGGGCCGAAACCAGATTAGGGCCTGAAGCCATCCTGCGGTGTTGCGGCCAGGTCACAAGAAAGCAAGTTGAAGAAAGGAGCTCAGGGGCACTGTAATTCACAAACCTGCAGAGTTATAAATGACAGCTATCGTCCAAAAATAGACTGAAGTAAGGCTGCCAAGAGGACTTGAAAGCGGGGCAGAATTGCAGGAAACCGATTTCAGGAGGTAGACTGGAATTGCATTGAAAGCATAGGAAAAGAGGCAGAACGTCCACAATGATGCACTTGGCCAAAAAGGGCGTATGCGTTTTTTCCTGAATATATTCAGGAAAAAACGCATACGCCCTTTTTGGCCAACCAAGCAAGCTTGCAAAGGAAATCTGCACTACAATGAAGTCTCACTTCCCCCCCGGTCAAAAGGGCCATCTGAAAAAAGTGTAAAATCCAGAAAGGCAGGACAGGCCATGGAGAACTGGGAGCCTTGTTATGCTGATGGGCGGGATGTAAATTGCCAACAACCACTCGGGAGAAGTGTATGGTGTTTCCTGAAACATCTAAAAAACAAAGCAACAGAGCCTAGGGCACTGCCACTTATGGTCCTATAGCTTAGGGAAATTAAAATCAAAAAGACACAGCCACCCTAAAGTTTCGAACGGCTCTGTTTACAAGAACCTCGTTTACAGTACAAGTTCAACATCGCAGAAAGTGAAAAATGGATAAAGAAGTTGTGGTATTTACTTACAAAGCAATATCACTAAGCAATGAAATCTGTGTCATCAGGCCCTTAGCAGCACAATGAGTGGATTCAGGTATGATGATTCTAACTGAAATAAGTCACACAGAAAAAAACATCATAAGATATCAGTAATACACGGAATGGAAACTTGGCTACACAGGAACTGAATTACAGAACAGAACAGGTTCTCAAATTTAGAAAACCAACTTATGCTTGCTTAAGGGTAAAGGTGAGTTGGGGTGCTGCCTAAAACCAGAGATTGAAATGAGCACAGATAAAGTTCCTTAAGCCAAATATGGAATAGACAAGAGCTACTCCTTGCTCAACGAAATGGACTCAACACTGCATATTAAACGCCTAAGAATGTACCTGACTAGTAAGTATCTTAAAACCTGTGGATTGCTATGTCTCCGAAAGAGAATCAAGCATGTGTACAGGGGCATAAACGCAGCAGTGATAGGATTGGAGAGGTTCGGTGAGCAAATGAAGACCCTTTGAAGTCATATTGTATGGTACCCATTAAACGAGTTTCAACTACCCAGGTTTAAGGTATTCTTCCTTCAGCTAAAACATTCATGTGGAACCCAGAGTATGATCAACCATGTGAACGGGAGACGTGTTCAAATATGTCTCAGTTTTCCTCCCCTGGTACTCAGGTGCAACATTCCAGACGCATTACTAACACTCTCCCCACTTGGAGAGTCAGTCCCTTTAACCTCCTGTTTGGCCCAGTTTGCAATTTCTGCGGAAGATGAACAGGAATAGCGAGAAACAATGAGAGGCTAGCTGGAGGTGTCTGGACGGGCAAATTTAACTGTCATTTCCCACCAGGAAGAGGAATTAACCAAAGGCTCAGCGTGCCGTGCCGGAACCAGATTAGGGCCTGAAGCCATCCTGCGGTGTTGCGGCCAGCTCACAAGAAAGCGAGTTGAAGAAAGGAGCTCAGGGGCACTGTAATTCACAAACCTGCAGAGTTATAAATGACAGCTATCGTCCAAAAATAGACTGAAGTAAGGCTGCCAAGAGGACTTGAAAGCGGGGCAGAATTGCAGGAAACCGATTTCAGGAGGTAGACTGGAATTGCATTGAAAGCATAGGAAAAGAGGCAGAACGTCCACAATGATGCACTTGGCCAAAAAGGGCGTATGCGTTTTTTCCTGAATATATTCAGGAAAAAACGCATACGCCCTTTTTGGCCAACCAAGCAAGCTTGCAAAGGAAATCTGCACTACAATGAAGTCTCACTTCCCCCCGGTCAAAAGGGCCATCTGAAAAAAGTGTAAAATCCAGAAAGGCAGGACAGGCCATGGAGAACTGGGAGCCTTGTTAGGCTGATGGGCGGGATGTAAATTGCCAACAACCACTCGGGAGAAGTGTATGGTGTTTCCTGAAACATCTAAAAAACAAAGCAACAGAGCCTAGGGCACTTCCACTTATGGTCCTATAGCTTAGGGAAATTAAAATCAAAAAGACACAGCCACCCCAAAGTTTGGAACGGCTCTGTTTACAAGAACCTCGTTTACAGTACAAGTTCAACATCGCAGAAAGTGAAAAATGGATAAAGAACTTGTGGTACTTACGTACAATGCAGTATCACTCAGCAATGAAATCTATGTCATCAGGCCCTTAGCAGCATAATGAGTGGATTCAGGTACAATGATTCTAACTGAAATAATCACACAGAAAAAGAAACATCATAAGATATCACTAATACACGGAATGTAAACTTGGCTACACAGGAACTGAATTACAGACCAGAACAGGGTCTCAAATTTAGAAAACCAACTTATGCTTGCTTAAGGGTAAAGGTGAGTTGGGGTGCTGCATAAAACCAGAGATTGAAATGAGCACAGATAAAGTTCCTTAAGCCAAATATGGAATAGACAAGAGCTACTCCTTGCTCAACGAAATGGACTCAACACCGCATATTAAACGCCTAAGAAGGTACCTGTCTAGTAAGTATCTTAAAACCTATGGATTGCTATGTCTCCGAAAGAGAATCAAGCATGTGTACAGGGGCATAAACGCAGCAGTGATAGGATTGGAAAGGTTCGTGAGCAAATGAAGACCCTTTGAAGTCATATTGCATGGTACCCATTACACAGGTCTCAACTCTCCAGGTTTAAGGTATTCTTCCTTCAGCTAAAACATGCATGTGGAACCCAAGTATGATCAACCATGTGAACGGGAGACATGTTCAAATATGTCTCAGTTTTCCTCCCCTGGTACTCGGGTGCAACATTCCAGACGCTTTACTAACACTCTCCCCACTTGGAAAGTCAGCGCCTTTAACCTCCTGTTTGTCCCAGTTTGCAATTTCTGCGGAAGATGAACAGGAATAGCGAGAACCAATGAGAGGCTAGCTGGAGGTGTCTGGACGGGCAAATTTAACTCTCATTTCCCACCAGGAAGAGGAAATAACCAAAGGCTCAGCGTGCCGTGCCAGAACCAGATTAGGGCCTGAAGACATCCTGCGGTGTTGCGGCCAGGTCACAAGAAAGCGAGTTGAAGAAAGGAGCTCAGGGGCACTGTAATTCACAAACCTGCAGAGTTATAAATGACAGCTATCGTCCAAAAATAGACTGAAGTAAGGCTGCCAAGAGGACTTGAAAGCGGGGCAGAATTGCAGGAAACCGATTTCAGGAGGTAGACTGGAATTGCATTGAAAGCATAGGAAAAGAGGCAGAACGTCCACAATGATGCACTTGGCCAAAAAGGGCGTATGCGTTTTTTCCTGAATATATTCAGGAAAAAACGCATACGCCCTTTTTGGCCAACCAAGCAAGCTTGCAAAGGAAATCTGCACTACAATGAAGTCTCACTTCCCCCCGGTCAAAAGGGCCATCTGAAAAAAGTGTAAAATCCAGAAAGGCAGGACAGGCCATGGAGAACTGGGAGCCTTGTTATGCTGAAGGGCGGGATGTAAATTGCCAACAAACACTCGGGTGAAGTGTATGGTGTTTCCTGAAACATCTAAAAAACAAAGCAACAGAGCCTAGGGCACTTCCACTTATGGTCCTATAGCTTAGGGAATTTAAAATCAAAAAGACACAGCCACCCCAAAGTTTCGAACGGCTCTGTTTACAAGAACCTCGTTTACAGTAGAAGTTCAACATCGCAGAAAGTGAAAAATGGATAAAGAACTTGTGGTACTTACGTACAATGCAGTATCACTCAGCAATGAAATCTATGTCATCAGGCCCTTAGCAGCATAATGAGTGGATTCAGGTACGATGATTCTAACTGAAATAAGTCACACAGAAAAAGAAACATCATAAGATATCACTAATACACGGAATGGAAACTTGGCTACACAGGAACTGAATTACAGAACAGAACAGGGTCTCAAATTTAGAAAACCAACTTATGCTTGCTTAAGGGTAAAGGTGAGTTGGCGTGCTGCATAAAACCAGAGATTGAAATGAGCACAGATAAAGTTCCTTAAGCCAAATATGGAATAGACAAGAGCTACTCCTTGCTCAACGAAATGGACTCAACACCGCATATTAAATGCCTAAGAATGTACCTGACTAGTAAGTATCTTAAAACCTATGGATTGCTATGTCTCCGAAAGAGAATCAAGCATGTGTACAGGGGCATAAACGCAGCAGTGATAGGATTGGAGAAGTTCGGTGAGCAAAAGAAGACCCTTTGAATTCATATTGCATGGTACCCATTCCACGGGTTTCAACTACCCAGGTTTAAGGTATTCTTCCTTCAGCTAAAACATGCATGTGGAACCTAGAGTATGATCAACCATGTGATCGGGAGACGTGTTCAAATATGTCTCAGTTTTTGTACCCTGGTACTCGGGTGCAACATTCCAGACGCTTTACTAACACTCTCCCCACTTGGAGAGTCAGTCCCTTTAACCTCCTGTTTGGCCCAGTTTGCAATTTCTGTGGAAGATGAACAGGAATAGCGAGAACCAATGAGAGACTAGCTGGAGGTGTCTGGATGGGCAAATTTAACTCTCATTTCCCACCAGGAAGAGGAATTAACCAAAGGCTCAGCGTGCCGTGCCAGAACCAGATTAGGGCCTGAAGACATCCTGCGGTGTTGCGGCCAGGTCACAAGAAAGCGAGTTGAAGAAAGGAGCTCAGGGGCACTGTAATTCACAAACCTGCAGAGTTATAAATGACAGCTATCGTCCAAAAATAGACTGAAGTAAGGCTGCCAAGAGGACTTGAAAGCGGGGCAGAATTGCAGGAAACCGATTTCAGGAGGTAGACTGGAATTGCATTGCAAGCATAGGAAAAGAGGCAGAACGTCCACAATGATGCACTTGGCCAAAAAGGGCGTATGCGTTTTTTCCTGAATATATTCAGGAAAAAACGCATACGCCCATTTTGGCCAACCAAGCAAGCTTGCAAAGGAAATCTCCACTACAATGAAGTCTCACTTCCCCCCGGTCAAAAGGGCCATCTGAAAAAAGTGTAAAATCCAGAAAGGCAGGACAGGCCATGGAGAACTGGGAGCCTTGTTATGCTGATGGGCGGGATGTAAATTGCCAACAACCACTCGGGAGAAGTGTATGGTGTTTCCTGAAACATCTAAAAAACAAAGCAACAGAGCATAGGGCACTTCCACTTATGGTCCTATAGCTTAGGGAATTTAAAATCAAAAAGACACAGCCACCCCAAAGTTTGGAACGGCTCTGTTTACAAGAACCTCGTTTACAGTACAAGTTCAACATCGCAGAAATTGAAAAATGGATAAAGAAGTTGTGGTATTTACTTACAAAGCAATATCACTCAGCAATGAAATCTATGTCATCAGGCCCTTAGCAGCACAATGAGTGGATTCAGGTATGATGATTCTAACTGAAATAAGTCACACAGAAAAAGAAACATCATAAGATATCAGTAATACACGGAATGTAAACTTGGCTACACAGGAACTGAATTACAGAACAGAACAGGGTCTCAAATTTAGAAAACCAACTTATGCTTGCTTAAGGGGAAAGGTGAGTTGGGGTGCTGCATAAAACCAGAGATTGAAATGAGCACAGATAAAGTTCCTTAAGCCAAATATGGAATAGACAAGAGCTACTCCTTGCTCAACGAAATGGACTCAACACCGCATATTAAACGCCTAAGAATGTACCTGACTAGTAAGTATCTTAAAACCTATGGATTGCTATGTCTCCGAAAGAGAATCAAGCATGTGTACAGGGGCATAAACGCAGCAGTGATAGGATTGGAGAGGTTCGGTGAGCAAATGAAGACCCTTTGAAGTCATATTGCATGGTACCCATTCCACGGGTTTCAACTACCCAAGTTTTAGGTATTCTTCCTTCAGCTAAAACATGCATGTGGAACCCAAGTATGATCAACCATGTGAACGGGAGACGTGTTCAAATATGTCTCAGTTCTCCTTCCCTGGTACTCGGGTGCAACATTCCAGACGCTTTACTAACACTCTCCCCACTTGGAAAGTCAGCGCCTTTAACCTCCTGTTTGTCCCAGTTTGCAATTTCTGTGGAAGATGAACAGGAATAGCGAGAACCAATGAGAGGCTAGCTGGAGGTGTCTGGACGGGCAAATTTAACTCTCATTTCCCACCAGGAAGAGGAAATAACCAAAGGCTCAGCGTGCCGTGCCGGAACCAGATTAGGGCCTGAAGCCATCCTGCGGTGTTGCGGCCAGCTCGAAAGAAAGCGAGTTGAAGAAAGGAGCTCAGGGGCACTGTAATTCACAAACCTGCAGAGTTATAAATGACAGCTATCGTCCAAAAATAGACTGAAGTAAGGCTGCCAAGAGGACTTGAAAGCGGGGCAGAATTGCAGGAAACCGATTTCAGGAGGTAGACTGGAATTGCATTGAAAGCATAGGAAAAGAGGCAGAACGTCCACAATGATGCACTTGGCCAAAAAGGGCGTATGCGTTTTTTCCTGAATATATTCAGGAAAAAACGCATACGCCCTTTTTGGCCAACCAAGCAAGCTTGCAAAGGAAATCTGCACTACAATGAAGTCTCACTTCCCCCCGGTCAAAAGGGCCATCTGAAAAAAGTGTAAAATCCAGAAAGGCAGGACAGGCCATGGAGAACTGGGAGCCTTGTTATGCTGAAGGGCGGGATGTAAATTGCCAACAAACACTCGGGTGAAGTGTATGGTGTTTCCTGAAACATCTAAAAAACAAAGCAACAGAGCCTAGGGCACTTCCACTTATGGTCCTATAGCTTAGGGAATTTAAAATCAAAAAGACACAGCCACCCCAAAGTTTCGAACGGCTCTGTTTACAAGAACCTCGTTTACAGTAGAAGTTCAACATCGCAGAAAGTGAAAAATGGATAAAGAACTTGTGGTACTTACGTACAATGCAGTATCACTCAGCAATGAAATCTATGTCATCAGGCCCTTAGCAGCATAATGAGTGGATTCAGGTACGATGATTCTAACTGAAATAAGTCACACAGAAAAAGAAACATCATAAGATATCACTAATACACGGAATGGAAACTTGGCTACACAGGAACTGAATTACAGAACAGAACAGGGTCTCAAATTTAGAAAACCAACTTATGCTTGCTTAAGGGTAAAGGTGAGTTGGCGTGCTGCATAAAACCAGAGATTGAAATGAGCACAGATAAAGTTCCTTAAGCCAAATATGGAATAGACAAGAGCTACTCCTTGCTCAACGAAATGGACTCAACACCGCATATTAAATGCCTAAGAATGTACCTGACTAGTAAGTATCTTAAAACCTATGGATTGCTATGTCTCCGAAAGAGAATCAAGCATGTGTACAGGGGCATAAACGCAGCAGTGATAGGATTGGAGAGGTTCGGTGAGCAAATGAAGACCCTTTGAAGTCATATTGCATGGTACCCATTCCACGGGTTTCAACTACCCAGGTTTAAGGTATTCTTCCTTCAGCTAAAACATGCATGTGGAACCTAGAGTATGATCAACCATGTCATCGGGAGACGTGTTCAAATATGTCTCAGTTTTCGTACCCTGGTACTCGGGTGCAACATTCCAGACGCTTTACTAACACTCTCCCCACTTGGAGAGTCAGTCCCTTTAACCTCCTGTTTGGCCCAGTTTGCAATTTCTGTGGAAGATGAACAGGAATAGCGAGAACCAATGAGAGACTAGCTGGAGGTGTCTGGATGGGCAAATTTAACTCTCATTTCCCACCAGGAAGAGGAATTAACCAAAGGCTCAGCGTGCCGTGCCAGAACCAGATTAGGGCCTGAAGACATCCTGCGGTGTTGCGGCCAGGTCACAAGAAAGCGAGTTGAAGAAAGGAGCTCAGGGGCACTGTAATTCACAAACCTGCAGAGTTATAAATGACAGCTATCGTCCAAAAATAGACTGAAGTAAGGCTGCCAAGAGGACTTGAAAGCGGGGCAGAATTGCAGGAAACCGATTTCAGGAGGTAGACTGGAATTGCATTGCAAGCATAGGAAAAGAGGCAGAAAGTCCACAATGATGCACTTGGCCAAAAAGGGCGTATGCGTTTTTTCCTGAATATATTCAGGAAAAAACGCATACGCCCTTTTTGGGCAACCAAGCAAGCTTGCAAAGGAAATCTGCACTACAATGAAGTCTCACTTCCCCCTGGTCAAAAGGGCCATCTGAATAAAGTGTAAAATCCAGAAAGGCAGGACAGGCCATGGAGAACTGGGAGCCTTGTTATGCTGATGGGCGGGATGTAAATTGCCAACAACCACTCGGGAGAAGTGTATGGTGTTTCCTGAAACATCTAAAAAACAAAGCAACAGAGCCTAGGGCACTTCCACTTATGGTCCTATAGCTTAGGGAATTTAAAATCAAAAAGACACAGCCACCCCAAAGTTTGGAACGGCTCTGTTTACAAGAACCTCGTTTACAGTACAAGTTCAACATCGCAGAAATTGAAAAATGGATAAAGAAGTTGTGGTATTTACTTACAAAGCAATATCACTCAGCAATGAAATCTATGTCATCAGGCCCTTAGCAGCACAATGAGTGGATTCAGGTATGATGATTCTAACTGAAATAAGTCACACAGAAAAAGAAACATCATAAGATATCAGTAATACACGGAATGTAAACTTGGCTACACAGGAACTGAATTACAGAACAGAACAGGGTCTCAAATTTAGAAAACCAACTTATGCTTGCTTAAGGGGAAAGGTGAGTTGGGGTGCTGCATAAAACCAGAGATTGAAATGAGCACAGATAAAGTTCCTTAAGCCAAATATGGAATAGACAAGAGCTACTCCTTGCTCAACGAAATGGACTCAACACCGCATATTAAACGCCTAAGAATGTACCTGACTAGTAAGTATCTTAAAACCTATGGATTGCTATGTCTCCGAAAGAGAATCAAGCATGTGTACAGGGGCATAAACGCAGCAGTGATAGGATTGGAGAGGTTCGGTGAGCAAATGAAGACCCTTTGAAGTCATATTGCATGGTACCCATTCCACGGGTTTCAACTACCCAAGTTTTAGGTATTCTTCCTTCAGCTAAAACATGCATGTGGAACCCAAGTATGATCAACCATGTGAACGGGAGACGTGTTCAAATATGTCTCAGTTCTCCTTCCCTGGTACTCGGGTGCAACATTCCAGACGCTTTACTAACACTCTCCCCACTTGGAAAGTCAGCGCCTTTAACCTCCTGTTTGTCCCAGTTTGCAATTTCTGTGGAAGATGAACAGGAATAGCGAGAACCAATGAGAGGCTAGCTGGAGGTGTCTGGACGGGCAAATTTAACTCTCATTTCCCACCAGGAAGAGGAAATAACCAAAGGCTCAGCGTGCCGTGCCGGAACCAGATTAGGGCCTGAAGCCATCCTGCGGTGTTGCGGCCAGCTCGAAAGAAAGCGAGTTGAAGAAAGGAGCTCAGGGGCACTGTAATTCACAAACCTGCAGAGTTATAAATGACAGCTATCGTCCAAAAATAGACTGAAGTAAGGCTGCCAAGAGGACTTGAAAGCGGGGCAGAATTGCAGGAAACCGATTTCAGGAGGTAGACTGGAATTGCATTGAAAGCATAGGAAAAGAGGCAGAACGTCCACAATGATGCACTTGGCCAAAAAGGGCGTATGCGTTTTTTCCTGAATATATTCAGGAAAAAACGCATACGCCCTTTTTGGCCAACCAAGCAAGCTTGCAAAGGAAATCTGCACTACAATGAAGTCTCACTTCCCCCCGGTCAAAAGGGCCATCTGAAAAAAGTGTAAAATCCAGAAAGGCAGGACAGGCCATGGAGAACTGGGAGCCTTGTTATGCTGAAGGGCGGGATGTAAATTGCCAACAAACACTCGGGTGAAGTGTATGGTGTTTCCTGAAACATCTAAAAAACAAAGCAACAGAGCCTAGGGCACTTCCACTTATGGTCCTATAGCTTAGGGAATTTAAAATCAAAAAGACACAGCCACCCCAAAGTTTCGAACGGCTCTGTTTACAAGAACCTCGTTTACAGTAGAAGTTCAACATCGCAGAAAGTGAAAAATGGATAAAGAACTTGTGGTACTTACGTACAATGCAGTATCACTCAGCAATGAAATCTATGTCATCAGGCACTTAGCAGCATAATGAGTGGATTCAGGTACGATGATTCTAACTGAAATAAGTCACACAGAAAAAGAAACATCATAAGATATCACTAATACACGGAATGGAAACTTGGCTACACAGGAACTGAATTACAGAACAGAACAGGGTCTCAAATTTAGAAAACCAACTTATGCTTGCTTAAGGGTAAAGGTGAGTTGGCGTGCTGCATAAAACCAGAGATTGAAATGAGCACAGATAAAGTTCCTTAAGCCAAATATGGAATAGACAAGAGCTACTCCTTGCTCAACGAAATGGACTCAACACCGCATATTAAATGCCTAAGAATGTACCTGACTAGTAAGTATCTTAAAACCTATGGATTGCTATGTCTCCGAAAGAGAATCAAGCATGTGTACAGGGGCATAAACGCAGCAGTGATAGGATTGGAGAGGTTCGGTGAGCAAATGAAGACCCTTTGAAGTCATATTGCATGGTACCCATTCCACGGGTTTCAACTACCCAGGTTTAAGGTATTCTTCCTTCAGCTAAAACATGCATGTGGAACCTAGAGTATGATCAACCATGTCATCGGGAGACGTGTTCAAATATGTCTCAGTTTTCGTACCCTGGTACTCGGGTGCAACATTCCAGACGCTTTACTAACACTCTCCCCACTTGGAGAGTCAGTCCCTTTAACCTCCTGTTTGGCCCAGTTTGCAATTTCTGTGGAAGATGAACAGGAATAGCGAGAACCAATGAGAGACTAGCTGGAGGTGTCTGGATGGGCAAATTTAACTCTCATTTCCCACCAGGAAGAGGAATTAACCAAAGGCTCAGCGTGCCGTGCCAGAACCAGATTAGGGCCTGAAGACATCCTGCGGTGTTGCGGCCAGGTCACAAGAAAGCGAGTTGAAGAAAGGAGCTCAGGGGCACTGTAATTCACAAACCTGCAGAGTTATAAATGACAGCTATCGTCCAAAAATAGACTGAAGTAAGGCTGCCAAGAGGACTTGAAAGCGGGGCAGAATTGCAGGAAACCGATTTCAGGAGGTAGACTGGAATTGCATTGCAAGCATAGGAAAAGAGGCAGAAAGTCCACAATGATGCACTTGGCCAAAAAGGGCGTATGCGTTTTTTCCTGAATATATTCAGGAAAAAACGCATACGCCCTTTTTGGGCAACCAAGCAAGCTTGCAAAGGAAATCTGCACTACAATGAAGTCTCACTTCCCCCTGGTCAAAAGGGCCATCTGAATAAAGTGTAAAATCCAGAAAGGCAGGACAGGCCATGGAGAACTGGGAGCCTTGTTATGCTGATGGGCGGGATGTAAATTGCCAACAACCACTCGGGAGAAGTGTATGGTGTTTCCTGAAACATCTAAAAAACAAAGCAACAGAGCCTAGGGCACTTCCACTTATGGTCCTATAGCTTAGGGAATTTAAAATCAAAAAGACACAGCCACCCCAAAGTTTGGAACGGCTCTGTTTACAAGAACCTCGTTTAGAGTACAAGTTCAACATCGCAGAAATTGAAAAATGGATAAAGAAGTTGTGGTATTTACTTACAAAGCAATATCACTCAGCAATGAAATCTGTGTCATCAGGCCCTTAGCAGCACAATGAGTGGATTCAGGTATGATGATTCTAACTGAAATAAGTCACACAGAAAAAGAAACATCATAAGATATCAGTAATACACGGAATGGAAACTTGGCTACACAGGAACTGAATTACAGAACAGAACAGGGTCTCAAATTTAGAAAACCAACTTATGCTTGCTTAAGGGGAAAGGTGAGTTGGGGTGCTGCCTAAAACCAGAGATTGAAATGAGCACAGATAAAGTTCCTTAAGCCAAATATGGAATAGACAAGAGCTACTCCTTGCTCAACGAAATGGACTCAACACCGCATATTAAACGCCTAAGAATGTACCTGACTAGTAAGTATCTTAAAACCTATGGATTGCTATGTCTCCGAAAGAGAATCAAGCATGTGTACAGGGGCATAAACGCAGCAGTGATAGGATTGGAGAGGTTCGGTGAGCAAATGAAGACCCTTTGAAGTCATATTGCATGGTACCCATTCCACGGATTTCAACTACCCAGGTTTTAGGTATTCTTCCTTCAGCTAAAACATGCATGTGGAACCCAAGTATGATCAACCATGTGAACGGGAGACGTGTTCAAATATGTCTCAGTTTTCCTCCCCTGGTACTCGGGTGCAACATTCCAGACGCTTTACTAACACTCTCCCCACTTGAAAAGTCAGCGCCTTTAACCTCTTGTTTGGCCCAGTTTGCAATTTCTGCGGAAGATGAACAGGAATAGCGAGAACCAATGAGAGGCTAGCTGGAGGTGTCTGGACGGGCAAATTTAACTCTCATTTCCCACCAGGAAGAGGAAATAACCAAAGGCTCAGCGTGCCGTGCCGGAACCAGATTAGGGCCTGAAGCCATCCTGCGGTGTTACGGCCAGCTCAAAAGAAAGCGAGTTGAAGAAAGGAGCTCAGGGGCACTGTAATTCACAAACCTGCAGAGTTATAAATGACAGCTATCGTCCAAAAATAGACTGAAGTAAGGCTGCCAAGAGGACTTGAAAGCGGGGCAGAATTGCAGGAAACTGATTTCAGGAGGTAGACTGGAATTGCATTGAAAGCATAGGAAAAGTGGCAGAACGTCCACAATGATGCACTTGGCCAAAAAGGGCGTATGCGTTTTTTCCTGAATATATTCAGGAAAAAACGCATACGCCCTTTTTGGCCAACCAAGCAAGCTTGCAAAGGAAATCTGCACTACAATGAAGTCTCACTTCCCCCCGGTCAAAAGGGCCATCTGAAAAAAGTGTAAAATCCAGAAAGGCAGGACAGGCCATGGAGAACTGGGAACCTTGTTATGCTGAAGGGCGGGATGTAAATTACCAACAACCACTCGGGAGAAGTGTATGGTGTTTCCTGAAACATCTAAAAAACAAAGCAACAGAGCCTAGGGCACTTCCACTTATGGTCCTATAGCTTAGGGAATTTAAAATCAAAAAGACACAGCCACCCCAAAGTTTGGAACGGCTCTGTTTACAAGAACCTCGTTTACAATACAAGTTCAACATCGCAGAAAGTGAAAAATGGATAAAAAAGTTGTGGTATTTACTTACAAAGCAATATCACTCAGCAATGAAATCTGTGTCATCAGGACCTTAGCAGCACAATGAGTGGATTCAGGTATGATGATTCTAACTGAAATAAGTCACACAGAAAAAGAAACATCATAAGATATCAGTAATACACGGAATGGAAACTTGGCTACACAGGAACTGAATTACAGAACAGAACAGGGTCTCAAATTTAGAAAACCAACTTATGCTTGCTTAAGGGTAAAGGTGAGTTGGGGTGCTGCATAAAACCAGAGATTGAAATGAGCACAGATAAAGTTCCTTAAGCCAAATATGGAATAGACAAGAGCTACTCCTTGCTCAACGAAATGGACTCAACACCGCATATTAAACGCCTAAGAATGTACCTGACTAGTAAGTATCTTAAAACCTATGGATTGCTATGTCTCCGAAAGAGAATCAAGCATGTGTACAGGGGCATAAACGCAGCAGTGATAGGATTGGAGAGGTTCGGTGAGCAAATGAAGACCCTTTGAAGTCATATTGCATGGTACCCATTCCACGGGTTTCAACTACCCATGTTTAAGGTATTCTTCCTTCAGCTAAAACATGCATGTGGAACCCAAGTATGATCAACCATGTGAACGGGAGACGTGTTCAAATATGTCTCAGTTTTCCTCCCCTGGTACTCGGGTGCAACATTCCAGAAGCTTTACTAACACTCTCCCCTCTTGGAAAGTCAGCGCCTTTAACCTCCTGTTTGGGCCAGTTTGCAATTTCTGCGGAAGATGAACAGGAATAGCGAGAACCAATGAGAGACTAGCTGGAGGTGTCTGGACGGGCAAATTTAACTCTCATTTCCCACCAGGAAGAGGAAATAACCAAAGGCTCAGCATGCCGTGCCGGAACCAGATTAGGGCCTGAAGACATACTGCGGTGTTGCGGCCAGGTCACAAGAAAGCGAGTTGAAGAAAGGAGCTCAGGGGCACTGTAATTCACAAACCTGCAGAGTTATAAATGACAGCTATCGTCCAAAAATAGACTGAAGTAAGGCTGCCAAGAGGACTTGAAAGCGGGGCAGAATTGCAGGAAACCGATTTCAGGAGGTAGACTGGAATTGCATTGCAAGCATAGGAAAAGAGGCAGAACGTCCACAATGATGCACTTGGCCAAAAAGGGCGTATGCGTTTTTTCCTGAATATATTCAGGAAAAAACGCATACGCCCTTTTTGGCTAACCAAGCAAGCTTGCAAAGGAAATCTGCACTACAATGAAGTCTCACTTCCCCCCGGTCAAAAGGGCCATCTGAAAAAAGTGTAAAATCCAGAAAGGCACGACAGGCCATGGAGAACTGGGAGCCTTGTTATGCTGATGGGCGGGATGTAAATTGCCAACAACCACTCCGGAGAAGTGTATGGTGTTTCCTGAAACATCTAAAAAACAAAGCAACAGAGCCGAGGGCACTTCCACTTATGGCCCTATAGCTTAGGGAATTTAAAATCAAAAAGACACAGCCACCCCAAAGTTTGGAACGGCTCTGTTTACAAGAACCTCGTTTACAGTACAAGTTAAACATCGCAGAAATTGAAAAATGGATAAAGAAGTTGTGGTATTTACTTACAAAGCAATATCACTCAGCAATGAAATCTGTGTCATCAGGCCCTTAGCAGCACAATGAGTGGATTCAGGTACGATGATTCTAACTGAAATAAGTCACACAGAAAATGAAACATCATAAGATATCAGTAATACACGGAATGGAAACTTGGCTACACAGGAACTGAATTACAGAACAGAACAGGGTCTCAAATTTAGAAAACCAACTTATGCTTGCTTAAGGGGAAAGGTGAGTTGGGGTGCTGCATAAAACCAGAGATTGAAATGAGCACAGATAAAGTTCCTTAAGCCAAATATGGAATAGACAAGAGCTACTCCTTGCTCAACGAAATGGACTCAACACCGCATATTAAATGCCGAAGAATGTACCTGACTAGTAAGTATCTTAAAACCTATGGATTGCTATGTCTCCGAAAGAGAATCAAGCATGTGTACAGGGGCATAAACGCAGCAGTGATAGGATTGGAGAGGTTCGTGAGCAAATGAAGACCCTTTGAAGTCATATTGCATGGCACCCATTACACGGGTCTCAACTCTCCAGGTTTAAGGTATTCTTCCTTCAGCTAAAACATGCATGTGGAACCCAGAGTATGATCAACCGTGTGAACGGGAGACGTGTTCAAATATGTCTCAGTTTTCCTCCCCTGGTACTTGGGTGCAACATTCCAGACGCTTTACTAACACTCTCCCGACTTGGAGAGTCAGTCCCTTTAACCTCCTGTTTGGCCCAGTTTGCAATTTCTGCGGAAGATGAACAGGAATAGCGAGAACCAATGAGAGACTAGCTGGAGGTGTCTGGACGGGCAAATTTAACTCTCATTTCCCACCAGGAAGAGGAATTAACCAAAGGCTCAGCGTGCCGTGCCAGAACCAGATTAGGGCCTGAAGCCATCCTGCGGTGTTGCGGCCAGCTCACAAGAAAGCGAGTTGTAGAAAGGAGCTCAGGGGCACTGTAATTCACAAACCTGCAGAGTTATAAATGACAGCTATCGTCCAAAAATATACTGAAGTAAGGCTGCCAAGAGGACTTGAAAGCGGGGCAGAATTGCAGGAAACCGATTTCAGGAGGTAGACTGAAATTGCATTGAAAGCATAGGAAAAGAGGCAGAACGTCCACAATGATGCACTTGGCCAAAAAGGGCGTATGCGTTTTTTCCTGAATATATTCAGGAAAAAACGCATACGCCCTTTTTGGCCAACCAAGCAAGCTTGCAAAGGAAATCTGCACTACAATGAAGTCTCACTTCCCCCCGGTCAAAAGGGCCATCTGAAAAAAGTGTAAAATCCAGAAAGGCAGGACAGGCCATTGAGAATTGGGAGCCTTCTTATGCTGATGGGCGGGATGTAAATTGCCAACAACCACTCGGGACAAGTGTATGGTGTTTCCTGAAACATCTAAAAAACAAAGCAACAGAGCCTAGGGCACTTCCACTTATGGTCCTATAGCTTAGGGAAATTAAAATCAAAAAGACACAGCCACCCCAAAGTTTGGGACGCCTCCGTTTACAAGAACCTCGTTTACCGTACAAGTTAAATATCACAGAAAGTGAAAAATGGATAAAGAACTTGAGGTACTTACGTACAATGCAGTATCACTCAGCAATGAAATCTATGTCATCAGGCCCTTAGCAGCATAATGAGTGGATTCAGGTACGATGATTCTAACTGAAATAAGTCACACAGAAAAAGAAACATCATAAGATATCACTAATACACGGAATGTAAACTTGGCTACACAGGAACTGAATTACAGAACAGAACAGGGTCTCAAATTTAGAAAACCAACTTATGCTTGCTTAAGGGGAAAGGTGAGTTGGGGTGCTGCATAAAACCAGAGATTGAAATGAGCACAGATAAAGTTCCTTAAGCCAAATATGGAATAGACAAGACCTACTCCTTGCTCAACGAAATGGACTCAACACCGCATATTAAACGCCTAAGAATGTACCTGACTAGTAAGTATCTTAAAACCTATGGATTGCTATGTCTCCGAAACAGAATCAAGCATGTGTACAGGGGCATAAACGCAGCAGTGATAGGATTGGAGAGGTTCGGTGAGCAAATGAAGACCCTTTGAAGTCATATTGCATGGTACCCATTCCTCGGGTTTCAACTACCCAGGTTTTAGGTATTCTTCCTTCAGCTAAAACATGCATGTGGAACCCAAGTATGATCAACCATGTGAACGGGAGACGTGTTCAAATATGTCTCAGTTTTCCTCCCCTGGTACTCGGGTGCAACATTCCAGACGCTTTACTAACACTCTCCCCACTTGGAAAGTCAGCGCCTTTAACCTCCTGTTTGGCCCAGTTTGCAATTTCTGTGGAAGATGAACAGGAATAGCGAGAACCAATGAGAGGCTAGCTGGAGGTGTCTGGACGGGCAAATTTAACTCTCATTTCCCACCAGGAAGAGGAAATAACCAAAGGCTCAGCGTTCCGTGCCGGAACCAGATTAGGGCCTGAAGCCAACCTGCGGTGTTGCGGCCAGCTCAAAAGAAAGCGAGTTGAAGAAAGGAGCTCAGGGGCACTGTAATTCACAAACCTGCAGAGTTATAAATGACAGCTATCGTCCAAAAATAGACTGAAGTAAGGCTGCCAAGAGGACTTGAAAGCGGGGCAGAATTGCAGGAAACCGATTTCAGGAGGTAGACTGGAATTGCATTGAAAGCATAGGAAAAGAGGCAGAACGTCCACAATGATGCACTTGGCCAAAAAGGGCGTATGCGTTTTTTCCTGAATATATTCAGGAAAAAACGCATACGCCCTTTTTGGCCAACCAAGCAAGCTTGCAAAGGAAATCTGCACTACAATGAAGTCTCACTTCCCCCCGGTCAAAAGGGCCATCTGAAAAAAGTGTAAAATCCAGAAAGGCAGGACAGGCCATGGAGAACTGGGAGCCTTGTTATGCTGAAGGGCGGGATGTAAATTGCCAACAAACACTCGGGAGAAGTGTATGGTGTTTCCTGAAACATCTAAAAAACAAAGCAACAGAGCCTAGGGCACTTCCACTTATGGTCCTATAGCTTAGGGAATTTAAAATCAAAAAGACACAGCCACCCCAAAGTTTCGAACGGCTCTGTTTACAAGAACCTCGTTTACAGTACAAGTTCAACATCGCAGAAAGTGAAAAATGGATAAAAAAAGTTGTGGTATTTACTTACAAAGCAATATCACTCAGCAATGAAATCTGTGTCATCAGGACCTTAGCAGCACAATGAGTGGATTCAGGTATGATGATTCTAACTGAAATAAGTCACACAGAAAAAGAAACATCATAAGATATCAGTAACACACGGAATATAAACTTGGCTACACAGGAACTGAATTACAGAACAGAACAGGGTCTCAAATTTAGAAAACCAACTTATGCTTGCTTAAGGGGAAAGGTGAGTTGGGGTGCTGCATAAAACCAGAGATTCAAATGAGCACAGGTAAAGTTCCTTAAGTCAAATATGGAATAGACAAGAGCTACTCCTTGCTCAACGAAATGGACTCAAAACCCCATATTAAACGCCTAAGAATGTACCTGACTAGTAAGTATCTTAAAACCTATGGATTGCTATGTCTCCAAAAGAGAATCAAGCATGTGTACAGGGGCATAAACGCAGCAGTGATAGGATTGGAGAGGTTCGGTGAGCAAATGAAGACCCTTTGAAGTCATATTGCATGGTACCCATTACACGGGTCTTAACTCTCCAGATTTAAGGTATTCTTCCTTCAGCTAAAACATGCATGTGGAACCCAGAGTATGATCAACCATGTGAACGGGAGACGTGTTCAAATATGTCTCAGTTTTCCTCCCCTGGTACTCGGGTGCAACATTCCAGACGCTTTACTAACACTCTCCCCACTTGGAGAGTCAGTCCCTTTAACCTCCTGTTTGGCCCAGTTTGCAATTTCTGCGGAAGATGAACAGGAATAGCGAGAACCAATGAGAGACTACCTGGAGGTGTCTGGACGGGCAAATTTAACTCTCATTTCCCACCAGGAAGAGGAATTAACCAAAGACTCAGCGTGCCGTGCCGGAACCAGATTAGGGCCTGAAGCCATCCTGCGGTGTTGCGGCCAGGTCACAAGAAAGCGAGTTGAAGAAAGGAGCTCAGGGGCACTGTAATTCACACACCTGCAGAGTTATAAATGACAGCTATCGTCCAAAAATAGACTGAAGTAAGGCTGCCAAGAGGACTTGAAAGCGGGGCAGAATTGCAGGAAACCGATTTCAGGAGGTAGACTGGAATTGCATTGAAAGCATAGGAAAAGAGGCAGAACGTCCACAATGATGCACTTGGCCAAAAAGGGCGTATGCGTTTTTTCCTGAATATATTCAGGAAAAAACGCATACGCCCTTTTTGGCCAACCAAGCAAGCTTGCAAAGGAAATCTGCACTACAATGAAGTCTCACTTCCCCCCGGTCAAAAGGGCCATCTGAAAAAAGTGTAAAATCCAGAAAGGCAGGACAGGTCATGGAGAACTGGGAGCCTTGTTATGCTGATGGGCGGGATGTAAATTGCCAACAACCACTCCGGAGAAGTGTATGGTGTTTCCTGAAACATCTAAAAAACAAAGCAACAGAACCTAGGGCACTTCCACTTATGGTCCTATAGCTTAGGGAAATTAAAATCAAAAAGACACAGCCACCCCAAAGTTTGGAACGGCTCTGTTTACAAGAACCTCGTTTACAGTACAAGTTCAACATCGCAGAAAGTGAAAAATGGATAAAGAAGTTGTGGTATTTACTTACAAAGCAATATCACTCAGCAATGAAATCTGTGTCATCAGGCCCTTAGCAGCACAATGAGTGGATTCAGGTATGATGATTCTAACTGAAGTAAGTCACACAGAAAAAGAAACATCATAAGATATCAGTAATACACGGAATGTAAACTTGGCTACACAGGAACTGAATTACAGAACAGAACAGGGTCTCAAATTTAGAAAACCAACTTATGCTTGCTTAAGGGGAAAGGTGAGTTGGGGTGCTGCATAAAACCAGAGATTGAAATGAGCACAGATAAAGTTCCTTAAGTCAAATATGGAATAGACAAGAGCTACTCCTTGCTCAACGAAATGGACTCAACACCGCATATTAAACGCCTAAGAATGTACCTGACTAGTAAGTATCTTAAAACCTATGGATTGCTATGTCTCCGAAAGAGAATCAAGCATGTGTACAGGGGCATAAACGCAGCAGTGATAGGATTGGAGAGGTTCGGTGAGCAAATGAAGACCCTTTGAAGTCATATTGCATGGTACCCATTCCACGGGTTTCAAATACCCAGGTTTGAGGTATTCTTCCTTCAGCTAAAACATGCATGTGGAACCCAAGTATGATCAACCATGTGAACGGGAGATGTGTTCAAATATGTCTCAGTTTTCCTCCCCTGGTACTCGGGTGCAACATTCCAAACGCTTTACTAACACTGTCCCCACTTGGAGAGTCAGCGCCTTTAACCTCCTGTTTGGCCCAGTTTGCAATTTCTGCGGAAGATGAACAGGAATAGCGAGAACCAATGAGAGACTAGCTGGAGGTGTCTGGACGGGCAAATTTAACTCTCATTTCCCACCAGGAAGAGGAAATAACCAAAGGCTCAGCGTGCCGTGCCGGAATCAGATTAGGGCCTGAAGCCATCCTGCGGTGTTGCGGCCAGGTCACAAGAAAGCGAGTTGAAGAAAGGAGCTCAGGGGCACTGTAATTCACAAACCTGCAGAGTTATAAATGACAGCTATCGTCCAAAAATAGACTGAAGTAAGGCTGCCAAGAGGACTTGAAAGCGGGGCAGAATTGCAGGAAACCGATTTCAGGAGGTAGACTGGAATTGCATTGAAAGCATAGGAAAAGAGGCAGAACGTCCACAATGATGCACTTGGCCAAAAAGGGCGTATGCGTTTTTTCCTGAATATATTCAGGAAAAAACGCATACGCCCTTTTTGGCCAACCAAGCAAGCTTGCAAAGGAAATCTGCACTACAATGAAGTCTCACTTCCCCCCGGTCAAAAGGGCCATCTGAAAAAAGTGTAAAATCCAGAAAGGCAGGACAGGCCATGGAGAACTGGGAGCCTTGTTATGCTGAAGGGCGGGATGTAAATTGCCAACAAACACTCGGGAGAAGTGTATGGTGTTTCCTGAAACATCTAAAAAACAAAGCAACAGAGCCTAGGGCACTTCCACTTATGGTCCTATAGCTTAGGGAATTTAAAATCAAAAAGACACAGCCACCCCAAAGTTTCGAACGGCTCTGTTTACAAGAACCTCGTTTACAGTAGAAGTTCAACATCGCAGAAAGTGAAAAATGGATAAAGAACTTGTGGTACTTACGTACAATGCAGTATCACTCAGCAATGAAATCTATGTCATCAGGCCCGTAGCAGCATAATGAGTGGATTCAGGTACGATGATTCTAACTGAAATAAGTCACACAGAAAAAGAAACATCATAAGATATCACTAATACACGGAATGTAAACTTGGCTACACAGGAACTGAATTACAGAACAGAACAGGGTCTCAAATTTAGAAAACCAACTTATGCTTGCTTAAGGGTAAAGGTGAGTTGGGGTGCTGCATAAAACCAGAGATTGAAATGAGCACAGATAAAGTTCCTTAAGCCAAATATGGAATAGACAAGAGCTACTCCTTGCTCAACGAAATGGACTCAACACCGCATATTAAATGCCTAAGAATGTACCTGACTAGTAAGTATCTTAAAACCTATGGATTGCTATGTCTCCGAAAGAGAATCAAGCATGTGTACAGGGGCATAAACGCAGCAGTGATAGGATTGGAGAGGTTCGGTGAGCAAATGAAGACCCTTTGAAGTCATATTGCATGGTACCCATTCCACGGGTTTCAACTACCCAGGTTTAAGGTATTCTTCCTTCAGCTAAAACATGCATGTGGAACCTAGAGTATGATCAACCATGTGATCGGGAGACGTGTTCAAATATGTCTCAGTTTTCGTACCCTGGTACTCGGGTGCAACATTCCAGACGCTTTACTAACACTCTCCCCACTTGGAGAGTCAGTCCCTTTAACCTCCTGTTTGGCCCAGTTTGCAATTTCTGTGGAAGATGAACAGGAATAGCGAGAACCAATGAGAGACTAGCTGGAGGTGTCTGGATGGGCAAATTTAACTCTCATTTCCCACCAGGAAGAGGAATTAACCAAAGGCTCAGCGTGTCGTGCCAGAACCAGATTAGGGCCTGAAGACATCCTGCGGTGTTGCGGCCAGGTCACAAGAAAGCGAGTTGAAGAAAGGAGCTCAGGGGCACTGTAATTCACAAACCTGCAGAGTTATAAATGACAGCTATCGTCCAAAAATAGACTGAAGTAAGGCTGCCAAGAGGACTTGAAAGCGGGGCAGAATTGCAGGAAACCGATTTCAGGAGGTAGACTGGAATTGCATTGCAAGCATAGGAAAAGAGGCAGAACGTCCACAATGATGCACTTGGCCAAAAAGGGCGTATGCGTTTTTTCCTGAATATATGCAGGAAAAAACGCATACGCCCTTTTTGGCAATCCAAGCAAGCTTGCAAAGGAAATCTGCACTACAATGAAGTCTCACTTCCCCCCGGTCAAAAGGGCCATCTGAAAAAAGTGTAAAATCCAGAAAGGCAGGACAGGCCATGGAGAACTGGGAGCCTTGTTATGCTGATGGGCGGGATGTAAATTGCCAACAACCACTGGGGAGAAGTGTATGGTGTTTCCTGAAACATCTAAAAAACAAAGCAACAGAGCCTAGGGCACTTCCACTTATGGTCCTATAGCTTAGGGAATTTAAAATCAAAAAGACACAGCCACCCCAAAGTTTGGAACGGCTCTGTTTACAAGAACCTCGTTTACAGTACAAGTTCAACATCGCAGAAATTGAAAAATGGATAAAGAAGTTGTGGTATTTACTTACAAAGCAATATCACTCAGCAATGAAATCTGTGTCATCAGGCCCTTAGCAGCACAATGAGTGGATTCAGGTATGATGATTCTAACTGAAATAAGTCACACAGAAAAAGAAACATCATAAGATATCACTAATACACGGAATGTAAACTTGGCTACACAGGAACTGAATTACAGAACAGAACAGGGTCTCAAATTTAGAAAACCAACTTATGCTTGCTTAAGGGGAAAGGTGAGTTGGGGTGCTGCATAAAACCAGAGATTGAAATGAGCACAGATAAAGTTCCTTAAGCCAAATATGGAATAGACAAGAGCTACTCCTTGCTCAACGAAATGGACTCAACACCGCATATTAAACGCCTAAGAATGTACCTGACTAGTAAGTATCTTAAAACCTATGGATTGCTATGTCTCCGAAACAGAATCAAGCATGTGTACAGGGGCATAAACGCAGCAGTGATAGGATTGGAGAGGTTCGGTGAGCAAATGAAGACCCTTTGAAGTCATATTGCATGGTACCCATTCCACGGGTTTCAACTACCCAGGTTTTAGGTATTCTTCCTTCAGCTAAAACATGCATGTGGAACCCAAGTATGATCAACCATGTGAACGGGAGACGTGTTCAAATATGTCTCAGTTTTCCTCCCCTGGTACTCGGGTGCAACATTCCAGACGCTTTACTAACACTCTCCCCACTTGGAAACTCAGCGCCTTTAACCTCCTGTTTGTCCCAGTTTGCAATTTCTGCGGAAGATGAACAGGAATAGCGAGAACCAATGAGAGGCTAGCTGGAGGTGTCTGGACGGGCAAATTTAACTCTCATTTCCCACCAGGAAGAGGAAATAACCAAAGGCTCAGCGTGCCATGCCGGAACCAGATTAGGGCCTGAAGCCATCCTGCGGTGTTGCGGCCAGCTCAAAAGAAAGCGAGTTGAAGAAAGGAGCTCAGGGGCACTGTAATTCACAAACCTGCAGAGTTATAAATGACAGCTATCGTCCAAAAATAGACTGAAGTAAGGCTGCCAAGAGGACTTGAAAGCGGGGCAGAATTGCAGGAAACCGATTTCAGGAGGTAGACTGGAATTGCATTGAAAGCATAGGAAAAGAGGCAGAACGTCCACAATGATGCACTTGGCCAAAAAGGGCGTATGCGTTTTTTCCTGAATATATTCAGGAAAAAACGCATACGCCCTTTTTGGCCAACCAAGCAAGCTTGCAAAGGAAATCTGCACTACAATGAAGTCTCACTTCCCCCCGGTCAAAAGGGCCATCTGAAAAAAGTGTAAAATCCAGAAAGGCAGGACAGGCCATGGAGAACTGGGAGCCTTGTTATGCTGAAGGGCGGGATGTAAATTGCCAACAAACACTCGGGAGAAGTGTATGGTGTTTCCTGAAACATCTAAAAAACAAAGCAACAGAGCCTAGGGCACTTCCACTTATGGTCCTATAGCTTAGGGAATTTAAAATCAAAAAGACACAGCCACCCCAAAGTTTCGAACGGCTCTGTTTACAAGAACCTCGTTTACAGTAGAAGTTCAACATCGCAGAAAGTGAAAAATGGATAAAGAACTTGTGGTACTTACGTACAATGCAGTATCACTCAGCAATGAAATCTATGTCATCAGGCCCGTAGCAGCATAATGAGTGGATTCAGGTACGATGATTCTAACTGAAATAAGTCACACAGAAAAAGAAACATCATAAGATATCACTAATACACGGAATGGAAACTTGGCTACACAGGAACTGAATTACAGAACAGAACAGGGTCTCAAATTTAGAAAACCAACTTATGCTTGCTTAAGGGTAAAGGTGAGTTGGGGTGCTGCATAAAACCAGAGATTGAAATGAGCACAGATAAAGTTCCTTAAGCCAAATATGCAATAGACAAGAGCTACTCCTTGCTCAACGAAATGGACTCAACACCGCATATTAAATGCCTAAGAATGTACCTGACTAGTAAGTATCTTAAAACCTATGGATTGCTATGTCTCCGAAAGAGAATCAAGCATGTGTACAGGGGCATAAACGCAGCAGTGATAGGATTGGAGAGGTTCGGTGAGCAAATGAAGACCCTTTGAAGTCATATTGCATGGTACCCATTCCACGGGTTTCAACTACCCAGTTTTAAGGTATTCTTCCTTCAGCTAAAACATGCATGTGGGACCTAGAGTATGATCAACCATGTGATCGGGAGACGTGTTCAAATATGTCTCAGATTTCGTACCCTGGTACTCGGGTGCAACATTCCAGACGCTTTACTAACACTCTCCCCACTTGGAGAGTCAGTCCCTTTAACCTCCTGTTTGGCCCAGTTTGCAATTTCTGTGGAAGATGAACAGGAATAGCGAGAACCAATGAGAGACTAGCTGGAGGTGTCTGGATGGGCAAATTTAACTCTCATTTCCCACCAGGAAGAGGAATTAACCAAAGGCTCAGCGTGCCGTGCCAGAACGAGATTAGGGCCTGAAGACATCCTGCGGTGTTGCGGCCAGGTCACAAGAAAGCGAGTTGAAGAAAGGAGCTCAGGGGCACTGTAATTCACAAACCTGCAGAGTTATAAATGACAGCTATCGTCCAAAAATAGACTGAAGTAAGGCTGCCAAGAGGACTTGAAAGCGGGGCAGAATTGCAGGAAACCGATTTCAGGAGGTAGACTGGAATTGCATTGAAAGCATAGGAAAAGAGGCAGAACGTCCACAATGATGCACTTGGCCAAAAAGGGCGTATGCGTTTTTTCCTGAATATATTCAGGAAAAAACGCATACGCCCTTTTTGGCCAACCAAGCAAGCTTGCAAAGGAAATCTGCACTACAATGAAGTCTCACTTCCCCCCGGTCAAAAGGGCCATCTGAAAAAAGTGTAAAATCCAGAAAGGCAGGACAGGCCATGGAGAACTGGGAGCCTTGTTATGCTGAAGGGCGGGATGTAAATTGCCAACAAACACTCGGGAGAAGTGTATGGTGTTTCCTGAAACATCTAAAAAACAAAGCAACAGAGCCTAGGGCACTTCCACTTATGGTCCTATAGCTTAGGGAATTTAAAATCAAAAAGACACAGCCACCCCAAAGTTTCGAACGGCTCTGTTTACAAGAACCTCGTTTACAGTAGAAGTTCAACATCGCAGAAAGTGAAAAATGGATAAAGAACTTGTGGTACTTACGTACAATGCAGTATCACTCAGCATGAAATCTATGTCATCAGGCCCTTAGCAGCATAATGAGTGGATTCAGGTACGATGATTCTAACTGAAATAAGTCACACAGAAAAAGAAACATCATAAGATATCACTAATACACGGAATGTAAACTTGGCTACACAGGAACTGAATTACAGAACAGAACAGGGTCTCAAATTTAGAAAACCAACTTATGCTTGCTTAAGGGGAAAGGTGAGTTGGGGTGCTGCATAAAACCAGAGATTGAAATGAGCACAGATAAAGTTCCTTAAGCCAAATATGGAATAGACAAGAGCTACTCCTTGCTCAACGAAATGGACTCAACACCGCATATTAAACGCCTAAGAATGTACCTGACTAGTAAGTATCTTAAAACCTATGGATTGCTATGTCTCCGAAACAGAATCAAGCATGTGTACAGGGGCATAAACGCAGCAGTGATAGGATTGGAGAGGTTCGGTGAGCAAATGAAGACCCTTTGAAGTCATATTGCATGGTACCCATTCCACGGGTTTCAACTACCCAGGTTTTAGGTATTCTTCCTTCAGCTAAAACATGCATGTGGAACCCAAGTATGATCAACCATGTGAACGGGAGACGTGTTCAAATATGTCTCAGTTTTCCTCCCCTGGTACTCGGGTGCAACATTCCAGACGCTTTACTAACACTCTCCCCACTTGGAAAGTCAGCGCCTTTAACCTCCTGTTTGTCCCAGTTTGCAATTTCTGCGGAAGATGAACAGGAATAGCGAGAACCAATGAGAGGCTAGCTGGAGGTGTCTGGACGGGCAAATTTAACTCTCATTTCCCACCAGGAAGAGGAAATAACCAAAGGCTCAGCGTGCCGTGCCAGAACCAGATTAGGGCCTGAAGACATCCTGCAGTGTTGCGGCCAGCTGAAAAGAAAGCGAGTTGAAGAAAGGAGCTCAGGGGCACTGTAATTCACAAACCTGCAGAGTTATAAATGACAGCTATCGTCCAAAAATAGACTGAAGTAAGGCTGCCAAGAGGACTTGAAAGCGGGGCAGAATTGCAGGAAACCGATTTCAGGAGGTAGACTGGAATTGCATTGAAAGCATAGGAAAAGAGGCAGAACGTCCACAATGATGCACTTGGCCAAAAAGGGCGTATGCGTTTTTTCCTGAATATATTCAGGAAAAAACGCATACGCCCTTTTTGGCCAACCAAGCAAGCTTGCAAAGGAAATCTGCACTACAATGAAGTCTCACTTCCCCCCGGTCAAAAGGGCCATCTGAAAAAAGTGTAAAATCCAGAAAGGCAGGACAGGCCATGGAGAACTGGGAGCCTTGTTATGCTGATGGGCGGGATGTAAATTGCCAACAAACACTCGGGAGAAGTGTATGGTGTTTCCTGAAACATCTAAAAAACAAAGCAACAGAGCCTAGGGCACTTCCACTTATGGTCCTATAGCTTAGGGAATTTAAAATCAAAAAGACACAGCCACCCCAAAGTTTCGAACGGCTCTGTTTACAAGAACCTCGTTTACAGTACAAGTTCAACATCGCAGAAATTGAAAAATGCATAAAGAACTTGTGGTACTTACGTACAATGCAGTATCACTCAGCAATGAAATCTATGTCATCAGGCCCGTAGCAGCATAATGAGTGGATTCAGGTACGATGATTCTAACTGAAATAAGTCACACAGAAAAAGAAACATCATAAGATATCACTAATACACGGAATGTAAACTTGGCTACACAGGAACTGAATTACAGAACAGAACAGGGTCTCAAATTTAGAAAACCAACTTATGCTTGCTTAAGGGTAAAGGTGAGATGGGGTGCTGCATAAAACGAGAGATTGAAATGAGCACAGATAAAGTTCCTTAAGCCAAATATGGAATAGACAAGAGCTACTCCTTGCTCAACGAAATGGACTCAACACCGCATATTAAATGCCTAAGAATGTACCTGACTAGTAAGTATCTTAAAACCTATGGATTGCTATGTCTCCGAAAGAGAATCAAGCATGTGTACAGGGGCATAAACGCAGCAGTGATAGGATTGGAGAGGTTCGGTGAGCAAATGAAGACCCTTTGAAGTCATATTGCATGGTACCCATTCCACGGGTTTCAACTACCCAGGTTTAAGGTATTCTTCCTTCAGCTAAAACATGCATGTGGAACCTAGAGTATGATCAACCATGTGATCGGGAGACGTGTTCAAATATGTCTCAGTTTTCGTACCCTGGTACTCGGGTGCAACATTCCAGACGCTTTACTAACACTCTCCCCACTTGGAGAGTCAGTCCCTTTAACCTCCTGTTTGGCCCAGTTTGCAATTTCTGTGGAAGATGAACAGGAATAGCGAGAACCAATGAGAGACTAGCTGGAGGTGTCTGGATGGGCAAATTTAACTCTCATTTCCCACCAGGAAGAGGAATTAACCAAAGGCTCAGCGTGCCGTGCCAGAACCAGATTAGGGCCTGAAGACATCCTGCGGTGTTGCGGCCAGGTCACAAGAAAGCGAGTTGAAGAAAGGAGCTCAGGGGCACTGTAATTCACAAACCTGCAGAGTTATAAATGACAGCTATCGTCCAAAAATAGACTGAAGTAAGGCTGCCAAGAGGACTTGAAAGCGGGGCAGAATTGCAGGAAACCGATTTCAGGAGGTAGACTGGAATTGCATTGCAAGCATAGGAAAAGAGGCAGAACGTCCACAATGATGCACTTGGCCAAAAAGGGCGTATGCGTTTTTTCCTGAATATATTCAGGAAAAAACGCATACGCCCTTTTTGGCCAACCAAGCAAGCTTGCAAAGGAAATCTGCACTACAATGAAGTCTCACTTCCCCCCGGTCAAAAGGGCCATCTGAAAAAAGTGTAAAATCCAGAAAGGCAGGACAGGCCATGGAGAACTGGGAGCCTTGTTATGCTGATGGGCGGGATGTAAATTGCCAACAACCACTTGGGAGAAGTGTATGGTGTTTCCTGAAACATCTAAAAAACAAAGCAACAGAGCCTAGGGCACTTCCACTTATGGTCCTATAGCTTAGGGAATTTAAAATCAAAAAGACACAGCCACCCCAAAGTTTGGAACGGCTCTGTTTACAAGAACCTCGTTTACAGTACAAGTTCAACATCGCAGAAATTGAAAAATGGATAAAGAAGTTGTGGTACTTACGTACAATGCAGTATCACTCAGCAATAAAATCTATGTCATCAGGCCCTTAGCAGCACAATGAGTGGATTCAGGTACGATGATTCTAACTGAAATAAGTCACACAGAAAAAGAAACATCATAAGATATCACTAATACACGGAATGGAAACTTGGCTACACAGGAACTGAATTACAGAACAGAACAGGGTCTCAAATTTAGAAAACCAACTTATGCTTGCTTAAGGGGAAAGGTGAGTTGGGGTGCTGCATAAAACCAGAGATTGAAATGAGCACAGATAAAGTTCCTTAAGCCAAATATGGAATAGACAAGAGCTACTCCTTGCTCAACGAAATGGACTCAACACCGCATATTAAACGCCTAAGAATGTACCTGACTAGTAAGTATCTTAAAACCTATGGATTGCTATGTCTCCGAAACAGAATCAAGCATGTGTACAGGGGCATAAACGCAGCAGTGATAGGATTGGAGAGGTTCGGTGAGCAAATGAAGACCCTTTGAAGTCATATTGCATGGTACCCATTCCACGGGTTTCAACTACCCAGGTTTTAGGTATTCTTCCTTCAGCTAAAACATGCATGTGGAACCCAAGTATGATCAACCATGTGAACGGGAGACGTGTTCAAATATGTCTCAGTTTTCGTACCCTGGTACTCGGGTGCAACATTCCAGACGCTTTACTAACACTCTCCCCACTTGGAAAGTCAGCGCCTTTAACCTCCTGTTTGTCCCAGTTTGCAATTTCTGCGGAAGATGAACAGGAATAGCGAGAACCAATGAGAGGCTAGCTGGAGGTGTCTGGACGGGCAAATTTAACTCTCATTTCCCACCAGGAAGAGGAAATAACCAAAGGCTCAGCGTGCCGTGCCGGAACCAGATTAGGGCCTGAAGCCATCCTGCGGTGTTGCGGCCAGCTCAAAAGAAAGCGAGTTGAAGAAAGGAGCTCAGGGGCACTGTAATTCACAAACCTGCAGAGTTATAAATGACAGCTATCGTCCAAAAATAGACTGAAGTAAGGCTGCCAAGAGGACTTGAAAGCGGGGCAGAATTGCAGGAAACCGATTTCAGGAGGTAGACTGGAATTGCATTGAAAGCATAGGAAAAGAGGCAGAACGTCCACAATGATGCACTTGGCCAAAAAGGGCGTATGCGTTTTTTCCTGAATATATTCAGGAAAAAACGCATACGCCCTTTTTGGCCAACCAAGCAAGCTTGCAAAGGAAATCTGCACTACAATGAAGTCTCACTTCCCCCCGGTCAAAAGGGCCATCTGAAAAAAGTGTAAAATCCAGAAAGGCAGGACAGGCCATGGAGAACTGGGAGCCTTGTTATGCTGAAGGGCGGGATGTAAATTGCCAACAAACACTCGGGAGAAGTGTATGGTGTTTCCTGAAACATCTAAAAAACAAAGCAACAGAGCCTAGGGCACTTCCACTTATGGTCCTATAGCTTAGGGAATTTAAAATCAAAAAGACACAGCCACCCCAAAGTTTCGAACGGCTCTGTTTACAAGAACCTCGTTTACAGTAGAAGTTCAACATCGCAGAAATTGAAAAATGGATAAAGAACTTGTGGTACTTACGTACAATGCAGTATCACTCAGCAATGAAATCTATGTCATCAGGCCCGTAGCAGCATAATGAGTGGATTCAGGTATGATGATTCTAACTGAAATAAGTCACACAGAAAAAGAAACATCATAAGATATCACTAATACACGGAATGTAAACTTGGCTACACAGGAACTGAATTACAGAACAGAACAGGGTCTCAAATTTAGAAAACCAACTTATGCTTGCTTAAGGGTAAAGGTGAGATGGGGTGCTGCATAAAACGAGAGATTGAAATGAGCACAGATAAAGTTCCTTAAGCCAAATATGGAATAGACAAGAGCTACTCCTTGCTCAACGAAATGGACTCAACACCGCATATTAAATGCCTAAGAATGTACCTGACTAGTAAGTATCTTAAAACCTATGGATTGCTATGTCTCCGAAAGAGAATCAAGCATGTGTACAGGGGCATAAACGCAGCAGTGATAGGATTGGAGAGGTTCGGTGAGCAAATGAAGACCCTTTGAAGTCATATTGCATGGTACCCATTCCACGGGTTTCAACTACCCAGGTTTAAGGTATTCTTCCTTCAGCTAAAACATGCATGTGGAACCTAGAGTATGATCAACCATGTGATCGGGAGACGTGTTCAAATATGTCTCAGTTTTCGTACCCTGGTACTCGGGTGCAACATTCCAGACGCTTTACTAACACTCTCCCCACTTGGAGAGTCAGTCCCTTTAACCTCCTGTTTGGCCCAGTTTGCAATTTCTGTGGAAGATGAACAGGAATAGCGAGAACCAATGAGAGACTAGCTGGAGGTGTCTGGATGGGCAAATTTAACTCTCATTTCCCACCAGGAAGAGGAATTAACCAAAGGCTCAGCGTGCCGTGCCAGAACCAGATTAGGGCCTGAAGACATCCTGCGGTGTTGCGGCCAGGTCACAAGAAAGCGAGTTGAAGAAAGGAGCTCAGGGGCACTGTAATTCACAAACCTGCAGAGTTATAAATGACAGCTATCGTCCAAAAATAGACTGAAGTAAGGCTGCCAAGAGGACTTGAAAGCGGGGCAGAATTGCAGGAAACCGATTTCAGGAGGTAGACTGGAATTGCATTGCAAGCATAGGAAAAGAGGCAGAACGTCCACAATGATGCACTTGGCCAAAAAGGGCGTATGCGTTTTTTCCTGAATATATTCAGGAAAAAACGCATACGCCCTTTTTGGCCAACCAAGCAAGCTTGCAAAGGAAATCTGCACTACAATGAAGTCTCACTTCCCCCCGGTCAAAAGGGCCATCTGAAAAAAGTGTAAAATCCAGAAAGGCAGGACAGGCCATGGAGAACTGGGAGCCTTGTTATGCTGATGGGCGGGATGTAAATTGCCAACAACCACTTGGGAGAAGTGTATGGTGTTTCCTGAAACATCTAAAAAACAAAGCAACAGAGCCTAGGGCACTTCCACTTATGGTCCTATAGCTTAGGGAATTTAAAATCAAAAAGACACAGCCACCCCAAAGTTTGGAACGGCTCTGTTTACAAGAACCTCGTTTACAGTACAAGTTCAACATCGCAGAAATTGAAAAATGGATAAAGAAGTTGTGGTACTTACGTACAATGCAGTATCACTCAGCAATAAAATCTATGTCATCAGGCCCTTAGCAGCACAATGAGTGGATTCAGGTACGATGATTCTAACTGAAATAAGTCACACAGAAAAAGAAACATCATAAGATATCACTAATACACGGAATGGAAACTTGGCTACACAGGAACTGAATTACAGAACAGAACAGGGTCTCAAATTTAGAAAACCAACTTATGCTTGCTTAAGGGGAAAGGTGAGTTGGGGTGCTGCATAAAACCAGAGATTGAAATGAGCACAGATAAAGTTCCTTAAGCCAAATATGGAATAGACAAGAGCTACTCCTTGCTCAACGAAATGGACTCAACACCGCATATTAAACGCCTAAGAATGTACCTGACTAGTAAGTATCTTAAAACCTATGGATTGCTATGTCTCCGAAACAGAATCAAGCATGTGTACAGGGGCATAAACGCAGCAGTGATAGGATTGGAGAGGTTCGGTGAGCAAATGAAGACCCTTTGAAGTCATATTGCATGGTACCCATTCCACGGGTTTCAACTACCCAGGTTTTAGGTATTCTTCCTTCAGCTAAAACATGCATGTGGAACCCAAGTATGATCAACCATGTGAACGGGAGACGTGTTCAAATATGTCTCAGTTTTCGTACCCTGGTACTCGGGTGCAACATTCCAGACGCTTTACTAACACTCTCCCCACTTGGAAAGTCAGCGCCTTTAACCTCCTGTTTGTCCCAGTTTGCAATTTCTGCGGAAGATGAACAGGAATAGCGAGAACCAATGAGAGGCTAGCTGGAGGTGTCTGGACGGGCAAATTTAACTCTCATTTCCCACCAGGAAGAGGAAATAACCAAAGGCTCAGCGTGCCGTGCCGGAACCAGATTAGGGCCTGAAGCCATCCTGCGGTGTTGCGGCCAGCTCAAAAGAAAGCGAGTTGAAGAAAGGAGCTCAGGGGCACTGTAATTCACAAACCTGCAGAGTTATAAATGACAGCTATCGTCCAAAAATAGACTGAAGTAAGGCTGCCAAGAGGACTTGAAAGCGGGGCAGAATTGCAGGAAACCGATTTCAGGAGGTAGACTGGAATTGCATTGAAAGCATAGGAAAAGAGGCAGAACGTCCACAATGATGCACTTGGCCAAAAAGGGCGTATGCGTTTTTTCCTGAATATATTCAGGAAAAAACGCATACGCCCTTTTTGGCCAACCAAGCAAGCTTGCAAAGGAAATCTGCACTACAATGAAGTCTCACTTCCCCCCGGTCAAAAGGGCCATCTGAAAAAAGTGTAAAATCCAGAAAGGCAGGACAGGCCATGGAGAACTGGGAGCCTTGTTATGCTGAAGGGCGGGATGTAAATTGCCAACAAACACTCGGGAGAAGTGTATGGTGTTTCCTGAAACATCTAAAAAACAAAGCAACAGAGCCTAGGGCACTTCCACTTATGGTCCTATAGCTTAGGGAATTTAAAATCAAAAAGACACAGCCACCCCAAAGTTTCGAACGGCTCTGTTTACAAGAACCTCGTTTACAGTAGAAGTTCAACATCGCAGAAATTGAAAAATGGATAAAGAACTTGTGGTACTTACGTACAATGCAGTATCACTCAGCAATGAAATCTATGTCATCAGGCCCGTAGCAGCATAATGAGTGGATTCAGGTATGATGATTCTAACTGAAATAAGTCACACAGAAAAAGAAACATCATAAGATATCACTAATACACGGAATGTAAACTTGGCTACACAGGAACTGAATTACAGAACAGAACAGGGTCTCAAATTTAGAAAACCAACTTATGCTTGCTTAAGGGTAAAGGTGAGTTGGGGTGCTGCATAAAACCAGAGATTGAAATGAGCACAGATAAAGTTCCTTAAGCCAAATATGGAATAGACAAGAGCTACTCCTTGCTCAACGAAATGGACTCAACATTGCATATTAAATGCCTAAGAATGTACCTGACTAGTAAGTATCTTAAAACCTATGGATTGCTATGTCTCCGAAAGAGAATCAAGCATGTGTACAGGGGCATAAACGCAGCAGTGATAGGATTGGAGAGGTTCGGTGAGCAAATGAAGACCTTTTGAAGTCATATTGCATGGTACCCATTCCACGGGTTTCAACTACCCAGGTTTAAGGTATTCTTCCTTCAGCTAAAACATGCATGTGGAACCTAGAGTATGATCAACCATGTGATCGGGAGACGTGTTCAAATATGTCTCAGTTTTCGTACCCTGGTACTCGGGTGCAACATTCCAGACGCTTTACTAACACTCTCCCCACTTGGAGAGTCAGTCCCTTTAACCTCCTGTTTGGCCCAGTTTGCAATTTCTGTGGAAGATGAACAGGAATAGCGAGAACCAATGAGAGACTAGCTGGAGGTGTCTGGATGGGCAAATTTAACTCTCATTTCCCACCAGGAAGAGGAATTATCCAAAGGTTCAGCGTGCCGTGCCGGAACCAGATTAGGGCCTGAAGCCATCCTGCGGTGTTGCGGCCAGCTCAAAAGAAAGCAAGTTGAAGAAAGGAGCTCAGGGGCACTGAAATTCACAAACCTGCAGAGTTATAAATGACAGCTATCGTCCAAAAATAGACTGAAGTAAGGCTGCCAAGAGGACTTGAAAGCGGGGCAGAATTGCCGGAATCCGATTTCAGGAGGTAGACTGGAATTGCATTGAAAGCATAGGAAAAGAGGCAGAACGTCCACAATGATGCACTTGGCCAAAAAGGGCGTATGCGTTTTTTCCTGAATATATTCAGGAAAAAACGCATACGCCCTTTTTGGCCAACCAAGCAAGCTTGCAAAGGAAATCTGCACTACAATGAAGTCTCACTTCCCCCCGGTCAAAAGGGCCATCTGAAAAAAGTGTAAAATCCAGAAAGGCAGGACAGGCCATGGAGAACTGGGAGCCTTGTTATGTTGAAGGGCGGGATGTAAATTGCCAACAACCACTCGGGAGAAGTGTATGGTGTTTCCTGAAACATCTAAAAAACAAAGCAACAGAGCCTAGGGCACTTCCACTTATGGTCCTATAGCTTAGGGAATTTAAAATCAAAAAGACACAGCCACCCCAAAGTTTGGAACGGCTCTGTTTACAAGAACCTCGTTTACAGTACAAGTTCAACATCGCAGAAAGTGAAAAATGGATAAAGAAGTTGTGGTATTTACTTACAAAGCAATATCACTCAGCAATGAAATCTGTGTCATCAGGCCCTTAGCAGCACAATGAGTGGATTCAGGTATGATGATTCTAACTGAAATAAGTCACACAGAAAAAGAAACATCATAAGATATCAGTAATACACGGAATGTAAACTTGGCTACACAGGAACTGAATTACAGAACAGAACAGGGTCTCAAATTTAGAAAACCAACTTATGCTTGCTTAAGGGGAAAGGTGAGTTGGGGTGCTGCATAAAACCAGAGATTGAAATGAGCACAGATAAAGTTCCTTAAGCCAAATATGGAATAGACAAGAGCTACTCCTTGCTCAACGAAATGGACTCAACACCGCATATTAAACGCCTAAGAATGTACCTGACTAGTAAGTATCTTAAAACCTATGGATTGCTATGTCTCCGAAACAGAATCAAGCATGTGTACAGGGGCATAAACGCAGCAGTGATAGGATTGGAGAGGTTCGGTGAGCAAATGAAGACCCTTTGAAGTCATATTGCATGGTACCCATTCCACGGGTTTCAACTACCCAGGTTTTAGGTATTCTTCCTTCAGCTAAAACATGCATGTGGAACCCAAGTATGATCAACCATGTGAACGGGAGACGTGTTCAAATATGTCTCAGTTTTCGTACCCTGGTACTCGGGTGCAACATTCCAGACGCTTTACTAACACTCTCCCCACTTGGAAAGTCAGCGCCTTTAACCTCCTGTTTGTCCCAGTTTGCAATTTCTGCGGAAGATGAACAGGAATAGCGAGAACCAATGAGAGGCTAGCTGGAGGTGTCTGGACGGGCAAATTTAACTCTCATTTCCCACCAGGAAGAGGAAATAACCAAAGGCTCAGCGTGCCGTGCCGGAACCAGATTAGGGCCTGAAGCCATCCTGCGGTGTTGCGGCCAGCTCAAAAGAAAGCGAGTTGAAGAAAGGAGCTCAGGGGCACTGTAATTCACAAACCTGCAGAGTTATAAATGACAGCTATCGTCCAAAAATAGACTGAAGTAAGGCTGCCAAGAGGACTTGAAAGCGGGGCAGAATTGCAGGAAACCGATTTCAGGAGGTAGACTGGAATTGCATTGAAAGCATAGGAAAAGAGGCAGAACGTCCACAATGATGCACTTGGCCAAAAAGGGCGTATGCGTTTTTTCCTGAATATATTCAGGAAAAAACGCATACGCCCTTTTTGGCCAACCAAGCAAGCTTGCAAAGGAAATCTGCACTACAATGAAGTCTCACTTCCCCCCGGTCAAAAGGGCCATCTGAAAAAAGTGTAAAATCCAGAAAGGCAGGACAGGCCATGGAGAACTGGGAGCCTTGTTATGCTGAAGGGCGGGATGTAAATTGCCAACAAACACTCGGGAGAAGTGTATGGTGTTTCCTGAAACATCTAAAAAACAAAGCAACAGAGCCTAGGGCACTTCCACTTATGGTCCTATAGCTTAGGGAATTTAAAATCAAAAAGACACAGCCACCCCAAAGTTTCGAACGGCTCTGTTTACAAGAACCTCGTTTACAGTACAAGTTCAACATCGCAGAAATTGAAAAATGGATAAAGAACTTGTGGTACTTACGTACAATGCAGTATCACTCAGCAATGAAATCTATGTCATCAGGCCCGTAGCAGCATAATGAGTGGATTCAGGTACGATGATTCTAACTGAAATAAGTCACACAGAAAAAGAAACATCATAAGATATCACTAATACACGGAATGTAAACTTGGCTACACAGGAACTGAATTACAGAACAGAACAGGGTCTCAAATTTAGAAAACCAACTTATGCTTGCTTAAGGGTAAAGGTGAGTTGGGGTGCTGCATAAAACCAGAGATTGAAATGAGCACAGATAAAGTTCCTTAAGCCAAATATGGAATAGACAAGAGCTACTCCTTGCTCAACGAAATGGACTCAACACCGCATATTAAATGCCTAAGAATGTACCTGACTAGTAAGTATCTTAAAACCTATGGATTGCTATGTCTCTGAAAGAGAATCAAGCATGTGTACAGGGGCATAAACGCAGCAGTGATAGGATTGGAGAGGTTCGGTGAGCAAATGAAGACCCTTTGAAGTCATATTGCATGGTACCCATTCCACGGGTTTCAACTACCCAGGTTTAAGGTATTCTTCCTTCAGCTAAAACATGCATGTGGAACCTAGAGTATGATCAACCATGTGATCGGGAGACGTGTTCAAATATGTCTCAGTTTTCGTACCCTGGTACTCGGGTGCAACATTCCAGACGCTTTACTAACACTCTCCCCACTTGGAGAGTCAGTCCCTTTAACCTCCTGTTTGGCCCAGGTTGCAATTTCTGTGGAAGATGAACAGGAATAGCGAGAACCAATGAGAGACTACGTGGAGGTGTCTGGATGGGCAAATTTAACTCTCATTTCCCACCAGGAAGAGGAATTAACCAAAGGCTCAGCGTGCCGTGCCAGAACCAGATTAGGGCCTGAAGACATCCTGCGGTGTTGCGGCCAGGTCACAAGAAAGCGAGTTGAAGAAAGGAGCTCAGGGGCACTGTAATTCACAAACCTGCAGAGTTATAAATGACAGCTATCGTCCAAAAATAGACTGAAGTAAGGCTGCCAAGAGGACTTGAAAGCGGGGCAGAATTGCAGGAAACCGATTTCAGGAGGTAGACTGGAATTGCATTGCAAGCATAGGAAAAGAGGCAGAACGTCCACAATGACGCACTTGGCCAAAAAGGGCGTATGCGTTTTTTCCTGAATATATTCAGGAAAAAACGCATACGCCCTTTTTGGCCAACCAAGCAAGCTTGCAAAGGAAATCTGCACTACAATGAAGTCTCACTTCCCCCCGGTCAAAAGGGCCATCTGAAAAAAGTGTAAAATCCAGAAAGGCAGGACAGGCCATGGAGAACTGGGAGCCTTGTTATGCTGATGGGCGGGATGTAAATTGCCAACAACCACTCGGGAGAAGTGTATGGTGTTTCCTGAAACATCTAAAAAACAAAGCAACAGAGCCTAGGGCACTTCCACTTATGGTCCTATAGCTTAGGGAATTTAAAATCAAAAAGACACAGCCACCCCAAAGTTTGGAACGGCTCTGTTTACAAGAACCTCGTTTACAGTACAAGTTCAACATCGCAGAAATTGAAAAATGGATAAAGAAGTTGTGGTATTTACTTACAAAGCAATATCACTCAGCAATGAAATCTGTGTCATCAGGCCCTTAGCAGCACAATGAGTGGATTCAGGTATGATGATTCTAACTGAAATAAGTCACACAGAAAAAGAAACATCATAAGATATCACTAATACACGGAATGTAAACTTGGCTACACAGGAACTGAATTACAGAACAGAACAGGGTCTCAAATTTAGAAAACCAACTTATGCTTGCTTAAGGGGAAAGGTGAGTTGGGGTGCTGCATAAAACCAGAGATTGAAATGAGCACAGATAAAGTTCCTTAAGCCAAATATGGAATAGACAAGAGCTACTCCTTGCTCAACGAAATGGACTCAACACCGCATATTAAACGCCTAAGAATGTACCTGACTAGTAAGTATCTTAAAACCTATGGATTGCTATGTCTCCGAAACAGAATCAAGCATGTGTACAGGGGCATAAACGCAGCAGTGATAGGATTGGAGAGGTTCGGTGAGCAAATGAAGACCCTTTGAAGTCATATTGCATGGTACCCATTCCACGGGTTTCAACTACCCAGGTTTTAGGTATTCTTCCTTCAGCTAAAACATGCATGTGGAACCCAAGTATGATCAACCATGTGAACGGGAGACGTGTTCAAATATGTCTCAGTTTTCCTCCCCTGGTACTCGGGTGCAACATTCCAGACGCTTTACTAACACTCTCCCCACTTGGAAAGTCAGCGCCTTTAACCTCCTGTTTGTCCCAGTTTGCAATTTCTGCGGAAGATGAACAGGAATAGCGAGAACCAATGAGAGGCTAGCTGGAGGTGTCTGGACGGGCAAATTTAACTCTCATTTCCCACCAGGAAGAGGAAATAACCAAAGGCTCAGCGTGCCATGCCGGAACCAGATTAGGGCCTGAAGCCATCCTGCGGTGTTGCGGCCAGCTCAAAAGAAAGCGAGTTGAAGAAAGGAGCTCAGGGGCACTGTAATTCACAAACCTGCAGAGTTATAAATGACAGCTATCGTCCAAAAATAGACTGAAGTAAGGCTGCCAAGAGGACTTGAAAGCGGGGCAGAATTGCAGGAAACCGATTTCAGGAGGTAGACTGGAATTGCATTGAAAGCATAGGAAAAGAGGCAGAACGTCCACAATGATGCACTTGGCCAAAAAGGGCGTATGCGTTTTTTCCTGAATATATTCAGGAAAAAACGCATACGCCCTTTTTGGCCAACCAAGCAAGCTTGCAAAGGAAATCTGCACTACAATGAAGTCTCACTTCCCCCCGGTCAAAAGGGCCATCTGAAAAAAGTGTAAAATCCAGAAAGGCAGGACAGGCCATGGAGAACTGGGAGCCTTGTTATGCTGAAGGGCGGGATGTAAATTGCCAACAAACACTCGGGAGAAGTGTATGGTGTTTCCTGAAACATCTAAAAAACAAAGCAACAGAGCCTAGGGCACTTCCACTTATGGTCCTATAGCTTAGGGAATTTAAAATCAAAAAGACACAGCCACCCCAAAGTTTCGAACGGCTCTGTTTACAAGAACCTCGTTTACAGTAGAAGTTCAACATCGCAGAAAGTGAAAAATGGATAAAGAACTTGTGGTACTTACGTACAATGCAGTATCACTCAGCAATGAAATCTATGTCATCAGGCCCGTAGCAGCATAATGAGTGGATTCAGGTACGATGATTCTAACTGAAATAAGTCACACAGAAAAAGAAACATCATAAGATATCACTAATACACGGAATGGAAACTTGGCTACACAGGAACTGAATTACAGAACAGAACAGGGTCTCAAATTTAGAAAACCAACTTATGCTTGCTTAAGGGTAAAGGTGAGTTGGGGTGCTGCATAAAACCAGAGATTGAAATGAGCACAGATAAAGTTCCTTAAGCCAAATATGGAATAGACAAGAGCTACTCCTTGCTCAACGAAATGGACTCAACACCGCATATTAAATGCCTAAGAATGTACCTGACTAGTAAGTATCTTAAAACCTATGGATTGCTATGTCTCCGAAAGAGAATCAAGCATGTGTACAGGGGCATAAACGCAGCAGTGATAGGATTGGAGAGGTTCGGTGAGCAAATGAAGACCCTTTGAAGTCATATTGCATGGTACCCATTCCACGGGTTTCAACTACCCAGTTTTAAGGTATTCTTCCTTCAGCTAAAACATGCATGTGGGACCTAGAGTATGATCAACCATGTGATCGGGAGACGTGTTCAAATATGTCTCAGTTTTCGTACCCTGGTACTCGGGTGCAACATTCCAGACGCTTTACTAACACTCTCCCCACTTGGAGAGTCAGTCCCTTTAACCTCCTGTTTGGCCCAGTTTGCAATTTCTGTGGAAGATGAACAGGAATAGCGAGAACCAATGAGAGACTAGCTGGAGGTGTCTGGATGGGCAAATTTAACTCTCATTTCCCACCAGGAAGAGGAATTAACCAAAGGCTCAGCGTGCCGTGCCAGAACGAGATTAGGGCCTGAAGACATCCTGCGGTGTTGCGGCCAGGTCACAAGAAAGCGAGTTGAAGAAAGGAGCTCAGGGGCACTGTAATTCACAAACCTGCAGAGTTATAAATGACAGCTATCGTCCAAAAATAGACTGAAGTAAGGCTGCCAAGAGGACTTGAAAGCGGGGCAGAATTGCAGGAAACCGATTTCAGGAGGTAGACTGGAATTGCATTGAAAGCATAGGAAAAGAGGCAGAACGTCCACAATGATGCACTTGGCCAAAAAGGGCGTATGCGTTTTTTCCTGAATATATTCAGGAAAAAACGCATACGCCCTTTTTGGCCAACCAAGCAAGCTTGCAAAGGAAATCTGCACTACAATGAAGTCTCACTTCCCCCCGGTCAAAAGGGCCATCTGAAAAAAGTGTAAAATCCAGAAAGGCAGGACAGGCCATGGAGAACTGGGAGCCTTGTTATGCTGAAGGGCGGGATGTAAATTGCCAACAAACACTCGGGAGAAGTGTATGGTGTTTCCTGAAACATCTAAAAAACAAAGCAACAGAGCCTAGGGCACTTCCACTTATGGTCCTATACCTTAGGGAATTTAAAATCAAAAAGACACAGCCACCCCAAAGTTTCGAACGGCTCTGTTTACAAGAACCTCGTTTACAGTAGAAGTTCAACATCGCAGAAAGTGAAAAATGGATAAAGAACTTGTGGTACTTACGTACAATGCAGTATCACTCAGCATGAAATCTATGTCATCAGGCCCTTAGCAGCATAATGAGTGGATTCAGGTACGATGATTCTAACTGAAATAAGTCACACAGAAAAAGAAACATCATAAGATATCACTAATACACGGAATGTAAACTTGGCTACACAGGAACTGAATTACAGAACAGAACAGGGTCTCAAATTTAGAAAACCAACTTATGCTTGCTTAAGGGGAAAGGTGAGTTGGGGTGCTGCATAAAACCAGAGATTGAAATGAGCACAGATAAAGTTCCTTAAGCCAAATATGGAATAGACAAGAGCTACTCCTTGCTCAACGAAATGGACTCAACACCGCATATTAAACGCCTAAGAATGTACCTGACTAGTAAGTATCTTAAAACCTATGGATTGCTATGTCTCCGAAACAGAATCAAGCATGTGTACAGGGGCATAAACGCAGCAGTGATAGGATTGGAGAGGTTCGGTGAGCAAATGAAGACCCTTTGAAGTCATATTGCATGGTACCCATTCCACGGGTTTCAACTACCCAGGTTTTAGGTATTCTTCCTTCAGCTAAAACATGCATGTGGAACCCAAGTATGATCAACCATGTGAACGGGAGACGTGTTCAAATATGTCTCAGTTTTCGTACCCTGGTACTCGGGTGCAACATTCCAGACGCTTTACTAACACTCTCCCCACTTGGAAAGTCAGCGCCTTTAACCTCCTGTTTGTCCCAGTTTGCAATTTCTGCGGAAGATGAACAGGAATAGCGAGAACCAATGAGAGGCTAGCTGGAGGTGTCTGGACTGGCAAATTTAACTCTCATTTCCCACCAGGAAGAGGAAATAACCAAAGGCTCAGCGTGCCGTGCCGGAACCAGATTAGGGCCTGAAGCCATCCTGCGGTGTTGCGGCCAGCTGAAAAGAAAGCGAGTTGAAGAAAGGAGCTCAGGGGCACTGTAATTCACAAACCTGCAGAGTTATAAATGACAGCTATCGTCCAAAAATAGACTGAAGTAAGGCTGCCAAGAGGACTTGAAAGCGGGGCAGAATTGCAGGAAACCGATTTCAGGAGGTAGACTGGAATTGCATTGAAAGCATAGGAAAAGAGGCAGAACGTCCACAATGATGCACTTGGCCAAAAAGGGCGTATGCGTTTTTTCCTGAATATATTCAGGAAAAAACGCATACGCCCTTTTTGGCCAACCAAGCAAGCTTGCAAAGGAAATCTGCACTACAATGAAGTCTCACTTCCCCCCGGTCAAAAGGGCCATCTGAAAAAAGTGTAAAATCCAGAAAGGCAGGACAGGCCATGGAGAACTGGGAGCCTTGTTATGCTGATGGGCGGGATGTAAATTGCCAACAAACACTCGGGAGAAGTGTATGGTGTTTCCTGAAACATCTAAAAAACAAAGCAACAGAGCCTAGGGCACTTCCACTTATGGTCCTATAGCTTAGGGAATTTAAAATCAAAAAGACACAGCCACCCCAAAGTTTGGAACGGCTCTGTTTACAAGAACCTCGTTTACAGTACAAGTTCAACATCGCAGAAATTGAAAAATGCATAAAGAACTTGTGGTACTTACGTACAATGCAGTATCACTCAGCAATGAAATCTATGTCATCAGGCCCGTAGCAGCATAATGAGTGGATTCAGGTACGATGATTCTAACTGAAATAAGTCACACAGAAAAAGAAACATCATAAGATATCACTAATACACGGAATGTAAACTTGGCTACACAGGAACTGAATTACAGAACAGAACAGGGTCTCAAATTTAGAAAACCAACTTATGCTTGCTTAAGGGTAAAGGTGAGTTGGGGTGCTGCATAAAACCAGAGATTGAAATGAGCACAGATAAAGTTCCTTAAGCCAAATATGGAATAGACAAGAGCTACTCCTTGCTCAACGAAATGGACTCAACACCGCATATTAAATGCCTAAGAATGTACCTGACTAGTAAGTATCTTAAAACCTATGGATTGCTATGTCTCCGAAAGAGAATCAAGCATGTGTACAGGGGCATAAACGCAGCAGTGATAGGATTGGAGAGGTTCGGTGAGCAAATGAAGACCCTTTGAAGTCATATTGCATGGTACCCATTCCACGGGTTTCAACTACCCAGGTTTAAGGTATTCTTCCTTCAGCTAAAACATGCATGTGGAACCTAGAGTATGATCAACCATGTCATCGGGAGACGTGTTCAAATATGTCTCAGTTTTTGTACCCTGGTACTCGGGTGCAACATTCCAGACGCTTTACTAACACTCTCCCCACTTGGAGAGTCAGTCCCTTTAACCTCCTGTTTGGCCCAGTTTGCAATTTCTGTGGAAGATGAACAGGAATAGCGAGAACCAATGAGAGACTAGCTGGAGGTGTCTGGATGGGCAAATTTAACTCTCATTTCCCACCAGGAAGAGGAATTAACCAAAGGCTCAGCGTGCCGTGCCAGAACCAGATTAGGGCCTGAAGACATCCTGCGGTGTTGCGGCCAGGTCACAAGAAAGCGAGTTGAAGAAAGGAGCTCAGGGGCACTGTAATTCACAAACCTGCAGAGTTATAAATAACAGCTATCGTCCAAAAATAGACTGAAGTAAGGCTGCCAAGAGGACTTGAAAGCGGGGCAGAATTGCAGGAAACCGATTTCAGGAGGTAGACTGGAATTGCATTGCAAGCATAGGAAAAGAGGCAGAACGTCCACAATGATGCACTTGGCCAAAAAGGGCGTATGCGTTTTTTCCTGAATATATTCAGGAAAAAACGCATACGCCCTTTTTGGCCAACCAAGCAAGCTTGCAAAGGAAATCTGCACTACAATGAAGTCTCACTTCCCCCCGGTCAAAAGGGCCATCTGAAAAAAGTGTAAAATCCAGAAAGGCAGGACAGGCCATGGAGAACTGGGAGCCTTGTTATGCTGATGGGCGGGATGTAAATTGCCAACAACCACTCGGGAGAAGTGTATGGTGTTTCCTGAAACATCTAAAAAACAAAGCAACAGAGCCTAGGGCACTTCCACTTATGGTCCTATAGCTTAGGGAATTTAAAATCAAAAAGACACAGCCACCCCAAAGTTTGGAATGGCTCTGTTTACAAGAACCTCGTTTACAGTACAAGTTCAACATCGCAGAAATTGAAAAATGGATAAAGAAGTTGTGGTACTTACGTACAATGCAGTATCACTCAGCAATGAAATCTATGTCATCAGGCCCTTAGCAGCATAATGAGTGGATTCAGGTACGATGATTCTAACTGAAATAAGTCACACAGAAAAAGAAACATCATAAGATATCACTAATACACGGAATGGAAACTTGGCTACACAGGAACTGAATTACAGAACAGAACAGGGTCTCAAATTTAGAAAACCAACTTATGCTTGCTTAAGGGGAAAGGTGAGTTGGGGTGCTGCATAAAACCAGAGATTGAAATGAGCACAGATAAAGTTCCTTAAGCCAAATATGGAATAGACAAGAGCTACTCCTTGCTCAACGAAATGGACTCAACACCGCATATTAAACGCCTAAGAATGTACCTGACTAGTAAGTATCTTAAAACCTATGGATTGCTATGTCTCCGAAACAGAATCAAGCATGTGTACAGGGGCATAAACGCAGCAGTGATAGGATTGGAGAGGTTCGGTGAGCAAATGAAGACCCTTTGAAGTCATATTGCATGGTACCCATTCCACGGGTTTCAACTACCCAGGTTTTAGGTATTCTTCCTTCAGCTAAAACATGCATGTGGAAACCAAGTATGATCAACCATGTGAACGGGAGACGTGTTCAAATATGTCTCAGTTTTCGTACCCTGGTACTCGGGTGCAACATTCCAGACGCTTTACTAACACTCTCCCCACTTGGAAAGTCAGCGCCTTTAACCTCCTGTTTGTCCCAGTTTGCAATTTCTGCGGAAGATGAACAGGAATAGCGAGAACCAATGAGAGGCTAGCTGGAGGTGTCTGGACGGGCAAATTTAACTCTCATTTCCCACCAGGAAGAGGAAATAACCAAAGGCTCAGCGTGCCGTGCCGGAACCAGATTAGGGCCTGAAGCCATCCTGCGGTGTTGCGGCCAGCTCAAAAGAAAGCGAGTTGAAGAAAGGAGCTCAGGGGCACTGTAATTCACAAACCTGCAGAGTTATAAATGACAGCTATCGTCCAAAAATAGACTGAAGTAAGGCTGCCAAGAGGACTTGAAAGCGGGGCAGAATTGCAGGAAACCGATTTCAGGAGGTAGACTGGAATTGCATTGAAAGCATAGGAAAAGAGGCAGAACGTCCACAATGATGCACTTGGCCAAAAAGGGCGTATGCGTTTTTTCCTGAATATATTCAGGAAAAAACGCATACGCCCTTTTTGGCCAACCAAGCAAGCTTGCAAAGGAAATCTGCACTACAATGAAGTCTCACTTCCCCCCGGTCAAAAGGGCCATCTGAAAAAAGTGTAAAATCCAGAAAGGCAGGACAGGCCATGGAGAACTGGGAGCCTTGTTATGCTGAAGGGCGGGATGTAAATTGCCAACAAACACTCGGGAGAAGTGTATGGTGTTTCCTGAAACATCTAAAAAACAAAGCAACAGAGCCTAGGGCACTTCCACTTATGGTCCTATAGCTTAGGGAATTTAAAATCAAAAAGACACAGCCACCCCAAGTTTCGAACCGCTCTGTTTACAAGAACCTCGTTTACAGTAGAAGTTCAACATCGCAGAAATTGAAAAATGGATAAAGAACTTGTGGTACTTACGTACAATGCAGTATCACTCAGCAATGAAATCTATGTCATCAGGCCCGTAGCAGCATAATGAGTGGATTCAGGTACGATGATTCTAACTGAAATAAGTCACACAGAAAAAGAAACATCATAAGATATCACTAATACACGGAATGTAAACTTGGCTACACAGGAACTGAATTACAGAACAGAACAGGGTCTCAAATTTAGAAAACCAACTTATGCTTGCTTAAGGGGAAAGGTGAGTTGGGGTGCTGCATAAAACCAGAGATTGAAATGAGCACAGATAAAGTTCCTTAAGCCAAATATGGAATAGACAAGAGCTACTCCTTGCTCAACGAAATGGACTCAACACCGCATATTAAATGCCTAAGAATGTACCTGACTAGTAAGTATCTTAAAACCTATGGATTGCTATGTCTCCGAAAGAGAATCAAGCATGTGTACAGGGGCATAAACGCAGCAGTGATAGGATTGGAGAGGTTCGGTGAGCAAATGAAGACCCTTTGAAGTCATATTGCATGGTACCCATTCCACGGGTTTCAACTACCCAGGTTTAAGGTATTCTTCCTTCAGCTAAAACATGCATGTGGAACCTAGAGTATGATCAACCATGTGATCGGGAGACGTGTTCAAATATGTCTCAGTTTTCGTACCCTGGTACTCGGGTACAACATTCCAGATGCTTTACTAACACTCTCCCCACTTGGAGAGTCAGTCCCTTTAACCTCCTGTTTGGCCCAGTTTGCAATTTCTGTGGAAGATGAACAGGAATAGCGAGAACCAATGAGAGACTAGCTGGAGGTGTCTGGATGGGCAAATTTAACTCTCATTTCCCACCAGGAAGAGGAATTAACCAAAGGCTCAGCGTGCCGTGCCAGAACCAGATTAGGGCCTGAAGACATCCTGCGGTGTTGCGGCCAGGTCACAAGAAAGCGAGTTGAAGAAAGGAGCTCAGGGACACTGTAATTCACAAACCTGCAGAGTTATAAATGACAGCTATCGTCCAAAAATAGACTGAAGTAAGGCTGCCAAGAGGACTTGAAAGCGGGGCAGAATTGCAGGAAACCGATTTCAGGAGGTAGACTGGAATTGCATTGAAAGCATAGGAAAAGAGGCAGAACGTCCACAATGACGCACTTGGCCAAAAAGGGCGTATGCGTTTTTTCCTGAATATATTCAGGAAAAAACGCATACGCCCTTTTTGGCCAACCAAGCAAGCTTGCAAAGGAAATCTGCACTACAATGAAGTCTCACTTCCCCCCGGTCAAAAGGGCCATCTGAAAAAAGTGTAAAATCCAGAAAGGCAGGACAGGCCATGGAGAACTGGGAGCCTTGTTATGCTGATGGGCGGGATGTAAATTGCCAACAACCACTCGGGAGAAGTGTATGGTGTTTCCTGAAACATCTAAAAAACAAAGCAACAGAGCCTAGGGCACTTCCACTTATGGTCCTATAGCTTAGGGAATTTAAAATCAAAAAGACACAGCCACCCCAAAGTTTGGAACGGCTCTGTTTACAAGAACCTCGTTTACAGTAGAAGTTCAACATCGCAGAAATTGAAAAATGGATAAAGAAGTTGTGGTATTTACTTACAAAGCAATATCACTCAGCAATGAAATCTGTGTCATCAGGCCCTTAGCAACACAATGAGTGGATTCAGGTATGATGATTCTAACTGAAATAAGTCACACAGAAAAAGAAACATCATAAGATATCAGTAATACACGGAATGTAAACTTGGCTACACAGGAACTGAATTACAGAACAGAACAGGGTCTCAAATTTAGAAAACCAACTTATGCTTCCTTAAGGGTAAAGGTGAGTTGGGGTGCTGCATAAAACCAGAGATTGAAATGAGCACAGATAAAGTTCCTTAAGCCAAATATGGAATAGACAAGAGCTACTCCTTGCTCAACGAAATGGACTCAACACCGCATATTAAACGCCTAAGAATGTACCTGACTAGTAAGTATCTTAAAACCTATGGATTGCTATGTCTCCGAAACAGAATCAAGCATGTGTACAGGGGCATAAACGCAGCAGTGATAGGATTGGAGAGGTTCGGTGAGCAAATGAAGACCCTTTGAAGTCATATTGCATGGTACCCATTCCACGGGTTTCAACTACCCAGGTTTTAGGTATTCTTCCTTCAGCTAAAACATGCATGTGGAACCCAAGTATGATCAACCATGTGATCGGGAGACGTGTTCAAATATGTCTCAGTTTTCCTCCCCTGGTACTCGGGTGCAACATTCCAGACGCTTTACTAACACTCTCCCCACTTGGAGAGTCAGTCCCTTTAACCTCCTGTTTGGCCCAGTTTGCAATTTCTGTGGAAGATGAACAGGAATAGCGAGAACCAATGAGAGACTAGCTGGAGGTGTCTGGATGGGCAAATTTAACTCTCATTTCCCACCAGGAAGAGGAATTAACCAAAGGCTCAGCGTGCCGTGCCAGAACCAGATTAGGGCCTGAAGACATCCTGCGGTGTTGCGGCCAGGTCACAAGAAAGCGAGTTGAAGAAAGGAGCTCAGGGGCACTGTAATTCACAAACCTGCAGAGTTATAAATGACAGCTATCGTCCAAAAATAGACTGAAGTAAGGCTGCCAAGAGGACTTGAAAGCGGGGCAGAATTGCAGGAAACCGATTTCAGGAGGTAGACTGGAATTGCATTGCAAGCATAGGAAAAGAGGCAGAACGTCCACAATGATGCACTTGGCCAAAAAGGGCGTATGCGTTTTTTCCTGAATATATTCAGGAAAAAACGCATACGCCCTTTTTGGCCAACCAAGCAAGCTTGCAAAGGAAATCTGCACTACAATGAAGTCTCACTTCCCCCCGGTCAAAAGGGCCATCTGAAAAAAGTGTAAAATCCAGAAAGGCAGGACAGGCCATGGAGAACTGGGAGCCTTGTTATGCTGAAGGGCGGGATGTAAATTGCCAACAAACACTCGGGAGAAGTGTATGGTGTTTCCTGAAACATCTAAAAAACAAAGCAACAGAGCCTAGGGCACTTCCACTTATGGTCCTATAGCTTAGGGAATTTAAAATCAAAAAGACACAGCCACCCCAAAGTTTCGAACGGCTCTGTTTACAAGAACCTCGTTTACAGTACAAGTTCAACATCGCAGAAATTGAAAAATGGATAAAGATGTTGTGGTATTTACTTACAAAGCAATATCACTCAGCAATGAAATCTGTGTCATCAGGCCCTTAGCAGCACAATGAGTGGATTCAGGTATGATGATTCTAACTGAAATAAGTCACACAGAAAAAGAAACATCATAAGATATCAGTAATACACGGAATGTAAACTTGGCTACACAGGAACTGAATTACAGAACAGAACAGGGTCTCAAATTTAGAAAACCAACTTATGCTTGCTTAAGGGGAAAGGTGAGTTGGGGTGCTGCATAAAACCAGAGATTGAAATGAGCACAGATAAAGTTCCTTAAGCGAAATATGGAATAGACAAGAGCTACTCCTTGCTCAACGAAATGGACTCAACACCGCATATTAAACGCCTAAGAATGTACCTGACTAGTAAGTATCTTAAAACCTATGGATTGCTATGTCTCCGAAACAGAATCAAGCATGTGTACAGGGGCATAAACTCAGCAGTGATAGGATTGGAGAGGTTCGGTGAGCAAATGAAGACCCTTTGAAGTCATATTGCATGGTACCCATTCCACGGGTTTCAACTACCCAGGTTTTAGGTATTCTTCCTTCAGCTAAAACATGCATGTGGAACCCAAGTATGATCAACCATGTGATCGGGAGACGTGTTCAAATATGTCTCAGTTTTCCTCCCCTGGTACTCGGGTGCAACATTCCAGACGCTTTACTAACACTCTCCCCACTTGGAAAGTCAGCGCCTTTAACCTCCTGTTTGGCCCAGTTTGCAATTTCTGCGGAAGATGAACAGGAATAGCGAGAACCAATGAGAGGCTAGCTGGAGGTGTCTGGACGGGCAAATTTAACTCTCATTTCCCACCAGGAAGAGGAATTATCCAAAGGCTCAGCGTGCCGTGCCGGAACCAGATTAGGGCCTGAAGCCATCCTGCGGTGTTGCGGCCAGCTCAAAAGAAAGCGAGTTGAAGAAAGGAGCTCAGGGGCACTGAAATTCACAAACCTGCAGAGTTATAAATGACAGCTATCGTCCAAAAATAGACTGAAGTAAGGCTGCCAAGAGGACTTGAAAGCGGGGCAGAATTGCAGGAATCCGATTTCAGGAGGTAGACTGGAATTGCATTGAAAGCATAGGAAAAGAGGCAGAACGTCCACAATGATGCACTTGGCCAAAAAGGGCGTATGCGTTTTTTCCTGAATATATTCAGGAAAAAACGCATACGCCCTTTTTGGCCAACCAAGCAAGCTTGCAAAGGAAATCTGCACTACAATGAAGTCTCACTTCCCCCCGGTCAAAAGGGCCATCTGAAAAAAGTGTAAAATCCAGAAAGGCAGGACAGGCCATGGAGAACTGGGAGCCTTGTTATGCTGATGGGCGGGATGTAAATTGCCAACAAACACTCGGGAGAAGTGTATGGTGTTTCCTGAAACATCTAAAAAACAAAGCAACAGAGCCTAGGGCACTTCCACTTATGGTCCTATAGCTTAGGGAATTTAAAATCAAAAAGACACAGCCACCCCAAAGTTTCGAATGGCTCTGTTTACAAGAACCTCGTTTACAGTAGAAGTTCAACATCGCAGAAAGTGAAAAATGGATAAAGAACTTGTGGTACTTACGTACAATGCAGTATCACTCAGCAATGAAATCTATGTCATCAGGCCCTTAGCAGCATAATGAGTGGATTCAGGTACGATGATTCTAACTGAAATAAGTCACACAGAAAAAGAAACATCATAAGATATCACTAATACACGGAATGTAAACTTGGCTACACAGGAACTGAATTACAGAACAGAACAGGGTCTCAAATTTAGAAAACCAACTTATGCTTGCTTAAGGGGAAAAGTGAGTTGGGGTGCTGCATAAAACCAGAGATTGAAATGAGCACAGATAAAGTTCCTTAAGCCAAATATGGAATAGACAAGAGCTACTCCTTGCTCAACGAAATGGACTCAACACCGCATATTAAATGCCTAAGAATGTACCTGACTAGTAAGTATCTTAAAACCTATGGATTGCTATGTCTCCGAAACAGAATCAAGCATGTGTACAGGGGCATAAACGCAGCAGTGATAGGATTGGAGAGGTTCGGTGAGCAAATGAAGACCCTTTGAAGTCATATTGCATGGTACCCATTCCACGGGTTTCAACTACCCAGGTTTTAGGTATTCTTCCTTCAGCTAAAACATGCATGTGGAACCCAAGTATGATCAACCATGTGAACGGGAGACGTGTTCAAATATGTCTCAGTTTTCGTACCCTGGTACTCGGGTGCAACATTCCAGACGCTTTACTAACACTCTCCCCACTTGGAAAGTCAGCGCCTTTAACCTCCTGTTTGTCCCAGTTTGCAATTTCTGCGGAAGATGAACAGGAATAGCGAGAACCAATGAGAGACTAGCTGGAGGTGTCTGGACGGGCAAATTTAACTCTCATTTCCCACCAGGAAGAGGAAATAACCAAAGGCTCAGCGTGCCGTGCCGGAACCAGATTAGGGCCTGAAGCCATCCTGCGGTGTTGCGGCCAGCTCAAAAGAAAGCGAGTTGAAGAAAGGAGCTCAGGGGCACTGTAATTCACAAACCTGCAGAGTTATAAATGACAGCTATCGTCCAAAAATAGACTGAAGTAAGGCTGCCAAGAGGACTTGAAAGCGGGGCAGAATTGCAGGAAACCGATTTCAGGAGGTAGACTGGAATTGCATTGAAAGCATAGGAAAAGAGGCAGAACGTCCACAATGATGCACTTGGCCAAAAAGGGCGTATGCGTTTTTTCCTGAATATATTCAGGAAAAAACGCATACGCCCTTTTTGGCCAACCAAGCAAGCTTGCAAAGGAAATCTGCACTACAATGAAGTCTCACTTCCCCCCGGTCAAAAGGGCCATCTGAAAAAAGTGTAAAATCCAGAAAGGCAGGACAGGCCATGGAGAACTGGGAGCCTTGTTATGCTGAAGGGCGGGATGTAAATTGCCAACAACCACTCGGGAGAAGTGTATGGTGTTTCCTGAAACATCTAAAAAACAAAGCAACAGAGCCTAGGGCACTTCCACTTATGGTCCTATAGCTTAGGGAATTTAAAATCAAAAAGACACAGCCACCCCAAAGTTTCGAACGGCTCTGTTTACAAGAACCTCGTTTACAGTAGAAGTTCAACATCGCAGAAAGTGAAAAATGGATAAAGAACGTGTGGTACTTACGTACAATGCAGTATCACTCAGCAATGAAATCTATGTCATCAGGCCCGTAGCAGCATAATGAGTGGATTCAGGTACGATGATTCTAACTGAAATAAGTCACACAGAAAAAGAAACATCATAAGATATCACTAATACACGGAATGTAAACTTGGCTACACAGGAACTGAATTACAGAACAGAACAGGGTCTCAAATTTAGAAAACCAACTTATGCTTGCTTAAGGGTAAAGGTGAGTTGGGGTGCTGCATAAAACCAGAGAAATGAGCACAGATAAAGTTCCTTAAGCCAAATATGGAATAGACAAGAGCTACTCCTTGCTCAACGAAATGGACTCAACACCGCATATTAAATGCCTAAGAATGTACCTGACTAGTAAGTATCTTAAAACCTATGGATTGCTATGTCTCCGAAAGAGAATCAAGCATGTGTACAGGGGCATAAACGCAGCAGTGATAGGATTGGAGAGGTTCGGTGAGCAAATGAAGACCCTTTGAAGTCATATTGCATGGTACCCATTCCACGGGTTTCAACTACCCAGGTTTAAGGTATTCTTCCTTCAGCTAAAACATGCATGTGGAACCTAGAGTATGATCAACCATGTCATCGGGAGACGTGTTCAAATATGTCTCAGTTTTTGTACCCTGGTACTCGGGTGCAACATTCCAGACGCTTTACTAACACTCTCCCCACTTGGAGAGTCAGTCCCTTTAACCTCCTGTTTGGCCCAGTTTGCAATTTCTGTGGAAGATGAACAGGAATAGCGAGAACCAATGAGAGACTAGCTGGAGGTGTCTGGATGGGCAAATTTAACTCTCATTTCCCACCAGGAAGAGGAATTAACCAAAGGCTCAGCGTGCCGTGCCAGAACCAGATTAGGGCCTGAAGACATCCTGCGGTGTTGCGGCCAGGTCACAAGAAAGCGAGTTGAAGAAAGGAGCTCAGGGGCACTGTAATTCACAAACCTGCAGAGTTATAAATAACAGCTATCGTCCAAAAATAGACTGAAGTAAGGCTGCCAAGAGGACTTGAAAGCGGGGCAGAATTGCAGGAAACCGATTTCAGGAGGTAGACTGGAATTGCATTGCAAGCATAGGAAAAGAGGCAGAACGTCCACAATGATGCACTTGGCCAAAAAGGGAGTATGCGTTTTTTCCTGAATATATTCAGGAAAAAACGCATACTCCCTTTTTGGCCAACCAAGCAAGCTTGCAAAGGAAATCTGCACTACAATGAAGTCTCACTTCCCCCTGGTCAAAAGGGCCATCTGAAAAAAGTGTAAAATCCAGAAAGGCAGGACAGGCCATGGAGAACTGGGAGCCTTGTTATGCTGATGGGCGGGATGTAAATTGCCAACAACCACTCGGGAGAAGTGTATGGTGTTTCCTGAAACATCTAAAAAACAAAGCAACAGAGCCTAGGGCACTTCCACTTATGGTCCTATAGCTTAGGGAATTTAAAATCAAAAAGACACAGCCACCCCAAAGTTTGGAACGGCTCTGTTTACAAGAACCTCATTTACAGTACAAGTTCAACATCGCAGAAATTGAAAAATGGATAAAGAAGTTGTGGTATTTACTTACAAAGCAATATCACTCAGCAATGAAATCTGTGTCATCAGGCCCTTAGCAGCACAATGAGTGGATTCAGGTATGATGATTCTAACTGAAATAAGTCACACAGAAAACGAAACATCATAAGATATCAGTAATACACGGAATGGAAACTTGGCTACACAGGAACTGAATTACAGAACAGAACAGGGTCTCAAATTTAGAAAACCAACTTATGCTTGCTTAAGGGGAAAGGTGAGTTGGGGTGCTGCATAAAACCAGAGATTGAAATGAGCACAGATAAAGTTCCTTAAGCCAAATATGGAATAGACAAGAGCTACTCCTTGCTCAACGAAATGGACTCAACACCGCATATTAAACGCCTAAGAATGTACCTGACTAGTAAGTATCTTAAAACCTATGGATTGCTATGTCTCCGAAAGAGAATCAAGCATGTGTACAGGGGCATAAACGCAGCAGTGATAGGATTGGAGAGGTTCGGTGAGCAAATGAAGACCCTTTGAAGTCATATTGCATGGTACCCATTCCACGGGTTTCAGCTACCCAGGTTTTAGGTATTCTTCCTTCAGCTAAAACATGCATGTGGAACCCAAGTATGATCAACCATGTGAACGGGAGACGTGTTCAAATATGTCTCAGTTTTCGTACCCTGGTACTCGGGTGCAACATTCCAGACGCTTTACTAACACTCTCCCCACTTGGAAAGTCAGTGCCTTTAACCTCCTGTTTGGCCCAGTTTGCAATTTCTGCGGAAGATGAACAGGAATAGCGAGAACCAATGAGAGGCTAGCTGGAGGTGTCTGAACGGGCAAATTTAACTCTCATTTCCCACAAGGAAGAGGAATTAACCAAAGGCTCAGCGTGCCGGGCCGGAACCAGATTAGGGCCTGAAGCCATCCTGCGGTGTTGCGGCCAGGTCACAAGAAAGCAAGTTGAAGAAAGGAGCTCAGGGGCACTGTAATTCACAAACCTGCAGAGTTATAAATGACAGCTATCGTCCAAAAATAGACTGAAGTAAGGCTGCCAAGAGGACTTGAAAGCGGGGCAGAATTGCAGGAAACCGATTTCAGGAGGTAGACTGGAATTGCATTGAAAGCATAGGAAAAGAGGCAGAACGTCCACAATGATGCACTTGGCCAAAAAGGGCGTATGCGTTTTTTCCTGAATATATTCAGGAAAAAACGCATACGCCCTTTTTGGCCAACCAAGCAAGCTTGCAAAGGAAATCTGCACTACAATGAAGTCTCACTTCCCCCCGGTCAAAAGGGCCATCTGAAAAAAGTGTAAAATCCAGAAAGGCAGGACAGGCCATGGAGAACTGGGAGCCTTGTTATGCTGAAGGGCGGGATGTAAATTGCCAACAAACACTCGGGAGAAGTGTATGGTGTTTCCTGAAACATCTAAAAAACAAAGCAACAGAGCCTAGGGCACTTCCACTTATGGTCCTATAGCTTAGGGAATTTAAAATCAAAAAGACACAGCCACCCCAAAGTTTCGAACGGCTCTGTTTACAAGAACCTCGTTTACAGTAGAAGTTCAACATCGCAGAAAGTGAAAAATGGATAAAGAACTTGTGGTACTTACGTACAATGCAGTATCACTCAGCAATGAAATCTATGTCATCAGGCCCTTAGCAACATAATGAGTGGATTCAGGTACGATGATTCTAACTGAAATAAGTCACACAGAAAAAGAAACATCATAAGATATCACTAATACACGGAATGTAAACTTGGCTACACAGGAACTGAATTACAGAACAGAACAGGGTCTCAAATTTAGAAAACCAACTTATGCTTGCTTAAGGGGAAAAGTGAGTTGGGGTGCTGCATAAAACCAGAGATTGAAATGAGCACAGATAAAGTTCCTTAAGCCAAATATGGAATAGACAAGAGCTACTCCTTGCTCAACGAAATGGACTCAACACCGCATATTAAACGCCTAAGAATGTACCTGACTAGTAAGTATCTTAAAACCTATGGATTGCTATGTCTCCGAAAGAGAATCAAGCATGTGTACAGGGGCATAAACGCAGCAGTGATAGGATTGGAGAGGTTCGGTGAGCAAATGAAGACCCTTTGAAGTCATATTGCATGGTACCCATTCCACGGGTTTCAACTACCCAGGTTTTAGGTATTCTTCCTTCAGCTAAAACATGCATGTGGAACCCAAGTATGATCAACCATGTGAACGGGAGACGTGTTCAAATATGTCTCAGTTTTCCTCCCCTGGTACTCGGGTGCAACATTCCAGACGCTTTACTAACACTCTCCCCACTTGGAAAGTCAGCGCCTTTAACCTCCTGTTTGTCCCAGTTTGCAATTTCTGCGGAAGATGAACAGGAATAGCGAGAACCAATGAGAGGCTAGCTGGAGGTGTCTGGACGGGCAAATTTAACTCTCATTTCCCACCAGGAAGAGGAAATAACCAAAGGCTCAGCGTGCCGTGCCGGAACCAGATTAGGGCCTGAAGCCATCCTGCGGTGTTGCGGCCAGGTCACAAGAAAGCGAGTTGAAGAAAGGAGCTCAGGGGCACTGTAATTCACAAACCTGCAGAGTTATAAATGACAGCTATCGTCCAAAAATAGACTGAAGTAAGGCTGCCAAGAGGACTTGAAAGCGGGGCAGAATTGCAGGAAACCGATTTCAGGAGGTAGACTGGAATTGCATTGAAAGCATAGGAAAAGAGGCAGAACGTCCACAATGATGCACTTGGCCAAAAAGGGCGTATGCGTTTTTTCCTGAATATATTCAGGAAAAAACGCATACGCCCTTTTTGGCCAACCAAGCAAGCTTGCAAAGGAAATCTGCACTACAATGAAGTCTCACTTCCCCCCGGTCAAAAGGGCCATCTGAAAAAAGTGTAAAATCCAGAAAGGCAGGACAGGCCATGGAGAACTGGGAGCCTTGTTATGCTGAAGGGCGGGATGTAAATTGCCAACAAACACTCGGGAGAAGTGTATGGTGTTTCCTGAAACATCTAAAAAACAAAGCAACAGAGCCTAGGGCACTTCCACTTATGGTCCTATAGCTTAGGGAATTTAAAATCAAAAAGACACAGCCACCCCAAAGTTTCGAACGGCTCTGTTTACAAGAACCTCGTTTACAGTAGAAGTTCAACATCGCAGAAAGTGAAAAATGGATAAAGAACTTGTGGTACTTACGTACAATGCAGTATCACTCAGCAATGAAATCTATGTCATCAGGCCCGTAGCAGCATAATGAGTGGATTCAGGTACGATGATTCTAACTGAAATAAGTCACACAGAAAAAGAAACATCATAAGATATCACTAATACACGGAATGTAAACTTGGCTACACAGGAACTGAATTACAGAACAGAACAGGGTCTCAAATTTAGAAAACCAACTTATGCTTGCTTAAGGGGAAAGGTGAGTTGGGGTGCTGCATAAAACCAGAGATTGAAATGAGCACAGATAAAGTTCCTTAAGCCAAATATGGAATAGACAAGAGCTACTCCTTGCTCAACGAAATGGACTCAACACCGCATATTAAACGCCTAAGAATGTACCTGACTAGTAAGTATCTTAAAACCTATGGATTGCTATGTCTCCGAAACAGAATCAAGCATGTGTACAGGGGCATAAACGCAGCAGTGATAGGATTGGAGAGGTTCGGTGAGCAAATGAAGACCCTTTGAAGTCATATTGCATGGTACCCATTCCACGGGTTTCAACTACCCAGGTTTTAGGTATTCTTCCTTCAGCTAAAACATGCATGTGGAACCCAAGTATGATCAACCATGTGAACGGGAGACGTGTTCAAATATGTCTCAGTTTTCCTCCCCTGGTACTCGGGTGCAACATTCCAGACGCTTTACTAACACTCTCCCCACTTGGAAAGTCAGCGCCTTTAACCTCCTGTTTGTCCAAGTTTGCAATTTCTGCGGAAGATGAACAGGAATAGCGAGAACCAATGAGAGGCTAGCTGGAGGTGTCTGGATGGGCAAATTTAACTCTCATTTCCCACCAGGAAGAGGAAATAACCAAAGGCTCAGCGTGCCGTGCCGGAACCAGATTAGGGCCTGAAGCCATCCTGCGGTGTTGCGGCCAGCTCAAAAGAAAGCGAGTTGAAGAAAGGAGCTCAGGGACACTGTAATTCACAAACCTGCAGAGTTATAAATGACAGCTATCGTCCAAAAATAGACTGAAGTAAGGCTGCCAAGAGGACTTGAAAGCGGGGCAGAATTGCAGGAAACCGATTTCAGGAGGTAGACTGGAATTGCATTGAAAGCATAGGAAAAGAGGCAGAACGTCCACAATGATGCACTTGGCCAAAAAGGGCGTATGCGTTTTTTCCTGAATATATTCAGGAAAAAACGCATACGCCCTTTTTGGCCAACCAAGCAAGCTTGCAAAGGAAATCTGCACTACAATGAAGTCTCACTTCCCCCCGGTCAAAAGGGCCATCTGAAAAAAGTGTAAAATCCAGAAAGGCAGGACAGGCCATGGAGAACTGGGAGCCTTGTTATGCTGAAGGGCGGGATGTAAATTGCCAACAAACACTCGGGAGAAGTGTATGGTGTTTCCTGAAACATCTAAAAAACAAAGCAACAGAGCCTAGGGCACTTCCACTTATGGTCCTATAGCTTAGGGAATTTAAAATCAAAAAGACACAGCCACCCCAAAGTTTCGAACGGCTCTGTTTACAAGAACCTCGTTTACAGTAGAAGTTCAACATCGCAGAAAGTGAAAAATGGATAAAGAACTTGTGGTACTTACGTACAATGCAGTATCACTCAGCAATGAAATCTATGTCATCAGGCCCGTAGCAGCATAATGAGTGGATTCAGGTACGATGATTCTAACTGAAATAAGTCACACAGAAAAAGAAACATCATAAGATATCACTAATACACGGAATGTAAACTTGGCTACACAGGAACTGAATTACAGAACAGAACAGGGTCTCAAATTTAGAAAACCAACTTATGCTTGCTTAAGGGGAAAGGTGAGTTGGGGTGCTGCATAAAACCAGAGATTGAAATGAGCACAGATAAAGTTCCTTAAGCCAAATATGGAATAGACAAGAGCTACTCCTTGCTCAACGAAATGGACTCAACACCGCATATTAAACGCCTAAGAATGTACCTGACTAGTAAGTATCTTAAAACCTATGGATTGCTATGTCTCCGAAACAGAATCAAGCATGTGTACAGGGGCATAAACGCAGCAGTGATAGGATTGGAGAGGTTCGGTGAGCAAATGAAGACCCTTTGAAGTCATATTGCATGGTACCCATTCCACGGGTTTCAACTACCCAGGTTTTAGGTATTCTTCCTTCAGCTAAAACATGCATGTGGAACCCAAGTATGATCAACCATGTGAACGGGAGACGTGTTCAAATATGTCTCAGTTTTCCTCCCCTGGTACTCGGGTGCAACATTCCAGACGCTTTACTAACACTCTCCCCACTTGGAAAGTCAGCGCCTTTAACCTCCTGTTTGTCCAAGTTTGCAATTTCTGCGGAAGATGAACAGGAATAGCGAGAACCAATGAGAGGCTAGCTGGAGGTGTCTGGATGGGCAAATTTAACTCTCATTTCCCACCAGGAAGAGGAAATAACCAAAGGCTCAGCGTGCCGTGCCGGAACCAGATTAGGGCCTGAAGCCATCCTGCGGTGTTGCGGCCAGCTCAAAAGAAAGCGAGTTGAAGAAAGGAGCTCAGGGACACTGTAATTCACAAACCTGCAGAGTTATAAATGACAGCTATCGTCCAAAAATAGACTGAAGTAAGGCTGCCAAGAGGACTTGAAAGCGGGGCAGAATTGCAGGAAACCGATTTCAGGAGGTAGACTGGAATTGCATTGAAAGCATAGGAAAAGAGGCAGAACGTCCACAATGATGCACTTGGCCAAAAAGGGCGTATGCGTTTTTTCCTGAATATATTCAGGAAAAAACGCATACGCCCTTTTTGGCCAACCAAGCAAGCTTGCAAAGGAAATCTGCACTACAATGAAGTCTCACTTCCCCCCGGTCAAAAGGGCCATCTGAAAAAAGTGTAAAATCCAGAAAGGCAGGACAGGCCATGGAGAACTGGGAGCCTTGTTATGCTGATGGGCGGGATGTAAATTGCCAACAACCACTCGGGAGAAGTGTATGGTGTTTCCTGAAACATCTAAAAAACAAAGCAACAGAGCCTAGGGCACTTCCACTTATGGTCCTATAGCTTAGGGAATTTAAAATCAAAAAGACACAGCCACCCCAAAGTTTGGAACGGCTCTGTTTACAAGAACCTCGTTTACAGTACAAGTTCAACATCGCAGAAATTGAAAAATGGATAAAGAAGTTGTGGTATTTACTTACAAAGCAATATCACTCAGCAATGAAATCTGTGTCATCAGGCCCTTAGCAGCACAATGAGTGGATTCAGGTATGATGATTCTAACTGAAATAAGTCACACAGAAAAAGAAACATCATAAGATATCAGTAATACACGGAATGGAAACTTGGCTACACAGGAACTGAATTACAGAACAGAACAGGGTCTCAAATTTAGAAAACCAACTTATGCTTGCTTAAGGGGAAAGGTGAGTTGGGGTGCTGCATAAAACCAGAGATTGAAATGAGCACAGATAAAGTTCCTTAAGCCAAATATGGAATAGACAAGAGCTACTCCTTGCTCAACGAAATGGACTCAACACCGCATATTAAACGCCTAAGAATGTACCTGACTAGTAAGTATCTTAAAACCTATGGATTGCTATGTCTCCGAAAGAGAATCAAGCATGTGTACAGGGGCATAAACGCAGCAGTGATAGGATTGGAGAGGTTCGGTGAGCAAATGAAGACCCTTTGAAGTCATATTGCATGGTACCCATTCCACGGGTTTCAACTACCCAGGTTTTAGGTATTCTTCCTTCAGCTAAAACATGCATGTGGAACCCAAGTATGATCAACCATGTGAACGGGAGACGTGTTCAAATATGTCTCAGTTTTCCTCCCCTGGTACTCGGGTGCAACATTCCAGACGCTTTACTAACACTCTCCCCACTTGGAAAGTCAGCGCCTTTAACCTCCTGTTTGTCCAAGTTTGCAATTTCTGCGGAAGATGAACAGGAATAGCGAGAACCAATGAGAGGCTAGCTGGAGGTGTCTGGACGGGCAAATTTAACTCTCATTTCCCACCAGGAAGAGGAAATAACCAAAGGCTCAGCGTGCCGTGCCGGAACCAGATTAGGGCCTGAAGCCATCCTGCGGTGTTGCGGCCAGCTCAAAAGAAAGCGAGTTGAAGAAAGGAGCTCAGGGGCACTGTAATTCACAAACCTGCAGAGTTATAAATGACAGCTATCGTCCAAAAATAGACTGAAGTAAGGCTGCCAAGAGGACTTGAAAGCGGGGCAGAATTGCAGGAAACCGATTTCAGGAGGTAGACTGGAATTGCATTGAAAGCATAGGAAAAGAGGCAGAACGTCCACAATGATGCACTTGGCCAAAAAGGGCGTATGAGTTTTTTCCTGAATATATTCAGGAAAAAACGCATACGCCCTTTTTGGCCAACCAAGCAAGCTTGCAAAGGAAATCTGCACTACAATGAAGTCTCACTTCCCCCCGGTCAAAAGGGCCATCTGAAAAAAGTGTAAAATCCAGAAAGGCAGGACAGGCCATGGAGAACTGGGAGCCTTGTTATGCTGAAGGGCGGGATGTAAATTGCCAACAAACACTCGGGAGAAGTGTATGGTGTTTCCTGAAACATCTAAAAAACAAAGCAACAGAGCCTAGGGCACTTCCACTTATGGTCCTATAGCTTAGGGAATTTAAAATCAAAAAGACACAGCCACCCCAAAGTTTCGAACGGCTCTGTTTACAAGAACCTCGTTTACAGTAGAAGTTCAACATCGCAGAAAGTGAAAAATGGATAAAGAACTTGTGGTACTTACGTACAATGCAGTATCACTCAGCAATGAAATCTGTGTCATCAGGCCCTTAGCAGCACAATGAGTGGATACAGGTACGATGATTCTAACTGAAATAAGTCACACAGAAAAAGAAACATCATAAGATATCAGTAATACACGGAATGTAAACTTGGCTACACAGGAACTGAATTACAGAACAGAACAGGGTCTCAAATTTAGAAAACCAACTTATGCTTGCTTAAGGGTAAAGGTGAGTTGGGGTGCTGCATAAAACCAGAGATTGAAATGAGCACAGATAAAGTTCCTTAAGCCAAATATGGAATAGACAAGAGCTACTCCTTGCTCAACGAAATGGACTCAACACCGCATATTAAACGCCTAAGAATGTACCTGACTAGTAAGTATCTTAAAACCTATGGATTGCTATGTCTCCGAAAGAGAATCAAGCATGTGTACAGGGGCATAAACGCAGCAGTGATAGGATTGGAGAGGTTCGGTGAGCAAATGAAGACCCTTTGAAGTCATATTGCATGGTACCCATTCCACGGGTTTCAACTACCCAGGTTTTAGGTATTCTTCCTTCAGCTAAAACATGCATGTGGAACCCAAGTATGATCAACCATGTGAACGGGAGACGTGTTCAAATATGTCTCAGTTTTCGTACCCTGGTACTCGGGTGCAACATTCCAGACGCTTTACTAACACTCTCCCCACTTGGAAAGTCAGCGCCTTTAACCTCCTGTTTGTCCCAGTTTGCAATTTCTGCGGAAGATGAACAGGAATAGCGAGAACCAATGAGAGACTAGCTGGAGGTGTCTGGACGGGCAAATTTAACTCTCATTTCCCACCAGGAAGAGGAAATAACCAAAGGCTCAGCGTGCCGTGCCGGAACCAGATTAGGGCCTGAAGCCATCCTGCGGTGTTGCGGCCAGCTCAAAAGAAAGCGAGTTGAAGAAAGGAGCTCAGGGGCACTGTAATTCACAAACCTGCAGAGTTATAAATGACAGCTATCGTCCAAAAATAGACTGAAGTAAGGCTGCCAAGAGGACTTGAAAGCGGGGCAGAATTGCAGGAAACCGATTTCAGGAGGTAGACTGGAATTGCATTGAAAGCATAGGAAAAGAGGCAGAACGTCCACAATGATGCACTTGGCCAAAAAGGGCGTATGCGTTTTTTCCTGAATATATTCAGGAAAAAACGCATACGCCCTTTTTGGCCAACCAAGCAAGCTTGCAAAGGAAATCTGCACTACAATGAAGTCTCACTTCCCCCCGGTCAAAAGGGCCATCTGAAAAAAGTGTAAAATCCAGAAAGGCAGGACAGGCCATGGAGAACTGGGAGCCTTGTTATGCTGAAGGGCGGGATGTAAATTGCCAACAAACACTCGGGAGAAGTGTATGGTGTTTCCTGAAACATCTAAAAAACAAAGCAACAGAGCCTAGGGCACTTCCACTTATGGTCCTATAGCTTAGGGAATTTAAAATCAAAAAGACACAGCCACCCCAAAGTTTCGAACGGCTCTGTTTACAAGAACCTCGTTTACAGTAGAAGTTCAACATCGCAGAAAGTGAAAAATGGATAAAGAACGTGTGGTACTTACGTACAATGCAGTATCACTCAGCAATGAAATCTATGTCATCAGGCCCGTAGCAGCATAATGAGTGGATTCAGGTACGATGATTCTAACTGAAATAAGTCACACAGAAAAAGAAACATCATAAGATATCACTAATACACGGAATGTAAACTTGGCTACACAGGAACTGAATTACAGAACAGAACAGGGTCTCAAATTTAGAAAACCAACTTATGCTTGCTTAAGGGTAAAGGTGAGTTGGGGTGCTGCATAAAACCAGAGAAATGAGCACAGATAAAGTTCCTTAAGCCAAATATGGAATAGACAAGAGCTACTCCTTGCTCAACGAAATGGACTCAACACCGCATATTAAATGCCTAAGAATGTACCTGACTAGTAAGTATCTTAAAACCTATGGATTGCTATGTCTCCGAAAGAGAATCAAGCATGTGTACAGGGGCATAAACGCAGCAGTGATAGGATTGGAGAGGTTCGGTGAGCAAATGAAGACCCTTTGAAGTCATATTGCATGGTACCCATTCCACGGGTTTCAACTACCCAGGTTTAAGGTATTCTTCCTTCAGCTAAAACATGCATGTGGAACCTAGAGTATGATCAACCATGTCATCGGGAGACGTGTTCAAATATGTCTCAGTTTTTGTACCCTGGTACTCGGGTGCAACATTCCAGACGCTTTACTAACACTCTCCCCACTTGGAGAGTCAGTCCCTTTAACCTCCTGTTTGGCCCAGTTTGCAATTTCTGTGGAAGATGAACAGGAATAGCGAGAACCAATGAGAGACTAGCTGGAGGTGTCTGGATGGGCAAATTTAACTCTCATTTCCCACCAGGAAGAGGAATTAACCAAAGGCTCAGCGTGCCGTGCCAGAACCAGATTAGGGCCTGAAGACATCCTGCGGTGTTGCGGCCAGGTCACAAGAAAGCGAGTTGAAGAAAGGAGCTCAGGGGCACTGTAATTCACAAACCTGCAGAGTTATAAATAACAGCTATCGTCCAAAAATAGACTGAAGTAAGGCTGCCAAGAGGACTTGAAAGCGGGGCAGAATTGCAGGAAACCGATTTCAGGAGGTAGACTGGAATTGCATTGCAAGCATAGGAAAAGAGGCAGAACGTCCACAATGATGCACTTGGCCAAAAAGGGAGTATGCGTTTTTTCCTGAATATATTCAGGAAAAAACGCATACTCCCTTTTTGGCCAACCAAGCAAGCTTGCAAAGGAAATCTGCACTACAATGAAGTCTCACTTCCCCCTGGTCAAAAGGGCCATCTGAAAAAAGTGTAAAATCCAGAAAGGCAGGACAGGCCATGGAGAACTGGGAGCCTTGTTATGCTGATGGGCGGGATGTAAATTGCCAACAACCACTCGGGAGAAGTGTATGGTGTTTCCTGAAACATCTAAAAAACAAAGCAACAGAGCCTAGGGCACTTCCACTTATGGTCCTATAGCTTAGGGAATTTAAAATCAAAAAGACACAGCCACCCCAAAGTTTGGAACGGCTCTGTTTACAAGAACCTCGTTTACAGTACAAGTTCAACATCGCAGAAATTGAAAAATGGATAAAGAAGTTGTGGTATTTACTTACAAAGCAATATCACTCAGCAATGAAATCTGTGTCATCAGGCCCTTAGCAGCACAATGAGTGGATTCAGGTATGATGATTCTAACTGAAATAAGTCACACAGAAAACGAAACATCATAAGATATCAGTAATACACGGAATGGAAACTTGGCTACACAGGAACTGAATTACAGAACAGAACAGGGTCTCAAATTTAGAAAACCAACTTATGCTTGCTTAAGGGGAAAGGTGAGTTGGGGTGCTGCATAAAACCAGAGATTGAAATGAGCACAGATAAAGTTCCTTAAGCCAAATATGGAATAGACAAGAGCTACTCCTTGCTCAACGAAATGGACTCAACACCGCATATTAAACGCCTAAGAATGTACCTGACTAGTAAGTATCTTAAAACCTATGGATTGCTATGTCTCCGAAAGAGAATCAAGCATGTGTACAGGGGCATAAACGCAGCAGTGATAGGATTGGAGAGGTTCGGTGAGCAAATGAAGACCCTTTGAAGTCATATTGCATGGTACCCATTCCACGGGTTTCAACTACCCAGGTTTTAGGTATTCTTCCTTCAGCTAAAACATGCATGTGGAACCCAAGTATGATCAACCATGTGAACGGGAGACGTGTTCAAATATGTCTCAGTTTTCCTCCCCTGGTACTCGGGTGCAACATTCCAGACGCTTTACTAACATTCTCCCCACTTGGAAAGTCAGCGCCTTTAACCTCCTGTTTGTCCCAGTTTGCAATTTCTGCGGAAGATGAACAGGAATAGCGAGAACCAATGAGAGGCTAGCTGGAGGTGTCTGGACGGGCAAATTTAACTCTCATTTCCCACCAGGAAGAGGAAATAACCAAAGGCTCAGCGTGCCGTGCCGGAACCAGATTAGGGCCTGAAGCCATCCTGCGGTGTTGCGGCCAGGTCACAAGAAAGCGAGTTGAAGAAAGGAGCTCAGGGGCACTGTAATTCACAAACCTGCAGAGTTATAAATGACAGCTATCGTCCAAAAATAGACTGAAGTAAGGCTGCCAAGAGGACTTGAAAGCGGGGCAGAATTGCAGGAAACCGATTTCAGGAGGTAGACTGGAATTGCATTGAAAGCATAGGAAAAGAGGCAGAACGTCCACAATGATGCACTTGGCCAAAAAGGGCGTATGCGTTTTTTCCTGAATATATTCAGGAAAAAACGCATACGCCCTTTTTGGCCAACCAAGCAAGCTTGCAAAGGAAATCTGCACTACAATGAAGTCTCACTTCCCCCCGGTCAAAAGGGCCATCTGAAAAAAGTGTAAAATCCAGAAAGGCAGGACAGGCCATGGAGAACTGGGAGCCTTGTTATGCTGAAGGGCGGGATGTAAATTGCCAACAAACACTCGGGAGAAGTGTATGGTGTTTCCTGAAACATCTAAAAAACAAAGCAACAGAGCCTAGGGCACTTCCACTTATGGTCCTATAGCTTAGGGAATTTAAAATCAAAAAGACACAGCCACCCCAAAGTTTCGAACGGCTCTGTTTACAAGAACCTCGTTTACAGTAGAAGTTCAACATCGCAGAAAGTGAAAAATGGATAAAGAACTTGTGGTACTTACGTACAATGCAGTATCACTCAGCAATGAAATCTATGTCATCAGGCCCGTAGCAGCATAATGAGTGGATTCAGGTACGATGATTCTAACTGAAATAAGTCACACAGAAAAAGAAACATCATAAGATATCACTAATACACGGAATGTAAACTTGGCTACACAGGAACTGAATTACAGAACAGAACAGGGTCTCAAATTTAGAAAACCAACTTATGCTTGCTTAAGGGGAAAGGTGAGTTGGGGTGCTGCATAAAACCAGAGATTGAAATGAGCACAGATAAAGTTCCTTAAGCCAAATATGGAATAGACAAGAGCTACTCCTTGCTCAACGAAATGGACTCAACACCGCATATTAAATGCCTAAGAATGTACCTGACTAGTAAGTATCTTAAAACCTATGGATTGCTATGTCTCCGAAAGAGAATCAAGCATGTGTACAGGGGCATAAACGCAGCAGTGATAGGATTGGAGAGGTTCGGTGAGCAAATGAAGACCCTTTGAAGTCATATTGCATGGTACCCATTCCACGGGTTTCAACTACCCAGGTTTAAGGTATTCTTCCTTCAGCTAAAACATGCATGTGGAACCTAGAGTATGATCAACCATGTCATCGGGAGACGTGTTCAAATATGTCTCAGTTTTTGTACCCTGGTACTCGGGTGCAACATTCCAGACGCTTTACTAACACTCTCCCCACTTGGAGAGTCAGTCCCTTTAACCTCCTGTTTGGCCCAGTTTGCAATTTCTGTGGAAGATGAACAGGAATAGCGAGAACCAATGAGAGACTAGCTGGAGGTGTCTGGATGGGCAAATTTAACTCTCATTTCCCACCAGGAAGAGGAATTAACCAAAGGCTCAGCGTGCCGTGCCAGAACCAGATTAGGGCCTGAAGACATCCTGCGGTGTTGCGGCCAGGTCACAAGAAAGCGAGTTGAAGAAAGGAGCTCAGGGGCACTGTAATTCACAAACCTGCAGAGTTATAAATAACAGCTATCGTCCAAAAATAGACTGAAGTAAGGCTGCCAAGAGGACTTGAAAGCGGGGCAGAATTGCAGGAAACCGATTTCAGGAGGTAGACTGGAATTGCATTGCAAGCATAGGAAAAGAGGCAGAACGTCCACAATGATGCACTTGGCCAAAAAGGGAGTATGCGTTTTTTCCTGAATATATTCAGGAAAAAACGCATACTCCCTTTTTGGCCAACCAAGCAAGCTTGCAAAGGAAATCTGCACTACAATGAAGTCTCACTTCCCCCTGGTCAAAAGGGCCATCTGAAAAAAGTGTAAAATCCAGAAAGGCAGGACAGGCCATGGAGAACTGGGAGCCTTGTTATGCTGATGGGCGGGATGTAAATTGCCAACAACCACTCGGGAGAAGTGTATGGTGTTTCCTGAAACATCTAAAAAACAAAGCAACAGAGCCTAGGGCACTTCCACTTATGGTCCTATAGCTTAGGGAATTTAAAATCAAAAAGACACAGCCACCCCAAAGTTTGGAACGGCTCTGTTTACAAGAACCTCGTTTACAGTACAAGTTCAACATCGCAGAAATTGAAAAATGGATAAAGAAGTTGTGGTATTTACTTACAAAGCAATATCACTCAGCAATGAAATCTGTGTCATCAGGCCCTTAGCAGCACAATGAGTGGATTCAGGTATGATGATTCTAACTGAAATAAGTCACACAGAAAACGAAACATCATAAGATATCAGTAATACACGGAATGGAAACTTGGCTACACAGGAACTGAATTACAGAACAGAACAGGGTCTCAAATTTAGAAAACCAACTTATGCTTGCTTAAGGGGAAAGGTGAGTTGGGGTGCTGCATAAAACCAGAGATTGAAATGAGCACAGATAAAGTTCCTTAAGCCAAATATGGAATAGACAAGAGCTACTCCTTGCTCAACGAAATGGACTCAACACCGCATATTAAACGCCTAAGAATGTACCTGACTAGTAAGTATCTTAAAACCTATGGATTGCTATGTCTCCGAAAGAGAATCAAGCATGTGTACAGGGGCATAAACGCAGCAGTGATAGGATTGGAGAGGTTCGGTGAGCAAATGAAGACCCTTTGAAGTCATATTGCATGGTACCCATTCCACGGGTTTCAACTACCCAGGTTTTAGGTATTCTTCCTTCAGCTAAAACATGCATGTGGAACCCAAGTATGATCAACCATGTGAACGGGAGACGTGTTCAAATATGTCTCAGTTTTCCTCCCCTGGTACTCGGGTGCAACATTCCAGACGCTTTACTAACATTCTCCCCACTTGGAAAGTCAGCGCCTTTAACCTCCTGTTTGTCCCAGTTTGCAATTTCTGCGGAAGATGAACAGGAATAGCGAGAACCAATGAGAGGCTAGCTGGAGGTGTCTGGACGGGCAAATTTAACTCTCATTTCCCACCAGGAAGAGGAAATAACCAAAGGCTCAGCGTGCCGTGCCGGAACCAGATTAGGGCCTGAAGCCATCCTGCGGTGTTGCGGCCAGGTCACAAGAAAGCGAGTTGAAGAAAGGAGCTCAGGGGCACTGTAATTCACAAACCTGCAGAGTTATAAATGACAGCTATCGTCCAAAAATAGACTGAAGTAAGGCTGCCAAGAGGACTTGAAAGCGGGGCAGAATTGCAGGAAACCGATTTCAGGAGGTAGACTGGAATTGCATTGAAAGCATAGGAAAAGAGGCAGAACGTCCACAATGATGCACTTGGCCAAAAAGGGCGTATGCGTTTTTTCCTGAATATATTCAGGAAAAAACGCATACGCCCTTTTTGGCCAACCAAGCAAGCTTGCAAAGGAAATCTGCACTACAATGAAGTCTCACTTCCCCCCGGTCAAAAGGGCCATCTGAAAAAAGTGTAAAATCCAGAAAGGCAGGACAGGCCATGGAGAACTGGGAGCCTTGTTATGCTGAAGGGCGGGATGTAAATTGCCAACAAACACTCGGGAGAAGTGTATGGTGTTTCCTGAAACATCTAAAAAACAAAGCAACAGAGCCTAGGGCACTTCCACTTATGGTCCTATAGCTTAGGGAATTTAAAATCAAAAAGACACAGCCACCCCAAAGTTTCGAACGGCTCTGTTTACAAGAACCTCGTTTACAGTAGAAGTTCAACATCGCAGAAAGTGAAAAATGGATAAAGAACTTGTGGTACTTACGTACAATGCAGTATCACTCAGCAATGAAATCTATGTCATCAGGCCCGTAGCAGCATAATGAGTGGATTCAGGTACGATGATTCTAACTGAAATAAGTCACACAGAAAAAGAAACATCATAAGATATCACTAATACACGGAATGTAAACTTGGCTACACAGGAACTGAATTACAGAACAGAACAGGGTCTCAAATTTAGAAAACCAACTTATGCTTGCTTAAGGGGAAAGGTGAGTTGGGGTGCTGCATAAAACCAGAGATTGAAATGAGCACAGATAAAGTTCCTTAAGCCAAATATGGAATAGACAAGAGCTACTCCTTGCTCAACGAAATGGACTCAACACCGCATATTAAATGCCTAAGAATGTACCTGACTAGTAAGTATCTTAAAACCTATGGATTGCTATGTCTCCGAAAGAGAATCAAGCATGTGTACAGGGGCATAAACGCAGCAGTGATAGGATTGGAGAGGTTCGGTGAGCAAATGAAGACCCTTTGAAGTCATATTGCATGGTAACCATTCCACGGGTTTCAACTACCCAGGTTTAAGGTATTCTTCCTTCAGCTAAAACATGCATGTGGAACCTAGAGTATGATCAACCATGTCATCGGGAGATGTGTTCAAATATGTCTCAGTTTTTGTACCCTGGTACTCGGGTGCAACATTCCAGACGCTTTACTAACACTCTCCCCACTTGGAGAGACAGTCCCTTTAACCTCCTGTTTGGCCCAGTTTGCAATTTCTGTGGAAGATGAACAGGAATAGCGAGAACCAATGAGAGACTAGCTGGAGGTGTCTGGATGGGCAAATTTAACTCTCATTTCCCACCAGGAAGAGGAATTAACCAAAGGCTCAGTGTGCCGTGCCAGAACCAGATTAGGGCCTGAAGACATCCTGCGGTGTTGCAGCCAGGTCACAAGAAAGCGAGTTGAAGAAAGGAGCTCAGGGGCACTGTAATTCACAAACCTGCAGAGTTATAAATAACAGCTATCGTCCAAAAATAGACTGAAGTAAGGCTGCCAAGAGGACTTGAAAGCGGGGCAGAATTGCAGGAAACCGATTTCAGGAGGTAGACTGGAATTGCATTGCAAGCATAGGAAAAGAGGCAGAACGTCCACAATGATGCACTTGGCCAAAAAGGGCGTATGCGTTTTTTCCTGAATATATTCAGGAAAAAACGCATACGCCCTTTTTGGCCAACCAAGCAAGCTTGCAAAGGAAATCTGCACTACAATGAAGTCTCACTTCCCCCCGGTCAAAAGGGCCATCTGAAAAAAGTGTAAAATCCAGAAAGGCAGGACAGGCCATGGAGAACTGGGAGCCTTGTTATGCTGATGGGCGGGATGTAAATTGCCAACAACCACTCGGGAGAAGTGTATGGTGTTTCCTGAAACATCTAAAAAACAAAGCAACAGAGCCTAGGGCACTTCCACTTATGGTCCTATAGCTTAGGGAATTTAAAATCAAAAAGACAAAGCCACCCCAAAGTTTGGAACGGCTCTGTTTACAAGAACCTCGTTTACAGTACAAGTTCAACATCGCAGAAATTGAAAAATGGATAAAGAAGTTGTGGTATTTACTTACAAAGCAATATCACTCAGCAATGAAATCTGTGTCATCAGGCCCTTAGCAGCACAATGAGTGGATTCAGGTATGATGATTCTAACTGAAATAAGTCACACAGAAAACGAAACATCATAAGATATCAGTAATACACGGAATGGAAACTTGGCTACACAGGAACTGAATTACAGAACAGAACAGGGTCTCAAATTTAGAAAACCAACTTATGCTTGCTTAAGGGGAAAGGTGAGTTGGGGTGCTGCATAAAACCAGAGATTGAAATGAGCACAGATAAAGTTCCTTAAGCCAAATATGGAATAGACAAGAGCTACTCCTTGCTCAACGAAATGGACTCAACACCGCATATTAAACGCCTAAGAATGTACCTGACTAGTAAGTATCTTAAAACCTATGGATTGCTATGTCTCCGAAACAGAATCAAGCATGTGTACAGGGGCATAAACGCAGCAGTGATAGGATTGGAGAGGTTCGGTGAGCAAATGAAGACCCTTTGAAGTCATATTGCATGGTACCCATTCCACGGGTTTCAACTACCCAGGTTTTAGGTATTCTTCCTTCAGCTAAAACATGCATGTGGAACCCAAGTATGATCAACCATGTGAACGGGAGACGTGTTCAAATATGTCTCAGTTTTCCTCCCCTGGTACTCGGGTGCAACATTCCAGACGCTTTACTAACACTCTCCCCACTTGGAAAGTCAGCGCCTTTAACCTCCTGTTTGTCCAAGTTTGCAATTTCTGCGGAAGATGAACAGGAATAGCGAGAACCAATGAGAGGCTAGCTGGAGGTGTCTGGATGGGCGAATTTAACTCTCATTTCCCACCAGGAAGAGGAAATAACCAAAGGCTCAGCGTGCCGTGCCGGAACCAGATTAGGGCCTGAAGCCATCCTGCGGTGTTGCGGCCAGCTCAAAAGAAAGCGAGTTGAAGAAAGGAGCTCAGGGACACTGTAATTCACAAACCTGCAGAGTTATAAATGACAGCTATCGTCCAAAAATAGACTGAAGTAAGGCTGCCAAGAGGACTTGAAAGCGGGGCAGAATTGCAGGAAACCGATTTCAGGAGGTAGACTGGAATTGCATTGAAAGCATAGGAAAAGAGGCAGAACGTCCACAATGATGCACTTGGCCAAAAAGGGCGTATGCGTTTTTTCCTGAATATATTCAGGAAAAAACGCATACGCCCTTTTTGGCCAACCAAGCAAGCTTGCAAAGGAAATCTGCACTACAATGAAGTCTCACTTCCCCCCGGTCAAAAGGGCCATCTGAAAAAAGTGTAAAATCCAGAAAGGCAGGACAGGCCATGGAGAACTGGGAGCCTTGTTATGCTGATGGGCGGGATGTAAATTGCCAACAACCACTCGGGAGAAGTGTATGGTGTTTCCTGAAACATCTAAAAAACAAAGCAACAGAGCCTAGGGCACTTCCACTTATGGTCCTATAGCTTAGGGAATTTAAAATCAAAAAGACACAGCCACCCCAAAGTTTGGAACGGCTCTGTTTACAAGAACCTCGTTTACAGTACAAGTTCAACATCGCAGAAATTGAAAAATGGATAAAGAAGTTGTGGTATTTACTTACAAAGCAATATCACTCAGCAATGAAATCTGTGTCATCAGGCCCTTAGCAGCACAATGAGTGGATTCAGGTATGATGATTCTAACTGAAATAAGTCACACAGAAAAAGAAACATCATAAGATATCAGTAATACACGGAATGGAAACTTGGCTACACAGGAACTGAATTACAGAACAGAACAGGGTCTCAAATTTAGAAAACCAACTTATGCTTGCTTAAGGGGAAAGGTGAGTTGGGGTGCTGCATAAAACCAGAGATTGAAATGAGCACAGATAAAGTTCCTTAAGCCAAATATGGAATAGACAAGAGCTACTCCTTGCTCAACGAAATGGACTCAACACCGCATATTAAACGCCTAAGAATGTACCTGACTAGTAAGTATCTTAAAACCTATGGATTGCTATGTCTCCGAAAGAGAATCAAGCATGTGTACAGGGGCATAAACGCAGCAGTGATAGGATTGGAGAGGTTCGGTGAGCAAATGAAGACCCTTTGAAGTCATATTGCATGGTACCCATTCCACGGGTTTCAACTACCCAGGTTTTAGGTATTCTTCCTTCAGCTAAAACATGCATGTGGAACCCAAGTATGATCAACCATGTGAACGGGAGACGTGTTCAAATATGTCTCAGTTTTCCTCCCCTGGTACTCGGGTGCAACATTCCAGACGCTTTACTAACACTCTCCCCACTTGGAAAGTCAGCGCCTTTAACCTCCTGTTTGTCCAAGTTTGCAATTTCTGCGGAAGATGAACAGGAATAGCGAGAACCAATGAGAGGCTAGCTGGAGGTGTCTGGACGGGCAAATTTAACTCTCATTTCCCACCAGGAAGAGGAAATAACCAAAGGCTCAGCGTGCCGTGCCGGAACCAGATTAGGGCCTGAAGCCATCCTGCGGTGTTGCGGCCAGCTCAAAAGAAAGCGAGTTGAAGAAAGGAGCTCAGGGGCACTGTAATTCACAAACCTGCAGAGTTATAAATGACAGCTATCGTCCAAAAATAGACTGAAGTAAGGCTGCCAAGAGGACTTGAAAGCGGGGCAGAATTGCAGGAAACCGATTTCAGGAGGTAGACTGGAATTGCATTGAAAGCATAGGAAAAGAGGCAGAACGTCCACAATGATGCACTTGGCCAAAAAGGGCGTATGAGTTTTTTCCTGAATATATTCAGGAAAAAACGCATACGCCCTTTTTGGCCAACCAAGCAAGCTTGCAAAGGAAATCTGCACTACAATGAAGTCTCACTTCCCCCCGGTCAAAAGGGCCATCTGAAAAAAGTGTAAAATCCAGAAAGGCAGGACAGGCCATGGAGAACTGGGAGCCTTGTTATGCTGAAGGGCGGGATGTAAATTGCCAACAAACACTCGGGAGAAGTGTATGGTGTTTCCTGAAACATCTAAAAAACAAAGCAACAGAGCCTAGGGCACTTCCACTTATGGTCCTATAGCTTAGGGAATTTAAAATCAAAAAGACACAGCCACCCCAAAGTTTCGAACGGCTCTGTTTACAAGAACCTCGTTTATAGTAGAAGTTCAACATCGCAGAAAGTGAAAAATGGATAAAGAACTTGTGGTACTTACGTACAATGCAGTATCACTCAGCAATGAAATCTGTGTCATCAGGCCCTTAGCAGCACAATGAGTGGATTCAGGTACGATGATTCTAACTGAAATAAGTCACACAGAAAAAGAAACATCATAAGATATCAGTAATACACGGAATGTAAACTTGGCTACACAGGAACTGAATTACAGAACAGAACAGGGTCTCAAATTTAGAAAACCAACTTATGCTTGCTTAAGGGTAAAGGTGAGTTGGGGTGCTGCATAAAACCAGAGATTGAAATGAGCACAGATAAAGTTCCTTAAGCCAAATATGGAATAGACAAGAGCTACTCCTTGCTCAACGAAATGGACTCAACACCGCATATTAAACGCCTAAGAATGTACCTGACTAGTAAGTATCTTAAAACCTATGGATTGCTATGTCTCCGAAAGAGAATCAAGCATGTGTACAGGGGCATAAACGCAGCAGTGATAGGATTGGAGAGGTTCGGTGAGCAAATGAAGACCCTTTGAAGTCATATTGCATGGTACCCATTCCACGGGTTTCAACTACCCAGGTTTTAGGTATTCTTCCTTCAGCTAAAACATGCATGTGGAACCCAAGTATGATCAACCATGTGAACGGGAGACGTGTTCAAATATGTCTCAGTTTTCCTCCCCTGGTACTCGGGTGCAACATTCCAGACGCTTTACTAACACTCTCCCCACTTGGAAAGTCAGCGCCTTTAACCTCCTGTTTGTCCAAGTTTGCAATTTCTGCGGAAGATGAACAGGAATAGCGAGAACCAATGAGAGGCTAGCTGGAGGTGTCTGGACGGGCAAATTTAACTCTCATTTCCCACCAGGAAGAGGAAATAACCAAAGGCTCAGCGTGCCGTGCCGGAACCAGATTAGGGCCTGAAGCCATCCTGCGGTGTTGCGGCCAGGTCACAAGAAAGCGAGTTGAAGAAAGGAGCTCAGGGGCACTGTAATTCACAAACCTGCAGAGTTATAAATGACAGCTATCGTCCAAAAATAGACTGAAGTAAGGCTGCCAAGAGGACTTGAAAGCGGGGCAGAATTGCAGGAAACCGATTTCAGGAGGTAGACTGGAATTGCATTGCAAGCATAGGAAAAGAGGCAGAACGTCCACAATGATGCACTTGGCCAAAAAGGGCGTATGCGTTTTTTCCTGAATATATTCAGGAAAAAACGCATACGCCCTTTTTGGCCAACCAAGCAAGCTTGCAAAGGAAATCTGCACTACAATGAAGTCTCACTTCCCCCCGGTCAAAAGGGCCATCTGAAAAAAGTGTAAAATCCAGAAAGGCAGGACAGGCCATGGAGAACTGGGAGCCTTGTTATGCTGAAGGGCGGGATGTAAATTGCCAACAACCACTCGGGAGAAGTGTATGGTGTTTCCTGAAACATCTAAAAAACAAAGCAACAGAGCCTAGGGCACTTCCACTTATGGTCCTATAGCTTAGGGAATTTAAAATCAAAAAGACACAGCCACCCCAATGTTTCGAACGGCTCTGTTTACAAGAACCTCGTTTACAGTACAAGTTCAACATCGCAGAAAGTGAAAAATGGATAAAAAAGTTGTGGTATTTACTTACAAAGCAATATCACTCAGCAATGAAATCTGTGTCATCAGGACCTTAGCAGCACAATGAGTGGATTCAGGTATGATGATTCTAACTGAAATAAGTCACACAGAAAAAGAAACATCATAAGATATCAGGAATACACGGAATGGAAACTTGGCTACACAGGAACTGAATTACAGAACAGAACAGGGTCTCAAATTTAGAAAACCAACTTATGCTTGCTTAAGGGTAAAGGTGAGTTGGGGTGCTGCATAAAACCAGAGATTGAAATGAGCACAGATAAAGTTCCTTAAGCCAAATATGGAATAGACAAGAGCTACTCCTTGCTCAACGAAATGGACTCAACACCGCATATTAAATGCCTAAGAATGTACCTGACTAGTAAGTATCTTAAAACCTATGGATTGCTATGTCTCCGAAAGAGAATCAAGAATGTGTACAGGGGCATAAACGCGGCAGTGATAGGATTGGAGAGGTTCGGTGAGCAAATGAAGACCCTTTGAAGTCATATTGCATGGTACCCATTCCACGGGTTTCAACTACCCAGGTTTAAGGTATTCTTCCTTCAGCTAAAACATGCATGTGGAACCTAGAGTATGATCAACCATGTCATCGGGAGACGTGTTCAAATATGTCTCAGTTTTCATACCCTGGTACTCGGGTGCAACATTCCAGACGCTTTACTAACACTGTCCCCACTTGGAGAGTCAGTCCCTTTAACCTCCTGTTTGGCCCAGTTTGCAATTTCTGCGGAAGATGAACAGGAATAGCGAGAACCAATGAGAGACTAGCTGGAGGTGTCTGGATGGGCAAATTTAACTCTCATTTCCCACCAGGAAGAGGAATTAACCAAAGGCTCAGCGTGCCGTGCCAGAACCAGATTAGGGCCTGAAGACATCCTGCGGTGTTGCAGCCAGGTCACAAAAAAGCGAGTTGAAGAAAGGAGCTCAGGGGCACTGTAATTCACAAACCTGCAGAGTTATAAATGACAGCTATCGTCCAAAAATAGACTGAAGTAAGGCTGCCAAGAGGACTTGAAAGCGGGGCAGAATTGCAGGAAACCGATTTCAGGAGGTAGACTGGAATTGCATTGCAAGCATAGGAAAAGAGGCAGAACGTCCACAATGATGCACTTGGCCAAAAAGGGCGTATGCGTTTTTTCCTGAATATATTCAGGAAAAAACGCATATGCCCTTTTTGGCCAACCAAGCAAGCTTGCAAAGGAAATCTGCACTACAATGAAGTCTCACTTCCCCCCGGTCAAAAGGGCCATCTGAAAAAAGTGTAAAATCCAGAAAGGCAGGACAGGCCATGGAGAACTGGGAGCCTTGTTATGCTGAAGGGCGGGATGTAAATTGCCAACAACCACTCGGGAGAAGTGTATGGTGTTTCCTGAAACATCTAAAAAACAAAGCAACAGAGCCTAGGGCACTTCCACTTATGGTCCTATAGCTTAGGGAATTTAAAATCAAAAAGACACAGCCACCCCAATGTTTCGAACGGCTCTGTTTACAAGAACCTCGTTTACAGTACAAGTTCAACATCGCAGAAATTGAAAAATGGATAAAGAAGTTGTGGTATTTACTTACAAAGCAATATCACTCAGCAATGAAATCTGTGTCATCAGGCCCTTAGCAGCACAATGAGTGGATTCAGGTATGATGATTCTAACTGAAATAAGTCACACAGAAAAAGAAACATCATAAGATATCAGTAATACACGGAATGGAAACTTGGCTACACAGGAACTGAATTACAGAACAGAACAGGGTCTCAAATTTAGAAAACCAACTTATGCTTGCTTAAGGGGAAAGGTGAGTTGGGGTGCTGCATAAAACCAGAGATTGAAATGAGCACAGATAAAGTTCCTTAAGCCAAATATGGAATAGACAAGAGCTACTCCTTGCTCAACGAAATGGACTCAACACCGCATATTAAACGCCTAAGAATGTACCTGACTAGTAAGTATCTTAAAACCTATGGATTGCTATGTCTCCGAAACAGAATCAAGCATGTGTACAGGGGCATAAACGCAGCAGTGATAGGATTGGAGAGGTTCGGTGAGCAAATGAAGACCCTTTGAAGTCATATTGCATGGTACCCATTCCACGGGTTTCAACTACCCAGGTTTTAGGTATTCTTCCTTCAGCTAAAACATGCATGTGGAACCCAAGTATGATCAACCATGTGAACGGGAGACGTGTTCAAATATGTCTCAGTTTTCGTACCCTGGTACTCGGGTGCAACATTCCAGACGCTTTACTAACACTCTCCCCACTTGAAAAGTCAGCGCCTTTAACCTCCTGTTTGGCCCAGTTTGCAATTTCTGCGGAAGATGAACAGGAATAGCGAGAACCAATGAGAGGCTAGCTGGAGGTGTCTGGACGGGCAAATTTAACTCTCATTTCCCACCAGGAAGAGGAAATAACCAAAGGCTCAGCGTGCCGTGCCAGAACCAGATTAGGGCCTGAAGACATCCTGCGGTGTTGCGGCCAGGTCACAAGAAAGCGAGTTGAAGAAAGGAGCTCAGGGGCACTGTAATTCACAAACCTGCAGAGTTATAAATGACAGCTATCGTCCAAAAATAGACTGAAGTAAGGCTGCCAAGAGGACTTGAAAGCGGGGCAGAATTGCAGGAAACCGATTTCAGGAGGTAGACTGGAATTGCATTGAAAGCATAGGAAAAGAGGCAGAACGTCCACAATGATGCACTTGGCCAAAAAGGGCGTATGCGTTTTTTCCTGAATATATTCAGGATAAAACGCATACGCCCTTTTTGGCCAACCAAGCAAGCTTGCAAAGGAAATCTGCACTACAATGAAGTCTCACTTCCCCCCGGTCAAAAGGGCCATCTGAAAAAAGTGTAAAATCCAGAAAGGCAGGACAGGCCATGGAGAACTGGGAGCCTTGTTATGCTGAAGGGCGGGATGTAAATTGCCAACAAACACTCGGGAGAAGTGTATGGTGTTTCCTGAAACATCTAAAAAACAAAGCAACAGAGCCTAGGGCACTTCCACTTATGGTCCTATAGCTTAGGGAATTTAAAATCAAAAAGACACAGCCACCCCAAAGTTTGGAACGGCTCTGTTTACAAGAACCTCGTTTACAGTACAAGTTCAACATCGCAGAAATTGAAAAATGGATAAAGAACTTGTGGTACTTACGTACAATGCAGTATCACTCAGCAATGAAATCTATGTCATCAGGCCCGTAGCAGCATAATGAGTGGATTCAGGTACGATGATTCTAACTGAAATAAGTCACACAGAAAAAGAAACATCATAAGATATCACTAATACACGGAATGTAAACTTGGCTACACAGGAACTGAATTACAGAACAGAACAGGGTCTCAAATTTAGAAAACCAACTTATGCTTGCTTAAGGGTAAAGGTGAGTTGGGGTGCTGCATAAAACCAGAGATTGAAATGAGCACAGATAAAGTTCCTTAAGCCAAATATGGAATAGACAAGAGCTACTCCTTGCTCAACGAAATGGACTCAACACCGCATATTAAATGCCTAAGAATGTACCTGACTAGTAAGTATCTTAAAACCTATGGATTGCTATGTCTCCGAAAGAGAATCAAGCATGTGTACAGGGGCATAAACGCAGCAGTGATAGGATTGGAGAGGTTCGGTGAGCAAATGAAGACCCTTTGAAGTCATATTGCATGGTACCCATTCCACGGGTTTCAACTACCCAGGTTTAAGGTATTCTTCCTTCAGCTAAAACATGCATGTGGGACCTAGAGTATGATCAACCATGTGATCGGGAGACGTGTTCAAATATGTCTCAGTTTTCGTACCCTGGTACTCGGGTGCAACATTCCAGACGCTTTACTAACACTCTCCCCACTTGGAGAGTCAGTCCCTTTAACCTCCTGTTTGGCCCAGTTTGCAATTTCTGTGGAAGATGAACAGGAATAGCGAGAACCAATGAGAGACTAGCTGGAGGTGTCTGGATGGGCAAATTTAACTCTCATTTCCCACCAGGAAGAGGAATTAACCAAAGGCTCAGCGTGCCGTGCCAGAACCAGATTAGGGCCTGAAGACATCCTGCGGTGTTGCGGCCAGGTCACAAGAAAGCGAGTTGAAGAAAGGAGCTCAGGGGCACTGTAATTCACAAACCTGCAGAGTTATAAATGACAGCTATCGTCCAAAAATAGACTGAAGTAAGGCTGCCAAGAGGACTTGAAAGCGGGGCAGAATTGCAGGAAACCGATTTCAGGAGGTAGACTGGAATTGCATTGAAAGCATAGGAAAAGAGGCAGAACGTCCACAATGATGCACTTGGCCAAAAAGTGCGTATGCGTTTTTTCCTGAATATATTCAGGAAAAAACGCATACGCCCTTTTTGGCCAACCAAGCAAGCTTGCAAAGGAAATCTGCACTACAATGAAGTCTCACTTCCCCCCGGTCAAAAGGGCCATCTGAAAAAAGTGTAAAATCCAGAAAGGCAGGACAGGCCATGGAGAACTGGGAGCCTTGTTATGCTGATGGGCGGGATGTAAATTGCCAACAACCACTCGGGAGAAGTGTATGGTGTTTCCTGAAACATCTAAAAAACAAAGCAACAGAGCCTAGGGCACTTCCACTTATGGTCCTATAGCTTAGGGAATTTAAAATCAAAAAGACACAGCCACCCCAAAGTTTGGAACGGCTCTGTTTACAAGAACCTCGTTTACAGTACAAGTTCAACATCGCAGAAATTGAAAAATGGATAAAGAAGTTGTGGTATTTACTTACAAAGCAATATCACTCAGCAATGAAATCTGTGTCATCAGGCCCTTAGCAGCACAATGAGTGGATTCAGGTATGATGATTCTAACTGAAATAAGTCACACAGAAAAAGAAACATCATAAGATATCAGTAATACACGGAATGTAAACTTGGCTACACAGGAACTGAATTACAGAACAGAACAGGGTCTCAAATTTAGAAAACCAACTTATGCTTGCTTAAGGGGAAAGGTGAGTTGGGGTGCTGCATAAAACCAGAGATTGAAATGAGCACAGATAAAGTTCCTTAAGCCAAATATGGAATAGACAAGAGCTACTCCTTGCTCAACGAAATGGACTCAACACCGCATATTAAACGCCTAAGAATGTACCTGACTAGTAAGTATCTTAAAACCTATGGATTGCTATGTCTCCGAAACAGAATCAAGCATGTGTACAGGGGCATAAACGCAGCAGTGATAGGATTGGAGAGGTTCGGTGAGCAAATGAAGACCCTTTGAAGTCATATTGCATGGTACCCATTCCACGGGTTTCAACTACCCAGGTTTTAGGTATTCTTCCTTCAGCTAAAACATGCATGTGGAACCCAAGTATGATCAACCATGTGAACGGGAGACGTGTTCAAATATGTCTCAGTTTTCCTCCCCTGGTACTCGGGTGCAACATTCCAGACGCTTTACTAACACTCTCCCCACTTGGAAAGTCAGCGCCTTTAACCTCCTGTTTGTCCCAGTTTGCAATTTCTGCGGAAGATGAACAGGAATAGCGAGAACCAATGAGAGGCTAGCTGGAGGTGTCTGGACGGGCAAATTTAACTCTCATTTCCCACCAGGAAGAGGAAATAACCAAAGGCTCAGCGTGCCGTGCCGGAACCAGATTAGGGCCTGAAGCCATCCTACGGTGTTGCGGCCAGCTCAAAAGAAAGCGAGTTGAAGAAAGGAGCTCAGGGGCACTGTAATTCACAAACCTGCAGAGTTATAAATGACAGCTATCGTCCAAAAATAGACTGAAGTAAGGCTGCCAAGAGGACTTGAAAGCGGGGCAGAATTGCAGGAAACCGATTTCAGGAGGTAGACTGGAATTGCATTGAAAGCATAGGAAAAGAGGCAGAACGTCCACAATGATGCACTTGGCCAAAAAGGGCGTATGCGTTTTTTCCTGAATATATTCAGGAAAAAACGCATACGCCCTTTTTGGCCAACCAAGCAAGCTTGCAAAGGAAATCTGCACTACAATGAAGTCTCACTTCCCCCCGGTCAAAAGGGCCATCTGAAAAAAGTGTAAAATCCAGAAAGGCAGGACAGGCCATGGAGAACTGGGAGCCTTGTTATGCTGATGGGCGGGATGTAAATTGCCAACAAACACTCGGGAGAAGTGTATGGTGTTTCCTGAAACATCTAAAAAACAAAGCAACAGAGCCTAGGGCACTTCCACTTATGGTCCTATAGCTTAGGGAATTTAAAATCAAAAAGACACAGCCACCTCAAAGTTTCGAACGGCTCTGTTTACAAGAACCTCGTTTACAGTAGAAGTTCAACATCGCAGAAAGTGAAAAATGGATAAAGAACTTGTGGTACTTACGTACAATTCAGTATCACTCAGCAATGAAATCTATGTCATCAGGCCCGTAGCAGCATAATGAGTGGATTCAGGTACGATGATTCTAACTGAAATAAGTCACACAGAAAAAGAAACATCATAAGATATCACTAATACACGGAATGGAAACTTGGCTACACAGGAACTGAATTACAGAACAGAACAGGGTCTCAAATTTAGAAAACCAACTTATGCTTGCTTAAGGGTAAAGGTGAGTTGGGGTGCTGCATAGAACCAGAGATTGAAATGAGCACAGATAAAGTTCCTTAAGCCAAATATGGAATAGACAAGAGCTACTCCTTGCTCAACGAAATGGACTCAACACCGCATATTAAACGCCTAAGAATGTACCTGACTAGTAAGTATCTTAAAACCTATGGATTGCTATGTCTCCGAAAGAGAATCAAGCATGTGTACAGGGGCATAAACGCAGCAGTGATAGGATTGGAGAGGTTCGGTGAGCAAATGAAGACCCTTTGAAGTCATATTGCATGGTACCCATTCCACGGGTTTCAACTACCCAGGTTTAAGGTATTCTTCCTTCAGCTAAAACATGCATGTGGGACCTAGAGTATGATCAACCATGTGATCGGGAGACGTGTTCAAATATGTCTCAGTTTTCGTACCCTGGTACTCGGGTGCAACATTCCAGACGCTTTACTAACACTCTCCCCACTTGGAGAGTCAGTCCCTTTAACCTCCTGTTTGGCCCAGTTTGCAATTTCTGTGGAAGATGAACAGGAATAGCGAGAACCAATGAGAGACTAGCTGGAGGTGTCTGGATGGGCAAATTTAACTCTCATTTCCCACCAGGAAGAGGAATTAACCTAAGGCTCAGCGTGCCGTGCCAGAACCAGATTAGGGCCTGAAGACATCCTGCGGTGTTGCGGCCAGGTCACAAGAAAGCGAGTTGAAGAAAGGAGCTCAGGGGCACTGTAATTCACAAACCTGCAGAGTTATAAATGACAGCTATCGTCCAAAAATAGACTGAAGTAAGGCTGCCAAGAGGACTTGAAAGCGGGGCAGAATTGCAGGAAACCGATTTCAGGAGGTAGACTGGAATTGCATTGAAAGCATAGGAAAAGAGGCAGAACGTCCACAATGATGCACTTGGCCAAAAAGGGCGTATGCGTTTTTTCCTGAATATATTCAGGATAAAACGCATACGCCCTTTTTGGCCAACCAAGCAAGCTTGCAAAGGAAATCTGCACTACAATGAAGTCTCACTTCCCCCCGGTCAAAAGGGCCATCTGAAAAAAGTGTAAAATCCAGAAAGGCAGGACAGGCCATGGAGAACTGGGAGCCTTGTTATGCTGAAGGGCGGGATGTAAATTGCCAACAAACACTCGGGAGAAGTGTATGGTGTTTCCTGAAACATCTAAAAAACAAAGCAACAGAGCCTAGGGCACTTCCACTTATGGTCCTATAGCTTAGGGAATTTAAAATCAAAAAGACACAGCCACCCCAAAGTTTCGAACGGCTCTGTTTACAAGAACCTCGTTTACAGTACAAGTTCAACATCGCAGAAAGTGAAAAATGGATAAAGAACTTGTGGTACTTACGTACAATGCAGTATCACTCAGCAATGAAATCTATGTCATCAGGCCCTTAGCAGCATAATGAGTGGATTCAGGTACGATGATTCTAACTGAAATAAGTCACACAGAAAAAGAAACATCATAAGATATCACTAATACACGGAATGTAAACTTGGCTACACAGGAACTGAATTACAGAACAGAACAGGGTCTCAAATTTAGAAAACCAACTTATGCTTGCTTAAGGGTAAAGGTGAGTTGGGGTGCTGCATAAAACCAGAGATTGAAATGAGCACAGATAAAGTTCCTTAAGCCAAATATGGAATAGACAAGAGCTACTCCTTGCTCAACGAAATGGACTCAACACCGCATATTAAACGCCTAAGAATGTACCTGACTAGTAAGTATCTTAAAACCTATGGATTGCTATGTCTCCGAAACAGAATCAAGCATGTGTACAGGGGCATAAACGCAGCAGTGATAGGATTGGAGAGGTTCGGTGAGCAAATGAAGACCCTTTGAAGTCATATTGCATGGTACCCATTCCACGGGTTTCAACTACCCAGGTTTAAGGTATTCTTCCTTCAGCTAAAACATGCATGTGGAACCTAGAGTATGATCAACCATGTGATCGGGAGACGTGTTCAAATATGTCTCAGTTTTCGTACCCTGGTACTCGGGTGCAACATTCCAGACGCTTTACTAACACTCTCCCCACTTGGAGAGTCAGTCCCTTTAACCTCCTGTTTGGCCCAGTTTGCAATTTCTGTGGAAGATGAACAGGAATAGCGAGAACCAATGAGAGACTAGCTGGAGGTGTCTGGATGGGCAAATTTAACTCTCATTTCCCACCAGGAAGAGGAATTAACCAAAGGCTCAGCGTGCCGTGCCAGAACCAGATTAGGGCCTGAACACATCCTGCGGTGTTGCGGCCAGGTCACAAGAAAGCGAGTTGAAGAAAGGAGCTCAGGGGCACTGTAATTCACAAACCTGCAGAGTTATAAATGACAGCTATCGTCCAAAAATAGACTGAAGTAAGGCTGCCAAGAGGACTTGAAAGCGGGGCAGAATTGCAGGAAACCGATTTCAGGAGGTAGACTGGAATTGCATTGAAAGCATAGGAAAAGAGGCAGAACGTCCACAATGATGCACTTGGCCAAAAAGGGCGTATGCGTTTTTTCCTGAATATATTCAGGAAAAAACGCATACGCCCTTTTTGGCCAACCAAGCAAGCTTGCAAAGGAAATCTGCACTACAATGAAGTCTCACTTCCCCCCGGTCAAAAGGGCCATCTGAAAAAAGTGTAAAATCCAGAAAGGCAGGACAGGCCATGGAGAACTGGGAGCCTTGTTATGCTGATGGGCGGGATGTAAATTGCCAACAACCACTCGGGAGAAGTGTATGGTGTTTCCTGAAACATCTAAAAAACAAAGCAACAGAGCCTAGGGCACTTCCACTTATGGTCCTATAGCTTAGGGAATTTAAAATCAAAAAGACACAGCCACCCCAAAGTTTCGAACGGCTCTGTTTACAAGAACCTCGTTTACAGTACAAGTTCAACATCGCAGAAATTGAAAAATGGATAAAGAAGTTGTGGTATTTACTTACAAAGCAATATCACTCAGCAATGAAATCTGTGTCATCAGGCCCTTAGCAGCACAATGAGTGGATTCAGGTATGATGATTCTAACTGAAATAAGTCACACAGAAAAAGAAACATCATAAGATATCAGTAATACACGGAATGTAAACTTGGCTACACAGGAACTGAATTACAGAACAGAACAGGGTCTCAAATTTAGAAAACCAACTTATGCTTGCTTAAGGGGAAAGGTGAGTTGGGGTGCTGCATAAAACCAGAGATTGAAATGAGCACAGATAAAGTTCCTTAAGCCAAATATGGAATAGACAAGAGCTACTCCTTGCTCAACGAAATGGACTCAACACCGCATATTAAACGCCTAAGAATGTACCTGACTAGTAAGTATCTTAAAACCCATGGATTGCTATGTCTCCGAAAGAGAATCAAGCATGTGTACAGGGGCATAAACGCAGCAGTGATAGGATTGGAGAGGTTCGGTGAGCAAATGAAGACCCTTTGAAGTCATATTGCATGGTACCCATTCCACGGGTTTCAACTACCCAGGTTTTAGGTATTCTTCCTTCAGCTAAAACATGCATGTGGAACCCAAGTATGATCAACCATGTGATCGGGAGACGTGTTCAAATATGTCTCAGTTTTCCTCCCCTGGTACTCGGGTGCAACATTCCAGACGCTTTACTAACACTCTCCCCACTTGGAAAGTCAGCGCCTTTAACCTCCTGTTTGGCCCAGTTTGCAATTTCTGCAGAAGATGAACAGGAATAGCGAGAACCAATGAGAGGCTAGCTGGAGGTGTCTGGATGGGCAAATTAAACTCTCATTTCCCACCAGGAAGAGGAATTAACCAAAGGCTCAGCGTGCCGTGCCGGAACCAGATTAGGGCCTGAAGCCATCCTGCGGTGTTGCGGCCAGCTCAAAAGAAAGCGAGTTGAAGAAAGGAGCTCAGGGGCACTGAATTTCACAAACCTGCAGAGTTATAAATGACAGCTATCGTCCAAAAATAGACTGAAGTAAGGCTGCCAAGAGGACTTGAAAGCGGGGCAGAATTGCAGGAATCCGATTTCAGGAGGTAGACTGGAATTGCATTGAAAGCATAGGAAAAGAGGCAGAACGTCCACAATGATGCACTTGGCCAAAAAGGGCGTATGCGTTTTCTCCTGAATATATTCAGGAAAAAACGCATACGCCCTTTTTGGCCAACCAAGCAAGCTTGCAAAGGAAATCTGCACTACAATGAAGTCTCACTTCCCCCCGGTCAAAAGGGCCATCTGAAAAAAGTGTAAAATCCAGAAAGGCAGGACAGGCCATGGAGAACTGGGAGCCTTGTTATGCTGAAGGGCGGGATGTAAATTGCCAACAACCACTCGGGAGAAGTGTATGGTGTTTCCTGAAACATCTAAAAAACAAAGCAACAGAGCCTAGGGCACTTCCACTTATGGTCCTATAGCTTAGGGAATTTAAAATCAAAAAGACACAGCCACCCCAAAGTTTGGAACGGCTCTGTTTACAAGAACCTCGTTTACAGTACAAGTTCAACATCGCAGAAAGTGAAAAATGGATAAAAAAGTTGTGGTATTTACTTACAAAGCAATATCACTCAGCAATGAAATCTGTGTCATCAGGACCTTAGCAGCACAATGAGTGGATTCAGGTACGATGATTCTAACTGAAATAAGTCACACAGAAAAAGAAACATCATAAGATATCGCTAATACACGGAATGTAAACTTGCCTACACAGGAACTGAATTACAGAACAGAACAGGGTCTCAAATTTAGAAAACCAACTTATGCTTGCTTAAGGGGAAAGGTGAGTTGGGGTGCTGCATAAAACCAGAGATTGAAATGAGCACAGATAAAGTTCCTTAAGCCAAATATGGAATAGACAAGAGCTACTCCTTGCTCAACGAAATGGACTCAACACCGCATATTAAATGCCTAAGAATGTACCTGACTAGTAAGTATCTTAAAACCTATGGATTGCTATGTCTCCGAAAGAGAATCAAGCATGTGTACAGGGGCATAAACGCAGCAGTGATAGGATTGGAGAGGTTCGGTGAGCAAATGAAGACCCTTTGAAGTCATATTGCATGGTACCCATTCCACGGGTTTCAACTACCCAGGTTTTAGGTATTCTTCCTTCAGCTAAAACATGCATGTGGGACCTAGAGTATGATCAACCATGTGATCGGGAGACGTGTTCAAATATGTCTCAGTTTTCGTACCCTGGTACTCGGGTGCAACATTCCAGATGCTTTACTAACACTCTCCCCACTTGGAGAGTCAGTCCCTTTAACCTCCTGTTTGGCCCAGTTTGCAATTTCTGCGGAAGATGAACAGGAATAGCGAGAACCAATGAGAGGCTAGCTGGAGGTGTCTGGATGGGCAAATTTAACTCTCATTTCCCACCAGGAAGAGGAATTAACCAAAGGCTCAGCGTGCCATGCCAGAACCAGATTAGGGCCTGAAGACATCCTGCGGTGTTGCGGCCAGTTCACAAGAAAGCGAGTTGAAGAAAGGAGCTCAGGGGCACTGTAATTCACAAACCTGCAGAGTTATAAATGACAGCTATCGTCCAAAAATAGACTGAAGTAAGGCTGCCAAGAGGACTTGAAAGCGGGGCAGAATTGCAGGAAACCGATTTCAGGAGGTAAACTGGAATTGCATTGAAAGCATAGGAAAAGAGGCAGAACGTCCACAATGATGCACTTGGCCAAAAAGGGCGTATGCGTTTTTTCCTGAATATATTCAGGAAAAAACGCATACGCCCTTTTTGGCCAACCAAGCAAGCTTGCAAAGGAAATCTGCACTACAATGAAGTCTCACTTCCTCCCGGTCAAAAGGGCCATCTGAAAAAAGTGTAAAATCCAGAAAGGCAGGACAGGCCATGGAGAACTGGGAGCCTTGTTATGCTGAAGGGCGGGATGTAAATTGCCAACAACCACTCGGGAGAAGTGTATGGTGTTTCCTGAAACATCTAAAAAACAAAGCAACAGAGCCTAGGGCACTTCCACTTATGGTCCTATAGCTTAGGGAATTTAAAATCAAAAAGACACAGCCACCCCAAAGTTTCGAACGGCTCTGTTTACAAGAACCTCGTTTACAGTAGAAGTTCAACATCGCAGAAAGTGAAAAATGGATAAAGAACTTGTGGTACTTACGTACAATGCAGTATCACTCAGCAACGAAATCTATGTCATCAGGCCCGTAGCAGCATAATGAGTGGATTCAGGTACGATGATTCTAACTGAAATAAGTCACACAGAAAAAGAAACATCATAAGATATCACTAATACACGGAATGTAAACTTGGCTACACAGGAACTGAATTACAGAACAGAACAGGGTCTCAAATTTAGAAAACCAACTTATGCTTGCTTAAGGGGAAAGGTGAGTTGGGGTGCTGCATAAAACCAGAGATTGAAATGAGCACAGATAAAGTTCCTTAAGCCAAATATGGAATAGACAAGAGCTACTCCTTGCTCAACGAAATGGACTCAACACCACATATTAAATGCCTAAGAATGTACCTGACTATTAAGTATCTTAAAACCTATGGATTGCTATGTCTCCGAAAGAGAATCAAGCATGTGTACAGGGGCATAAACGCAGCAGTGATAGGATTGGAGAGGTTCGGTGAGCAAATGAAGACCCTTTGAAGTCATATTGCATGGTACCCATTCCACGGGTTTCAACTACCCAGGTTTAAGGTATTCTTCCTTCAGCTAAAACATGCATGTGGAACCTAGAGTATGATCAACCATGTCATCGGGAGACGTGTTCAAATATGTCTCAGTTTTTGTACCCTGGTACTCGGGTGCAAAATTCCAGACGCTTTACTAACACTCTCCCCACTTGGAGAGTCAGTCCCTTTAACCTCCTGTTTGGCCCAGTTTGCAATTTCTGTGGAAGATGAACAGGAATAGCGAGAACCAATGAGAGACTACCTGGAGGTGTCTGGATGGGCAAATTTAACTCTCATTTCCCACCAGGAAGAGGAATTAACCAAAGGCTCAGCGTGCCGTGCCAGAACCAGATTAGGGCCTGAAGACATCCTGCGGTGTTGCAGCCAGGTCACAAGAAAGCGAGTTGACGAAAGGAGCTCAGGGGCACTGTAATTCACAAACCTGCAGAGTTATAAATAACAGCTATCGTCCAAAAATAGACTGAAGTAAGGCTGCCAAGAGGACTTGAAAGCGGGGCAGAATTGCAGGAAACCGATTTCAGGAGGTAGACTGGAATTGCATTGCAAGCATAGGAAAAGAGGCAGAACGTCCACAATGATGCACTTGGCCAAAAAGGGCGTATGCGTTTTTTCCTGAATATATTCAGGAAAAAACGCATACGCCCTTTTTGGCCAACCAAGCAAGCTTGCAAAGGAAATCTGCACTACAATGAAGTCTCACTTCCCCCCGGTCAAAAGGGCCATCTGAAAAAAGTGTAAAATCCAGAAAGGCAGGACAGGCCATGGAGAACTGGGAGCCTTGTTATGCTGATGGGCGGGATGTAAATTGCCAACAACCACTCGGGAGAAGTGTATGGTGTTTCCTGAAACATCTAAAAAACAAAGCAACAGAGCCTAGGGCACTTCCACTTATGGTCCTATAGCTTAGGGAATTTAAAATCAAAAAGACACAGCCACCCCAAAGTTTGGAACGGCTCTGTTTACAAGAACCTCGTTTACAGTACAAGTTCAACATCGCAGAAATTGAAAAATGGATAAAGAAGTTGTGGTATTTACTTACAAAGCAATATCACTCAGCAATGAAATCTGTGTCATCAGGCCCTTAGCAGCACAATGAGTGGATTCAGGTATGATGATTCTAACTGAAATAAGTCACACAGAAAAAGAAACATCATAAGATATCACTAATACACGGAATGTAAACTTGGCTACACAGGAACTGAATTACAGAACAGAACAGGGTCTCAAATTTAGAAAACCAACTTATGCTTGCTTAAGGGGAAAAGTGAGTTGGGGTGCTGCATAAAACCAGAGATTGAAATGAGCACAGATAAAGTTCCTTAAGCCAAATATGGAATAGACAAGAGCTACTCCTTGCTCAACGAAATGGACTCAACACCGCATATTAAACGCCTAAGAATGTACCTGACTAGTAAGTATCTTAAAACCTATGGATTGCTATGTCTCCGAAAGAGAATCAAGCATGTGTACAGGGGCATAAACGCAGCAGTGATAGGATTGGAGAGGTTCGGTGAGCAAATGAAGACCCTTTGAAGTCATATTGCATGGTACCCATTCCACGGGTTTCAACTACCCAGGTTTAAGGTATTCTTCCTTCAGCTAAAACATGCATGTGGAACCTAGAGTATGATCAACCATGTGATCGGGAGACGTGTTCAAATATGTCTCAGTTTTCGTACCCTGGTACTCGGGTGCAACATTCCAGACGCTTTACTAACACTCTCCCCACTTGGAGAGTCAGTCCCTTTAATCTCCTGTTTGGCCCAGTTTGCAATTTCTGTGGAAGATGAACAGGAATAGCGAGAACCAATGAGAGACTAGCTGGAGGTGTCTGGATGGGCAAATTTAACTCTCATTTCCCACCAGGAAGAGGAATTAACCTAAGGCTCAGCGTGCCGTGCCAGAAACAGATTAGGGCCTGAAGACATCCTGCGGTGTTGCGGCCAGGTCACAAGAAAGCGAGTTGAAGAAAGGAGCTCAGGGGCAGTGTAATTCACAAACCTGCAGAGTTATAAATGACAGCTATCGTCCAAAAATAGACTGAAGTAAGGCTGCCAAGAGGACTTGAAAGCGGGGCAGAATTGCAGGAAACCGATTTCAGGAGGTAGACTGGAATTGCATTGCAAGCATAGGAAAAGAGGCAGAACGTCCACAATGATGCACTTGGCCAAAAAGGGCGTATGCGTTTTTTCCTGAATATATTCAGGAAAAAACGCATACACACTTTTTGGCCAACCAAGCAAGCTTGCAAAGGAAATCTGCACTACAATGAAGTCTCACTTCCCCCCGGTCAAAAGGGCCATCTGAAAAAAGTGTAAAATCCAGAAAGGCAGGACAGGCCATGGAGAACTGGGAGCCTTGTTATGCTGATGGGCGGGATGTAAATTGCCAACAACCACTCGGGAGAAGTGTATGGTGTTTCCTGAAACATCTAAAAAACAAAGCAACAGAGCCTAGGGCACTTCCACTTATGGTCCTATAGCTTAGGGAATTTAAAATCAAAAAGACACAGCCACCCCAAAGTTTGGAACGGCTCTGTTTACAAGAACCTCGTTTACAGTACAAGTTCAACATCGCAGAAATTGAAAAATGGATAAAGAAGTTGTGGTATTTACTTACAAAGCAATATCACTCAGCAATGAAATCTGTGTCATCAGGCCCTTAGCAGCACAATGAGTGGATTCAGGTATGATGATTCTAACTGAAATAAGTCACACAGAAAAAGAAACATCATAAGATATCAGTAATACACGAAATGTAAACTTGGCTACACAGGAACTGAATTACAGAACAGAACAGGGTCTCAAATTTAGAAAACCAACTTATGCTTGCTTAAGGGGAAAGGTGAGTTGGGGTGCTGCATAAAACCAGAGATTGAAATGAGCACAGATAAAGTTCCTTAAGCCAAATATGGAATAGACAAGAGCTACTCCTTGCTCAACGAAATGGACTCAACACCGCATATTAAACGCCTAAGAATGTACCTGACTAGTAAGTATCTTAAAACCTATGGATTGCTATGTCTCCGAAAGAGAATCAAGCATGTGTACAGGGGCATAAACGCAGCAGTGATAGGATTGGAGAGGTTCGGTGAGCAAATGAAGACCCTTTGAAGTCATATTGCATGGTACCCATTCCACGGGTTTCAACTACCCAGGTTTTAGGTATTCTTCCTTCAGCTAAAACATGCATGTGGAACCCAAGTATGATCAACCATGTGAACGGGAGACGTGTTCAAATATGTCTCAGTTTTCCTCCCCTGGTACTCGGGTGCAACATTCCAGACGCTTTACTAACACTCTCCCCACTTGGAAAGTCAGCGCCTTTAACCTCCTGTTTGTCCCAGTTTGCAATTTCTGCGGAAGATGAACAGGAATAGCGAGAACCAATGAGAGGCTAGCTGGAGGTGTCTGGACGGGCAAATTTAACTCTCATTTCCCACCAGGTAGAGGAAATAACCAAAGGCTCAGCGTGCCGTGCCGGAACCAGATTAGGGCCTGAAGCCATCCTGCGGTGTTGCGGCCAGCTCAAAAGAAAGCGAGTTGAAGAAAGGAGCTCAGGGGCACTGTAATTCACAAACCTGCAGAGTTATAAATGACAGCTATCGTCCAAAAATAGACTGAAGTAAGGCTGCCAAGAGGACTTGAAAGCGGGGCAGAATTGCAGGAAACCGATTTCAGGAGGTAGACTGGAATTGCATTGAAAGCATAGGAAAAGAGGCAGAACGTCCACAATGATGCACTTGGCCAAAAAGGGCGTATGCGTTTTTTCCTGAATATATTCAGGAAAAAACGCATACGCCCTTTTTGGCCAACCAAGCAAGCTTGCAAAGGAAATCTGCACTACAATGAAGTCTCACTTCCCCCCGGTCAAAAGGGCCATCTGAAAAAAGTGTAAAATCCAGAAAGGCAACAGGCCATGGAGAACTGGGAGCCTTGTTATGCTGATGGGCGGGATGTAAATTGCCAACAACCACTCGGGAGAAGTGTATGGTGTTTCCTGAAACATCTAAAAAACAAAGCAACAGAGCCTAGGGCACTTCCACTTATGGTCCTATAGCTTAGGGAAATTAAAATCAAAAAGACACAGCCACCCCAAAGTTTGGAACGGCTCTGTTTACAAGAACCTCGTTTACAGTACAAGTTCAACATCGCAGAAAGTGAAAAATGGATAAAGAACTTGTGGTACTTACGTACAATGCAGTATCACTCAGCAATGAAATCTATGTCATCAGGCCCGTAGCAGCATAATGAGTGGATTCAGGTACGATGATTCTAACTGAAATAAGTCACACAGAAAAAGAAACATCATAAGATATCACTAATACACGGAATGGAAACTTGGCTACACAGGAACTGAATTACAGAACAGAACAGGGTCTCAAATTTAGAAAACCAACTTATGCTTGCTTAAGGGGAAAGGTGAGTTGGGGTGCTGCATAAAACCAGAGATTGAAATGAGCACAGATAAAGTTCCTTAAGCCAAATATGGAATAGACAAGAGCTACTCCTTGCTCAACGAAATGGACTCAACACCGCATATTAAACGCCTAAGAATGTACCTGACTAGTAAGTATCTTAAAACCTATGGATTGCTATGTCTCCGAAAGAGAATCAAGCATGTGTACAGGGGCATAAACGCAGCAGTGATAGGATTGGAGAGGTTCGGTGAGCAAATGAAGACCCTTTGAAGTCATATTGCATGGTACCCATTCCACGGGTTTCAACTACCCAGGTTTAAGGTATTCTTCCTTCAGCTAAAACATGCATGTGGAACCTAGAGTATGATCAACCATGTGATCGGGAGACGTGTTCAAATATGTCTCAGTTTTCGTACCCTGGTACTCGGGTGCAACATTCCAGACGATTTACTAACACTCTCCCCACTTGGAGAGTCAGTCCCTTTAACCTCCTGTTTGGCCCAGTTTGCAATTTCTGTGGAAGATGAACAGGAATAGCGAGAACCAATGAGAGACTAGCTGGAGGTGTCTGGATGGGCAAATTTAACTCTCATTTCCCACCAGGAAGAGGAATTAACCTAAGGCTCAGCGTGCCGTGCCAGAACCAGATTAGGGCCTGAAGACATCCTGCGGTGTTGCGGCCAGGTCACAAGAAAGCGAGTTGAAGAAAGGAGCTCAGGGGCACTGTAATTCACAAACCTGCAGAGTTATAAATGACAGCTATCGTCCAAAAATAGACTGAAGTAAGGCTGCCAAGAGGACTTGAAAGCGGGGCAGAATTGCAGGAAACCGATTTCAGGAGGTAGACTGGAATTGCATTGAAAGCATAGGAAAAGAGGCAGAACATCCACAATGATGCACTTGGCCAAAAAGGGCGTATGCGTTTTTTCCTGAATATATTCAGGAAAAAACGCATACGCCCTTTTTGGCCAACCAAGCAAGCTTGCAAAGGAAATCTGCACTACAATGAAGTCTCACTTCCCCCCGGTCAAAAGGGCCATCTGAAAAAAGTGTAAAATCCAGAAAGGCAGGACAGGACATGGAGAACTGGGAGCCTTGTTATGCTGATGGGTGGGATGTAAATTGCCAACAACCACTCGGGAGAAGTGTATGGTGTTTCCTGAAACATCTAAAAAACAAAGCAACAGAGCCTAGGGCACTTCCACTTATGGTCCTATAGCTTAGGGAATTTAAAATCAAAAAGACACAGCCACCCCAAAGTTTGGAACGGCTCTGTTTACAAGGACCTCGTTTACAGTACAAGTTCAACATCGCAGAAATTGAAAAATGGATAAAGAAGTTGTGGTATTTACTTACAAAACAATATCACTCAGCAATGAAATCTGTGTCATCAGGCCCTTAGCAGCACAATGAGTGGATTCAGGTATGATGATTCTAACTGAAATAAGTCACACAGAATAAGAAACATCATAAGATATCAGTAATACACGGAATGGAAACTTGGCTACACAGGAACTGAATTACAGAACAGAACAGGGTCTCAAATTTAGAAAACCAACTTATGCTTGCTTAAGGGGAAAGGTGAGTTGGGGTGCTGCATAAAACCAGAGATTGAAATGAGCACAGATAAAGTTCCTTAAGCCAAATATGGAATAGACAAGAGCTACTCCTTGCTCAACGAAATGGACTCAACACCGCATATTAAACGCCTAAGAATGTACCTGACTAGCAAGTATCTTAAAACCTATGGATTGCTATGTCTCCGAAACAGAATCAAGCATGTGTACAGGGGCATAAACGCAGCAGTGATAGGATTGGAGAGGTTCGGTGAGCAAATGAAGACCCTTTGAAGGCATATTGCATGGTACCCATTCCACGGGTTTCAACTACCCAGGTTTAAGGTATTCTTCCTTCAGCTAAAACATGCATGTGGAACCCAAGTATGATCAACCATGTGAACGGGAGACGTGTTCAAATATGTCTTAGTTTTCCTCCCCTGGTACTCGGGTGCAACATTCCAGACGCTTTACTAACACTCTCCCCACTTGGAAAGTCAGCGCCTTTAACCTCCTGTTTGGCCCAGTTTGCAATTTCTGCGGAAGATGAACAGGAAAAGCGAGAACCAATGAGAGGCTAGCTGGAGGTGTCTGGACGGGCAAATTTAACTCTCATTTCCCACCAGGAAGAGGAAATAACCAAAGGCTCAGCGTGCCGTGCCGGAACCAGATTAGGGCCTGAAGCCATCCTGCGGTGTTGCGGCCAGCTCAAAAGAAAGCGAGTTGAAGAAAGGAGCTCAGGGGCACTGTAATTCACAAACCTGCAGAGTTATAAATGACAGCTATCGTCCAAAAATAGACTGAAGTAAGGCTGCCAAGAGGACTTGAAAGCGGGGCAGAATTGCAGGAAACCGATTTCAGGAGGTAGACTGGAATTGCATTGAAAGCATAGGAAAAGAGGCAGAACGTCCACAATGATGCACTTGGCCAAAAAGGGCGTATGCGTTTTTTCCTGAATATATTCAGGAAAAAACGCATACGCCCTTTTTGGCCAACCAAGCAAGCTTGCAAAGGAAATCTGCACTACAATGAAGTCTCACTTCCCCTCGGTCAAAAGGGCCATCTGAAAACAGTGTAAAATCCAGAAAGGCAGGACAGGCCATGGAGAACTGGGAGCCTTGTTATGCTGAAGGGCGGGATGTAAATTGCCAACAACCACTCGGGAGAAGTGTATGGTGTTTCCTGAAACATCTAAAAAACAAAGCAACAGAGCCTAGGGCACTTCCACTTATGGTCCTATAGCTTAGGGAATTTAAAATCAAAAAGACACAGCCACCCCAAAGTTTTGAACGGCTCTGTTTACAAGAACCTCGTTTACAGTACAAGTTCAACATCACAGAAAGTGAAAAATGGATAAAAAAGTTGTGGTATTTACTTACAAAGCAATATCACTCAGCAATGAAATCTGTGTCATCAGGCCCTTAGCAGCACAATGAGTGGATTCAGGTATGATGATTCTAACTGAAATAAGTCACACAGAAAATGAAACATCATAAGATATCAGTAATACACGGAATGTAAACTTGGCTACACAGGAACTGAATTACAGAACAGAACAGGGTCTCAAATTTAGAAAACCAACTTATGCTTGCTTTAGAGGAAAGGTGAGTTGGGGTGCTGCATAAAACCAGAGATTGAAATGAGCACAAAGTTCCTTAAGCCAAATATGGAATAGACAAGAGCTATTCCTTGCTCAACGAAATGGACGCAACACCGCATATTAAACGCCTAAGAATGTACCTGACTAGTAAGTATCTTAAAACCTATAGATTGCTATGTCTCTGAAAGAGAATCAAGCATGTGTACAGGGGCATAAACGCAGCAGTGATAGGATTGGAGAGGTTCAGTGAGCAAATGAAGACCCTTTGAAGTCATATGGCATGTTACTCATTCCACGGGTTTCAACTACGCAGATTTTAGGTATTCGTCCTTCAGCTAAAACATGCATGTGGAACCTAGAGTATGATCAACCATGTGATCGGGAGACGTGTTCAAATATGTCTCAGTTTTCATACCCTGGTACTCGGGTGCAACATTCCAGACGCTTTACTAACACTCTCCCCACTTGGAGAGTCAGTCCCTTTAACCTCCTGTTTGGCCCAGTTTGCAATTTCTGTGGAAGATGAACAGGAATAGCGAGAACCAATGAGAGGCTAGCTGGAGGTGTCTGGACGGGCAAATTTAACTCTCATTTCCCACCAGGAAGAGGAAATAACCAAAGGCTCAGCGTGCCGTGCCGGAACCAGATTAGGGCCTGAAGCCATCCTGCGGTGTTGCGGCCAGCTCAAAAGAAAGCGAGTTGAAGAAAGGAGCTCAGGGGCACTGTAATTCACAAACCTGCAGAGTTATAAATGACAGCTATCGTCCAAAAATAGACTGAAGTAAGGCTGCCAAGAGGACTTGAAAGCGGGGCAGAATTGCAGGAAACCGATTTCAGGAGGTAGACTGGAATTGCATTGAAAGCATAGGAAAAGAGGCAGAACGTCCACAATGATGCACTTGGCCAAAAAGGGCGTATGCGTTTTTTCCTGAATATATTCAGGAAAAAACGCATACGCCCTTTTTGGCCAACCAAGCAAGCTTGCAAAGGAAATCTGCACTACAATGAAGTCTCACTTCCCCCCGGTCAAAAGGGCAATCTGAAAAAAGTGTAAAATCCAGAAAGGCACGACAGGCCATGGAGAACTGGGAGCCTTGTTATGCTGATGGGCGGGATGTAAATTGCCAACAGACATTCGGGAGAAGTGTATGGTGTTTCCTGAAACATCTAAAAAACAAAGCAACAGAGCCTAGGGCACTGCCACTTATGGTCCTATAGCTTAGGGAAATTAAAATCAAAAAGACACAGCCACCCCAATGTTTGGGACGCCTCTGTTTACAAGAACCTCGTTTACAGTACAAGTTCAACATCGCAGAAAGTGAAAAATGGATAAAGAAGTTGTGGTATTTACTTACAAAGCAATATCACTCAGCAATGAAATCTATGTCATCAGGCCCTTAGCAGAACAATGAGTGGATTCAGGTATGATGATTCTAACTGAAATAAGTCACACAGAAAAAGAAACATCATAAGATATCAGTAATACACGGAATGTAAACTTGGCTACACAGGAACTGAATTACAGAACAGAACGGGGTCTCAAATTTAGAAAACCAACTTATGCTTGCTTAAGGGGAAAGGTGAGTTGGGGTGCTGCATAAAACCAGAGATTGAAATGAGCACAGATAAAGTTCCTTAAGCCAAATATGGAATAGACAAGAGCTACTCCTTGCTCAACGAAATGGACTCAACACCGCATATTAAACGCCTAAGAATGTACCTGACTAGTAAGTATCTTAAAACCTATGGATTGCTATGTCTCCGAAAGAGAATCAAGCATGTGTACAGGGGCATGAACGCAGCAGTGATAGGATTGGAGAGGTTCGGTGAGCAAATGAAGACCCTTTGAAGTCATATTGCATGGTACCCATTACACGGGTCTCAACTCTCCAGGTTTAAGGTATTCTTCCTTCAGCTAAAACATGCATGTGGAACCCAAGTATGATCAACCATGTGAACGGGAGACGTGTTCAAATATGTCTCAGTTTTCCTCCCCTGGTACTCGGGTGCAACATTCCAGACGCTTTACTAACACTCTCCCCACTTGGAAAGTCAGCGCCTTTAACCTCCTGTTTGGCCCAGTTTGCAATTTCTGCGGAAGATGAACAGGAATAGCGAGAACCAATGAGAGACTAGCTGGAGGTGTCTGGACGGGCAAATTTAACTCTCATTTCCCACCAGGAAGAGGAAATAACCAAAGGCTCAGCATGCCGTGCCAGAACCAGATTAGGGCCTGAAGACATCCTGCGGTGTTGCGGCCAGGTCACAAGAAAGCGAGTTGAAGAAAGGAGCTCAGGGGCACTGTAATTCACAAACCTGCAGAGTTATAAATGACAGCTATCGTCCAAAACTAGACTGAAGTAAGGCTGCCAAGAGGACTTGAAAGCGGGGCAGAATTGCAGGAAACCGATTTCAGGAGGTAGACTGGAATTGCATTGAAAGCATAGGAAAAGAGGCAGAACGTCCACAATGATGCACTTGGCCAAAAAGGGCGTATGCGTTTTTTCCTGAATATATTCAGGAAAAAACGCATACGCCCTTTTTGGCCAACCAAGCAAGCTTGCAAAGGAAATCTGCACTACAATGAAGTCTCACTTCCCCCCGGTCAAAAGGGCCATCTGAAAAAAGTGTAAAATCCAGAAAGGCAGGACAGGCCATGGAGAACTGGGAGCCTTGTTATGCTGATGGGCGGGATGTAAATTGCCAACAACCACTCGGGAGAAGTGTATGGTGTTTCCTGAAACATCTAGAAAACAAAGCAACAGAGCCTAGGGCACTTCCACTTATGGTCCTATAGCTTAGGGAAATTAAAATCAAAAAGACACAGCCACCCCAAAGTTTGCAACGGCTCTGTTTACAAGAACCTCGTTTACAATACAAGTTCAACATCGCAGAAAGTGAAAAATGGATAAAGAACTTGTGGTACTTATGTACAATGCAGTATCACTCAGCAATGAAATCTATGTCATCAGGCCCGTAGCAGCATAATGAGTGGATTCAGGTACGATGATTCTAACTGAAATAAGTCACACAGAAAAAGAAACATCATAAGATATCACTAATACACGGAATGGAAACTTGGCTACACAGGAACTGAATTACAGAACAGAACAGGGTCTCAAATTTAGAAAACCAACTTATGCTTGCTTAAGGGTAAAGGTGAGTTGGGGTGCTGCATAAAACCAGAGATTGAAATGAGCACAGATAAAGTTCCTTAAGCCAAATATGGAATAGACAAGAGCTACTCCTTGCTCAACGAAATGGACTCAACACCGCATATTAAACGCCTAAGAATGTACCTGACTAGTAAGTATCTTAAAACCTATGGATTGCTATGTCTCCGAAAGAGAATCAAGCATGTGTACAGGGGCATGAACGCAGCAGTGATAGGATTGGAGAGGTTCGGTGAGCAAATGAAGACCCTTTGAAGTCATATTGCATGGTACCCATTCCACGGGTTTCAACTCTCCAGGTTTAAGGTATTCTTCCTTCAGCTAAAACATGCATGTGGAACCTAGAGTATGATCAACCATGTGATCGGGAGACGTGTTCAAATATGTCTCAGTTTTCGTACCCTGGTACTCGGGTGCAACATTCCAGACGCTTTACTAACACTCTCCCCACTTGGAGAGTCAGTCCCTTTAACCTCCTGTTTGGCCCAGTTTGCAATTTCTGTGGAAGATGAACAGGAATAGCGAGAACCAATGAGAGACTAGCTGGAGGTGTCTGGATGGGCAAATTTAACTCTCATTTCCCACCAGGAAGAGGAATTAACCTAAGGCTCAGCGTGCCGTGCCAGAACCAGATTAGGGCCTGAAGACATCCTGCGGTGTTGCGGCCAGGTCACAAGAAAGCGAGTTGAAGAAAGGAGCTCAGGGGCACTGTAATTCACAAACCTGCAGAGTTATAAATGACAGCTATCGTCCAAAAATAGACTGAAGTAAGGCTGCCAAGAGGACTTGAAAGCGGGGCAGAATTGCAGGAAACCGATTTCAGGAGGTAGACTGGAATTGCATTGAAAGCATAGGAAAAGAGGCAGAACGTCCACAATGATGCACTTGGCCAAAAAGGGCGTATGCGTTTTTTCCTGAATATATTCAGGAAAAAACGCATACGCCCTTTTTGGCCAACCAAGCAAGCTTGCAAAGGAAATCTGCACTACAATGAAGTCTCACTTCCCCCCGGTCAAAAGGGCCATCTGAAAAAAGTGTAAAATCCAGAAAGGCAGGACAGGCCATGGAGAACTGGGAGCCTTGTTATGCTGATGGGCGGGATGTAAATTGCCAACAACCACTCGGGAGAAGTGTATGGTGTTTCCTGAAACATCTAAAAAACAAAGCAACAGAGCCTAGGGCACTTCCACTTATGGTCCTATAGCTTAGGGAATTTAAAATCAAAAAGACACAGCCACCCCAAAGTTTGGAACGGCTCTGTTTACAAGGACCTCGTTTACAGTACAAGTTCAACATCGCAGAAATTGAAAAATGGATAAAGAAGTTGTGGTATTTACTTACAAAGCAATATCACTCAGCAATGAAATCTGTGTCATCAGGCCCTTAGCAACACAATGAGTGGATTCAGGTATGATGATTCTAACTGAAATAAGTCACACAGAAAAAGAAACATCATAAGATATCAGTAATACACGGAATGTAAACTTGGCTATACAGGAACTGAATTACAGAACAGAACAGGGTCTCAAATTTAGAAAACCAACTTATGCTTGCTTAAGGGGAAAGGTGAGTTGGGGTGCTGCATAAAACCAGAGATTGAAATGAGCACAGATAAAGTTCCTTAAGCCAAATATGGAATAGACAAGAGCTACTCCTTGCTCAACGAAATGGACTCAACACCGCATATTAAACGCCTAAGAATGTACCTGACTAGTAAGTATCTTAAAACCTATGGATTGCTATGTCTCCGAAACAGAATCAAGCATGTGTACAGGGGCATAAACGCAGCAGTGATAGGATTGGAGAGGTTCGGTGAGCAAATGAAGACCCTTTGAAGTCATATTGCATGGTACCCATTACACGGGTCTCAACTCTCCAGGTTTAAGGTATTCTTCCTTCAGCTAAAACATGCATGTGGAACCCAAGTATGATCAACCATGTGAACGGGAGACGTGTTCAAATATGTCTCAGTTTTCCTCCCCTGGTACTCGGGTGCAACATTCCAGACGCTTTACTAACACTCTCCCCACTTGGAGAGTCAGCGCCTTTAACCTCCTGTTTGTCCCAGTTTGCAATTTCTGCGGAAGATGGACAGGAATAGCGAGAACCAATGAGAGACTAGCTGGAGGTGTCTGGACGGGCAAATTTAACTCGCATTTCCCACCAGGAAGAGGAAATAACCAAAGGCTCAGCGTGCCGTACCGGAACTAGATTAGGGCCTGAAGCCATCCTGCGGTGTTGCGGCCAGCTCAAAAGAAAGCGAGTTGAAGAAAGGAGCTCAGGGGCACTGTAATTCACAAACCTGCAGAGTTATAAATGACAGCTATCGTCCAAAAATAGACTGAAGTAAGGCTGCCAAGAGGACTTGAAAGCGGGGCAGAATTGCAGGAAACCGATTTCAGGAGGTAGACTGGAATTGCATTGAAAGCATAGGAAAAGAGGCAGAACGTCCACAATGATGCACTTGGCCAAAAAGGGCGTATGCGTTTTTTCCTGTATATATTCAGGAAAAAACGCATACGCCCTTTTTGGCCAACCAAGCAAGCTTGCAAAGGAAATCTGCACTACAATGAAGTCTCACTTCCCCCCGGTCAAAAGGGCCATCTGAAAAAAGTGTAAAATCCAGAAAGGCAGGACAGGCCATGGAGAACTGGGAGCCTTGTTATGCTGAAGGGCGGGATGTAAATTGCCAACAACCACTCGGGAGAAGTGTATGGTGTTTCCTGAAACATCTAAAAAACAAAGCAACAGAGCCTAGGGCACTTCCACTTATGGTCCTATAGCTTAGGGAATTTAAAATCAAAAAGACACAGCCACCCCAAAGTTTGGAATGGCTCTGTTTACAAGAACCTCGTTTACAGTACAAGTTCAACATCGCAGAAAGTGAAAAATGGATAAAAAAGTTGTGGTATTTACTTACAAAGCAATATCACTCAGCAATGAAATCTGTGTCATCAGGCCCTTAGCAGCACAATGAGTGGATTCAGGTATGATGATTCTAACTGAAATAAGTCACACAGAAAATGAAACATCATAAGATATCAGTAATACACGGAATGTAAACTTGGCTACACAGGAACTGAATTACAGAACAGAACAGGGTCTCAAATTTAGAAAACCAACTTATGCTTGCTTAAGGGGAAAGGTGAGTTGGGGTGCTGCATAAAACCAGAGATTGAAATGAGCACAGATAAAGTTCCTTAAGCCAAATATGGAATAGACAAGAGCTACTCCTTGCTCAACGAAATGGACTCAACACCGCATATTAAATGCCTAAGAATGTACCTGACTAGTAAGTATCTTAAAACCTATGGATTGCTATGTCTCCGAAAGAGAATCAAGCATGTGTACAGGGGCATAAACGCAGCAGTGATAGGATTGGAGAGGTTCGGTGAGCAAATGAAGACCCTTTGAAGTCATATTGCATGGTACCCATTCCACGGGTTTCAACTACCCAGGTTTAAGGTATTCTTCCTTCAGCTAAAACATGCATGTGGAACCTAGAGTATGATCAACCATGTCATCGGGAGACGTGTTCAAATATGTCTCAGTTTTCGTACCCTGGTACTCGGGTGCAACATTCCAGACGCTTTACTAACACTCTCCCCACTTGGAGAGTCAGTCCCTTTAACCTCCTGTTTGGCCCAGTTTGCAATTTCTGTGGAAGATGAACAGGAATAGCGAGAACCAATGAGAGACTAGCTGGAGGTGTCTGGATGGGCAAATTTAACTCTCATTTCCCACCAGGAAGAGGAATTAACCAAAGGCTCAGCGTGCCGTGCCAGAACCAGATTAGGGCCTGAAGACATCCTGCGGTGTTGCGGCCAGGTCACAAGAAAGCGAGTTGAAGAAAGGAGCTCAGGGGCACTGTAATTCACAAACCTGCAGAGTTATAAATGACAGCTATCGTCCAAAAATAGACTGAAGTAAGGCTGCCAAGAGGACTTGAAAGCGGGGCAGAATTGCAGGAAACCGATTTCAGGAGGTAGACTGGAATTGCATTGCAAGCATAGGAAAAGAGGCAGAACGTCCACAATGATGCACTTGGCCAAAAAGGGCGTATGCGTTTTTTCCTGAATATATTCAGGAAAAAACGCATACGCCCTTTTTGGCCAACCAAGCAAGCTTGCAAAGGAAATCTGCACTACAATGAAGTCTCACTTCCCCCCGGTCAAAAGGGCCATCTGAAAAAAGTGTAAAATCCAGAAAGGCAGGACAGGCCATGGAGAACTGGGAGCCTTGTTATGCTGATGGGCGGGATGTAAATTGCCAACAACCACTCGGGAGAAGTGTATGGTGTTTCCTGAAACATCTAAAAAACAAAGCAACAGAGCCTAGGGCACTTCCACTTATGGTCCTATAGCTTAGGGAATTTAAAATCAAAAAGACACAGCCACCCCAAAGTTTGGAACGGCTCTGTTTACAAGAACCTCGTTTACAGTACAAGTTCAACATCGCAGAAATTGAAAAATGGATAAAGAAGTTGTGGTATTTACTTACAAAGCAATATCACTCAGCAATGAAATCTGTGTCATCAGGCCCTTAGCAACACAATGAGTGGATTCAGGTATGATGATTCTAACTGAAATAAGTCACACAGAAAAAGAAACATCATAAGATATCAGTAATACACGGAATGTAAACTTGGCTATACAGGAACTGAATTACAGAACAGAACAGGGTCTCAAATTTAGAAAACCAACTTATGCTTGCTTAAGGGGAAAGGTGAGTTGGGGTGCTGCATAAAACCAGAGATTGAAATGAGCACAGATAAAGTTCCTTAAGCCAAATATGGAATAGACAAGAGCTACTCCTTGCTCAACGAAATGGACTCAACACCGCATATTAAACGCCTAAGAATGTACCTGACTAGTAAGTATCTTAAAACCTATGGATTGCTATGTCTCCGAAACAGAATCAAGCATGTGTACAGGGGCATAAACGCAGCAGTGATAGGATTGGAGAGGTTCGGTGAGCAAATGAAGACCCTTTGAAGTCATATTGCATGGTACCCATTACACGGGTCTCAACTCTCCAGGTTTAAGGTATTCTTCCTTCAGCTAAAACATGCATGTGGAACCCAAGTATGATCAACCATGTGAACGGGAGACGTGTTCAAATATGTCTCAGTTTTCCTCCCCTGGTACTCGGGTGCAACATTCCAGACGCTTTACTAACACTCTCCCCACTTGGAGAGTCAGCGCCTTTAACCTCCTGTTTGTCCCAGTTTGCAATTTCTGCGGAAGATGAACAGGAATAGCGAGAACCAATGAGAGGCTAGCTGGAGGTGTCTGGACGGGCAAATTTAACTCTCATTTCCCACCAGGAAGAGGAAATAACCAAAGGCTCAGCGTGCCGTACCGGAACTAGATTAGGGCCTGAAGCCATCCTGCGGTGTTGCGGCCAGCTCAAAAGAAAGCGAGTTGAAGAAAGGAGCTCAGGGGCACTGTAATTCACAAACCTGCAGAGTTATAAATGACAGCTATCGTCCAAAAATAGACTGAAGTAAGGCTGCCAAGAGGACTTGAAAGCGGGGCAGAATTGCAGGAAACCGATTTCAGGAGGTAGACTGGAATTGCATTGAAAGCATAGGAAAAGAGGCAGAACGTCCACAATGATGCACTTGGCCAAAAAGGGCGTATGCGTTTTTTCCTGTATATATTCAGGAAAAAACGCATACGCCCTTTTTGGCCAACCAAGCAAGCTTGCAAAGGAAATCTGCACTACAATGAAGTCTCACTTCCCCCCGGTCAAAAGGGCCATCTGAAAAAAGTGTAAAATCCAGAAAGGCAGGACAGGCCATGGAGAACTGGGAGCCTTGTTATGCTGAAGGGCGGGATGTAAATTGCCAACAACCACTCGGGAGAAGTGTATGGTGTTTCCTGAAACATCTAAAAAACAAAGCAACAGAGCCTAGGGCACTTCCACTTATGGTCCTATAGCTTAGGGAATTTAAAATCAAAAAGACACAGCCACCCCAAAGTTTGGAATGGCTCTGTTTACAAGAACCTCGTTTACAGTACAAGTTCAACATCGCAGAAAGTGAAAAATGGATAAAGAAGTTGTGGTATTTACTTACAAAGCAATATCACTCAGCAATGAAATCTGTGTCATCAGGCCCTTAGCAGCACAATGAGTGGATTCAGGTATGATGATTCTAACTGAAATAAGTCACACAGAAAAAGAAACATCATAAGATATCAGTAATACACGGAATGTAAACTTGGCTACACAGGAACTGAATTACAGAACAGAACAGGGTCTCAAATTTAGAAAACCAACTTATGCTTGCTTAAGGGGAAAGGTGAGTTGGGGTGCTGCATAAAACCAGAGATTGAAATGAGCACAGATAAAGTTCCTTAAGCCAAATATGGAATAGACAAGAGCTACTCCTTGCTCAACGAAATGGACTCAACACCGCATATTAAACGCCTAAGAATGTACCTGACTAGTAAGTATCTTAAAACCTATGGATTGCTATGTCTCCGAAAGAGAATCAAGCATGTGTACAGGGGCATAAACGCAGCAGTGATAGGATTGGAGAGGTTCGGTGAGCAAATGAAGACCCTTTGAAGTCATATTGCATGGTACCCATTCCACGGGTTTCAACTACCCAGGTTTAAGGTATTCTTCCTTCAGCTAAAACATGCATGTGGAACCCAAGTATGATCAACCATGTGAACGGGAGACGTGTTCCAATATGTCTCAGTTTTCCTCCCCTGGTACTCGGGTGCAACATTCCAGACGCTTTACTAACACTCTCCTCACTTGGAAAGTCAGCGCCTTTAACCTCCTATTTGTCCCAGTTTGCAATTTCTGCGGAAGATGAACAGGAATAGCGAGAACCAATGAGAGACTAGCTGGAGGTGTCTGGACGGGCAAATTTAACTCTCATTTCCCACCAGGAAGAGGAAATAACCAAAGGCTCAGCATCCGTGCCGGAACCAGATTAGGGCCTGAAGCCATCCTGCGGTGTTGCGGCCAGGTCACAAGAAAGCGAGTTGAAGAAAGGAGCTCAGGGGCACTGTAATTCACAAACCTGCAGAGTTATAAATGACAGCTATCGTCCAAAAATAGACTGAAGTAAGGCTGCCAAGAGGACTTGAAAGCGGGGCAGAATTGCAGGAAACCGATTTCAGGAGGTAGACTGGAATTGCATTGCAAGCATAGGAAAAGAGGCAGAACGTCCACAATGATGCACTTGGCCAAAAAGGGCGTATGCGTTTTTTCCTGAATATATTCAGGAAAAAACGCATACGCCCTTTTTGGCCAACCAAGCAAGCTTGCAAAGGAAATCTGCACTACAATGAAGTCTCACTTCCCCCCGGTCAAAAGGGCCATCTGAAAAAAGTGTAAAATCCAGAAAGGCAGGACAGGCCATGGAGAACTGGGAGCCTTGTTATGCTGATGGGCGGGATGTAAATTGCCAACAACCACTCGGGAGAAGTGTATGGTGTTTCCTGAAACATCTAAAAAACAAAGCAACAGAGCCTAGGGCACTTCCACTTATGGTCCTATAGCTTAGGGAATTTAAAATCAAATAGACACAGACACCCCAAAGTTTGGAACGGCTCTGTTTACAAGAACCTCGTTTACAGTACAAGTTCAACATCGCAGAAATTGAAAAATGGATAAAGAAGTTGTGGTATTTACTTACAAAGCAATATCACTCAGCAATGAAATCTGTGTCATCAGGCCCTTAGCAGCACAATGAGTGGATTCAGGTATGATGATTCTAACTGAAATAAGTCACACAGAAAAAGAAACATCATAAGATATCAGTAATACACGGAATGTAAACTTGGCTACACAGGAACTGAATTACAGAACAGAACAGGGTCTCAAATTTAGAAAACCAACTTATGCTTGCTTAAGGGGAAAGGTGAGTTGGGGTGCTGCATAAAACCAGAGATTGAAATGAGCACAGATAAAGTTCCTTAAGCCAAATATGGAATAGACAAGAGCTACTCCTTGCTCAACGAAATGGACTCAACACCGCATATTAAACGCCTAAGAATGTACCTGACTAGTAAGTATCTTAAAACCTATGGATTGCTATGTCTCCGAAACAGAATCAAGCATGTGTACAGGGGCATAAACGCAGCAGTGATAGGATTGGAGAGGTTCGGTGAGCAAATGAAGACCCTTTGAAGTCATATTGCATGGTACCCATTCCACGGGTTTCAACTACCCAGGTTTTAGGTATTCTTCCTTCAGCTAAAACATGCATGTGGAACCCAAGTATGATCAACCATGTGAACGGGAGACGTGTTCAAATATGTCTCAGTTTTCCTCCCCTGGTACTCGGGTGCAACATTCCAGACGCTTTACTAACACTCTCCCCACTTGAAAAGTCAGCGCCTTTAACCTCCTGTTTGGCCCAGTTTGCAATTTCTGTGGAAGATGAACAGGAATAGCGAGAACCAATGAGAGGCTAGCTGGAGGTGTCTGGACGGGCAAATTTAACTCTCATTTCCCACCAGGAAGAGGAAATAACCAAAGGCTCAGCGTGCCGTGCCGGAACCAGATTAGGGCCTGCAGCCATCCTGCGGTGTTGCGGCCAGCTCAAAAGAAAGCGAGTTGAAGAAAGGAGCTCAGGGGCACTGTAATTCACAAACCTGCAGAGTTATAAATGACAGCTATCGTCCAAAAATAGACTGAAGTAAGGCTGCCAAGAGGACTTGAAAGCGGGGCAGAATTGCAGGAAACCGATTTCAGGAGGTAGACTGGAATTGCATTGAAAGCATAGGAAAAGAGGCAGAACGTCCACAATGATGCACTTGGCCAAAAAGGGCGTATGCGTTTTTTCCTGTATATATTCAGGAAAAAACGCATACGCCCTTTTTGGCCAACCAAGCAAGCTTGCAAAGGAAATCTGCACTACAATGAAGTCTCACTTCCCCCCGGTCAAAAGGGCCATCTGAAAAAAGTGTAAAATCCAGAAAGGCAGGACAGGCCATGGAGAACTGGGAGCCTTGTTATGCTGAAGGGCGGGATGTAAATTGCCAACAACCACTCGGGAGAAGTGTATGGTGTTTCCTGAAACATCTAAAAAACAAAGCAACAGAGCCTAGGGCACTTCCACTTATGGTCCTATAGCTTAGGGAATTTAAAATCAAAAAGACACAGCCACCCCAAAGTTTGGAACGGCTCTGTTTACAAGAACCTCGTTTACAGTACAAGTTCAACATCGCAGAAATTGAAAAATGGATAAAGAAGTTGTGGTATTTACTTACAAAGCAATATCACTCAGCAATGAAATCTGTGTCATCAGGCCCTTAGCAGCACAATGAGTGGATTCAGGTATGATGATTCTAACTGAAATAAGTCACACAGAAAAAGAAACATCATAAGATATCAGTAATACACGGAATGTAAACTTGGCTACACAGGAACTGAATTACAGAACAGAACAGGGTCTCAAATTTAGAAAACCAACTTATGCTTGCTTAAGGGGAAAGGTGAGTTGGGGTGCTGCATAAAACCAGAGATTGAAATGAGCACAGATAAAGTTCCTTAAGCCAAATATGGAATAGACAAGAGCTACTCCTTGCTCAACGAAATGGACTCAACACCGCATATTAAACGCCTAAGAATGTACCTGACTAGTAAGTATCTTAAAACCTATGGATTGCTATGTCTCCGAAAGAGAATCAAGCATGTGTACAGGGGCATAAACGCAGCAGTGATAGGATTGGAGAGGTTCGGTGAGCAAATGAAGACCCTTTGAAGTCATATTGCATGGTACCCATTCCACGGGTTTCAACTACCCAGGTTTAAGGTATTCTTCCTTCAGCTAAAACATGCATGTGGAACCCAAGTATGATCAACCATGTGAACGGGAGACGTGTTCAAATATGTCTCAGTTTTCCTCCCCTGGTACTCGGGTGCAACATTCCAGACGCTTTACTAACACTCTCCTCACTTGGAAAGTCAGCGCCTTTAACCTCCTGTTTGTCCCAGTTTGCAATTTCTGCGGAAGATGAACAGGAATAGCGAGAACCAATGAGAGACTAGCTGGAGGTGTCTGGACGGGCAAATTTAACTCTCATTTCCCACCAGGAAGAGGAAATAACCAAAGGCTCAGCATCCGTGCCGGAACCAGATTAGGGCCTGAAGCCATCCTGCGGTGTTGCGGCCAGGTCACAAGAAAGCGAGTTGAAGAAAGGAGCTCAGGGACACTGTAATTCACAAACCTGCAGAGTTATAAATGACAGCTATCGTCCAAAAATAGACTGAAGTAAGGCTGCCAAGAGGACTTGAAAGCGGGGCAGAATTGCAGGAAACCGATTTCAGGAGGTAGACTGGAATTGCATTGAAAGCATAGGAAAAGAGGCAGAACGTCCACAATGATGCACTTGGCCAAAAAGGGCGTATGCGTTTTTTCCTGAATATATTCAGGAAAAAACGCATACGCCCTTTTTGGCCAACCAAGCAAGCTTGCAAAGGAAATCTGCACTACAATGAAGTCTCACTTCCCCCCGGTCAAAAGGGCCATCTGAAAAAAGTGTAAAATCCAGAAAGGCAGGACAGGCCATGGAGAACTGGGAGCCTTGTTATGCTGATGGGTGGGATGTAAATTGCCAACAACCACTCGGGAGAAGTGTATGGTGTTTCCTGAAACATCTAAAAAACAAAGCAACAGAGCCTAGGGCACTTCCACTTATGGTCCTATAGCTTAGGGAATTTAAAATCAAAAAGACACAGCCACCCCAAAGTTTGGAACGGCTCTGTTTACAAGGACCTCGTTTACAGTACAAGTTCAACATCACAGAAATTGAAAAATGGATAAAGAAGTTGTGGTATTTACTTACAAAGCAATATCACTCAGCAATGAAATCTGTGTCATCAGGCCCTTAGCAGCACAATGAGTGGATTCAGGTATGATGATTCTAACTGAAATAAGTCACACAGAAAAAGAAACATCATAAGATATCAGTAATACACGGAATGTAAACTTGGCTACACAGGAACTGAATTACAGAACAGAACAGGGTCTCAAATTTAGAAAACCAACTTATGCTTGCTTAAGGGGAAAGGTGAGTTGGGGTGCTGCATAAAACCAGAGATTGAAATGAGCACAGATAAAGTTCCTTAAGCCAAATATGGAATAGACAAGAGCTACTCCTTGCTCAACGAAATGGACTCAACACCGCATATTAAACGCCTAAGAATGTACCTGACTAGTAAGTATCTTAAAACCTATGGATTGCTATGTCTCCGAAAGAGAATCAAGCATGTGTACAGGGGCATAAACGCAGCAGTGATAGGATTGGAGAGGTTCGGTGAGCAAATGAAGACCCTTTGAAGTCATATTGCATGGTACCCATTCCACGGGTTTCAAATACACAGGTTTAAGGTATTCTTCCTTCAGCTAAAACATGCATGTGGAACCCAAGTATGATCAACCATGTGAACGGGAGACGTGTTCAAATATGTCTCAGTTTTCCTCCCCTGGTACTCGGGTGCAACATTCCAGACGCTTTACTAACACTCTCCCCACTTGAAAAGTCAGTGCCTTTAACCTCCTGTTTGGCCCAGTTTGCAATTTCTGTGGAAGATGAACAGGAATAGCGAGAACCAATGAGAGGCTACCTGGAGGTGTCTGGACGGGCAAATTTAACTCTCATTTCCCACCAGGAAGAGGAAATAACCAAAGGCTCAGCGTGCCGTGCCGGAACCAGATTAGGGCCTGAAGCCATCCTGCGGTGTTGCGGCCAGCTCAAAAGAAAGCGAGTTGAAGAAAGGAGCTCAGGGGCACTGTAATTCACAAACCTGCAGAGTTATAAATGACAGCTATCGTCCAAAAATAGACTGAAGTAAGGCTGCCAAGAGGACTTGAAAGCGGGGCAGAATTGCAGGAAACCGATTTCAGGAGGTAGACTGGAATTGCATTGAAAGCATAGGAAAAGAGGCAGAACGTCCACAATGATGCACTTGGCCAAAAAGGGCGTATGCGTTTTTTCCTGTATATATTCAGGAAAAAACGCATACGCCCTTTTTGGCCAACCAAGCAAGCTTGCAAAGGAAATCTGCACTACAATGAAGTCTCACTTCCCCCCGGTCAAAAGGGCCATCTGAAAAAAGTGTAAAATCCAGAAAGGCAGGACAGGCCATGGAGAACTGGGAGCCTTGTTATGCTGAAGGGCGGGATGTAAATTGCCAACAAACACTCGGGAGAAGTGTATGGTGTTTCCTGAAACATCTAAAAAACAAAGCAACAGAGCCTAGGGCACTTCCACTTATGGTCCTATAGCTTAGGGAATTTAAAATCAAAAAGACACAGCCACCCCAAAGTTTGGAACGGCTCTGTTTACAAGAACCTCGTTTACAGTACAAGTTCAACATCGCAGAAATTGAAAAATGGATAAAGAAGTTGTGGTATTTACTTACAAAGCAATATCACTCAGCAATGAAATCTGTGTCATCAGGCCCTTAGCAGCACAATGAGTGGATTCAAGTATGATGATTCTAACTGAAATAAGTCACACAGAAAAAGAAACATCATAAGATATCAGTAATACACGGAATGTAAACTTGGCTACACAGGAACTGAATTACAGAACAGAACAGGGTCTCAAATTTAGAAAACCAACTTATGCTTGCTTAAGGGGAAAGGTGAGTTGGGGTGCTGCATAAAACCAGAGATTGAAATGAGCACAGATAAAGTTCCTTAAGCCAAATATGGAATAGACAAGAGCTACTCCTTGCTCAACGAAATGGACTCAACACCGCATATTAAACGCCTAAGAATGTACCTGACTAGTAAGTATCTTAAAACCTATGGATTGCTATGTCTCCGAAAGAGAATCAAGCATGTGTACAGGGGCATAAACGCAGCAGTGATAGGATTGGAGAGGTTCGGTGAGCAAATGAAGACCCTTTGAAGTCATATTGCATGGTACCCATTCCACGGGTTTCAACTACCCAGGTTTAAGGTATTCTTCCTTCAGCTAAAACATGCATGTGGAACCCAAGTATGATCAACCATGTGAACGGGAGACGTGTTCAAATATGTCTCAGTTTTCCTCCCCTGGTACTCGGGTGCAACATTCCAGACGCTTTACTAACACTCTCCTCACTTGGAAAGTCAGCGCTTTTAACCTCCTGTTTGTCCCAGTTTGCAATTTCTGCGGAAGATGAACAGGAATAGCGAGAACCAATGAGAGACTAGCTGGAGGTGTCTGGACGGGCAAATTTAACTCTCATTTCCCACCAGGAAGAGGAAATAACCAAAGGCTCAGCATCCGTGCCGGAACCAGATTAGGGCCTGAAGCCATCCTGCGGTGTTGCGGCCAGGTCACAAGAAAGCGAGTTGAAGAAAGGAGCTCAGGGGCACTGTAATTCACAAACCTGCAGAGTTATAAATGACAGCTATCGTCCAAAAATAGACTGAAGTAAGGCTGCCAAGAGGACTTGAAAGCGGGGCAGAATTGCAGGAAACCGATTTCAGGAGGTAGACTGGAATTGCATTGAAAGCATAGGAAAAGAGGCAGAACGTCCACAATGATGCACTTGGCCAAAAAGGGCGTATGCGTTTTTTCCTGAATATATTCAGGAAAAAACGCATACGCCCTTTTTGGCCAACCAAGCAAGCTTGCAAAGGAAATCTGCACTACAATGAAGTCTCACTTCCCCCCGGTCAAAAGGGCCATCTGAAAAAAGTGTAAAATCCAGAAAGGCAGGACAGGCCATGGAGAACTGGGAGCCTTGTTATGCTGATGGGTGGGATGTAAATTGCCAACAACCACTCGGGAGAAGTGTATGGTGTTTCCTGAAACATCTAAAAAACAAAGCAACAGAGCCTAGGGCACTTCCACTTATGGTCCTATAGCTTAGGGAATTTAAAATCAAAAAGACACAGCCACCCCAAAGTTTGGAACGGCTCTGTTTACAAGGACCTCGTTTACAGTACAAGTTCAACATCGCAGAAATTGAAAAATGGATAAAGAAGTTGTGGTATTTACTTACAAAGCAATATCACTCAGCAATGAAATCTGTGTCATCAGGCCCTTAGCAGCACAATGAGTGGATTCAGGTATGATGATTCTAACTGAAATAAGTCACACAGAAAAAGAAACATCATAAGATATCAGTAATACACGGAATGTAAACTTGGCTACACAGGAACTGAATTACAGAACAGAACAGGGTCTCAAATTTAGAAAACCAACTTATGCTTGCTTAAGGGGAAAGGTGAGTTGGGGTGTTGCATAAAACCAGAGATTGAAATGAGCACAGATAAAGTTCCTTAAGCCAAATATGGAATAGACAAGAGCTACTCCTTGCTCAACGAAATGGACTCAACACCGCATATTAAACGCCTAAGAATGTACCTGACTAGTAAGTATCTTAAAACCTATGGATTGCTATGTCTCCGAAACAGAATCAAGCATGTGTACAGGGGCATAAACGCAGCAGTGATAGGATTGGAGAGGTTCGGTGAGCAAATGAAGACCCTTTGAAGTCATATTGCATGCTACCCATTCCACGGGTTTCAACTACCCAGGTTTAAGGTATTCTTCCTTCAGCTAAAACATGCATGTGGAACCCAAGTATGATCAACCATGTGAACGGGAGACGTGTTCAAATATGTCTCAGTTTTCCTCCCCTGGTACTCTGGTGCAACATTCCAGGCGCTTTACTAACACTCTCCCAACTTGGAAAGTCAGCGCCTTTAACCTCCTGTTTGGCCCAGTTTGCAATTTCTGCGGAAGATGAACAGGAATAGCGAGAACCAATGAGAGACTAGCTGGAGGTGTCTGGACGGGCAAATTTAACTCTCATTTCCCACCAGGAAGAGGAAATAACCAAAGGCTCAGCTTGCCGTGCCGGAACCAGATTAGGGCCTGAAGACATCCTGCGGTGTTGCGGCCAGGTCACAAGAAAGCGAGTTGAAGAAAGGAGCTCAGGGGCACTGTAATTCACAAACCTGCAGAGTTATAAATGACAGCTATCGTCCAAAAATAGACTGAAGTAAGGCTGCCAAGAGGACTTGAAAGCGGGGCAGAATTGCAGGAAACCGATTTCAGGAGGTAGACTGGAATTGCATTGCAAGCATAGGAAAAGAGGCAGAACGTCCACAATGATGCACTTGGCCAAAAAGGGCGTATGCGTTTTTTCCTGAATATATTCAGGAAAAAACGCATACGCCCTTTTTGGCCAACCAAGCAAGCTTGCAAAGGAAATCTGCACTACAATGAAGTCTCACTTCCCCCCGGTCAAAAGGGCCATCTGAAAAAAGTGTAAAATCCAGAAAGGCAGGACAGGCCATGGAGAACTGGGAGCCTTGTTATGCTGATGGGCGGGATGTAAATTGCCAACAACCACTCGGGAGAAGTGTATGGTGTTTCCTGAAACATCTAAAAAACAAAGCAACAGAGCCTAGGGCACTTCCACTTATGGTCCTATAGCTTAGGGAAATTAAAATCAAAAAGACACAGCCACCCCAAAGTTTGGGACGCCTCTGTTTACAAGAACCTCGTTTACAGTACAAGTTCAACATCGCAGAAAGTGAAAAATGGATAAAGAAGTTGTGGTATTCAATTACAAAGCAATATCACTCAGCAATGAAATCTATGACATCAGGCCCTTAGCAGCACAATGAGTGGATTCAGGTATGATGATTCTAACTGAAATAAGTCACACAGAAAAAGAAACATCATAAGATATCAGTAATACACGGAATGGAAACTTGGCTACACAGGAACTGAATTACAGAACAGAACAGGGTCTCAAATTTAGAAAACCAACTTATGCTTGCTTAAGGGTAAAGGTGAGTTGGGGTGCTGCATAAAACCAGAGATTGAAATGAGCACAGATAAAGTTCCTTAAGCCAAATATGGAATAGACAAGAGCTACTCCTTGCTCAACGAAATGGACTCAACACCGCATATTAAACGCCTAAGAATGTACCTGACTAGCAAGTATCTTAAAACCTATGGATTGCTATGTCTCCGAAAGAGAATCAAGCATGTGTACAGGGGCATAAACGCAGCAGTGATAGGATTGGAGAGGTTCGGTGAGCAAATGAAGACCCTTTGAAGGCATATTGCATGGTACCCATTCCACGGGTTTCAACTACCCAGGTTTAAGGTATTCTTCCTTCAGCTAAAACATGCATGTGGAACCTAGAGTATGATCAACCATGTGATCGGGAGACGTGTTCAAATATGTCTCAGTTTTCGTACCCTGGTACTCGGGTGCAACATTCCAGACGCTTTACTAACACTCTCCCCACTTGGAGAGTCAGTCCCTTTAACCTCCTGTTTGACCCAGTTTGCAATTTCTGCGGAAGATGAACAGGAATAGCGAGAACCAATGAGAGACTAGCTGGAGGTGTCTGGACGGGCAAATTTAACTCTCATTTCCCACCAGGAAGAGGAATTAACCAAAGGCTCAGCGTGCCGTGCCGGAACCAGATTAGGGCCTGAAGCCATCCTGCGGTGTTGCGGTCAGCTCAAAAGAAAGCGAGTTGAAGAAAGGAGCTCAGGGGCACTGTAATTCACAAACCTGCAGAGTTATAAATGACAGCTATCGTCCAAAAATAGACTGAAGTAAGGCTGCCAAGAGGACTTGAAAGCGGGGCAGAATTGCAGGAAACCGATTTCAGGAGGTAGACTGGAATTGCATTGAAAGCATAGGAAAAGAGGCAGAACGTCCACAATGATGCACTTGGCCAAAAAGGGCGTATGCGTTTTTTCCTGAATATATTCAGGAAAAAACGCATACGCCCTTTTTGGCCAACCAAGCAAGCTTGCAAAGGAAATCTGCACTACAATGAAGTCTCACTTCCCCCTGGTCAAAAGGGCCATCTGAAAAAAGTGTAAAATCCAGAAAGGCAGGACAGGCCATGGAGAACTGGGAGCCTTGTTATGCTGATGGGCGGGATGTAAATTGCCAACAACCACTGGGGAGAAGTGTATGGTGTTTCCTGAAACATCTAAAAAACAAAGCAACAGAGCCTAGGGCACTTCCACTTATGGTCCTATAGCTTAGGGAATTTAAAATCAAAAAGACACAGCCACCCCAAAGTTTGGAACGGCTCTGTTTACAAGAACCTCGTTTACAGTACAAGTTCAACATCGCAGAAATTGAAAAATGGATAAAGAAGTTGTGGTATTTACTTACAAAGCAATATCACTCAGCAATGAAATCTGTGTCATCAGGCCCTTAGCAGCACAATGAGTGGATTCAGGTATGATGATTCTAACTGAAATAAGTCACACAGAAAAAGAAACATCATAAGATATCAGTAATACACGGAATGTAAACTTGGCTACACAGGAACTGAATTACAGAACAGAACAGGGTCTCAAATTTAGAAAACCAACTTATGCTTGCTTAAGGGGAAAGGTGAGTTGGGGTGCTGCATAAAACCAGAGATTGAAATGAGCACAGATAAAGTTCCTTAAGCCAAATATGGAATAGACAAGAGCTACTCCTTGCTCAACGAAATGGACTCAACACCGCATATTAAACGCCTAAGAATGTACCTGACTAGTAAGTATCTTAAAACCTATGGATTGCTATGTCTCCGAAAGAGAATCAAGCATGTGTACAGGGGCATAAACGCAGCAGTGATAGGATTGGAGAGGTTCGGTGAGCAAATGAAGACCCTTTGAAGTCATATTGCATGGTACCCATTCCACGGGTTTCAACTACCCAGGTTTAAGGTATTCTTCCTTCAGCTAAAACATGCATGTGGAACCCAAGTATGATCAACCATGTGAACGGGAGACGTGTTCAAATATGTCTCAGTTTTCCTCCCCTGGTACTCGGGTGCAACATTCCAGACGCTTTACTAACACTCTCCTCACTTGGAAAGTCAGCGCCTTTAACCTCCTGTTTGTCCCAGTTTGCAATTTCTGCGGAAGATGAACAGGAATAGCGAGAACCAATGAGAGACTAGCTGGAGGTGTCTGGACGGGCAAATTTAACTCTCATTTCCCACCAGGAAGAGGAAATAACCAAAGGCTCAGCATCCGTGCCGGAACCAGATTAGGGCCTGAAGCCATCCTGCGGTGTTGCGGCCAGGTCACAAGAAAGCGAGTTGAAGAAAGGAGCTCAGGGGCACTGTAATTCACAAACCTGCAGAGTTATAAATGACAGCTATCGTCCAAAAATAGACTGAAGTAAGGCTGCCAAGAGGACTTGAAAGCGGGGCAGAATTGCAGGAAACCGATTTCAGGAGGTAGACTGGAATTGCATTGAAAGCATAGGAAAAGAGGCAGAACGTCCACAATGATGCACTTGGCCAAAAAGGGCGTATGCGTTTTTTCCTGAATATATTCAGGAAAAAACGCATACGCCCTTTTTGGCCAACCAAGCAAGCTTGCAAAGGAAATCTGCACTACAATGAAGTCTCACTTCCCCCCGGTCAAAAGGGCCATCTGAAAAAAGTGTAAAATCCAGAAAGGCAGGACAGGCCATGGAGAACTGGGAGCCTTGTTATGCTGATGGGTGGGATGTAAATTGCCAACAACCACTCGGGAGAAGTGTATGGTGTTTCCTGAAACATCTAAAAAACAAAGCAACAGAGCCTAGGGCACTTCCACTTATGGTCCTATAGCTTAGGGAATTTAAAATCAAAAAGACACAGCCACCCCAAAGTTTGGAACGGCTCTGTTTACAAGGACCTCGTTTACAGTACAAGTTCAACATCGCAGAAATTGAAAAATGGATAAAGAAGTTGTGGTATTTACTTACAAAGCAATATCACTCAGCAATGAAATCTGTGTCATCAGGCCCTTAGCAGCACAATGAGTGGATTCAGGTATGATGATTCTAACTGAAATAAGTCACACAGAAAAAGAAACATCATAAGATATCAGTAATACACGGAATGTAAACTTGGCTACACAGGAACTGAATTACAGAACAGAACAGGGTCTCAAATTTAGAAAACCAACTTATGCTTGCTTAAGGGGAAAGGTGAGTTGGGGTGTTGCATAAAACCAGAGATTGAAATGAGCACAGATAAAGTTCCTTAAGCCAAATATGGAATAGACAAGAGCTACTCCTTGCTCAACGAAATGGACTCAACACCGCATATTAAACGCCTAAGAATGTACCTGACTAGTAAGTATCTTAAAACCTATGGATTGCTATGTCTCCGAAAGAGAATCAAGCATGTGTACAGGGGCATAAACGCAGCAGTGATAGGATTGGAGAGGTTCGGTGAGCAAATGAAGACCCTTTGAAGTCATATTGCATGGTACCCATTCCACGGGTTTCAAATACACAGGTTTAAGGTATTCTTCCTTCAGCTGAAACATGCATGTGGAACCCAAGTATGATCAACCATGTGAACGGGAGACGTGTTCAAATATGTCTCAGTTTTCCTCCCCTGGTACTCTGGTGCAACATTCCAGGCGCTTTACTAACACTCTCCCAACTTGGAAAGTCAGCGCCTTTAACCTCCTGTTTGGCCCAGTTTGCAATTTCTGCGGAAGATGAACAGGAATAGCGAGAACCAATGAGAGACTAGCTGGAGGTGTCTGGACGGGCAAATTTAACTCTCATTTCCCACCAGGAAGAGGAAATAACCAAAGGCTCAGCTTGCCGTGCCGGAACCAGATTAGGGCCTGAAGACATCCTGCGGTGTTGCGGCCAGGTCACAAGAAAGCGAGTTGAAGAAAGGAGCTCAGGGGCACTGTAATTCACAAACCTGCAGAGTTATAAATGACAGCTATCGTCCAAAAATAGACTGAAGTAAGGCTGCCAAGAGGACTTGAAAGCGGGGCAGAATTGCAGGAAACCGATTTCAGGAGGTAGACTGGAATTGCATTGCAAGCATAGGAAAAGAGGCAGAACGTCCACAATGATGCACTTGGCCAAAAAGGGCGTATGCGTTTTTTCCTGAATATATTCAGGAAAAAACGCATACGCCCTTTTTGGCCAACCAAGCAAGCTTGCAAAGGAAATCTGCACTACAATGAAGTCTCACTTCCCCCCGGTCAAAAGGGCCATCTGAAAAAAGTGTAAAATCCAGAAAGGCAGGACAGGCCATGGAGAACTGGGAGCCTTGTTATGCTGATGGGCGGGATGTAAATTGCCAACAACCACTCGGGAGAAGTGTATGGTGTTTCCTGAAACATCTAAAAAACAAAGCAACAGAGCCTAGGGCACTTCCACTTATGGTCCTATAGCTTAGGGAAATTAAAATCAAAAAGACACAGCCACCCCAAAGTTTGGGACGCCTCTGTTTACAAGAACCTCGTTTACAGTACAAGTTCAACATCGCAGAAAGTGAAAAATGGATAAAGAAGTTGTGGTATTCAATTACAAAGCAATATCACTCAGCAATGAAATCTGTGTCATCAGGCCCTTAGCAGCACAATGAGTGGATTCAGGTACGATGATTCTAACTGAAATAAGTCACACAGAAAAAGAAACATCATAAGATATCAGTAATACACGGAATGGAAACTTGGCTACACAGGAACTGAATTACAGAACAGAACAGGGTCTCAAATTTAGAAAACCAACTTATGCTTGCTTAAGGGTAAAGGTGAGTTGGGGTGCTGCATAAAACCAGAGATTGAAATGAGCACAGATAAAGTTCCTTAAGCCAAATATGGAATAGACAAGAGCTACTCCTTGCTCAACGAAATGGACTCAACACCGCATATTAAACGCCTAAGAATGTACCGGACTAGCAAGTATCTTAAAACCTATGGATTGCTATGTCTCCGAAACAGAATCAAGCATGTGTACAGGGGCATAAACGCAGCAGTGATAGGATTGGAGAGGTTCGGTGAGCAAATGAAGACCCTTTGAAGGCATATTGCATGGTACCCATTCCACGGGTTTCAACTACCCAGGTTTAAGGTATTCTTCCTTCAGCTAAAACATGCATGTGGAACCTAGAGTATGATCAACCATGTGATCGGGAGACGTGTTCAAATATGTCTCAGTTTTCGTACCCTGGTACTCGGGTGCAACATTCCAGACGCTTTACTAACACTCTCCCCACTTGGAGAGTCAGTCCCTTTAACCTCCTGTTTGGCCCAGTTTGCAATTTCTGTGGAAGATGAACAGGAATAGCGAGAACCAATGAGAGACTAGCTGGAGGTGTCTGGACGGGCAAATTTAACTCTCATTTCCCACCAGGAAGAGGAATTAACCAAAGGCTCAGCGTGCCGGGCCGGAACCAGATTAGGGCCTGAAGCCATCCTGCGGTGTTGCGGTCAGCTCAAAAGAAAGCGAGTTGAAGAAAGGAGCTCAGGGGCACTGTAATTCACAAACCTGCAGAGTTATAAATGACAGCTATCGTCCAAAAATAGACTGAAGTAAGGCTGCCAAGAGGACTTGAAAGCGGGGCAGAATTGCAGGAAACCGATTTCAGGAGGTAGACTGGAATTGCATTGAAAGCATAGGAAAAGAGGCAGAACGTCCACAATGATGCACTTGGCCAAAAAGGGCGTATGCGTTTTTTCCTGAATATATTCAGGAAAAAACGCATACGCCCTTTTTGGCCAACCAAGCAAGCTTGCAAAGGAAATCTGCACTACAATGAAGTCTCACTTCCCCCTGGTCAAAAGGGCCATCTGAAAAAAGTGTAAAATCCAGAAAGGCAGGACAGGCCATGGAGAACTGGGAGCCTTGTTATGCTGATGGGCGGGATGTAAATTGCCAACAACCACTCGGGAGAAGTGTATGGTGTTTCCTGAAACATCTAAAAAACAAAGCAACAGAGCCTAGGGCACTTCCACTTATGGTCCTATAGCTTAGGGAATTTAAAATCAAAAAGACACAGCCACCCCAAAGTTTGGAACGGCTCTGTTTACAAGAACCTCGTTTACAGTACAAGTTCAACATCGCAGAAATTGAAAAATGGATAAAGAAGTTGTGGTATTTACTTACAAAGCAATATCACTCAGCAATGAAATCTGTGTCATCAGGCCCTTAGCAGCACAATGAGTGGATTCAGGTATGATGATTCTAACTGAAATAAGTCACACAGAAAAAGAAACATCATAAGATATCAGTAATACACGGAATGTAAACTTGGCTACACAGGAACTGAATTACAGAACAGAACAGGGTCTCAAATTTAGAAAACCAACTTATGCTTGCTTAAGGGGAAAGGTGAGTTGGGGTGCTGCATAAAACCAGAGATTGAAATGAGCACAGATAAAGTTCCTTAAGCCAAATATGGAATAGACAAGAGCTACTCCTTGCTCAACGAAATGGACTCAACACCGCATATTAAACGCCTAAGAATGTACCTGACTAGTAAGTATCTTAAAACCTATGGATTGCTATGTCTCCGAAAGAGAATCAAGCATGTGTACAGGGGCATAAACGCAGCAGTGATAGGATTGGAGAGGTTCGGTGAGCAAATGAAGACCCTTTGAAGTCATATTGCATGGTACCCATTCCACGGGTTTCAACTACCCAGGTTTTAGGTATTCTTCCTTAAGCTAAAACATGCATGTGGAACCCAAGTATGATCAACAATGTGATCGGGAGACGTGTTCAAATATGTCTCAGTTTTCCTCCCCTGGTACTCGGGTGCAACATTCCAGACGCTTTACTAACACTCTCCCCACTTGGAAAGTCAGCGCCTTTAACCTCCTGTTTGGCCCAGTTTGCAATTTCTGCGGAAGATGAACAGGAATAGCGAGAACCAATGAGAGACTAGCTGGAGGTGTCTGGACGGGCAAATTTAACTCTCATTTCCCACCAGGAAGAGGAATTAACCAAAGGCTCAGCGTGCCGGGCCGGAACCAGATTAGGGCCTGAAGCCATCCTGCGGTGTTGCGGCCAGCTCAAAAGAAAGCGAGTTGAAGAAAGGAGCTCAGGGGCACTGTAATTCACAAACCTGCAGAGTTATAAATGACAGCTATCGTCCAAAAATAGACTGAAGTAAGGCTGCCAAGAGGACTTGAAAGCGGGGCAGAATTGCAGGAAACCGATTTCAGGAGGTAGACTGGAATTGCATTGAAAGCATAGGAAAAGAGGCAGAACGTCCACAATGATGCACTTGGCCAAAAAGGGCGTATGCGTTTTTTCCTGAATATATTCAGGAAAAAACGCATACGCCCTTTTTGGCCAACCAAGCAAGCTTGCAAAGGAAATCTGCACTACAATGAAGTCTCACTTCCCCCCGGTCAAAAGGGCCATCTGAAAAAAGTGTAAAATCCAGAAAGGCAGGACAGGCCATGGAGAACTGGGAGCCTTGTTATGCTGAAGGGCGGGATGTAAATTGCCAACAACCACTCGGGAGAAGTGTATGGTGTTTCCTGAAACATCTAAAAAACAAAGCAACAGAGCCTAGGGCACTTCCACTTATGGTCCTATAGCTTAGGGAATTTAAAATCAAAAAGACACAGCCACCCCAAAGTTTGGAACGGCTCTGTTTACAAGAACCTCGTTTACAGTACAAGTTCAACATCGCAGAAAGTGAAAAATGGATAAAAAAGTTGTGGTATTTACTTACAAAGCAATATCACTCAGCAATGAAATCTGTGTCACCAGGACCTTAGCAGCACAATGAGTGGATTCAGGTACGATGATTCTAACTGAAATAAGTCACACAGAAAAAGAAACATCATAAGATATCACTAATACACGGAATGTAAACTTGGCTACACAGGAACTGAATTACAGAACAGAACGGGTTCTCAAATTTAGAAAACCAACTTATGCTTGCTTAAGGGTAAAGGTGAGTTGGGGTGCTGCATAAAACCAGAGATTGAAATGAGCACAGATAAAGTTCCTTAAGCCAAATATGGAATAGACAAGAGCTACTCCTTGTTCAACGAAATGGACTCAACACCGCATATTAAATGCCTAAGAATGTACCTGACTAGTAAGTATCTTAAAACCTATGGATTGCTATGTCTCCGAAACAGAATCAAGCATGTGTACAGGGGCATAAACGCAGCAGTGATAGGATTGGAGAGGTTCGGTGAGCAAATGAAGACCCTTTGAAGTCATATTGCATGGTACCCATTCCACGGGTTTCAACTACCCAGGTTTAAGGTATTCTTCCTTCAGCTAAAACATGCATGTGGAACCTAGAGTATGATCAACCATGTGATCGGGAGACGTGTTCAAATATGTCTCAGTTTTTGTACCCTGGTACTCGGGTGCAACATTCCAGACGCTTTACTAACACTCTCCCCACTTGGAGAGTCAGTCCCTTTAACCTCCTGTTTGGCCCAGTTTGCAATTTCTGTGGAAGATGAACAGGAATAGCGAGAACCAATGAGAGACTAGCTGGAGGTGTCTGGATGGGCAAATTTAACTCTCATTTCCCACCAGGAAGAGGAATTAACCAAAGGCTCAGCGTGCCATGCCAGAACCAGATTAGGGCCTGAAGACATCCTGCGGTGTTGCGGCCAGGTCACAAGAAAGTGAGTTGAAGAAAGGAGCTCAGGGGCACTGTAATTCACAAACCTGCAGAGTTATAAATGACAGCTATCGTCCAAAAATAGACTGAAGTAAGGCTGCCAAGAGGACTTGAAAGCGGGGCAGAATTGCAGGAAACCGATTTCAGGAGGTAGACTGGAATTGCATTGCAAGCATAGGAAAAGAGGCAGAACGTCCACAATGATGCACTTGGCCAAAAAGGGCGTATGCGTTTTTTCCTGAATATATTCAGGAAAAAACGCATACGCCCTTTTTGGCCAACCAAGCAAGCTTGCAAAGGAAATCTGCACTACAATGAAGTCTCACTTCCCCCCGGTCAAAAGGGCCATCTGAAAAAAGTGTAAAATCCAGAAAGGCAGGACAGGCCATGGAGAACTGGGAGCCTTGTTATGCTGATGGGCGGGATGTAAATTGCCAACAACCACTTGGGAGAAGTGTATGGTGTTTCCTGAAACATCTAAAAAACAAAGCAACAGAGCCTAGGGCACTTCCACTTATGGTCCTATAGCTTAGGGAATTTAAAATCAAAAAGACACAGCCACCCCAAAGTTTGGAACGGCTCTGTTTACAAGAACCTCGTTTACAGTACAAGTTCAACATCGCAGAAATTGAAAAATGGATAAAGAAGTTGTGGTATTTACTTACAAAGCAATATCACTCAGCAATGAAATCTGTGTCATCAGGCCCTTAGCAGCACAATGAGTGGATTCAGGTATGATGATTCTAACTGAAATAAGTCACACAGAAAAAGAAACATCATAAGATATCAGTAATACACGGAATGTAAACTTGGCTACACAGGAACTGAATTACAGAACAGAACAGGGTCTCAAATTTAGAAAACCAACTTATGCTTGCTTAAGGGTAAAGGTGAGTTGGGGTGCTGCATAAAACCAGAGATTGAAATGAGCACAGATAAAGTTCCTTAAGCCAAATATGGAATAGACAAGAGCTACTCCTTGCTCAACGAAATGGACTCAACACCGCATATTAAACGCCTAAGAATGTACCTGACTAGTAAGTATCTTAAAACCTATGGATTGCTATGTCTCCGAAAGAGAATCAAGCATGTGTACAGGGGCATAAACGCAGCAGTGATAGGATTGGAGAGGTTCGGTGAGCAAATGAAGACCCTTTGAAGTCATATTGCATGGTACCCATTCCACGGGTTTCAACTACCCAGGTTTTAGGTATTCTTCCTTCAGCTAAAACATGCATGTGGAACCCAAGTATGATCAACCATGTGAACGGGAGACGTGTTCAAATATGTCTCAGTTTTCCTCCCCTGGTACTCGGGTGCAACATTCCAGACGCTTTACTAACACTCTCCCCACTTGGAAAGTCAGCGCCTTTAACCTCCTGTTTGTCCCAGTTTGCAATTTCTGCGGAAGATGAACAGGAATAGCGAGAACCAATGAGAGGCTAGCTGGAGGTGTCTGGACGGGCAAATTTAACTCTCATTTCCCACCAGGAAGAGGAAATAACCAAAGGCTCAGCGTGCCGTGCCGGAACCACATTAGGGCCTGAAGCCATCCTGCGGTGTTGCGGCCAGCTCAAAAGAAAGCGAGTTGAAGAAAGGAGCTCAGGGGCACTGTAATTCACAAACCTGCAGAGTTATAAATGACAGCTATCGTCCAAAAATAGACTGAAGTAAGGCTGCCAAGAGGACTTGAAAGCGGGGCAGAATTGCAGGAAACCGATTTCAGGAGGTAGACTGGAATTGCATTGAAAGCATAGGAAAAGAGGCAGAACGTCCACAATGATGCACTTGGCCAAAAAGGGCGTATGCGTTTTTTCCTGAATATATTGAGGAAAAAAGGCATACGCACTTTTTGGCCAACCAAGCAAGCTTGCAAAGGAAATCTGCACTACAATGAAGTCTCACTTCCCCCCGGTCAAAAGGGCCATCTGAAAAAAGTGTAAAATCCAGAAAGGCAGGACAGGCCATGGAGAACTGGGAGCCTTGTTATGCTGAAGGGCGGGATGTAAATTGCCAACAAACACTCGGGAGAAGTGTATGGTGTTTCCTGAAACATCTAAAAAACAAAGCAACAGAGCCTAGGGCACTTCCACTTATGGTCCTATAGCTTAGGGAATTTAAAATCAAAAAGACACAGCCACCCCAAAGTTTCGAACGGCTCTGTTTACAAGAACCTCGTTTACAGTAGAAGTTCAACATCGCAGAAAGTGAAAAATGGATAAAGAACTTGTGGTACTTACGTACAATGCAGTATCACTCAGCAATGAAATCTATGTCATCAGGCCCTTAGCAGCACAATGAGTGGATTCAGGTACGATGATTCTAACTGAAATAAGTCACACAGAAAAAGAAACATCATAAGATATCACTAATACACGGAATGGAAACTTGGCTACACAGGAACTGAATTACAGAACAGAACAGGGTCTCAAATTTAGAAAACCAACTTATGCTTGCTTAAGGGTAAAGGTGAGTTGGGGTGCTGCATAAAACCAGAGATTGAAATGAGCACAGATAAAGTTCCTTAAGCCAAATATGGAATAGACAAGAGCTACTCCTTGCTCAACGAAATGGACTCAACACCGCATATTAAATGCCTAAGAATGTACCTGACTAGTAAGTATCTTAGAACCTATGGATTGCTATGTCTCCGAAAGAGAATCAAGCATGTGTACAGGGGCATAAACGCAGCAGTGATAGGATTGGAGAGGTTCGGTGAGCAAATGAAGACCCTTTGAAGTCATATTGCATGGTACCCATTCCACGGGTTTCAACTACCCAGGTTTAAGGTATTCTTCCTTCAGCTAAAACATGCATGTGGAACCTAGAGTATGATCAACCATGTCATCGGGAGACGTGTTCAAATATGTCTCAGTTTTCGTACCCTGGTACTCGGGTGCAACATTCCAGACGCTTTACTAACACTCTCCCCACTTGGAGAGTCAGTCCCTTTAACCTCCTGTTTGGCCCAGTTTGCAATTTCTGCGGAAGATGAACAGGAATAGCGAGAACCAATGAGAGACTAGCTGGAGGTGTCTGGATGGGCAAATTTAACTCTCATTTCCCACCAGGAAGAGGAAATAACCAAAGGCTCAGCGTGCCGTGCCAGAACCAGATTAGGGCCTGAAGACATCCTGCGGTGTTGCGGCCAGGTCACAAGAAAGCGAGTTGAAGAAAGGAGCTCAGGGGCACTGTAATTCACAAACCTGCAGAGTTATAAATGACAGCTATCGTCCAAAAATAGACTGAAGTAAGGCTGCCAAGAGGACTTGAAAGCGGGGCAGAATTGCAGGAAACCGATTTCAGGAGGTAGACTGGAATTGCATTGCAAGCATAGGAAAAGAGGCAGAACGTCCACAATGATGCACTTGGCCAAAAAGGGCGTATGCGTTTTTTCCTGAATATATTCAGGAAAAAACGCATACGCCCTTTTTGGCCAACCAAGCAAGCTTGCAAAGGAAATCTGCACTACAATGAAGTCTCACTTCCCCCCGGTCAAAAGGGCCATCTGAAAAAAGTGTAAAATCCAGAAAGGCAGGACAGGCCATGGAGAACTGGGAGCCTTGTTATGCTGATGGGCGGGATGTAAATTGCCAACAACCACTCGGGAGAAGTGTATGGTGTTTCCTGAAACATCTAAAAAACAAAGCAACAGAGCCTAGGGCACTTCCACTTATGGTCCTATAGCTTAGGGAATTTAAAATCAAAAAGACACAGCCACCCCAAAGTTTGGAACGGCTCTGTTTACAAGAACCTCGTTTACAGTACAAGTTCAACATCGCAGAAATTGAAAAATGGATAAAGAAGTTGTGGTATTCACTTAAAAAGCAATATCACTCAGCAATGAAATCTATGTCATCAGGCCCTTAGCAGCACAATGAGTGGATTCAGGTATGATGATTCTAACTGAAATAAGTCACACAGAAAAAGAAACATCATAAGATATCAGTAATACACGGAATGGAAACTTGGCTACACAGGAACTGAATTACAGAACAGAACAGGGTCTCAAATTTAGAAAACCAACTTATGCTTGCTTAAGGGGAAAGGTGAGTTGGGGTGCTGCATAAAACCAGAGATTGAAATGAGCACAGATAAAGTTCCTTAAGCCAAATATGGAATAGACAAGAGCTACTCCTTGCTCAACGAAATGGACTCAACACCGCATATTAAACGCCTAAGAATGTACCTGACTAGTAAGTATCTTAAAACCTATGGATTGCTATGTCTCCGAAAGAGAATCAAGCATGTGTACAGGGGCATAAACGCAGCAGTGATAGGATTGGAGAGATTCGGTGAGGAAATGAAGACCCATTGAAGTCATATTGCATGGTACCCATTCCACGGGTTTCAACTACCCAGGTTTTAGGTATTCTTCCTTCAGCTAAAACATGCATGTGGAACCCAGAGTATGATCAACCATGTGATCGGGAGACGTGTTCAAATATGTCTCAGTTTTCCTCCCCTGGTACTCGGGTGCAACATTCCAGATGCTTTACTAACACTCTTCCCACTTGGATAGTCAGTCCCTTTAACCTCCTGTTTGGCCCAGTTTGCAATTTCTGCGGAAGATGAACAGGAATAGCGAGAACCAATGAGAGACTAGCTGGAGGTGTCTGGACGGGCAAATTTAACTCTCATTTCCCACCAGGAAGAGGAAATAACCAAAGGCTCAGCGTGCCGTGCCGGAACCAGATTAGGGCCTGAAGCCATCCTGCGGTGTTGCGGCCAGCTCAAAAGAAAGCGAGTTGAAGAAAGGAGCTCAGGGGCACTGTAATTCACAAACCTGCAGAGTTATAAATGACAGCTATCGTCCAAAAATAGACTGAAGTAAGGCTGCCAAGAGGACTTGAAAGCGGGGCAGAATTGCAGGAAACCGATTTCAGGAGGTAGACTGGAATTGCATTGAAAGCATAGGAAAAGAGGCAGAACGTCCACAATGATGCACTTGGCCAAAAAGGGCGTATGCGTTTTTTCCTGAATATATTCAGGAAAAAACGCATACGCCCTTTTTGGCCAACCAAGCAAGCTTGCAAAGGAAATCTGCACTACAATGAAGTCTCACTTCCCCCTGGTCAAAAGGGCCATCTGAAAAAAGTGTAAAATCCAGAAAGGCAGGACAGGCCATGGAGAACTGGGAGCCTTGTTATGCTGAAGGGCGGGATGTAAATTGCCAACAAACACTCGGGAGAAGTGTATGGTGTTTCCTGAAACATCTAAAAAACAAAGCAACAGAGCCTAGGGCACTTCCACTTATGGTCCTATAGCTTAGGGAATTTAAAATCAAAAAGACACAGCCACCCCAAAGTTTGGAACGGCTCTGTTTACAAGAACCTCGTTTACAGTACAAGTTCAACATCGCAGAAAGTGAAAAATGGATAAAAAAGTTGTGGTATTTTCTTACAAAGCAATATCACTCAGCAATGAAATCTGTGTCATCAGGCCCTTAGCAGCACAATGAGTGGATTCAGGTATGATGATTCTAACTGAAATAAGTCACACAGAAAAAGAAACATCATAAGATATCAGTAATACACGGAATGTAAACTTGGCTACACAGGAACTGAATTACAGAACAGAACAGGGTCTCAAATTTAGAAAACCAACTTATGCTTGCTTAAGGGGAAAGGTGAGTTGGGGTGCTGCATAAAACCAGAGATTGAAATGAGCACAGATAAAGTTCCTTAAGCCAAATATGGAATAGACAAGAGCTACTCCTTGCTCAACGAAATGGACTCAACACCGCATATTAAACGCCTAAGAATGTACCTGACTAGTAAGTATCTTAAAACCTATGGATTGCTATGTCTCCGAAAGAGAATCAAGCATGTGTACAGGGGCATAAACGCAGCAGTGATAGGATTGGAGAGGTTCGGTGAGCAAATGAAGACCCTTTGAAGTCATATTGCATGGTACCCATTCCACGGGTTTCAACTACCCAGGTTTAAGGTATTCTTCCTTCAGCTAAAACATGCATGTGGGACCTAGAGTATGATCAACCATGTGATCGGGAGACGTGTTCAAATATGTCTCAGTTTTCGTACCCTGGTACTCGGGTGCAACATTCCAGACGCTTTACTAACACTCTCCCCACTTGGAGAGTCAGTCCCTTTAACCTCCTGTTTGGCCCAGTTTGCAATTTCTGTGGAAGATGAACAGGAATAGCGAGAACCAATGAGAGACTAGCTGGAGGTGTCTGGATGGGCAAATTTAACTCTCATTTCCCACCAGGAAGAGGAATTAACCAAAGGCTCAGCGTGCCGTGCCAGAACCAGATTAGGGCCTGAAGACATCCTGCGGTGTTGCGGCCAGGTCACAAGAAAGCGAGTTGAAGAAAGGAGCTCAGGGGCACTGTAATTCACAAACCTGCAGAGTTATAAATGACAGCTATCATCCAAAAATAGACTGAAGTAAGGCTGCCAAGAGGACTTGAAAGCGGGGCAGAATTGCAGGAAACCGATTTCAGGAGGTAGACTGGAATTGCATTGAAAGCATAGGAAAAGAGGCAGAACGTCCACAATGATGCACTTGGCCAAAAAGGGCGTATGCGTTTTTTCCTGAATATATTCAGGATAAAACGCATACGCCCTTTTTGGCCAACCAAGCAAGCTTGCAAAGGAAATCTGCACTACAATGAAGTCTCACTTCCCCCCGGTCAAAAGGGCCATCTGAAAAAAGTGTAAAATCCAGAAAGGCAGGACAGGCCATGGAGAACTGGGAGCCTTGTTATGCTGAAGGGCGGGATGTAAATTGCCAACAAACACTCGGGAGAAGTGTATGGTGTTTCCTGAAACATCTAAAAAACAAAGCAACAGAGCCTAGGGCACTTCCACTTATGGTCCTATAGCTTAGGGAATTTAAAATCAAAAAGACACAGCCACCCCAAAGTTTCGAACGGCTCTGTTTACAAGAACCTCGTTTACAGTAGAAGTTCAACATCGCAGAAAGTGAAAAATGGATAAAGAACTTGTGGTACTTACGTACAATGCAGTATCACTCAGCAATGAAATCTATGTCATCAGGCCCTTAGCAGCATAATGAGTGGATTCAGGTACGATGATTCTAACTGAAATAAGTCACACAGAAAAAGAAACATCATAAGATATCACTAATACACGGAATGTAAACTTGGCTACACAGGAACTGAATTACAGAACAGAACAGGGTCTCAAATTTAGAAAACCAACTTATGCTTGCTTAAGGGTAAAGGTGAGTTGGGGTGCTGCATAAAACCAGAGATTGAAATGAGCACAGATAAAGTTCCTTAAGCCAAATATGGAATAGACAAGAGCTACTCCTTGCTCAACGAAATGGACTCAACACCGCATATTAAACGCCTAAGAATGTACCTGACTAGTAAGTATCTTAAAACCTATGGATTGCTATGTCTCCGAAACAGAATCAAGCATGTGTACAGGGGCATAAACGCAGCAGTGATAGGATTGGAGAGGTTCGGTGAGCAAATGAAGACCCTTTGAAGTCATATTGCATGGTACCCATTCCACGGGTTTCAACTACCCAGGTTTTAGGTATTCTTCCTTCAGCTAAAACATGCATGTGGAACCCAAGTATGATCAACCATGTGAACGGGAGACGTGTTCAAATATGTCTCAGTTTTCGTACCCTGGTACTCGGGTGCAACATTCCAGACGCTTTACTAACACTCTCCCCACTTGGAAAGTCAGCGCCTTTAACCTCCTGTTTGTCCCAGTTTGCAATTTCTGCGGAAGATGAACAGGAATAGCGAGAACCAATGAGAGGCTAGCTGGAGGTGTCTGGACGGGCAAATTTAACTCTCATTTCCCACCAGGAAGAGGAAATAACCAAAGGCTCAGCGTGCCGTGCCGGAACCAGATTAGGGCCTGAAGCCATCCTGCGGTGTTGCGGCCAGCTCAAAAGAAAGCGAGTTGAAGAAAGGAGCTCAGGGGCACTGTAATTCACAAACCTGCAGAGTTATAAATGACAGCTATCGTCCAAAAATAGACTGAAGTAAGGCTGCCAAGAGGACTTGAAAGCGGGGCAGAATTGCAGGAAACCGATTTCAGGAGGTAGACTGGAATTGCATTGAAAGCATAGGAAAAGAGGCAGAACGTCCACAATGATGCACTTGGCCAAAAAGGGCGTATGCGTTTTTTCCTGAATATATTCAGGAAAAAACGCATACGCCCTTTTTGGCCAACCAAGCAAGCTTGCAAAGGAAATCTGCACTACAATGAAGTCTCACTTCCCCCCGGTCAAAAGGGCCATCTGAAAAAAGTGTAAAATCCAGAAAGGCAGGACAGGCCATGGAGAACTGGGAGCCTTGTTATGCTGAAGGGCGGGATGTAAATTGCCAACAAACACTCGGGAGAAGTGTATGGTGTTTCCTGAAACATCTAAAAAACAAAGCAACAGAGCCTAGGGCACTTCCACTTATGGTCCTATAGCTTAGGGAATTTAAAATCAAAAAGACACAGCCACCCCAAAGTTTGGAACGGCTCTGTTTACAAGAACCTCGTTTACAGTACAAGTTCAACATCGCAGAAATTGAAAAATGGATAAAGAAGTTGTGGTATTTACTTACAAAGCAATATCACTCAGCAATGAAATCTGTGTCATCAGGCCCTTAGCAGCACAATGAGTGGATTCAGGTACGATGATTCTAACTGAAATAAGTCACACAGAAAAAGAAACATCATAAGATATCAGTAATACACGGAATGTAAACTTGGCTACACAGGAACTGAATTACAGAACAGAACAGGGTCTCAAATTTAGAAAACCAACTTATGCTTGCTTAAGGGGAAAGGTGAGTTGGGGTGCTGCATAAAACCAGAGATTGAAATGAGCACAGATAAAGTTCCTTAAGCCAAATATGGAATAGACAAGAGCTACTCCTTGCTCAACGAAATGGACTCAACACCGCATATTAAACGCCTAAGAATGTACCTGACTTGTAAGTATCTTAAAACCTATGGATTGCTATGTCTCCGAAAGAGAATCAAGCATGTGTACAGGGGCATAAACGCAGCAGTGATAGGATTGGAGAGGTTCGGTGAGCAAATGAAGACCCTTTGAAGTCATATTGCATGGTACCCATTCCACGGGTTTCAACTACCCAGGTTTAAGGTATTCTTCCTTCAGCTAAAACATGCATGTGGGACCTAGAGTATGATCAACCATGTGATCGGGAGACGTGTTCAAATATGTCTCAGTTTTCGTACCCTGGTACTCGGGTGCAACATTCCAGACGCTTTACTAACACTCTCCCCACTTGGAGAGTCAGTCCCTTTAACCTCCTGTTTGGCCCAGTTTGCAATTTCTGTGGAAGATGAACAGGAATAGCGAGAACCAATGAGAGACTAGCTGGAGGTGTCTGGATGGGCAAATTTAACTCTCATTTCCCACCAGGAAGAGGAATTAACCAAAGGCTCAGCGTGCCGTGCCAGAACCAGATTAGGGCCTGAAGACATCCTGCGGTGTTGCGGCCAGGTCACAAGAAAGCGAGTTGAAGAAAGGAGCTCAGGGGCACTGTAATTCACAAACCTGCAGAGTTATAAATGACAGCTATCGTCCAAAAATAGACTGAAGTAAGGCTGCCAAGAGGACTTGAAAGCGGGGCAGAATTGCAGGAAACCGATTTCAGGAGGTAGACTGGAATTGCATTGAAAGCATAGGAAAAGAGGCAGAACGTCCACAATGATGCACTTGGCCAAAAAGGGCGTATGCGTTTTTTCCTGAATATATTCAGGATAAAACGCATACGCCCTTTTTGGCCAACCAAGCAAGCTTGCAAAGGAAATCTGCACTACAATGAAGTCTCACTTCCCCCCGGTCAAAAGGGCCATCTGAAAAAAGTGTAAAATCCAGAAAGGCAGGACAGGCCATGGAGAACTGGGAGCCTTGTTATGCTGAAGGGCGGGATGTAAATTGCCAACAAACACTCGGGAGAAGTGTATGGTGTTTCCTGAAACATCTAAAAAACAAAGCAACAGAGCCTAGGGCACTTCCACTTATGGTCCTATAGCTTAGGGAATTTAAAATCAAAAAGACACAGCCACCCCAAAGTTTCGAACGGCTCTGTTTACAAGAACCTCGTTTACAGTAGAAGTTCAACATCGCAGAAAGTGAAAAATGGATAAAGAACTTGTGGTACTTACGTACAATGCAGTATCACTCAGCAATGAAATCTATGTCATCAGGCCCGTAGCAGCATAATGAGTGGATTCAGGTACGATGATTCTAACTGAAATAAGTCACACAGAAAAAGAAACATCATAAGATATCACTAATACACGGAATGTAAACTTGGCTACACAGGAACTGAATTACAGAACAGAACAGGGTCTCAAATTTAGAAAACCAACTTATGCTTGCTTAAGGGGAAAGGTGAGTTGGGGTGCTGCATAAAACCAGAGATTGAAATGAGCACAGATAAAGTTCCTTAAGCCAAATATGGAATAGACAAGAGCTACTCCTTGCTCAACGAAATGGACTCAACACCGCATATTAAACGCCTAAGAATGTACCTGACTAGTAAGTATCTTAAAACCTATGGATTGCTATGTCTCCGAAAGAGAATCAAGCATGTGTACAGGGGCATAAACGCAGCAGTGATAGGATTGGAGAGGTTCGGTGAGCAAATGAAGACCCTTTGAAGTCATATTGCATGGTACCCATTCCACGGGTTTCAACTACCCAGGTTTAAGGTATTCTTCCTTCAGCTAAAACATGCATGTGGAACCCAAGTATGATCAACCATGTGATCGGGAGACGTGTTCAAATATGTCTCAGTTTTCGTACCCTGGTACTCGGGTGCAACATTCCAGACGCTTTACTAACACTCTCCCCACTTGGAGAGTCAGTCCCTTTAACCTCCTGTTTGGCCCAGTTTGCAATTTCTGTGGAAGATGAACAGGAATAGCGAGAACCAATGAGAGACTAGCTGGAGGTGTCTGGATGGGCAAATTTAACTCTCATTTCCCACCAGGAAGAGGAATTAACCTAAGGCTCAGCGTGCCGTGCCAGAACCAGATTAGGGCCTGAAGACATCCTGCGGTGTTGCGGCCAGGTCACAAGAAAGCGAGTTGAAGAAAGGAGCTCAGGGGCACTGTAATTCACAAACCTGCAGAGTTATAAATGACAGCTATCGTCCAAAAATAGACTGAAGTAAGGCTGCCAAGAGGACTTGAAAGCGGGGCAGAATTGCAGGAAACCGATTTCAGGAGGTAGACTGGAATTGCATTGCAAGCATAGGAAAAGAGGCAGAACGTCCACAATGATGCACTTGGCCAAAAAGGGCGTATGCGTTTTTTCCTGAATATATTCAGGAAAAAACGCATACGCCCTTTTTGGCCAACCAAGCAAGCTTGCAAAGGAAATCTGCACTACAATGAAGTCTCACTTCCCCCCGGTCAAAAGGGCCATCTGAAAAAAGTGTAAAATCCAGAAAGGCAGGACAGGCCATGGAGAACTGGGAGCCTTGTTATGCTGAAGGGCGGGATGTAAATTGCCAACAACCACTCGGGAGAAGTGTATGGTGTTTCCTGAAACATCTAAAAAACAAAGCAACAGAGCCTAGGGCACTTCCACTTATGGTCCTATAGCTTAGGGAATTTAAAATCAAAAAGACACAGCCACCCCAAAGTTTAGAACGGCTCTGTTTACAAGAACCTCGTTTACAGTACAAGTTCAACATCGCAGAAAGTGAAAAATGGATAAAAAAGTTGTGGTATTTACTTACAAAGCAATATCACTCAGCAATGAAATCTGTGTCATCAGGCCCTTAGCAGCACAATGAGTGGATTCAGGTATGATGATTCTAACTGAAATAAGTCACACAGAAAAAGAAACATCATAAGATATCAGTAATACACGGAATGGAAACTTGGCTACACAGGAACTGAATTACAGAACAGAACAGGGTCTCAAATTTAGAAAACCAACTTATGCTTGCTTAAGGGGAAAGGTGAGTTGGGGTGCTGCATAAAACCAGAGATTGAAATGAGCACAGATAAAGTTCCTTAAGCCAAATATGGAATAGACAAGAGCTACTCCTTGCTCAACGAAATGGACTCAACACCGCATATTAAACGCCTAAGAATGTACCTGACTAGTAAGTATCTTAAAACCTATGGATTGCTATGTCTCCGAAACAGAATCAAGCATGTGTACAGGGGCATAAACGCAGCAGTGATAGGATTGGAGAGGTTCGGTGAGCAAATGAAGACCCTTTGAAGTCATATTGCATGGTACCCATTCCACGGGTTTCAACTACCCAGGTTTAAGGTATTCTTCCTTCAGCTAAAACATGCATGTGGAACCCAAGTATGATCAACCATGTGAACGGGAGACGTGTTCAAATATGTCTCAGTTTTCCTCCCCTGGTACTCGGGTGCAACATTCCAGACGCTTTACTAACACTCTCCCCACTTGGAAAGTCAGCGCCTTTAACCTCCTGTTTGTCCCAGTTTGCAATTTCTGCGGAAGATGAACAGGAATAGCGAGAACCAATGAGAGACTAGCTGGAGGTGTCTGGACGGGCAAATTTAACTCTCATTTCCCACCAGGAAGAGGAAATAACCAAAGGCTCAGCATGCCGTTCCGGAACCAGATTAGGGCCTGAAGACATCCTGCGGTGTTGCGGCCAGGTCACAAGAAAGCGAGTTGAAGAAAGGAGCTCAGGGGCACTGTAATTCACAAACCTGCAGAGTTATAAATGACAGCTATCGTCCAAAACTAGACTGAAGTAAGGCTGCCAAGAGGACTTGAAAGCGGGGCAGAATTGCAGGAAACCGATTTCAGGAGGTAGACTGGAATTGCATTGAAAGCATAGGAAAAGAGGCAGAACGTCCACAATGATGCACTTGGCCAAAAAGGGCGTATGCGTTTTTTCCTGAATATATTCAGGAAAAAACGCATACGCCCTTTTTGGCCAACCAAGCAAGCTTGCAAAGGAAATCTGCACTACAATGAAGTCTCACTTCCCCCCGGTCAAAAGGGCCATCTGAAAAAAGTGTAAAATCCAGAAAGGCAGGACAGGCCATGGAGAACTGGGAGTCTTGTTATGCTGAAGGGCGGGATGTAAATTGCCAACAAACACTCGGGAGAAGTGTATGGTGTTTCCTGAAACATCTAAAAAACAAAGCAACAGAGCCTAGGGCACTTCCACTTATGGTCCTATAGCTTAGGGAATTTAAAATCAAAAAGACACAGCCACCCCAAAGTTTCGAACGGCTCTGTTTACAAGAACCTCGTTTACAGTAGAAGTTCAACATCGCAGAAAGTGAAAAATGGATAAAGAACTTGTGGTACTTACGTACAATTCAGTATCACTCAGCAATGAAATCTATGTCATCAGGCCCGTAGCAGCATAATGAGTGGATTCAGGTACGATGATTCTAACTGAAATAAGTCACACAGAAAAAGAAACATCATAAGATATCAGTAATACACGGAATGTAAACTTGGCTACACAGGAACTGAATTACAGAACAGAACAGGGTCTCAAATTTAGAAAACCAACTTATGCTTGCTTAAGGGGAAAGGTGAGTTGGGGTGCTGCATAAAACCAGAGATTGAAATGAGCACAGATAAAGTTCCTTAAGCCAAATATGGAATAGACAAGAGCTACTCCTTGCTCAACGAAATGGACTCAACACCGCATATTAAATGCCTAAGAATGTACCTGACTAGTAAGTATCTTAAAACCTATGGATTGCTATGTCTCCGAAAGAGAATCAAGCATGTGTACAGGGGCATAAACGCAGCAGTGATAGGATTGGAGAGGTTCGGTGAGCAAATGAAGACCCTTTGAAGTCATATTGCATGGTACCCATTCCACGGGTTTCAACTACCCAGGTTTAAGGTATTCTTCCTTCAGCTAAAACATGCATGTGGAACCTAGAGTATGATCAACCATGTGATCGGGAGACGTGTTCAAATATGTCTCAGTTTTCGTACCCTGGTACTCGGGTGCAACATTCCAGACGCTTTACTAACACTCTCCCCACTTGGAGAGTCAGTCCCTTTAACCTCCTGTTTGGCCCAGTTTGCAATTTCTGTGGAAGATGAACAGGAATAGCGAGAACCAATGAGAGACTAGCTGGAGGTGTCTGGACGGGCAAATTTAACTCTCATTTCCCACCAGGAAGAGGAATTAACCTAAGGCTCAGCGTGCCGTGCCAGAACCAGATTAGGGCCTGAAGACATCCTGCGGTGTTGCGGCCAGGTCACAAGAAAGCGAGTTGAAGAAAGGAGCTCAGGGGCACTGTAATTCACAAACCTGCAGAGTTATAAATGACAGCTATCGTCCAAAAATAGACTGAAGTAAGGCTGCCAAGAGGACTTGAAAGCGGGGCAGAATTGCAGGAAACCGATTTCAGGAGGTAGACTGGAATTGCATTGCAAGCATAGGAAAAGAGGCAGAACGTCCACAATGATGCACTTGGCCAAAAAGGGCGTATGCGTTTTTTCCTGAATATATTCAGGAAAAAACGCATACGCCCTTTTTGGCCAACCAAGCAAGCTTGCAAAGCAAATCTGCACTACAATGAAGTCTCACTTCCCCCCGGTCAAAAGGGCCATCTGAAAAAAGTGTAAAATCCAGAAAGGCAGGACAGGCCATGGAGAACTGGGAGCCTTGTTATGCTGAAGGGCGGGATGTAAATTGCCAACAACCACTCGGGAGAAGTGTATGGTGTTTCCTGAAACATCTAAAAAACAAAGCAACAGAGCCTAGGGCACTTCCACTTATGGTCCTATAGCTTAGGGAATTTAAAATCAAAAAGACACAGCCACCCCAAAGTTTAGAACGGCTCTGTTTACAAGAACCTCGTTTACAGTACAAGTTCAACATCGCAGAAATTGAAAAATGGATAAAAAAGTTGTGGTATTTACTTACAAAGCAATATCACTCAGCAATGAAATCTGTGTCATCAGGACCTTAGCAGCACAATGAGTGGATTCAGGTATGATGATTCTAACTGAAATAAGTCACACAGAAAAAGAAACATCATAAGATATCAGTAATACACGGAATGGAAACTTGGCTACACAGGAACTGAATTACAGAACAGAACAGGGTCTCAAATTTAGAAAACCAACTTATGCTTGCTTAAGGGGAAAGGTGAGTTGGGGTGCTGCATAAAACCAGAGATTGAAATGAGCACAGATAAAGTTCCTTAAGCCAAATATGGAATAGACAAGAGCTACTCCTTGCTCAACGAAATGGACTCAACACCGCATATTAAACGCCTAAGAATGTACCTGACTAGTAAGTATCTTAAAACCTATGGATTGCTATGTCTCCGAAACAGAATCAAGCATGTGTACAGGGGCATAAACGCAGCAGTGATAGGATTGGAGAGGTTCGGTGAGCAAATGAAGACCCTTTGAAGTCATATTGCATGGTACCCATTCCACGGGTTTCAACTACCCAGGTTTTAGGTATTCTTCCTTCAGCTAAAACATGCATGTGGAACCCAAGTATGATCAACCATGTGAACGGGAGACGTGTTCAAATATGTCTCAGTTTTCCTCCCCTGGTACTCGGGTGCAACATTCCAGACGCTTTACTAACACTCTCCCCACTTGGAAAGTCAGTGCCTTTAACCTCCTGTTTGGCCCAGTTTGCAATTTCTGCGGAAGATGAACAGGAATAGCGAGAACCAATGAGAGACTAGCTGGAGGTGTCTGGACGGGCAAATTTAACTCTCATTTCCCACCAGGAAGAGGAAATAACCAAAGGCTCAGCATGCCGTTCCGGAACCAGATTAGGGCCTGAAGACATCCTGCGGTGTTGCGGCCAGGTCACAAGAAAGCGAGTTGAAGAAAGGAGCTCAGGGGCACTGTAATTCACAAACCTGCAGAGTTATAAATGACAGCTATCGTCCAAAACTAGACTGAAGTAAGGCTGCCAAGAGGACTTGAAAGCGGGGCAGAATTGCAGGAAACCGATTTCAGGAGGTAGACTGGAATTGCATTGAAAGCATAGGAAAAGAGGCAGAACGTCCACAATGATGCACTTGGCCAAAAAGGGCGTATGCGTTTTTTCCTGAATATATTCAGGAAAAAACGCATACGCCCTTTTTGGCCAACCAAGCAAGCTTGCAAAGGAAATCTGCACTACAATGAAGTCTCACTTCCTCCCGGTCAAAAGGGCCATCTGAAAAAAGTGTAAAATCCTGAAAGGCAGGACAGGCCATGGAGAACTGGGAGCCTTGTTATGCTGATGGGCGGGATGTAAATTGCCAACAAACACTCCGGAGAAGTGTATGGTGTTTCCTGAAACTTCTAAAAAACAAAGCAACAGAGCCTAGGGCACTTCCACTTATGGTCCTATAGCTTAGGGAATTTAAAATCAAAAAGACACAGCCACCCCAAAGTTTGGAACGGCTCTGTTTACAAGGACCTCGTTTACAGTACAAGTTCAACATCGCAGAAAGTGAAAAATGGATAAAGAACTTGTGGTACTTACGTACAATTCAGTATCACTCAGCAATGAAATCTATGTCATCAGGCCCGTAGCAGCATAATGAGTGGATTCAGGTACGATGATTCTAACTGAAATAAGTCACACAGAAAAAGAAACATCATAAGATATCACTAATACACGGAATGTAAACTTGGCTACACAGGAACTGAATTACAGAACAGAACAGGGTCTCAAATTTAGAAAACCAACTTATGCTTGCTTAAGGGGAAAGGTGAGTTGGGGTGCTGCATAAAACCAGAGATTGAAATGAGCACAGATAAAGTTCCTTAAGCCAAATATGGAATAGACAAGAGCTACTCCTTGCTCAACGAAATGGACTCAACACCGCATATTAAATGCCTAAGAATGTACCTGACTAGTAAGTATCTTAAAACCTATGGATTGCTATGTCTCCGAAAGAGAATCTAGCATGTGTACAGGGGCATAAACGCAGCAGTGATAGGATTGGAGAGGTTCGGTGAGCAAATGAAGACCCTTTGAAGTCATATTGCATGGTACCCATTCCACGGGTTTCAACTACCCAGGTTTAAGGTATTCTTCCTTCAGCTAAAACATGCATGTGGAACCTAGAGTATGATCAACCATGTGATCGGGAGACGTGTTCAAATATGTCTCAGTTTTCGTACCCTGGTACTCGGGTGCAACATTCCAGACGCTTTACTAACACTCTCCCCACTTGGAGAGTCAGTCCCTTTAACCTCCTGTTTGGCCCAGTTTGCAATTTCTGTGGAAGATGAACAGGAATAGCGAGAACCAATGAGAGACTAGCTGGAGGTGTCTGGATGGGCAAATTTAACTCTCATTTCCCACCAGGAAGAGGAATTAACCTAAGGCTCAGCGTGCCGTGCCAGAACCAGATTAGGGCCTGAAGACATCCTGCGGTGTTGCGGCCAGGTCACAAGAAAGCGAGTTGAAGAAAGGAGCTCAGGGGCACTGTAATTCACAAACCTGCAGAGTTATAAATGACAGCTATCGTCCAAAAATAGACTGAAGTAAGGCTGCCAAGAGGACTTGAAAGCGGGGCAGAATTGCAGGAAACCGATTTCAGGAGGTAGACTGGAATTGCATCGCAAGCATAGGAAAAGAGGCAGAACGTCCACAATGATGCACTTGGCCAAAAAGGGCGTATGCGTTTTTTCCTGAATATATTCAGGAAAAAACGCATACGCCCTTTTTGGCCAACCAAGCAAGCTTGCAAAGGAAATCTGCACTACAATGAAGTCTCACTTCCCCCCGGTCAAAAGGGCCATCTGAAAAAAGTGTAAAATCCAGAAAGGCAGGACAGGCCATGGAGAACTGGGAGCCTTGTTATGCTGAAGGGCGGGATGTAAATTGCCAACAACCACTCGGGAGAAGTGTATGGTGTTTCCTGAAACATCTAAAAAACAAAGCAACAGAGCCTAGGGCACTTCCACTTATGGTCCTATAGCTTAGGGAATTTAAAATCAAAAAGACACAGCCACCCCAAAGTTTAGAACGGCTCTGTTTACAAGAACCTCGTTTACAGTACAAGTTCAACATCGCAGAAAGTGAAAAATGGATAAAAAAGTTGTGGTATTTACTTACAAAGCAATATCACTCAGCAATGAAATCTGTGTCATCAGGACCTTAGCAGCACAATGAGTGGATTCAGGTATGATGATTCTAACTGAAATAAGTCACACAGAAAAAGAAACATCATAAGATATCAGTAATACACGGAATGGAAACTTGGCTACACAGGAACTGAATTACAGAACAGAACAGGGTCTCAAATTTAGAAAACCAACTTATGCTTGCTTAAGGGGAAAGGTGAGTTGGGGTGCTGCATAAAACCAGAGATTGAAATGAGCACAGATAAAGTTCCTTAAGCCAAATATGGAATAGACAAGAGCTACTCCTTGCTCAACGAAATGGACTCAACACCGCATATTAAACGCCTAAGAATGTACCTGACTAGTAAGTATCTTAAAACCTATGGATTGCTATGTCTCCGAAACAGAATCAAGCATGTGTACAGGGGCATAAACGCAGCAGTGATAGGATTGGAGAGGTTCGGTGAGCAAATGAAGACCCTTTGAAGTCATATTGCATGGTACCCATTCCACGGGTTTCAAATACACAGGTTTAAGGTATTCTTCCTTCAGCTAAAACATGCATGTGGAACCCAAGTATGATCAACCATGTGAACGGGAGACGTGTTCAAATATGTCTCAGTTTTCCTCCCCTGGTACTCGGGTGCAACATTCCAGACGCTTTACTAACACTCTCCCCACTTGGAAAATCAGCGCCTTTAACCTCCTGTTTGGCCCAGTTTGCAATTTCTGCGGAAGATGAACAGGAATAGCGAGAACCAATGAGAGACTAGCTGGAGGTGTCTGGACGGGCAAATTTAACTCTCATTTCCCACCAGGAAGAGGAAATAACCAAAGGCTCAGCATGCCGTTCCGGAACCAGATTAGGGCCTGAAGACATCCTGCGGTGTTGCGGCCAGGTCACAAGAAAGCGAGTTGAAGAAAGGAGCTCAGGGGCACTGTAATTCACAAACCTGCAGAGTTATAAATGACAGCTATCGTCCAAAAATAGACTGAAGTAAGGCTGCCAAGAGGACTTGAAAGCGGGGCAGAATTGCAGGAAACCGATTTCAGGAGGTAGACTGGAATTGCATTGAAAGCATAGGAAAAGAGGCAGAACGTCCACAATGATGCACTTGGCCAAAAAGGGCGTATGCGTTTTTTCCTGAATATATTCAGGAAAAAACGCATACGCCCTTTTTGGCCAACCAAGCAAGCTTGCAAAGGAAATCTGCACTACAATGAAGTCTCACTTCCCCCCGGTCAAAAGGGCCATCTGAAAAAAGTGTAAAATCCAGAAAGGCAGGACAGGCCATGGAGAACTGGGAGCCTTGTTATGCTGAAGGGCGGGATGTAAATTGCCAACAAACACTCGGGAGAAGTGTATGGTGTTTCCTGAAACATCTAAAAAACAAAGCAACAGAGCCTAGGGCACTTCCACTTATGGTCCTATAGCTTAGGGAATTTAAAATCAAAAAGACACAGCCACCCCAAAGTTTCGAACGGCTCTGTTTACAAGAACCTCGTTTACAGTACAAGTTCAACATCGCAGAAAGTGAAAAATGGATAAAGAACTTGTGGTACTTACGTACAATGCAGTATCACTCAGCAATGAAATCTGTGTCATCAGGCCCTTAGCAGCATAATGAGTGGATTCAGGTACGATGATTCTAACTGAAATAAGTCACACAGAAAAAGAAACATCATAAGATATCACTAATACACGGAATGTAAACTTGGCTACACAGGAACTGAATTACAGAACAGAACAGGGTCTCAAATTTAGAAAACCAACTTATGCTTGCTTAAGGGGAAAGGTGAGTTGGGGTGCTGCATAAAACCAGAGATTGAAATGAGCACAGATAAAGTTCCTTAAGCCAAATATGGAATAGACAAGAGCTACTCCTTGCTCAACGAAATGGACTCAACACCGCATATTAAACGCCTAAGAATGTACCTGACTAGTAAGTATCTTAAAACCTATGGATTGCTATGTCTCCGAAACAGAATCAAGCATGTGTACAGGGGCATAAACGCAGCAGTGATAGGATTGGAGAGGTTCGGTGAGCAAATGAAGACCCTTTGAAGTCATATTGCATGGTACCCATTCCACGGGTTTCAACTACCCAGGTTTAAGGTATTCTTCCTTCAGCTAAAACATGCATGTGGAACCTAGAGTATGATCAACCATGTGATCGGGAGACGTGTTCAAATATGTCTCAGTTTTCGTACCCTGGTACTCGGGTGCAACATTCCAGACGCTTTACTAACACTCTCCCCACTTGGAGAGTCAGTCCCTTTAACCTCCTGTTTGGCCCAGTTTGCAATTTCTGCGGAAGATGAACAGGAATAGCGAGAACCAATGAGAGACTAGCTGGAGGTGTCTGGATGGGCAAATTTAACTCTCATTTCCCACCAGGAAGAGGAATTAACCAAAGGCTCAGCGTGCCGTGCCAGAACCAGATTAGGGCCTGAACACATCCTGCGGTGTTGCGGCCAGGTCACAAGAAAGCGAGTTGAAGAAAGGAGCTCAGGGGCACTGTAATTCACAAACCTGCAGAGTTATAAATGACAGCTATCGTCCAAAAATAGACTGAAGTAAGGCTGCCAAGAGGACTTGAAAGCGGGGCAGAATTGCAGGAAACTGATTTCAGGAGGTAGACTGGAATTCCATTGAAAGCATAGGAAAAGAGGCAGAACGTCCACAATGATGCACTTGGCCAAAAAGGGCGTATGCGTTTTTTCCTGAATATATTCAGGAAAAAACGCATACGCCCTTTTTGGCCAACCAAGCAAGCTTGCAAAGGAAATCTGCACTACAATGAAGTCTCACTTCCCCCCGGTCAAAAGGGCCATCTGAAAAAAGTGTAAAATCCAGAAAGGCAGGACAGGCCATGGAGAACTGGGAGCCTTGTTATGCTGATGGGCGGGATGTAAATTGCCAACAGACACTCCGGAGAAGTGTATGGTGTTTCCTGAAACATCTAAAAAACAAAGCAACAGAGCCTAGGGCACTTCCACTTATGGTCCTATAGCTTAGGGAATTTAAAATCAAAAAGACACAGCCACCCCAAAATTTGGAACGGCTCTGTTTACAAGAACCTCGTTTACAGTACAAGTTCAACATCGCAGAAATTGAAAAATGGATAAAGAAGTTGTGGTATTTACATACAAAGCAATATCACTCAGCAATGAAATCTGTGTCATCAGGCCCTTAGCAGCACAATGAGTGGATTCAGGTATGATGATTCTAACTGAAATAAGTCACACAGAAAAAGAAACATCATAAGATATCAGTAATACACGGAATGTAAACTTGGCTACACAGGAACTGAATTACAGAACAGAACAGGGTCTCAAATTTAGAAAACCAACTTATGCTTGCTTAAGGGGAAAGGTGAGTTGGGGTGCTGCATAAAACCAGAGATTGAAATGAGCACAGATAAAGTTCCTTAAGCCAAATATGGAATAGACAAGAGCTACTCCTTGCTCAACGAAATGGACTCAACACCGCATATTAAACGCCTAAGAATGTACCTGACTAGTAAGTATCTTAAAACCTATGGATTGCTATGTCTCCGAAAGAGAATCAAGCATGTGTACAGGGGCATAAACGCAGCAGTGATAGGATTGGAGAGGTTCGGTGAGCAAATGAAGACCCTTTGAAGTCATATTGCATGGTACCCATTCCACGGGTTTCAACTACCCAGGTTTAAGGTATTCTTCCTTCAGCTAAAACATGCATGTGGAACCCAAGTATGATCAACCATGTGAACGGGAGACGTGTTCAAATATGTCTCAGTTTTCCTCCCCTGGTACTCGGGTGCAACATTCCAGACGCTTTACTAACACTCTCCCCACTTGGAAAGTCAGCGCCTTTAACCTCCTGTTTGGCCCAGTTTGCAATTTCTGCGGAAGATGAACAGGAATAGCGAGAACCAATGAGAGGCTAGCTGGAGGTGTCTGGACGGGCAAATTTAACTCTCATTTCCCACCAGGAAGAGGAAATAACCAAAGGCTCAGCATGCCGTGCCGGAACCAGATTAGGGCCTGAAGACATCCTGCGGTGTTGCGGCCAGCTCAAAAGAAAGCGAGTTGAAGAAAGGAGCTCAGGGGCACTGTAATTCACAAACCTGCAGAGTTATAAATGACAGCTATCGTCCAAAAATAGACTGAAGTAAGGCTGCCAAGAGGACTTGAAAGCGGGGCAGAATTGCAGGAAACCGATTTCAGGAGGTAGACTGGAATTGCATTGAAAGCATAGGAAAAGAGGCAGAACGTCCACAATGATGCACTTGGCCAAAAAGGGCGTATGCGTTTTTTCCTGAATATATTCAGGAAAAAACGCATACGCCCTTTTTGGCCAACCAAGCAAGCTTGCAAAGGAAATCTGCACTACAATGAAGTCTCACTTCCTCCCGGTCAAAAGGGCCATCTGAAAAAAGTGTAAAATCCTGAAAGGCAGGACAGGCCATGGAGAACTGGGAGCCTTGTTATGCTGATGGGCGGGATGTAAATTGCCAACAAACACTCCGGAGAAGTGTATGGTGTTTCCTGAAACATCTAAAAAACAAAGCAACAGAGCCTAGGGCACTTCCACTTATGGTCCTATAGCTTAGGGAATTTAAAATCAAAAAGACACAGCCACCCCAAAGTTTCGAACGGCTCTGTTTACAAGCACCTCGTTTACAGTAGAAGTTCAACATCGCAGAAAGTGAAAAATGGATAAAGAACTTGTGGTTCTTACGTACAATTCAGTATCACTCAGCAATGAAATCTATGTCATCAGGCCCGTAGCAGCATAATGAGTGGATTCAGGTACGATGATTCTAACTGAAATAAGTCACACAGAAAAAGAAACATCATAAGATATCACTAATACACGGAATGTAAACTTGGCTACACAGGAACTGAATTACAGAACAGAACAGGGTCTCAAATTTAGAAAACCAACTTATGCTTGCTTAAGGGTAAAGGTGAGTTGGGGTGCTGCATAAAACCAGAGATTGAAATGAGCACAGATAAAGTTCCTTAAGCCAAATATGGAATAGACAAGAGCTACTCCTTGCTCAACGAAATGGACTCAACACCGCATATTAAACGCCTAAGAATGTACCTGACTAGTAAGTATCTTAAAACCTATGGATTGCTATGTCTCCGAAAGAGAATCAAGCATGTGTACAGGGGCATAAACGCAGCAGTGATAGGATTGGAGAGGTTCGGTGAGCAAATGAAGACCCTTTGAAGTCATATTGCATGGTACCCATTCCACGGGTTTCAACTACCCAGGTTTAAGGTATTCTTCCTTCAGCTAAAACATGCATGTGGAACCCAAGTATGATCAACCATGTGAACGGGAGACGTGTTCAAATATGTCTCAGTTTTCCTCCCCTGGTACTCGGGTGCAACATTCCAGACGCTTTACTAACACTCTCCCCACTTGGAAAGTCAGTGCCTTTAACCTCCTGTTTGTCCCAGTTTGCAATTTCTGCGGAAGATGAACAGGAATAGCGAGAACCAATGAGAGGCTAGCTGGAGGTGTCTGGACGGGCAAATTTAACTCTCATTTCCCACCAGGAAGAGGAAATAACCAAAGGCTCAGCGTGCCGTGCCGGAACCAGATTAGGGCCTGAAGCCATCCTGCGGTGTTGCGGCCAGCTCAAAAGAAAGCGAGTTGAAGAAAGGAGCTCAGGGGCACTGTAATTCACAAACCTGCAGAGTTATAAATGACAGCTATCGTCCAAAAATAGACTGAAGTAAGGCTGCCAAGAGGACTTGAAAGCGGGGCAGAATTGCAGGAAACCGATTTCAGGAGGTAGACTGGAATTGCATTGAAAGCATAGGAAAAGAGGCAGAACGTCCACAATGATGCACTTGGCCAAAAAGGGCGTATGCGTTTTTTCCTGAATATATTCAGGAAAAAACGCATACGCCCTTTTTGGCCAACCAAGCAAGCTTGCAAAGGAAATCTGCACTACAATGAAGTCTCACTTCCCCCCGGTCAAAAGGGCCATCTGAAAAAAGTGTAAAATCCAGAAAGGCAGGACAGGCCATGGAGAACTGGGAGCCTTGTTATGCTGATGGGCGGGATGTAAATTGCCAACAGACACTCCGGAGAAGTGTATGGTGTTTCCTGAAACATCTAAAAAACAAAGCAACAGAGCCTAGGGCACTTCCACTTATGGTCCTATAGCTTAGGGAATTTAAAATCAAAAAGACACAGCCACCCCAAAGTTTCTAACGGCTCTGTTTACAAGAACCTCGTTTACAGTAGAAGTTCAACATCGCAGAAAGTGAAAAATGGATAAAGAACTTGTGGTACTTACGTACAATTCAGTATCACTCAGCAATGAAATCTATGTCATCAGGCCCGTAGCAGCATAATGAGTGGATTCAGGTACGATGATTCTAACTGAAATAAGTCACACAGAAAAAGAAACATCATAAGATATCACTAATACACGGAATGGAAACTTGGCTACACAGGAACTGAATTACAGAACAGAACAGGGTCTCAAATTTAGAAAACCAACTTATGCTTGCTTAAGGGTAAAGGTGAGTTGGGGTGCTGCATAAAACCAGAGATTGAAATGAGCACAGATAAAGTTCCTTAAGCCAAATATGGAATAGACAAGAGCTACTCCTTGCTCAACGAAATGGACTCAACACCGCATATTAAATGCCTAAGAATGTACCTGACTAGTAAGTATCTTAAAACCTATGGATTGCTATGTCTCCGAAAGAGAATCAAGCATGTGTACAGGGGCATAAACGCAGCAGTGATAGGATTGGAGAGGTTCGGTGAGCAAATGAAGACCCTTTGAAGTCATATTGCATGGTACCCATTCCACGGGTTTCAACTACCCAGGTTTAAGGTATTCTTCCTTCAGCTAAAACATGCATGTGGAACCTAGAGTATGATCAACCATGTGATCGGGAGACGTGTTCAAATATGTCTCAGTTTTCGTACCCTGGTACTCGGGTGCAACATTCCAGACGCTTTACTAACACTCTCCCCACTTGGAGAGTCAGTCCCTTTAACCTCCTGTTTGGCCCAGTTTGCAATTTCTGTGGAAGATGAACAGGAATAGCGAGAACCAATGAGAGACTAGCTGGAGGTGTCTGGATGGGCAAATTTAACTCTCATTTCCCACCAGGAAGAGGAATTAACCTAAGGCTCAGCGTGCCGTGCCAGAACCAGATTAGGGCCTGAAGACATCCTGCGGTGTTGCGGCCAGGTCACAAGAAAGCGAGTTGAAGAAAGGAGCTCAGGGGCACTGTAATTCACAAACTTGCAGAGTTATAAATGACAGCTATCGTCCAAAAATAGACTGAAGTAAGGCTGCCAAGAGGACTTGAAAGCGGGGCAGAATTGCAGGAAACCGATTTCAGGAGGTAGACTGGAATTGCATTGCAAGCATAGGAAAAGAGGCAGAACGTCCACAATGATGCACTTGGCCAAAAAGGGCGTATGCGTTTTTTCCTGAATATATTCAGGGAAAAACGCATACGCCCTTTTTGGCCAACCAAGCAAGCTTGCAAAGGAAATCTGCACTACAATGAAGTCTCACTTCCCCCCGGTCAAAAGGGCCATCTGAAAAAAGTGTAAAATCCAGAAAGGCAGGACAGGCCATGGAGAACTGGGAGCCTTGTTATGCTGATGGGCGGGATGTAAATTGCCAACAACCACTCGGGAGAAGTGTATGGTGTTTCCTGAAACATCTAAAAAACAAAGCAACAGAGCCTAGGGCACTTCCACTTATGGTCCTATAGCTTAGGGAATTTAAAATCAAAAAGACACAGCCACCCCAAAGTTTAGAACGGCTCTGTTTACAAGAACCTCGTTCACAGTACAAGTTCAACATCGCAGAAAGTGAAAAATGGATAAAAAAGTTGTGGTATTTACTTACAAAGCAATATCACTCAGCAATGAAATCTGTGTCATCAGGACCTTAGCAGCACAATGAGTGGATTCAGGTATGATGATTCTAACTGAAATAAGTCACACAGAAAAAGAAACATCATAAGATATCAGTAATACACGGAATGGAAACTTGGCTACACAGGAACTGAATTACAGAACAGAACAGGGTCTCAAATTTAGAAAACCAACTTATGCTTGCATAAGGGGAAAGGTGAGTTGGGGTGCTGCATAAAACCAGAGATTGAAATGAGCACAGATAAAGTTCCTTAAGCCAAATATGGAATAGACAAGAGCTACTCCTTGCTCAACGAAATGGACTCAACACCGCATATTAAACGCCTAAGAATGTACCTGACTAGTAAGTATCTTAAAACCTATGGATTGCTATGTCTCCGAAACAGAATCAAGCATGTGTACAGGGGCATAAACGCAGCAGTGATAGGATTGGAGAGGTTCGGTGAGCAAATGAAGACCCTTTGAAGTCATATTGCATGGTACCCATTCCACGGGTTTCAAATACACAGGTTTAAGGTATTCTTCCTTCAGCTAAAACATGCATGTGGAACCCAAGTATGATCAACCATGTGAACGGGAGACGTGTTCAAATATGTCTCAGTTTTCCTCCCCTGGTACTCGGGTGCAACATTCCAGACGCTTTACTAACACTCTCCCCACTTGAAAAGTCAGCGCCTTTAACCTCCTGTTTGGCCCAGTTTGCAATTTCTGCGGAAGATGAACAGGAATAGCGAGAACCAATGAGAGACTAGCTGGAGGTGTCTGGACGGGCAAATTTAACTCTCATTTCCCACCAGGAAGAGGAAATAACCAAAGGCTCAGCATGCCGTTCCGGAACCAGATTAGGGCCTGAAGACATCCTGCGGTGTTGCGGCCAGGTCACAAGAAAGCGAGTTGAAGAAAGGAGCTCAGGGGCACTGTAATTCACAAACCTGCAGAGTTATAAATGACAGCTATCGTCCGAAAATAGACTGAAGTAAGGCTGCCAAGAGGACTTGAAAGCGGGGCAGAATTGCAGGAAACCGATTTCAGGAGGTAGACTGGAATTGCATTGAAAGCATAGGAAAAGAGGCAGAACGTCCACAATGATGCACTTGGCCAAAAAGGGCGTATGCATTTTTTCCTGAATATATTCAGGAAAAAACGCATACGCCCTTTTTGGCCAACCAAGCAAGCTTGCAAAGGAAATCTGCACTACAATGAAGTCTCACTTCCCCCCGGTCAAAAGGGCCATCTGAAAAAAGTGTAAAATCCAGAAAGGCAGGACAGGCCATGGAGAACTGGGAGCCTTGTTATGCTGATGGGCGGGATGTAAATTGCCAACAACCACTCGGGAGAAGTGTATGGTGTTTCCTGAAACATCTAAAAAACAAAGCAACAGAGCCTAGGGCACTTCCACTTATGGTCCTATAGCTTAGGGAAATTAAAATCAAAAAGACACAGCCACCCCAAAGTTTGGAACGGCTCTGTTTACAAGAACCTCGTTTACAGTACAAGTTCAACATCGCAGAAAGTGAAAAATGGATAAAGAACTTGTGGTACTTACGTACAATTCAGTATCACTCAGCAATGAAATCTATGTCATCAGGCCCGTAGCAGCATAATGAGTGGATTCAGGTACGATGATTCTAACTGAAATAAGTCACACAGAAAAAGAAACATCATAAGATATCACTAATACACGGAATGTAAACTTGGCTACACAGGAACTGAATTACAGAACAGAACAGGGTCTCAAATTTAGAAAACCAACTTATGCTTGCTTAAGGGGAAAGGTGAGTTGGGGTGCTGCATAAAACCAGAGATTGAAATGAGCACAGATAAAGTTCCTTAAGCCAAATATGGAATAGACAAGAGCTACTCCTTGCTCAACGAAATGGACTCAACACCGCATATTAAATGCCTAAGAATGTACCTGACTAGTAAGTATCTTAAAACCTATGGATTGCTATGTCTCCGAAAGAGAATCAAGCATGTGTACAGGGGCATAAACGCAGCAGTGATAGGATTGGAGAGGTTCGGTGAGCAAATGAAGACCCTTTGAAGTCATATTGCATGGTACCCATTCCACGGGTTTCAACTACCCAGGTTTAAGGTATTCTTCCTTCAGCTAAAACATGCATGTGGGACCTAGAGTATGATCAACCATGTGATCGGGAGATGTGTTCAAATATGTCTCAGTTTTCGTACCCTGGTACTCGGGTGCAACATTCCAGACGCTTTACTAACACTCTCCCCACTTGGAGAGTCAGTCCCTTTAACCTCCTGTTTGGCCCAGTTTGCAATTTCTGTGGAAGATGAACAGGAATAGCGAGAACCAATGAGGGACTAGCTGGAGGTGTCTGGATGGGCAAATTTAACTCTCATTTCCCACCAGGAAGAGGAATTAACCAAAGGCTCAGCGTGCCATGCCAGAACCAGATTAGGGCCTGAAGACATCCTGCGGTGTTGCGGCCAGGTCACAAGAAAGCGAGTTGAAGAAAGGAGCTCAGGGGCACTGTAATTCACAAACCTGCAGAGTTATAAATGACAGCTATCGTCCAAAAATAGACTGAAGTAAGGCTGCCAAGAGGACTTGAAAGCGGGGCAGAATTGCAGGAAACCGATTTCAGGAGGTAGACTGGAATTGCATTGAAAGCATAGGAAAAGAGGCAGAACGTCCACAATGATGCACTTGGCCAAAAAGGGCGTATGCGTTTTTTCCTGAATATATTCAGGAAAAAACGCATACGCCCTTTTTGGCCAACCAAGCAAGCTTGCAAAGGAAATCTGCACTACAATGAAGTCTCACTTCCCCCCGGTCAAAAGGGCCATCTGAAAAAAGTGTAAAATCCAGAAAGGCAGGACAGGCCATGGAGAACTGGGAGCCTTGTTATGCTGAAGGGCGGGATGTAAATTGCCAACAAACACTCGGGAGAAGTGTATGGTGTTTCCTGAAACATCTAAAAAACAAAGCAACAGAGCCTAGGGCACTTCCACTTATGGTCCTATAGCTTAGGGAATTTAAAATCAAAAAGACACAGCCACCCCAAAGTTTCGAACGGCTCTGTTTACAAGAACCTCGTTTACAGTACAAGTTCAACATCGCAGAAAGTGAAAAATGGATAAAGAACTTGTGGTACTTACGTACAATGCAGGATCACTCAGCAATGAAATCTATGTCATCAGGCCCTTAGCAGCATAATGAGTGGATTCAGGTACGATGATTCTAACTGAAATAAGTCACACAGAAAAAGAAACATCATAAGATATCACTAATACACGGAATGTAAACTTGGCTACACAGGAACTGAATTACAGAACAGAACAGGGTCTCAAATTTAGAAAACCAACTTATGCTTGCTTAAGGGGAAAGGTGAGTTGGGGTGCTGCATAAAACCAGAGATTGAAATGAGCACAGATAAAGTTCCTTAAGCCAAATATGGAATAGACAAGAGCTACTCCTTGCTCAACGAAATGGACTCAACACCGCATATTAAACGCCTAAGAATGTACCTGACTAGTAAGTATCTTAAAACCTATGGATTGCTATGTCTCCGAAACAGAATCAAGCATGTGTACAGGGGCATAAACGCAGCAGTGATAGGATTGGAGAGGTTCGGTGAGCAAATGAAGACCCTTTGAAGTCATATTGCATGGTACCCATTCCACGGGTTTCAACTACCCAGGTTTTAGGTATTCTTCCTTCAGCTAAAACATGCATGTGGAACCCAAGTATGATCAACCATGTGAACGGGAGACATGTTCAAATATGTCTCAGTTTTCGTACCCTGGTACTCGGGTGCAACATTCCAGACGCTTTACTAACACTCTCCCCACTTGGAAAGTCAGCGCCTTTAACCTCCTGTTTGTCCCAGTTTGCAATTTCTGCGGAAGATGAACAGGAATAGCGAGAACCAATGAGAGGCTAGCTGGAGGTGTCTGGACGGGCAAATTTAACTCTCATTTCCCACCAGGAAGAGGAAATAACCAAAGGCTCAGCGTGCCGTGCCGGAACCAGATTAGGGCCTGAAGCCATCCTGCGGTGTTGCGGCCAGCTCAAAAGAAAGCGAGTTGAAGAAAGGAGCTCAGGGGCACTGTAATTCACAAACCTGCAGAGTTATAAATGACAGCTATCGTCCAAAAATAGACTGAAGTAAGGCTGCCAAGAGGACTTGAAAGCGGGGCAGAATTGCAGGAAACCGATTTCAGGAGGTAGACTGGAATTGCATTGAAAGCATAGGAAAAGAGGCAGAACGTCCACAATGATGCACTTGGCCAAAAAGGGCGTATGCGTTTTTTCCTGAATATATTCAGGAAAAAACGCATACGCCCTTTTTGGCCAACCAAGCAAGCTTGCAAAGGAAATCTGCACTACAATGAAGTCTCACTTCCCCCCGGTCAAAAGGGCCATCTGAAAAAAGTGTAAAATCCAGAAAGGCAGGACAGGCCATGGAGAACTGGGAGCCTTGTTATGCTGATGGGCGGGATGTAAATTGCCAACAACCACTCGGGAGAAGTGTATGGTGTTTCCTGAAACATCTAAAAAACAAAGCAACAGAGCCTAGGGCACTTCCACTTATGGTTCTATAGCTTAGGGAATTTAAAATCAAAAAGACACAGCCACCCCAAAGTTTGGAACGGCTCTGTTTACAAGAACCTCCTTTACAGTAGAAGTTCAACATCGCAGAAAGTGAAAAATGGATAAAGAACTTGTGGTACTTACGTACAATGCAGTATCACTCAGCAATGAAATCTATGTCATCAGGCCCGTAGCAGCATAATGAGTGGATTCAGGTACGATGATTCTAACTGAAATAAGTCACACAGAAAAAGAAACATCATAAGATATCACTAATACACGGAATGTAAACTTGGCTACACAGGAACTGAATTACAGAACAGAACAGGGTCTCAAATTTAGAAAACCAACTTATGCTTGCTTAAGGGTAAAGGTGAGTTGGGGTGCTGCATAAAACCAGAGATTGAAATGAGCACAGATAAAGTTCCTTAAGCCAAATATGGAATAGACAAGAGCTACTCCTTGCTCAACGAAATGGACTCAACACCGCATATTAAATGCCTAAGAATGTACCTGACTAGTAAGTATCTTAAAACCTATGGATTGCTATGTCTCCGAAAGAGAATCAAGCATGTGTACAGGGGCATAAACGCAGCAGTGATAGGATTGGAGAGGTTCGGTGAGCAAATGAAGACCCTTTGAAGTCATATTGCATGGTACCCATTCCACGGGTTTCAACTACCCAGGTTTAAGGTATTCTTCCTTCAGCTAAAACATGCATGTGGGACCTAGAGTATGATCAACCATGTGATCGGGAGACGTGTTCAAATATGTCTCAGTTTTCGTACCCTGGTACTCGGGTGCAACATTCCAGACGCTTTACTAACACTCTCCCCACTTGGAGAGTCAGTCCCTTTAACCTCCTGTTTGGCCCAGTTTGCAATTTCTGTGGAAGATGAACAGGAATAGCGAGAACCAATGAGAGACTAGCTGGAGGTGTCTGGATGGGCAAATTTAACTCTCATTTCCCACCAGGAAGAGGAATTAACCAAAGGCTCAGCGTGCCGTGCCAGAACCAGATTAGGGCCTGAAGACATCCTGCGGTGTTGCGGCCAGGTCACAAGAAAGCGAGTTGAAGAAAGGAGCTCAGGGGCACTGTAATTCACAAACCTGCAGAGTTATAAATGACAGCTATCGTCCAAAAATAGACTGAAGTAAGGCTGCCAAGAGGACTTGAAAGCGGGGCAGAATTGCAGGAAACCGATTTCAGGAGGTAGACTGGAATTGCATTGAAAGCATAGGAAAAGAGGCAGAACGTCCACAATGATGCACTTGGCCAAAAAGGGCGTATGCGTTTTTTCCTGAATATATTCAGGAAAAAACGCATACGCCCTTTTTGGCCAACCAAGCAAGCTTGCAAAGGAAATCTGCACTACAATGAAGTCTCACTTCCCCCCGGTCAAAAGGGCCATCTGAAAAAAGTGTAAAATCCAGAAAGGCAGGACAGGCCATGGAGAACTGGGAGCCTTGTTATGCTGAAGGGCGGGATGTAAATTGCCAACAAACACTCGGGAGAAGTGTATGGTGTTTCCTGAAACATCTAAAAAACAAAGCAACAGAGCCTAGGGCACTTCCACTTATGGTCCTATAGCTTAGGGAATTTAAAATCAAAAAGACACAGCCACCCCAAAGTTTAGAACGGCTCTGTTTACAAGAACCTCGTTTACAGTACAAGTTCAACATCGCAGAAAGTGAAAAATGGATAAAGAACTTGTGGTACTTACGTACAATGCAGTATCACTCAGCAATGAAATCTATGTCATCAGGCCCTTAGCAGCATAATGAGTGGATTCAGGTACGATGATTCTAACTGAAATAAGTCACACAGAAAAAGAAACATCATAAGATATCACTAATACACGGAATGTAAACTTGGCTACACAGGAACTGAATTACAGAACAGAACAGGGTCTCAAATTTAGAAAACCAACTTATGCTTGCTTAAGGGGAAAGGTGAGTTGGGGTGCTGCATAAAACCAGAGATTGAAATGAGCACAGATAAAGTTCCTTAAGCCAAATATGGAATAGACAAGAGCTACTCCTTGCTCAACGAAATGGACTCAACACCGCATATTAAACGCCTAAGAATGTACCTGACTAGTAAGTATCTTAAAACCTATGGATTGCTATGTCTCTGAAACAGAATCAAGCATGTGTACAGGGGCATAAACGCAGCAGTGATAGGATTGGAGAGGTTCGGTGAGCAAATGAAGACCCTTTGAAGTCATATTGCATGGTACCCATTCCACGGGTTTCAACTACCCAGGTTTTAGGTATTCTTCCTTCAGCTAAAACATGCATGTGGAACCCAAGTATGATCAACCATGTGAACGGGAGACGTGTTCAAATATGTCTCAGTTTTCGTACCCTGGTACTCGGGTGCAACATTCCAGACGCTTTACTAACACTCTCCCCACTTGGAGAGTCAGCGCCTTTAACCTCCTGTTTGTCCCAGTTTGCAATTTCTGCGGAAGATGAACAGGAATAGCGAGAACCAATGAGAGGCTAGCTGGAGGTGTCTGGACAGGCAAATTTAACTCTCATTTCCCACCAGGAAGAGGAAATAACCAAAGGCTCAGCGTGCCGTGCCGGAACCAGATTAGGGCCTGAAGCCATCCTGCGGTGTTGCGGCCAGCTCAAAAGAAAGCGAGTTGAAGAAAGGAGCTCAGGGGCACTGTAATTCACAAACCTGCAGAGTTATAAATGACAGCTATCGTCCAAAAATAGACTGAAGTAAGGCTGCCAAGAGGACTTGAAAGCGGGGCAGAATTGCAGGAAACCGATTTCAGGAGGTAGACTGGAATTGCATTGAAAGCATAGGAAAAGAGGCAGAACGTCCACAATGATGCACTTGGCCAAAAAGGGCGTATGCGTTTTTTCCTGAATATATTCAGGAAAAAACGCATACGCTCTTTTTGGCCAACCAAGCAAGCTTGCAAAGGAAATCTGCACTACAATGAAGTCTCACTTCCCCCCGGTCAAAAGGGCCATCTGAAAAAAGTGTAAAATCCAGAAAGGCAGGACAGGCCATGGAGAACTGGGAGCCTTGTTATGCTGAAGGGCGGGATGTAAATTGCCAACAAACACTCGGGAGAAGTGTATGGTGTTTCCTGAAACATCTAAAAAACAAAGCAACAGAGCCTAGGGCACTTCCACTTATGGTCCTATAGCTTAGGGAATTTAAAATCAAAAAGACACAGCCACCCCAAAGTTTCGAACGGCTCTGTTTACAAGAACCTCGTTTACAGTAGAAGTTCAACATCGCAGAAATTGAAAAATGGATAAAGAACTTGTGGTACTTACGTACAATGCAGTATCACTCAGCAATGAAATCTATGTCATCAGGCCCGTAGCAGCATAATGAGTGGATTCAGGTACGATGATTCTAACTGAAATAAGTCACACAGAAAAAGAAACATCATAAGATATCACTAATACACGGAATGTAAACTTGGCTACACAGGAACTGAATTACAGAACAGAACAGGGTCTCAAATTTAGAAAACCAACTTATGCTTGCTTAAGGGTAAAGGTGAGTTGGGGTGCTGCATAAAACCAGAGATTGAAATGAGCACAGATAAAGTTCCTTAAGCCAAATATGGAATAGACAAGAGCTACTCCTTGCTCAACGAAATGGACTCAACACCGCATATTAAATGCCTAAGAATGTACCTGACTAGTAAGTATCATAAAACCTATGGATTGCTATGTCTCTGAAAGAGAATCAAGCATGTGTACAGGGGCATAAACGCAGCAGTGATAGGATTGGAGAGGTTCGGTGAGCAAATGAAGACCCTTTGAAGTCATATTGCATGGTACCCATTCCACGGGTTTCAACTACCCAGGTTTAAGGTATTCTTCCTTCAGCTAAAACATGCATGTGGAACCTAGAGTATGATCAACCATGTGATCGGGAGACGTGTTCAAATATGTCTCAGATTTCGTACCCTGGTACTCGGGTGCAACATTCCAGACGCTTTACTAACACTCTCCCCACTTGGAGAGTCAGTCCCTTTAACCTCCTGTTTGGCCCAGTTTGCAATTTCTGCGGAAGATGAACAGGAATAGCGAGAACCAATGAGAGGCTAGCTGGAGGTGTCTGGACGGGCAAATTTAACTCTCATTTCCCACCAGGAAGAGGAAATAACCAAAGGCTCAGCGTGCCGTGCCGGAACCAGATTAGGGCCTGAAGCCATCCTGCGGTGTTGCGGCCAGCTCAAAAGAAAGCGAGTTGAAGAAAGGAGCTCAGGGGCACTGTAATTCACAAACCTGCAGAGTTATAAATGACAGCTATCGTCCAAAAATAGACTGAAGTAAGGCTGCCAAGAGGACTTGAAAGCGGGGCAGAATTGCAGGAAACCGATTTCAGGAGGTAGACTGGAATTGCATTGAAAGCATAGGAAAAGAGGCAGAACGTCCACAATGATGCACTTGGCCAAAAAGGGCGTATGCGTTTTTTCCTGAATATATTCAGGAAAAAACGCATACGCCCTTTTTGGCCAACCAAGCAAGCTTGCAAAGGAAATCTGCACTACAATGAAGTCTCACTTCCCCCCGGTCAAAAGGGCCATCTGAAAAAAGTGTAAAATCCAGAAAGGCAGGACAGGCCATGGAGAACTGGGAGCCTTGTTATGCTGATGGGCGGGATGTAAATTGCCAACAACCACTCGGGAGAAGTATATGGTGTTTCCTGAAACATCTAAAAAACAAAGCAACAGAGCCTAGGGCACTTCCACTTATGGTCCTATAGCTTAGGGAATTTAAAATCTAAAAGACACAGCCACCCCAAAGTTTGGAACGGCTCTGTTTACAAGAACCTCGTTTACAGTACAAGTTCAACATCGCAGAAATTGAAAAATGGATAAAGAAGTTGTGGTATTTACTTACAAAGCAATATCACTCAGCAATGAAATCTGTGTCATCAGGCCCTTAGCAGCACAATGAGTGGATTCAGGTATGATGATTCTAACTGAAATAAGTCACACAGAAAAAGAAACATCATAAGATATCAGTAATACACGGAATGTAAACTTGGCTACACAGGAACTGAATTACAGAACAGAACAGGGTCTCAAATTTAGAAAACCAACTTATGCTTGCTTAAGGGGAAAGGTGAGTTGGGGTGCTGCATAAAACCAGAGATTGAAATGAGCACAGATAAAGTTCCTTAAGCCAAATATGGAATAGACAAGAGCTACTCCTTGCTCAACGAAATGGACTCAACACCGCATATTAAACGCCTAAGAATGTACCTGACTAGTAAGTATCTTAAAACCTATGGATTGCTATGTCTCCGAAACAGAATCAAGCATGTGTACAGGGGCATAAACGCAGCAGTGATAGGATTGGAGAGGTTTGGTGAGCAAATGAAGACCCTTTGAAGTCATATTGCATGGTACCCATTCCACGGGTTTCAACTACCCAGGTTTTAGGTATTCTTCCTTCAGCTAAAACATGCATGTGGAACCCAAGTATGATCAACCATGTGAACGGGAGACGTGTTCAAATATGTCTCAGTTTTCCTCCCCTGGTACTCGGGTGCGACATTCCAGACGCTTTACTAACACTCTCCCCACTTGGAAAGTCAGCGCCTTTAACCTCCTGTTTGTCCCAGTTTGCAATTTCTGCGGAAGATGAACAGGAATAGCGAGAACCAATGAGAGGCTAGCTGGAGGTGTCTGGACGGGCAAATTTAACTCTCATTTCCCACCAGGAAGAGGAAATAACCAAAGGCTCAGCGTGCCGTGCCGGAACCAGATTAGGGCCTGAAGCCATCCTGCGGTGTTGCGGCCAGCTCAAAAGAAAGCGAGTTGAAGAAAGGAGCTCAGGGGCACTGTAATTCACAAACCTGCAGAGTTATAAATGACAGCTATCGTCCAAAAATAGACTGAAGTAAGGCTGCCAAGAGGACTTGAAAGCGGGGCAGAATTGCAGGAAACCGATTTCAGGAGGTAGACTGGAATTGCATTGAAAGCATAGGAAAAGAGGCAGAACGTCCACAATGATGCACTTGGCCAAAAAGGGCGTATGCGTTTTTTCCTGAATATATTCAGGAAAAAACGCATACGCCCTTTTTGGCCAACCAAGCAAGCTTGCAAAGGAAATCTGCACTACAATGAAGTCTCACTTCCCCCCGGTCAAAAGGGCCATCTGAAAAAAGTGTAAAATCCAGAAAGGCAGGACAGGCCATGGAGAACTGGGAGCCTTGTTATGCTGATGGGCGGGATGTAAATTGCCAACAAACACTCCGGAGAAGTGTATGGTGTTTCCTGAAACATCTAAAAAACAAAGCAACAGAGCCTAGGGCACTTCCACTTATGGTCCTATAGCTTAGGGAATTTAAAATCAAAAAGACACAGCCACCCCAAAGTTTTGAACGGCTCTGTTTACAAGAACCTCGTTTACAGTAGAAGTTCAACATCGCAGAAAGTGAAAAATGGATAAAGAACTTGTGGTACTTACGTACAATTCAGTATCACTCAGCAATGAAATCTATGTCATCAGGCCCGTAGCAGCATAATGAGTGGATTCAGGTACGATGATTCTAACTGAAATAAGTCACACAGAAAAAGAAACATCATAAGATATCACTAATACACGGAATGTAAACTTGGCTACACAGGAACTGAATTACAGAACAGAACAGGGTCTCAAATTTAGAAAACCAACTTATGCTTGCTTAAGGGTAAAGGTGAGTTGGGGTGCTGCATAAAACCAGAGATTGAAATGAGCACAGATAAAGTTCCTTAAGCCAAATATGGAATAGACAAGAGCTACTCCTTGCTCAACGAAATGGACTCAACACCGCATATTAAATGCCTAAGAATGTACCTGACTAGTAAGTATCTTAAAACCTATGGATTGCTATGTCTCCGAAAGAGAATCAAGCATGTGTACAGGGGCATAAACGCAGCAGTGATAGGATTGGAGAGGTTCGGTGAGCAAATGAAGACCCTTTGAAGTCATATTGCATGGTACCCATTCCACGGGTTTCAACTACCCAGGTTTAAGGTATTCTTCCTTCAGCTAAAACATGCATGTGGAACCTAGAGTATGATCAACCATGTGATCGGGAGACGTGTTCAAATATGTCTCAGTTTTCGTACCCTGGTACTCGGGTGCAACATTCCAGACGCTTTACTAACACTCTCCCCACTTGGAGAGTCAGTCCCTTTAACCTCCTGTTTGGCCCAGTTTGCAATTTCTGTGGAAGATGAACAGGAATAGCGAGAACCAATGAGAGACTAGCTGGAGGTGTCTGGATGGGCAAATTTAACTCTCATTTCCCACCAGGAAGAGGAATTAACCTAAGGCTCAGCGTGCCGTGCCAGAACCAGATTAGGGCCTGAAGACATCCTGCGGTGTTGCGGCCAGGTCACAAGAAAGCGAGTTGAAGAAAGGAGCTCAGGGGCACTGTAATTCACAAACCTGCAGAGTTATAAATGACAGCTATCGTCCAAAAATAGACTGAAGTAAGGCTGCCAAGAGGACTTGAAAGCGGGGCAGAATTGCAGGAAACCGATTTCAGGAGGTAGACTGGAATTGCATTGCAAGCATAGGAAAAGAGGCAGAACGTCCACAATGATGCACTTGGCCAAAAAGGGCGTATGCGTTTTTTCCTGAATATATTCAGGAAAAAACGCATACGCCCTTTTTGGCCAACCAAGCAAGCTTGCAAAGGAAATCTGCACTACAATGAAGTCTCACTTCCCCCCGGTCAAAAGGGCCATCTGAAAAAAGTGTAAAATCCAGAAAGGCAGGACAGGCCATGGAGAACTGGGAGCCTTGTTATGCTGAAGGGCGGGATGTAAATTGCCAACAACCACTCGGGAGAAGTGTATGGTGTTTCCTGAAACATCTAAAAAACAAAGCAACAGAGCCTAGGGCACTTCCACTTATGGTCCTATAGCTTAGGGAATTTAAAATCAAAAAGACACAGCCACCCCAAAGTTTAGAACGGCTCTGTTTACAAGAACCTCGTTTACAGTACAAGTTCAACATCGCAGAAAGTGAAAAATGGATAAAAAAGTTGTGGTATTTACTTACAAAGCAATATCACTCAGCAATGAAATCTGTGTCATCAGGACCTTAGCAGCACAATGAGTGGATTCAGGTATGATGATTCTAACTGAAATAAGTCACACAGAAAAAGAAACATCATAAGATATCAGTAATACACGGAATGGAAACTTGGCTACACAGGAACTGAATTACAGAACAGAACAGGGTCTCAAATTTAGAAAACCAACTTATGCTTGCTTAAGGGGAAAGGTGAGTTGGGGTGCTGCATAAAACCAGAGATTGAAATGAGCACAGATAAAGTTCCTTAAGCCAAATATGGAATAGACAAGAGCTACTCCTTGCTCAACGAAATGGACTCAACACTGCATATTAAACGCCTAAGAATGTACCTGACTAGTAAGTATCTTAAAACCTATGGATTGCTATGTCTCCGAAAGAGAATCAAGCATGTGTACAGGGGCATAAACGCAGCAGTGATAGGATTGGAGAGGTTCGGTGAGCAAATGAAGACCCTTTGAAGTCATATTGCATGGTACCCATTCCACGGGTTTCAAATACACAGGTTTAAGGTATTCTTCCTTCAGCTAAAACATGCATGTGGAACCCAAGTATGATCAACCATGTGAACGGGAGACGTGTTCAAATATGTCTCAGTTTTCCTCCCCTGGTACTCGGGTGCAACATTCCAGACGCTTTACTAACACTCTCCCCACTTGGAAAGTCAGTGCCTTTAACCTCCTGTTTGGCCCAGTTTGCAATTTCTGCGGAAGATGAACAGGAATAGCGAGAACCAATGAGAGACTAGCTGGAGGTGTCTGGACGGGCAAATTTAACTCTCATTTCCCACCAGGAAGAGGAAATAACCAAAGGCTCAGCATGCCGTTCCGGAACCAGATTAGGGCCTGAAGACATCCTGCGGTGTTGCGGCCAGGTCACAAGAAAGCGAGTTGAAGAAAGGAGCTCAGGGGCACTGTAATTCACAAACCTGCAGAGTTATAAATGACAGCTATCGTCCAAAAATAGACTGAAGTAAGGCTGCCAAGAGGACTTGAAAGCGGGGCAGAATTGCAGGAAACCGATTTCAGGAGGTAGACTGGAATTGCATTGAAAGCATAGGAAAAGAGGCAGAACGTCCACAATGATGCACTTGGCCAAAAAGGGCGTATGCGTTTTTTCCTGAATATATTCAGGAAAAAACGCATACGCCCTTTTTGGCCAACCAAGCAAGCTTGCAAAGGAAATCTGCACTACAATGAAGTCTCACTTCCCCCCGGTCAAAAGGGCCATCTGAAAAAAGTGTAAAATCCAGAAAGGCAGGACAGGCCATGGAGAACTGGGAGCCTTGTTATGCTGATGGGCGGGATGTAAATTGCCAACAACCACTCGGGAGAAGTGTATGGTGTTTCCTGAAACATCTAAAAAACAAAGCAACAGAGCCTAGGGCACTTCCACTTATGGTCCTATAGCTTAGGGAAATTAAAATCAAAAAGACACAGCCACCCCAAAGTTTCGAACGGCTCTGTTTACAAGAACCTCGTTTACAGTACAAGTTCAACATCGCAGAAAGTGAAAAATGGATAAAGAACTTGTGGTACTTACGTACAATGCAGTATCACTCAGCAATGAAATCTATGTCATCAGGCCCGTAGCAGCATAATGAGTGGATTCAGGTACGATGATTCTAACTGAAATAAGTCACACAGAAAAAGAAACATCATAAGATATCACTAATACACGGAATGTAAACTTGGCTACACAGGAACTGAATTACAGAACAGAACAGGGTCTCAAATTTAGAAAACCAACTTATGCTTGCTTAAGGGTAAAGGTGAGTTGGGGTGCTGCATAAAACCAGAGATTGAAATGAGCACAGATAAAGTTCCTTAAGCCAAATATGGAATAGACAAGAGCTACTCCTTGCTCAACGAAATGGACTCAACACCGCATATTAAATGCCTAAGAATGTACCTGACTAGTAAGTATCTTAAAACCTATGGATTGCTATGTCTCCGAAAGAGAATCAAGCATGTGTACAGGGGCATAAACGCAGCAGTGATAGGATTGGAGAGGTTCGGTGAGCAAATGAAGACCCTTTGAAGTCATATTGAATGGTACCCATTCCACGGGTTTCAACTACCCAGGTTTAAGGTATTCTTCCTTCAGCTAAAACATGCATGTGGGACCTAGAGTATGATCAACCATGTGATCGGGAGACGTGTTCAAATATGTCTCAGTTTTCGTACCCTGGTACTCGGGTGCAACATTCCAGACGCTTTACTAACACTCTCCCCACTTGGAGAGTCAGTCCCTTTAACCTCCTGTTTGGCCCAGTTTGCAATTTCTGTGGAAGATGAACAGGAATAGCGAGAACCAATGAGAGACTAGCTGGAGGTGTCTGGATGGGCAAATTTAACTCTCATTTCCCACCAGGAAGAGGAATTAACCAAAGGCTCAGCGTGCCGTGCCAGAACCAGATTAGGGCCTGAAGACATCCTGCGGTGTTGCGGCCAGGTCACAAGAAAGCGAGTTGAAGAAAGGAGCTCAGGGGCACTGTAATTCACAAACCTGCAGAGTTATAAATGACAGCTATCGTCCAAAAATAGACTGAAGTAAGGCTGCCAAGAGGACTTGAAAGCGGGGCAGAATTGCAGGAAACCGATTTCAGGAGGTAGACTGGAATTGCATTGAAAGCATAGGAAAAGAGGCAGAACGTCCACAATGATGCACTTGGCCAAAAAGGGCGTATGCGTTTTTTCCTGAATATATTCAGGAAAAAACGCATACGCCCTTTTTGGCCAACCAAGCAAGCTTGCAAAGGAAATCTGCACTACAATGAAGTCTCACTTCCCCCCGGTCAAAAGGGCCATCTGAAAAAAGTGTAAAATCCAGAAAGGCAGGACAGGCCATGGAGAACTGGGAGCCTTGTTATGCTGAAGGGCGGGATGTAAATTGCCAACAAACACTCGGGAGAAGTGTATGGTGTTTCCTGAAACATCTAAAAAACAAAGCAACAGAGCCTAGGGCACTTCCACTTATGGTCCTATAGCTTAGGGAATTTAAAATCAAAAAGACACAGCCACCCCAAAGTTTAGAACGGCTCTGTTTACAAGAACCTCGTTTACAGTACAAGTTCAACATCGCAGAAAGTGAAAAATGGATAAAGAACTTGTGGTACTTACGTACAATGCAGTATCACTCAGCAATGAAATCTATGTCATCAGGCCCTTAGCAGCATAATGAGTAGATTCAGGTACGATGATTCTAACTGAAATAAGTCACACAGAAAAAGAAACATCATAAGATATCAGTAATACACGGAATGTAAACTTGGCTACACAGGAACTGAATTACAGAACAGAACAGGGTCTCAAATTTAGAAAACCAACTTATGCTTGCTTAAGGGGAAAGGTGAGTTGGGGTGCTGCATAAAACCAGAGATTGAAATGAGCACAGATAAAGTTCCTTAAGCCAAATATGGAATAGACAAGAGCTACTCCTTGCTCAACGAAATGGACTCAACACCGCATATTAAACGCCTAAGAATGTACCTGACTAGTAAGTATCTTAAAACCTATGGATTGCTATGTCTCCGAAACAGAATCAAGCATGTGTACAGGGGCATAAACGCAGCAGTGATAGGATTGGAGAGGTTCGGTGAGCAAATGAAGACCCTTTGAAGTCATATTGCATGGTACCCATTCCATGGGTTTCAACTACCCAGGTTTTAGGTATTCTTCCTTCAGTAAAACATGCATGTGGAACCCAAGTATGATCAACCATGTGAACGGGAGACGTGTTCAAATATGTCTCAGTTTTCGTACCCTGGTACTCGGGTGCAACATTCCAGACGCTTTACTAACACTCTCCCCACTTGGAAAGTCAGCGCCTTTAACCTCCTGTTTGTCCCAGTTTGCAATTTCTGCGGAAGATGAACAGGAATAGCGAGAACCAATGAGAGGCTTGCTGGAGGTGTCTGGACGGGCAAATTTAACTCTCATTTCCCACCAGGAAGAGGAAATAACCAAAGGCTCAGCGTGCCGTGCCGGAACCAGATTAGGGCCTGAAGCCATCCTGCGGTGTTGCGGCCAGCTCAAAAGAAAGCGAGTTGAAGAAAGGAGCTCAGGGGCACTGTAATTCACAAACCTGCAGAGTTATAAATGACAGCTATCGTCCAAAAATAGACTGAAGTAAGGCTGCCAAGAGGACTTGAAAGCGGGTCAGAATTGCAGGAAACCGATTTCAGGAGGTAGACTGGAATTGCATTGAAAGCATAGGAAAAGAGGCAGAACGTCCACAATGATGCACTTGGCCAAAAAGGGCGTATGCGTTTTTTCCTGAATATATTCAGGAAAAAACGCATACGCCCTTTTTGGCCAACCAAGCAAGCTTGCAAAAGAAATCTGCACTACAATGAAGTCTCACTTCCCCCCGGTCAAAAGGGCCATCTGAAAAAAGTGTAAAATCCAGAAAGGCAGGACAGGCCATGGAGAACTGGGAGCCTTGTTATGCTGAAGGGCGGGATGTAAATTGCCAACAACCACTCGGGAGAAGTGTATGGTGTTTCCTGAAACATCTAAAAAACAAAGCAACAGAGCCTAGGGCACTTCCACTTATGGTCCTATAGCTTAGGGAATTTAAAATCAAAAAGACACAGCCACCCCAAAGTTTCGAACGGCTCTGTTTACAAGAACCTCGTTTACAGTACAAGTTCAACATCGCAGAAAGTGAAAAATGGATAAAGAACTTGTGGTACTTACGTACAATTCAGTATCACTCAGCAATGAAATCTATGTCAGCAGGCCCGTAGCAGCATAATGAGTGGATTCAGGTACGATGATTCTAACTGAAATAAGTCACACAGAAAAAGAAACATCATAAGATATCACTAATACACGGAATGTAAACTTGGCTACACAGGAACTGAATTACAGAACAGAACAGGGTCTCAAATTTAGAAAACCAACTTATGCTTGCTTAAGGGTAAAGGTGAGTTGGGGTGCTGCATAAAACCAGAGATTGAAATGAGCACAGATAAAGTTCCTTAAGCCAAATATGGAATAGACAAGAGCTACTCCTTGCTCAACGAAATGGACTCAACACCGCATATTAAACGCCTAAGAATGTACCTGACTAGTAAGTATCTTAAAACCTATGGATTGCTATGTCTCCGAAAGAGAATCAAGCATGTGTACAGGGGCATAAACGCAGCAGTGATAGGATTGGAGAGGTTCGGTGAGCAAATGAAGACCCTTTGAAGTCATATTGCATGGTACCCATTCCACGGGTTTCAACTACCCAGGTTTAAGGTATTCTTCCTTCAGCTAAAACATGCATGTGGAACCCAAGTATGATCAACCATGTGAACGGGAGACGTGTTCAAATATGTCTCAGTTTTCCTCCCCTGGTACTCGGGTGCAACATTCCAGACGCTTTACTAACACTCTCCCCACTTGGAAAGTCAGCGCCTTTAACCTCCTGTTTGTCCCAGTTTGCAATTTCTGCGGAAGATGAACAGGAATAGCGAGAACCAATGAGAGGCTAGCTGGAGGTGTCTGGACGGGCAAATTTAACTCTCATTTCCCACCAGGAAGAGGAAATAACCAAAGGCTCAGCGTGCCGTGCCGGAACCAGATTAGGGCCTGAAGCCATCCTGCGGTGTTGCGGCCAGCTCAAAAGAAAGCGAGTTGAAGAAAGGAGCTCAGGGGCACTGTAATTCACAAACCTGCAGAGTTATAAATGACAGCTATCGTCCAAAAATAGACTGAAGTAAGGCTGCCAAGAGGACTTGAAAGCGGGGCAGAATTGCAGGAAACCGATTTCAGGAGGTAGACTGGAATTGCATTGAAAGCATAGGAAAAGAGGCAGAACGTCCACAATGATGCACTTGGCCAAAAAGGGCGTATGCGTTTTTTCCTGAATATATTCAGGAAAAAACGCATACGCCCTTTTTGGCCAACCAAGCAAGCTTGCAAAGGAAATCTGCACTACAATGAAGTCTCACTTCCCCCCGGTCAAAAGGGCCATCTGAAAAAAGTGTAAAATCCAGAAAGGCAGGACAGGCCATGGAGAACTGGGAGCCTTGTTATGCTGATGGGCGGGATGTAAATTGCCAACAGACACTCCGGAGAAGTGTATGGTGTTTCCTGAAACATCTAAAAAACAAAGCAACAGAGCCTAGGGCACTTCCACTTATGGTCCTATAGCTTAGGGAATTTAAAATCAAAAAGACACAGCCACCCCAAAGTTTCGAACGGCTCTGTTTACAAGAACCTCGTTTACAGTAGAAGTTCAACATCGCAGAAAGTGAAAAATGGATAAAGAACTTGTGGTACTTACGTACAATTCAGTATCACTCAGCAATGAAATCTATGTCATCAGGCCTGTAGCAGCATAATGAGTGGATTCAGGTACGATGATTCTAACTGAAATAAGTCACACAGAAAAAGAAACATCATAAGATATCACTAATACACGGAATGTAAACTTGGCTACACAGGAACTGAATTACAGAACAGAACAGGGTCTCAAATTTAGAAAACCAACTTATGCTTGCTTAAGTGTAAAGGTGAGTTGGGGTGCTGCATAAAACCAGAGATTGAAATGAGCACAGATAAAGTTCCTTAAGCCAAATATGGAATAGACAAGAGCTACTCCTTGCTCAACGAAATGGACTCAACACCGCATATTAAATGCCTAAGAATGTACCTGACTAGTAAGTATCTTAAAACCTATGGATTGCTATGTCTCCGAAAGAGAATCAAGCATGTGTACAGGGGCATAAACGCAGCAGTGATAGGATTGGAGAGGTTCGGTGAGCAAATGAAGACCCTTTGAAGTCATATTGCATGGTACCCATTCCACGGGTTTCAACTACCCAGGTTTAAGGTATTCTTCCTTCAGCTAAAACATGCATGTGGGACCTAGAGTATGATCAACCATGTGATCGGGAGACGTGTTCAAATATGTCTCAGTTTTCGTACCCTGGTACTCGGGTGCAACATTCCAGACGCTTTACTAACACTCTCCCCACATGGAGAGTCAGTCCCTTTAACCTCCTGTTTGGCCCAGTTTGCAATTTCTGCGGAAGATGAACAGGAATAGCGAGAACCAATGAGAGACTAGCTGGAGGTGTCTGGATGGGCAAATTTAACTCTCATTTCCCACCAGGAAGAGGAATTAACCAAAGGCTCAGCGTGCCGTGCCAGAACCAGATTAGGGCCTGAAGACATCCTGCGGTGTTGCGGCAGCTCAAAAGAAAGCGAGTTGAAGAAAGGAGCTCAGGGGCACTGTAATTCACAAACCTGCAGAGTTATAAATGACAGCTATCGTCCAAAAATAGACTGAAGTAAGGCTGCCAAGAGGACTTGAAAGCGGGGCAGAATTGCAGGAAACCGATTTCAGGAGGTAGACTGGAATTGCATTGAAAGCATAGGAAAAGAGGCAGAACGTCCACAATGATGCACTTGGCCAAAAAGGGCGTATGCGTTTTTTCCTGAATATATTCAGGATAAAACGCATACGCCCTTTTTCGCCAACCAAGCAAGCTTGCAAAGGAAATCTGCACTACAATGAAGTCTCACTTCCCCCCGGTCAAAAGGGCCATCTGAAAAAAGTGTAAAATCCAGAAAGGCAGGACAGGCCATGGAGAACTGGGAGCCTTGTTATGCTGAAGGGCGGGATGTAAATTGCCAACAAACACTCGGGAGAAGTGTATGGTGTTTCCTGAAACATCTAAAAAACAAAGCAACAGAGCTTAGGGCACTTCCACTTATGGTCCTATAGCTTAGGGAATTTAAAATCAAAAAGACACAGCCACCCCAAAGTTTCGAATGGCTCTGTTTACAAGAACCTCGTTTACAGTACAAGTTCAACATCGCAGAAAGTGAAAAATGGATAAAGAACTTGTGGTACTTACGTACAATGCAGTATCACTCAGCAATGAAATCTATGTCATCAGGCCCTTAGCAGCATAATGAGTGGATTCAGGTACGATGATTCTAACTGAAATAAGTCACACAGAAAAAGAAACATCATAAGATATCACTAATACACGGAATGTAAACTTGGCTACACAGGAACTGAATTACAGAACAGAACAGGGTCTCAAATTTAGAAAACCAACTTATGCTTGCTTAAGTGTAAAGGTGAGTTGGGGTGCTGCATAAAACCAGAGATTGAAATGAGCACAGATAAAGTTCCTTAAGCCAAATATGGAATAGACAAGAGCTACTCCTTGCTCAACGAAATGGACTCAACACCGCATATTAAATGCCTAAGAATGTACCTGACTAGTAAGTATCTTAAAACCTATGGATTGCTATGTCTCCGAAAGAGAATCAAGCATGTGTACAGGGGCATAAACGCAGCAGTGATAGGATTGGAGAGGTTCGGTGAGCAAATGAAGACCCTTTGAAGTCATATTGCATGGTACCCATTCCACGGGTTTCAACTACCCAGGTTTAAGGTATTCTTCCTTCAGCTAAAACATGCATGTGGGACCTAGAGTATGATCAACCATGTGATCGGGAGACGTGTTCAAATATGTCTCAGTTTTCGTACCCTGGTACTCGGGTGCAACATTCCAGACGCTTTACTAACACTCTCCCCACATGGAGAGTCAGTCCCTTTAACCTCCTGTTTGGCCCAGTTTGCAATTTCTGCGGAAGATGAACAGGAATAGCGAGAACCAATGAGAGACTAGCTGGAGGTGTCTGGATGGGCAAATTTAACTCTCATTTCCCACCAGGAAGAGGAATTAACCAAAGGCTCAGCGTGCCGTGCCAGAACCAGATTAGGGCCTGAAGACATCCTGCGGTGTTGCGGCAGCTCAAAAGAAAGCGAGTTGAAGAAAGGAGCTCAGGGGCACTGTAATTCACAAACCTGCAGAGTTATAAATGACAGCTATCGTCCAAAAATAGACTGAAGTAAGGCTGCCAAGAGGACTTGAAAGCGGGGCAGAATTGCAGGAAACCGATTTCAGGAGGTAGACTGGAATTGCATTGAAAGCATAGGAAAAGAGGCAGAACGTCCACAATGATGCACTTGGCCAAAAAGGGCGTATGCGTTTTTTCCTGAATATATTCAGGATAAAACGCATACGCCCTTTTTCGCCAACCAAGCAAGCTTGCAAAGGAAATCTGCACTACAATGAAGTCTCACTTCCCCCCGGTCAAAAGGGCCATCTGAAAAAAGTGTAAAATCCAGAAAGGCAGGACAGGCCATGGAGAACTGGGAGCCTTGTTATGCTGAAGGGCGGGATGTAAATTGCCAACAAACACTCGGGAGAAGTGTATGGTGTTTCCTGAAACATCTAAAAAACAAAGCAACAGAGCTTAGGGCACTTCCACTTATGGTCCTATAGCTTAGGGAATTTAAAATCAAAAAGACACAGCCACCCCAAAGTTTCGAATGGCTCTGTTTACAAGAACCTCGTTTACAGTACAAGTTCAACATCGCAGAAAGTGAAAAATGGATAAAGAACTTGTGGTACTTACGTACAATGCAGTATCACTCAGCAATGAAATCTATGTCATCAGGCCCTTAGCAGCATAATGAGTGGATTCAGGTACGATGATTCTAACTGAAATAAGTCACACAGAAAAAGAAACATCATAAGATATCACTAATACACGGAATGTAAACTTGGCTACACAGGAACTGAATTACAGAACAGAACAGGGTCTCAAATTTAGAAAACCAACTTATGCTTGCTTAAGGGGAAAGGTGAGTTGGGGTGCTGCATAAAACCAGAGATTGAAATGAGCACAGATAAAGTTCCTTAAGCCAAATATGGAATAGACAAGAGCTACTCCTTGCTCAACGAAATGGACTCAACACCGCATATTAAACGCCTAAGAATGTACCTGACTAGTAAGTATCTTAAAACCTATGGATTGCTATGTGTCTGAAACAGAATCAAGCATGTGTACAGGGGCATAAACGCAGCAGTGATAGGATTGGAGAGGTTCGGTGAGCAAATGAAGACCCTTTGAAGTCATATTGCATGGTACCCATTCCACGGCTTTCAACTACCCAGGTTTTAGGTATTCTTCCTTCAGCTAAAACATGCATGTGGAACCCAAGTATGATCAACCATGTGAACGGGAGACGTGTTCAAATATGTCTCAGTTTTCGTACCCTGGTACTCGGGTGCAACATTCCAGATGCTTTACTAACACTCTCCCCACTTGGAAAGTCAGCGCCTTTAACCTCCTGTTTGTCCCAGTTTGCAATTTCTGCGGAAGATGAACAGGAATAGCGAGAACCAATGAGAGGCTAGCTGGAGGTGTCTGGACGGGCAAATTTAACTCTCATTTCCCACCAGGAAGAGGAAATAACCAAAGGCTCAGCGTGCCGTGCCGGAACCAGATTAGGGCCTGAAGCCATCCTGCGGTGTTGCGGCCAGCTCAAAAGAAAGCGAGTTGAAGAAAGGAGCTCAGGGGCACTGTAATTCACAAACCTGCAGAGTTATAAATGACAGCTATCGTCCAAAAATAGACTGAAGTAAGGCTGCCAAGAGGACTTGAAAGCGGGGCAGAATTGCAGGAAACCGATTTCAGGAGGTAGACTGGAATTGCATTGAAAGCATAGGAAAAGAGGCAGAACGTCCACAATGATGCACTTGGCCAAAAAGGGCGTATGCGTTTTTTCCTGAATATATTCAGGAAAAAACGCATACGCCCTTTTTGGCCAACCAAGCAAGCTTGCAAAGGAAATCTGCACTACAATGAAGTCTCACTTCCCCCCGGTCAAAAGGGCCATCTGAAAAAAGTGTAAAATCCAGAAAGGCAGGACAGGCCATGGAGAACTGGGAGCCTTGTTATGCTGAAGGGCGGGATGTAAATTGCCAACAAACACTCGGGAGAAGTGTATGGTGTTTCCTGAAACATCTAAAAAACAAAGCAACAGAGCCTAGGGCACTTCCACTTATGGTCCTATAGCTTAGGGAATTTAAAATCAAAAAGACACAGCCACCCCAAAGTTTCGAACGGCTCTGTTTACAAGAACCTCGTTTACAGTACAAGTTCAACATCGCAGAAAGTGAAAAATGGATAAAGAACTTGTGGTACTTACGTACAATTCAGTATCACTCAGCAATGAAATCTATGTCATCAGGCCTGTAGCAGCATAATGAGTGGATTCAGGTACGATGATTCTAACTGAAATAAGTCACACAGAAAAAGAAACATCATAAGATATCACTAATACACGGAATGGAAACTTGGCTACACAGGAACGGAATTACAGAACACAACAGGGTCTCAAATTTAGAAAACCAACTTATGCTTGCTTAAGGGTAAAGGTGAGTTGGGGTGCTGCATAAAACCAGAGATTGAAATGAGCACAGATAAAGTTCCTTAAGCCAAATATGGAATAGACAAGAGCTACTCCTTGCTCAACGAAATGGACTCAACACCGCATATTAAATGTCTAAGAATGTACCTGACTAGTAAGTATCTTAAAACCTATGGATTGCTATGTCTCCGAAAGAGAATCAAGCATGTGTACAGGGGCATAAACGCAGCAGTGATAGGATTGGAGAGGTTCGGTGAGCAAATGAAGACCCTTTGAAGTCATATTGCATGGTACCCATTCCACGGGTTTCAACTACCCAGGTTTAAGGTATTCTTCCTTCAGCTAAAACATGCATGTGGGACCTAGAGTATGATCAACCATGTGATCGGGAGACGTGTTCAAATATGTCTCAGTTTTCGTACCCTGGTACTCGGGTGCAACATTCCAGACGCTTTACTAACACTCTCCCCACTTGGAGAGTCAGTCCCTTTAACCTCCTGTTTGGCCCAGTTTGCAATTTCTGTGGAAGATGAACAGGAATAGCGAGAACCAATGAGAGACTAGCTGGAGGTGTCTGGATGGGCAAATTTAACTCTCATTTCCCACCAGGAAGAGGAATTAACCTAAGGCTCAGCGTGCCGTGCCAGAACCAGATTAGGGCCTGAAGACATCCTGCGGTGTTGCGGCCAGGTCACAAGAAAGCGAGTTGAAGAAAGGAGCTCAGGGGCACTGTAATTCACAAACCTGCAGAGTTATAAATGACAGCTATCGTCCAAAAATAGACTGAAGTAAGGCTGCCAAGAGGACTTGAAAGCGGGGCAGAATTGCAGGAAACCGATTTCAGGAGGTAGACTGGAATTGCATTGCAAGCATAGGAAAAGAGGCAGAACGTCCACAATGATGCACTTGGCCAAAAAGGGCGTATGCGTTTTTTCCTGAATATATTCAGGAAAAAACGCATACGCCCTTTTTGGCCAACCAAGCAAGCTTGCAAAGGAAATCTGCACTACAATGAAGTCTCACTTCCCCCCGGTCAAAAGGGCCATCTGAAAAAAGTGTAAAATCCAGAAAGGCAGGACAGGCCATGGAGAACTGGGAGCCTTGTTATGCTGAAGGGCGGGATGTAAATTGCCAACAAACACTCGGGAGAAGTGTATGGTGTTTCCTGAAACATCTAAAAAACAAAGCAACAGAGCCTAGGGCACTTCCACTTATGGTCCTATAGCTTAGGGAATTTAAAATCAAAAAGACACAGCCACCCCAAAGTTTCGAACGGCTCTGTTTACAAGAACCTCGTTTACAGTACAAGTTCAACATCGCAGAAAGTGAAAAATGGATAAAGAACTTGTGGTACTTACGTACAATGCAGTATCACTCAGCAATGAAATCTATGTCATCAGGCCCTTAGCAGCATAATGAGTAGATTCAGGTACGATGATTCTAACTGAAATAAGTCACACAGAAAAAGAAACATCATAAGATATCAGTAATACACGGAATGTAAACTTGGCTACACAGGAACTGAATTACAGAACAGAACAGGGTCTCAAATTTAGAAAACCAACTTATGCTTGCTTAAGGGGAAAGGTGAGTTGGGGTGCTGCATAAAACCAGAGATTGAAATGAGCACAGATAAAGTTCCTTAAGCCAAATATGGAATAGACAAGAGCTACTCCTTGCTCAACGAAATGGACTCAACACCGCATATTAAACGCCTAAGAATGTACCTGACTAGTAAGTATCTTAAAACCTATGGATTGCTATGTCTCCGAAACAGAATCAAGCATGTGTACAGGGGCATAAACGCAGCAGTGATAGGATTGGAGAGGTTCGGTGAGCAAATGAAGACCCTTTGAAGTCATATTGCATGGTACCCATTCCATGGGTTTCAACTACCCAGGTTTTAGGTATTCTTCCTTCAGTAAAACATGCATGTGGAACCCAAGTATGATCAACCATGTGAACGGGAGACGTGTTCAAATATGTCTCAGTTTTCGTACCCTGGTACTCGGGTGCAACATTCCAGACGCTTTACTAACACTCTCCCCACTTGGAAAGTCAGCGCCTTTAACCTCCTGTTTGTCCCAGTTTGCAATTTCTGCGGAAGATGAACAGGAATAGCGAGAACCAATGAGAGGCTTGCTGGAGGTGTCTGGACGGGCAAATTTAACTCTCATTTCCCACCAGGAAGAGGAAATAACCAAAGGCTCAGCGTGCCGTGCCGGAACCAGATTAGGGCCTGAAGCCATCCTGCGGTGTTGCGGCCAGCTCAAAAGAAAGCGAGTTGAAGAAAGGAGCTCAGGGGCACTGTAATTCACAAACCTGCAGAGTTATAAATGACAGCTATCGTCCAAAAATAGACTGAAGTAAGGCTGCCAAGAGGACTTGAAAGCGGGTCAGAATTGCAGGAAACCGATTTCAGGAGGTAGACTGGAATTGCATTGAAAGCATAGGAAAAGAGGCAGAACGTCCACAATGATGCACTTGGCCAAAAAGGGCGTATGCGTTTTTTCCTGAATATATTCAGGAAAAAACGCATACGCCCTTTTTGGCCAACCAAGCAAGCTTGCAAAAGAAATCTGCACTACAATGAAGTCTCACTTCCCCCCGGTCAAAAGGGCCATCTGAAAAAAGTGTAAAATCCAGAAAGGCAGGACAGGCCATGGAGAACTGGGAGCCTTGTTATGCTGAAGGGCGGGATGTAAATTGCCAACAACCACTGGGGAGAAGTGTATGGTGTTTCCTGAAACATCTAAAAAACAAAGCAACAGAGCCTAGGGCACTTCCACTTATGGTCCTATAGCTTAGGGAATTTAAAATCAAAAAGACACAGCCACCCCAAAGTTTCGAACGGCTCTGTTTACAAGAACCTCGTTTACAGTACAAGTTCAACATCGCAGAAAGTGAAAAATGGATAAAGAACTTGTGGTACTTACGTACAATTCAGTATCACTCAGCAATGAAATCTATGTCAGCAGGCCCGTAGCAGCATAATGAGTGGATTCAGGTACGATGATTCTAACTGAAATAAGTCACACAGAAAAAGAAACATCATAAGATATCACTAATACACGGAATGTAAACTTGGCTACACAGGAACTGAATTACAGAACAGAACAGGGTCTCAAATTTAGAAAACCAACTTATGCTTGCTTAAGGGTAAAGGTGAGTTGGGGTGCTGCATAAAACCAGAGATTGAAATGAGCACAGATAAAGTTCCTTAAGCCAAATATGGAATAGACAAGAGCTACTCCTTGCTCAACGAAATGGACTCAACACCGCATATTAAACGCCTAAGAATGTACCTGACTAGTAAGTATCTTAAAACCTATGGATTGCTATGTCTCCGAAAGAGAATCAAGCATGTGTACAGGGGCATAAACGCAGCAGTGATAGGATTGGAGAGGTTCGGTGAGCAAATGAAGACCCTTTGAAGTCATATTGCATGGTACCCATTCCACGGGTTTCAACTACCCAGGTTTAAGGTATTCTTCCTTCAGCTAAAACATGCATGTGGAACCCAAGTATGATCAACCATGTGAACGGGAGACGTGTTCAAATATGTCTCAGTTTTCCTCCCCTGGTACTCGGGTGCAACATTCCAGACGCTTTACTAACACTCTCCCCACTTGGAAAGTCAGCGCCTTTAACCTCCTGTTTGTCCCAGTTTGCAATTTCTGCGGAAGATGAACAGGAATAGCGAGAACCAATGAGAGGCTAGCTGGAGGTGTCTGGACGGGCAAATTTAACTCTCATTTCCCACCAGGAAGAGGAAATAACCAAAGGCTCAGCGTGCCGTGCCGGAACCAGATTAGGGCCTGAAGCCATCCTGCGGTGTTGCGGCCAGCTCAAAAGAAAGCGAGTTGAAGAAAGGAGCTCAGGGGCACTGTAATTCACAAACCTGCAGAGTTATAAATGACAGCTATCGTCCAAAAATAGACTGAAGTAAGGCTGCCAAGAGGACTTGAAAGCGGGGCAGAATTGCAGGAAACCGATTTCAGGAGGTAGACTGGAATTGCATTGAAAGCATAGGAAAAGAGGCAGAACGTCCACAATGATGCACTTGGCCAAAAAGGGCGTATGCGTTTTTTCCTGAATATATTCAGGAAAAAACGCATACGCCCTTTTTGGCCAACCAAGCAAGCTTGCAAAGGAAATCTGCACTACAATGAAGTCTCACTTCCCCCCGGTCAAAAGGGCCATCTGAAAAAAGTGTAAAATCCAGAAAGGCAGGACAGGCCATGGAGAACTGGGAGCCTTGTTATGCTGATGGGCGGGATGTAAATTGCCAACAGACACTCCGGAGAAGTGTATGGTGTTTCCTGAAACATCTAAAAAACAAAGCAACAGAGCCTAGGGCACTTCCACTTATGGTCCTATAGCTTAGGGAATTTAAAATCAAAAAGACACAGCCACCCCAAAGTTTCGAACGGCTCTGTTTACAAGAACCTCGTTTACAGTAGAAGTTCAACATCGCAGAAAGTGAAAAATGGATAAAGAACTTGTGGTACTTACGTACAATTCAGTATCACTCAGCAATGAAATCTATGTCATCAGGCCTGTAGCAGCATAATGAGTGGATTCAGGTACGATGATTCTAACTGAAATAAGTCACACAGAAAAAGAAACATCATAAGATATCACTAATACACGGAATGTAAACTTGGCTACACAGGAACTGAATTACAGAACAGAACAGGGTCTCAAATTTAGAAAACCAACTTATGCTTGCTTAAGTGTAAAGGTGAGTTGGGGTGCTGCATAAAACCAGAGATTGAAATGAGCACAGATAAAGTTCCTTAAGCCAAATATGGAATAGACAAGAGCTACTCCTTGCTCAACGAAATGGACTCAACACCGCATATTAAATGCCTAAGAATGTACCTGACTAGTAAGTATCTTAAAACCTATGGATTGCTATGTCTCCGAAAGAGAATCAAGCATGTGTACAGGGGCATAAACGCAGCAGTGATAGGATTGGAGAGGTTCGGTGAGCAAATGAAGACCCTTTGAAGTCATATTGCATGGTACCCATTCCACGGGTTTCAACTACCCAGGTTTAAGGTATTCTTCCTTCAGCTAAAACATGCATGTGGGACCTAGAGTATGATCAACCATGTGATCGGGAGACGTGTTCAAATATGTCTCAGTTTTCGTACCCTGGTACTCGGGTGCAACATTCCAGACGCTTTACTAACACTCTCCCCACATGGAGAGTCAGTCCCTTTAACCTCCTGTTTGGCCCAGTTTGCAATTTCTGCGGAAGATGAACAGGAATAGCGAGAACCAATGAGAGACTAGCTGGAGGTGTCTGGATGGGCAAATTTAACTCTCATTTCCCACCAGGAAGAGGAATTAACCAAAGGCTCAGCGTGCCGTGCCAGAACCAGATTAGGGCCTGAAGACATCCTGCGGTGTTGCGGCAGCTCAAAAGAAAGCGAGTTGAAGAAAGGAGCTCAGGGGCACTGTAATTCACAAACCTGCAGAGTTATAAATGACAGCTATCGTCCAAAAATAGACTGAAGTAAGGCTGCCAAGAGGACTTGAAAGCGGGGCAGAATTGCAGGAAACCGATTTCAGGAGGTAGACTGGAATTGCATTGAAAGCATAGGAAAAGAGGCAGAACGTCCACAATGATGCACTTGGCCAAAAAGGGCGTATGCGTTTTTTCCTGAATATATTCAGGATAAAACGCATACGCCCTTTTTCGCCAACCAAGCAAGCTTGCAAAGGAAATCTGCACTACAATGAAGTCTCACTTCCCCCCGGTCAAAAGGGCCATCTGAAAAAAGTGTAAAATCCAGAAAGGCAGGACAGGCCATGGAGAACTGGGAGCCTTGTTATGCTGAAGGGCGGGATGTAAATTGCCAACAAACACTCGGGAGAAGTGTATGGTGTTTCCTGAAACATCTAAAAAACAAAGCAACAGAGCTTAGGGCACTTCCACTTATGGTCCTATAGCTTAGGGAATTTAAAATCAAAAAGACACAGCCACCCCAAAGTTTCGAATGGCTCTGTTTACAAGAACCTCGTTTACAGTACAAGTTCAACATCGCAGAAAGTGAAAAATGGATAAAGAACTTGTGGTACTTACGTACAATGCAGTATCACTCAGCAATGAAATCTATGTCATCAGGCCCTTAGCAGCATAATGAGTGGATTCAGGTACGATGATTCTAACTGAAATAAGTCACACAGAAAAAGAAACATCATAAGATATCACTAATACACGGAATGTAAACTTGGCTACACAGGAACTGAATTACAGAACAGAACAGGGTCTCAAATTTAGAAAACCAACTTATGCTTGCTTAAGGGGAAAGGTGAGTTGGGGTGCTGCATAAAACCAGAGATTGAAATGAGCACAGATAAAGTTCCTTAAGCCAAATATGGAATAGACAAGAGCTACTCCTTGCTCAACGAAATGGACTCAACACCGCATATTAAACGCCTAAGAATGTACCTGACTAGTAAGTATCTTAAAACCTATGGATTGCTATGTGTCTGAAACAGAATCAAGCATGTGTACAGGGGCATAAACGCAGCAGTGATAGGATTGGAGAGGTTCGGTGAGCAAATGAAGACCCTTTGAAGTCATATTGCATGGTACCCATTCCACGGCTTTCAACTACCCAGGTTTTAGGTATTCTTCCTTCAGCTAAAACATGCATGTGGAACCCAAGTATGATCAACCATGTGAACGGGAGACGTGTTCAAATATGTCTCAGTTTTCGTACCCTGGTACTCGGGTGCAACATTCCAGATGCTTTACTAACACTCTCCCCACTTGGAAAGTCAGCGCCTTTAACCTCCTGTTTGTCCCAGTTTGCAATTTCTGCGGAAGATGAACAGGAATAGCGAGAACCAATGAGAGGCTAGCTGGAGGTGTCTGGACGGGCAAATTTAACTCTCATTTCCCACCAGGAAGAGGAAATAACCAAAGGCTCAGCGTGCCGTGCCGGAACCAGATTAGGGCCTGAAGCCATCCTGCGGTGTTGCGGCCAGCTCAAAAGAAAGCGAGTTGAAGAAAGGAGCTCAGGGGCACTGTAATTCACAAACCTGCAGAGTTATAAATGACAGCTATCGTCCAAAAATAGACTGAAGTAAGGCTGCCAAGAGGACTTGAAAGCGGGGCAGAATTGCAGGAAACCGATTTCAGGAGGTAGACTGGAATTGCATTGAAAGCATAGGAAAAGAGGCAGAACGTCCACAATGATGCACTTGGCCAAAAAGGGCGTATGCGTTTTTTCCTGAATATATTCAGGAAAAAACGCATACGCCCTTTTTGGCCAACCAAGCAAGCTTGCAAAGGAAATCTGCACTACAATGAAGTCTCACTTCCCCCCGGTCAAAAGGGCCATCTGAAAAAAGTGTAAAATCCAGAAAGGCAGGACAGGCCATGGAGAACTGGGAGCCTTGTTATGCTGAAGGGCGGGATGTAAATTGCCAACAAACACTCGGGAGAAGTGTATGGTGTTTCCTGAAACATCTAAAAAACAAAGCAACAGAGCCTAGGGCACTTCCACTTATGGTCCTATAGCTTAGGGAATTTAAAATCAAAAAGACACAGCCACCCCAAAGTTTCGAACGGCTCTGTTTACAAGAACCTCGTTTACAGTACAAGTTCAACATCGCAGAAAGTGAAAAATGGATAAAGAACTTGTGGTACTTACGTACAATTCAGTATCACTCAGCAATGAAATCTATGTCATCAGGCCTGTAGCAGCATAATGAGTGGATTCAGGTACGATGATTCTAACTGAAATAAGTCACACAGAAAAAGAAACATCATAAGATATCACTAATACACGGAATGGAAACTTGGCTACACAGGAACGGAATTACAGAACACAACAGGGTCTCAAATTTAGAAAACCAACTTATGCTTGCTTAAGGGTAAAGGTGAGTTGGGGTGCTGCATAAAACCAGAGATTGAAATGAGCACAGATAAAGTTCCTTAAGCCAAATATGGAATAGACAAGAGCTACTCCTTGCTCAACGAAATGGACTCAACACCGCATATTAAATGTCTAAGAATGTACCTGACTAGTAAGTATCTTAAAACCTATGGATTGCTATGTCTCCGAAAGAGAATCAAGCATGTGTACAGGGGCATAAACGCAGCAGTGATAGGATTGGAGAGGTTCGGTGAGCAAATGAAGACCCTTTGAAGTCATATTGCATGGTACCCATTCCACGGGTTTCAACTACCCAGGTTTAAGGTATTCTTCCTTCAGCTAAAACATGCATGTGGGACCTAGAGTATGATCAACCATGTGATCGGGAGACGTGTTCAAATATGTCTCAGTTTTCGTACCCTGGTACTCGGGTGCAACATTCCAGACGCTTTACTAACACTCTCCCCACTTGGAGAGTCAGTCCCTTTAACCTCCTGTTTGGCCCAGTTTGCAATTTCTGTGGAAGATGAACAGGAATAGCGAGAACCAATGAGAGACTAGCTGGAGGTGTCTGGATGGGCAAATTTAACTCTCATTTCCCACCAGGAAGAGGAATTAACCAAAGGCTCAGCGTGCCGTGCCAGAACCAGATTAGGGCCTGAAGACATCCTGCGGTGTTGCGGCAGCTCAAAAGAAAGCGAGTTGAAGAAAGGAGCTCAGGGGCACTGTAATTCACAAACCTGCAGAGTTATAAATGACAGCTATCGTCCAAAAATAGACTGAAGTAAGGCTGCCAAGAGGACTTGAAAGCGGGGCAGAATTGCAGGAAACCGATTTCAGGAGATAGACTGGAATTGCATTGAAAGCATAGGAAAAGAGGCAGAACGTCCACAATGATGCACTTGGCCAAAAAGGGCGTATGCGTTTTTTCCTGAATATATTCAGGATAAAACGCATACGCCCTTTTTGGCCAACCAAGCAAGCTTGCAAAGGAAATCTGCACTACAATGAAGTCTCACTTCCCCCCGGTCAAAAGGGCCATCTGAAAAAAGTGTAAAATCCAGAAAGGCAGGACAGGCCATGGAGAACTGGGAGCCTTGTTATGCTGAAGGGCGGGATGTAAATTGCCAACAAACACTCGGGAGAAGTGTATGGTGTTTCCTGAAACATCTAAAAAACAAAGCAACAGAGCCTAGGGCACTTCCACTTATGGTCCTATAGCTTAGGGAATTTAAAATCAAAAAGACACAGCCACCCCAAAGTTTCGAATGGCTCTGTTTACAAGAACCTCGTTTACAGTACAAGTTCAACATCGCAGAAAGTGAAAAATGGATAAAGAACTTGTGGTACTTAAGTACAATGCAGTATCACTCAGCAATGAAATCTATGTCATCAGGCCCTTAGCAGCATAATGAGTGGATTCAGGTACGATGATTCTAACTGAAATAAGTCACACAGAAAAAGAAACATCATAAGATATCACTAATACACGGAATGTAAACTTGGCTACACAGGAACTGAATTACAGAACAGAACAGGGTGTCAAATTTAGAAAACCAACTTATGCTTGCTTAAGGGGAAAGGTGAGTTGGGGTGCTGCATAAAACCAGAGATTGAAATGAGCACAGATAAAGTTCCTTAAGCCAAATATGGAATAGACAAGAGCTACTCCTTGCTCAACGAAATGGACTCAACACCGCATATTAAACGCCTAAGAATGTACCTGACTAGTAAGTATCTTAAAACCTATGGATTGCTATGTGTCTGAAACAGAATCAAGCATGTGTACAGGGGCATAAACGCAGCAGTGATAGGATTGGAGAGGTTCGGTGAGCAAATGAAGACCCTTTGAAGTCATATTGCATGGTACCCATTCCACGGGTTTCAACTACCCAGGTTTTAGGTATTCTTCCTTCAGCTAAAACATGCATGTGGAACCCAAGTATGATCAACCATGTGAACGGGAGACGTGTTCAAATATGTCTCAGTTTTCGTACCCTGGTACTCGGGTTCAACATTCCACACGCTTTACTAACACTCTCCCCACTTGGAAAGTCAGCGCCTTTAACCTCCTGTTTGTCCCAGTTTGCAATTTCTGCGGAAGATGAACAGGAATAGCGAGAACCAATGAGAGGCTAGCTGGAGGTGTCTGGACGGGCAAATTTAACTCTCATTTCCCACCAGGAAGAGGAAATAACCAAAGGCTCAGCGTGCCGTGCCGGAACCAGATTAGGGCCTGAAGCCATCCTGCGGTGTTGCGGCCAGCTCAAAAGAAAGCGAGTTGAAGAAAGGAGCTCAGGGGCACTGTAATTCACAAACCTGCAGAGTTATAAATGACAGCTATCGTCCAAAAATAGACTGAAGTAAGGCTGCCAAGAGGACTTGAAAGCGGGGCAGAATTGCAGGAAACCGATTTCAGGAGGTAGACTGGAATTGCATTGCAAGCATAGGAAAAGAGGCAGAACGTCCACAATGATGCACTTGGCCAAAAAGGGCGTATGCGTTTTTTCCTGAATATATTCAGGAAAAAACGCATACGCCCTTTTTGGCCAACCAAGCAAGCTTGCAAAGGAAATCTGCACTACAATGAAGTCTCACTTCCCCCCGGTCAAAAGGGCCATCTGAAAAAAGTGTAAAATCCAGAAAGGCAGGACAGGCCATGGAGAACTGGGAGCCTTGTTATGCTGAAGGGCGGGATGTAAATTGCCAACAAACACTCGGGAGAAGTGTATGGTGTTTCCTGAAACATCTAAAAAACAAAGCAACAGAGCCTAGGGCACTTCCACTTATGGTCCTATAGCTTAGGGAATTTAAAATCAAAAAGACACAGCCACCCCAATGTTTCGAATGGCTCTGTTTACAAGAACCTCGTTTACAGTAGAAGTTCAACATCGCAGAAAGTGAAAAATGGATAAAGAACTTGTGGTACTTACGTACAATGCAGTATCACTCAGCAATGAAATCTATGTCATCAGGCCCTTAGCAGCATAATGAGTGGATTCAGGTACGATGATTCTAACTGAAATAAGTCACACAGAAAAAGAAACATCATAAGATATCACTAATACACGGAATGTAAACTTGGCTACACAGGAACTGAATTACAGAACAGAACAGGGTCTCAAATTTAGAAAACCAACTTATGCTTGCTTAAGGGGAAAGGTGAGTTGGGGTGCTGCATAAAACCAGAGATTGAAATGAGCACAGATAAAGTTCCTTAAGCCAAATATGGAATAGACAAGAGCTACTCCTTGCTCAACGAAATGGACTCAACACCGCATATTAAACGCCTAAGAATGTACCTGACTAGTAAGTATCTTAAAACCTATGGATTGCTATGTGTCTGAAACAGAATCAAGCATGTGTACAGGGGCATAAACGCAGCAGTGATAGGATTGGAGAGGTTCGGTGAGCAAATGAAGACCCTTTGAAGTCATATTGCATGGTACCCATTCCACGGCTTTCAACTACCCAGGTTTTAGGTATTCTTCCTTCAGCTAAAACATGCATGTGGAACCCAAGTATGATCAACCATGTGAACGGGAGACGTGTTCAAATATGTCTCAGTTTTCGTACCCTGGTACTCGGGTGCAACATTCCAGACGCTTTACTAACACTCTCCCCACTTGGAAAGTCAGCGCCTTTAACCTCCTGTTTGTCCCAGTTTGCAATTTCTGCGGAAGATGAACAGGAATAGCGAGAACCAATGAGAGGCTAGCTGGAGGTGTCTGGACGGGCAAATTTAACTCTCATTTCCCACCAGGAAGAGGAAATAACCAAAGGCTCAGCGTGCCGTACCGGAACCAGATTAGGGCCTGAAGCCATCCTGCGGTGTTGCGGCCAGCTCAAAAGAAAGCGAGTTGAAGAAAGGAGCTCAGGGGCACTGTAATTCACAAACCTGCAGAGTTATAAATGACAGCTATCGTCCAAAAATAGACTGAAGTAAGGCTGCCAAGAGGACTTGAAAGCGGGGCAGAATTGCAGGAAACCGATTTCAGGAGGTAGACTGGAATTGCATTGAAAGCATAGGAAAAGAGGCAGAACGTCCACAATGATGCACTTGGCCAAAAAGGGCGTATGCGTTTTTTCCTGAATATATTCAGGAAAAAACGCATACGCCCTTTTTGGCCAACCAAGCAAGCTTGCAAAGGAAATCTGCACTACAATGAAGTCTCACTTCCCCCCGGTCAAAAGGGCCATCTGAAAAAAGTGTAAAATCCAGAAAGGCAGGACAGGCCATGGAGAACTGGGAGCCTTGTTATGCTGAAGGGCGGGATGTAAATTGCCAACAAACACTCGGGAGAAGTGTATGGTGTTTCCTGAAACATCTAAAAAACAAAGCAACAGAGCCTAGGGCACTTCCACTTATGGTCCTATAGCTTAGGGAATTTAAAATCAAAAAGACACAGCCAGCCCAAAGTTTCGAACGGCTCTGTTTACAAGAACCTCGTTTACAGTACAAGTTCAACATCGCAGAAAGTGAAAAATGGATAAAGAACTTGTGGTACTTACGTACAATTCAGTATCACTCAGCAATGAAATCTATGTCATCAGGCCCTTAGCAGCATAATGAGTGGATTCAGGTACGATGATTCTAACTGAAATAAGTCACACAGAAAAAGAAACATCATAAGATATCACTAATACACGGAATGTAAACTTGGCTACACAGGAACTGAATTACAGAACAGAACAGGGTCTCAAATTTAGAAAACCAACTTATGCTTGCTTAAGGGTAAAGGTGAGTTGGGGTGCTGCATAAAACCAGAGATTGAAATGAGCACAGATAAAGTTCCTTAAGCCAAATATGGAATAGACAAGAGCTACTCCTTGCTCAACGAAATGGACTCAACACCGCATATTAAATGTCTAAGAATGTACCTGACTAGTAAGTATCTTAAAACCTATGGATTGCTATGTCTCCGAAAGAGAATCAAGCATGTGTACAGGGGCATAAACGCAGCAGTGATAGGATTGGAGAGGTTCGGTGAGCAAATGAAGACCCTTTGAAGTCATATTGCATGGTACCCATTCCACGGGTTTCAACTACCCAGGTTTAAGGTATTCTTCCTTCAGCTAAAACATGCATGTGGGACCTAGAGTATGATCAACCATGTGATCGGGAGACGTGTTCAAATATGTCTCAGTTTTCATACCCTGGTACTCGGGTGCAACATTCCAGACGCTTTACTAACACTCTCCCCACTTGGAGAGTCAGTCCCTTTAACCTCCTGTTTGGCCCAGTTTGCAATTTCTGTGGAAGATGAACAGGAATAGCGAGAACCAATGAGAGACTAGCTGGAGGTGTCTGGATGGGCAAATTTAACTCTCATTTCCCACCAGGAAGAGGAATTAACCAAAGGCTCAGCGTGCCGTGCCAGAACCAGATTAGGGCCTGAAGACATCCTGCGGTGTTGCGGCAGCTCAAAAGAAAGCGAGTTGAAGAAAGGAGCTCAGGGGCACTGTAATTCACAAACCTGCAGAGTTATAAATGACAGCTATCGTCCAAAAATAGACTGAAGTAAGGCTGCCAAGAGGACTTGAAAGCGGGGCAGAATTGCAGGAAACCGATTTCAGGAGGTAGACTGGAATTGCATTGAAAGCATAGGAAAAGAGGCAGAACGTCCACAATGATGCACTTGGCCAAAAAGGGCGTATGCGTTTTTTCCTGAATATATTCAGGAAAAAACGCATACGCCCTTTTTGGCCAACCAAGCAAGCTTGCAAAGGAAATCTGCACTACAATGAAGTCTCACTTCCCCCCGGTCAAAAGGGCCATCTGAAAAAAGTGTAAAATCCAGAAAGGCAGGACAGGCCATGGAGAACTGGGAGCCTTGTTATGCTGAAGGGCGGGATGTAAATTGCCAACAACCACTCGGGAGAAGTGTATGGTGTTTCCTGAAACATCTAAAAAACAAAGCAACAGAGCCTAGGGCACTTCCACTTATGGTCCTATAGCTTAGGGAATTTAAAATCAAAAAGACACAGCCACCCCAAAGTTTAGAACGGCTCTGTTTACAAGAACCTCGTTTACAGTACAAGTTCAACATCGCAGAAAGTGAAAAATGGATAAAGAACTTGTGGTACTTACGTACAATGCAGTATCACTCAGCAATGAAATCTATGTCATCAGGCCCTTAGCAGCATAATGAGTGGATTCAGGTACGATGATTCTAACTGAAATAAGTCACACAGAAAAAGAAACATCATAAGATATCACTAATACACGGAATGTAAACTTGGCTACACAGGAACTGAATTACAGAACAGAACAGGGTCTCAAATTTAGAAAACCAACTTATGCTTGCTTAAGGGGAAAGGTGAGTTGGGGTGCTGCATAAAACCAGAGATTGAAATGAGCACAGATAAAGTTCCTTAAGCCAAATATGGAATAGACAAGAGCTACTCCTTGCTCAACGAAATGGACTCAACACCGCATATTAAACGCCTAAGAATGTACCTGACTAGTAAGTATCTTAAAACCTATGGATTGCTATGTGTCTGAAACAGAATCAAGCATGTGTACAGGGGCATAAACGCAGCAGTGATAGGATTGGAGAGGTTCGGTGAGCAAATGAAGACCCTTTGAAGTCATATTGCATGGTACCCATTCCACGGCTTTCAACTACCCAGGTTTTAGGTATTCTTCCTTCAGCTAAAACATGCATGTGGAACCCAAGTATGATCAACCATGTGAACGGGAGACGTGTTCAAATATGTCTCAGTTTTCGTACCCTGGTACTCGGGTGCAACATTCCAGACGCTTTACTAACACTCTCCCCACTTGGAAAGTCAGCGCCTTTAACCTCCTGTTTGTCCCAGTTTGCAATTTCTGCGGAAGATGAACAGGAATAGCGAGAACCAATGAGAGGCTAGCTGGAGGTGTCTGGACGGGCAAATTTAACTCTCATTTCCCACCAGGAAGAGGAAATAACCAAAGGCTCAGCGTGCCGTGCCGGAACCAGATTAGGGCCTGAAGCCATCCTGCGGTGTTGCGGCCAGCTCAAAAGAAAGCGAGTTGAAGAAAGGAGCTCAGGGGCACTGTAATTCACAAACCTGCAGAGTTATAAATGACAGCTATCGTCCAAAAATAGACTGAAGTAAGGCTGCCAAGAGGACTTGAAAGCGGGGCAGAATTGCAGGAAACCGATTTCAGGAGGTAGACTGGAATTGCATTGAAAGCATAGGAAAAGAGGCAGAACGTCCACAATGATGCACTTGGCCAAAAAGGGCGTATGCGTTTTTTCCTGAATATATTCAGGAAAAAACGCATACGCCCTTTTTGGCCAACCAAGCAAGCTTGCAAAGGAAATCTGCACTACAATGAAGTCTCACTTCCCCCCGGTCAAAAGGGCCATCTGAAAAAAGTGTAAAATCCAGAAAGGCAGGACAGGCCATGGAGAACTGGGAGCCTTGTTATGCTGAAGGGCGGGATGTAAATTGCCAACAACCACTCGGGAGAAGTGTATGGTGTTTCCTGAAACATCTAAAAAACAAAGCAACAGAGCCTAGGGCACTTCCACTTATGGTCCTATAGCTTAGGGAATTTAAAATCAAAAAGACACAGCCACCCCAAAGTTTCGAACGGCTCTGTTTACAAGAACCTCGTTTACAGTACAAGTTCAACATCGCAGAAAGTGAAAAATGGATAAAGAACTTGTGGTACTTACGTACAATTCAGTATCACTCAGCAATGAAATCTATGTCATCAGGCCTGTAGCAGCATAATGAGTGGATTCAGGTACGATGATTCTAACTGAAATAAGTCACACAGAAAAAGAAACATCATAAGATATCACTAATACACGGAATGGAAACTTGGCTACACAGGAACGGAATTACAGAACACAACAGGGTCTCAAATTTAGAAAACCAACTTATGCTTGCTTAAGGGTAAAGGTGAGTTGGGGTGCTGCATAAAACCAGAGATTGAAATGAGCACAGATAAAGTTCCTTAAGCCAAATATGGAATAGACAAGAGCTACTCCTTGCTCAACGAAATGGACTCAACACCGCATATTAAATGTCTAAGAATGTACCTGACTAGTAAGTATCTTAAAACCTATGGATTGCTATGTCTCCGAAAGAGAATCAAGCATGTGTACAGGGGCATAAACACAGCAGTGATAGGATTGGAGAGGTTCGGTGAGCAAATGAAGACCCTTTGAAGTCATATTGCATGGTACCCATTCCACGGGTTTCAACTACCCAGGTTTAAGGTATTCTTCCTTCAGCTAAAACATGCATGTGGGACCTAGAGTATGATCAACCATGTGATCGGGAGACGTGTTCAAATATGTCTCAGTTTTCGTACCCTGGTACTCGGGTGCAACATTCCAGACGCTTTACTAACACTCTCCCCACTTGGAGAGTCAGTCCCTTTAACCTCCTGTTTGGCCCAGTTTGCAATTTCTGTGGAAGATGAACAGGAATAGCGAGAACCAATGAGAGACTAGCTGGAGGTGTCTGGATGGGCAAATTTAACTCTCATTTCCCACCAGGAAGAGGAATTAACCAAAGGCTCAGCGTGCCGTGCCAGAACCAGATTAGGGCCTGAAGACATCCTGCGGTGTTGCGGCAGCTCAAAAGAAAGCGAGTTGAAGAAAGGAGCTCAGGGGCACTGTAATTCACAAACCTGCAGAGTTATAAATGACAGCTATCGTCCAAAAATAGACTGAAGTAAGGCTGCCAAGAGGACTTGAAAGCGGGGCAGAATTGCAGGAAACCGATTTCAGGAGGTAGACTGGAATTGCATTGAAAGCATAGGAAAAGAGGCAGAACGTCCACAATGATGCACTTGGCCAAAAAGGGCGTATGCGTTTTTTCCTGAATATATTCAGGATAAAACGCATACGCCCTTTTTGGCCAACCAAGCAAGCTTGCAAAGGAAATCTGCACTACAATGAAGTCTCACTTCCCCCCGGTCAAAAGGGCCATCTGAAAAAAGTGTAAAATCCAGAAAGGCAGGACAGGCCATGGAGAACTGGGAGCCTTGTTATGCTGAAGGGCGGGATGTAAATTGCCAACAAACACTCGGGAGAAGTGTATGGTGTTTCCTGAAACATCTAAAAAACAAAGCAACAGAGCCTAGGGCACTTCCACTTATGGTCCTATAGCTTAGGGAATTTAAAATCAAAAAGACACAGCCACCCCAAAGTTTGGAACGGCTCTGTTTACAAGAACCTCGTTTACAGTACAAGTTCAACATCGCAGAAAGTGAAAAATGGATAAAGAACTTGTGGTACTTACGTACAATGCAGTATCACTCAGCAATGAAATCTATGTCATCAGGCCCTTAGCAGCATAATGAGTGGATTCAGGTACGATGATTCTAACTGAAATAAGTCACACAGAAAAAGAAACATCATAAGATATCACTAATACACGGAATGTAAACTTGGCTACACAGGAACTGAATTACAGAACAGAACAGGGTGTCAAATTTAGAAAACCAACTTATGCTTGCTTAAGGGGAAAGGTGAGTTGGGGTGCTGCATAAAACCAGAGATTGAAATGAGCACAGATAAAGTTCCTTAAGCCAAATATGGAATAGACAAGAGCTACTCCTTGCTCAACGAAATGGACTCAACACCGCATATTAAACGCCTAAGAATGTACCTGACTAGTAAGTATCTTAAAACCTATGGATTGCTATGTGTCTGAAACAGAATCAAGCATGTGTACAGGGGCATAAACGCAGCAGTGATAGGATTGGAGAGGTTCGGTGAGCAAATGAAGACCCTTTGAAGTCATATTGCATGGTACCCATTCCACGGCTTTCAACTACCCAGGTTTTAGGTATTCTTCCTTCAGCTAAAACATGCATGTGGAACCCAAGTATGATCAACCATGTGAACGGGAGACGTGTTCAAATATGTCTCAGTTTTCGTACCCTGGTACTCGGGTGCAACATTCCAGACGCTTTACTAACACTCTCCCCACTTGGAAAGTCAGCGCCTTTAACCTCCTGTTTGTCCCAGTTTGCAATTTCTGCGGAAGATGAACAGGAATAGCGAGAACCAATGAGAGGCTAGCTGGAGGTGTCTGGACGGGCAAATTTAACTCTCATTTCCCACCAGGAAGAGGAAATAACCAAAGGCTCAGCGTGCCGTGCCGGAACCAGATTAGGGCCTGAAGCCATCCTGCGGTGTTGCGGCCAGGTCACAAGAAAGCGAGTTGAAGAAAGGAGCTCAGGGGCACTGTAATTCACAAACCTGCAGAGTTATAAATGACAGCTATCGTCCAAAAATAGACTGAAGTAAGGCTGCCAAGAGGACTTGAAAGCGGGGCAGAATTGCAGGAAACCGATTTCAGGAGGTAGACTGGAATTGCATTGCAAGCATAGGAAAAGAGGCAGAACGTCCACAATGATGCACTTGGCCAAAAAGGGCGTATGCGTTTTTTCCTGAATATATTCAGGAAAAAACGCATACGCCCTTTTTGGCCAACCAAGCAAGCTTGCAAAGGAAATCTGCACTACAATGAAGTCTCACTTCCCCCCGGTCAAAAGGGCCATCTGAAAAAAGTGTAAAATCCAGAAAGGCAGGACAGGCCATGGAGAACTGGGAGCCTTGTTATGCTGAAGGGCGGGATGTAAATTGCCAACAAACACTCGGGAGAAGTGTATGGTGTTTCCTGAAACATCTAAAAAACAAAGCAACAGAGCCTAGGGCACTTCCACTTATGGTCCTATAGCTTAGGGAATTTAAAATCAAAAAGACACAGCCACCCCAAAGTTTCGAACGGCTCTGTTTACAAGAACCTCGTTTACAGTACAAGTTCAACATCGCAGAAAGTGAAAAATGGATAAAGAACTTGTGGTACTTACGTACAATGCAGTATCACTCAGCAATGAAATCTATGTCATCAGGCCCTTAGCAGCATAATGAGTGGATTCAGGTACGATGATTCTAACTGAAATAAGTCACACAGAAAAAGAAACATCATAAGATATCACTAATACACGGAATGTAAACTTGGCTACACAGGAACTGAATTACAGAACAGAACAGGGTCTCAAATTTAGAAAACCAACTTATGCTTGCTTAAGGGGAAAGGTGAGTTGGGGTGCTGCATAAAACCAGAGATTGAAATGAGCACAGATAAAGTTCCTTAAGCCAAATATGGAATAGACAAGAGCTACTCCTTGCTCAACGAAATGGACTCAACACCGCATATTAAACGCCTAAGAATGTACCTGACTAGTAAGTATCTTAAAACCTATGGATTGCTATGTGTCTGAAACAGAATCAAGCATGTGTACAGGGGCATAAACGCAGCAGTGATAGGATTGGAGAGGTTCGGTGAGCAAATGAAGACCCTTTGAAGTCATATTGCATGGTACCCATTCCACGGGTTTCAACTACCCAGGTTTTAGGTATTCTTCCTTCAGCTAAAACATGCATGTGGAACCCAAGTATGATCAACCATGTGAACGGGAGACGTGTTCAAATATGTCTCAGTTTTCGTACCCTGGTACTCGGGTGCAACATTCCAGACGCTTTACTAACACTCTCCCCACTTGGAAAGTCAGCGCCTTTAACCTCCTGTTTGTCCCAGTTTGCAATTTCTGCGGAAGATGAACAGGAATAGCGAGAACCAATGAGAGGCTAGCTGGAGGTGTCTGGATGGGCAAATTTAACTCTCATTTCCCACCAGGAAGAGGAAATAACCAAAGGCTCAGCGTGCCGTACCGGAACCAGATTAGGGCCTGAAGCCATCCTGCGGTGTTGCGGCCAGCTCAAAAGAAAGCGAGTTGAAGAAAGGAGCTCAGGGGCACTGTAATTCACAAACCTGCAGAGTTATAAATGACAGCTATCGTCCAAAAATAGACTGAAGTAAGGCTGCCAAGAGGACTTGAAAGTGGGGCAGAATTGCAGGAAACCGATTTCAGGAGGTAGACTGGAATTGCATTGAAAGCATAGGAAAAGAGGCAGAACGTCCACAATGATGCACTTGGCCAAAAAGGGCGTATGCGTTTTTTCCTGAATATATTCAGGAAAAAACGCATACGCCCTTTTTGGCCAACCAAGCAAGCTTGCAAAGGAAATCTGCACTACAATGAAGTCTCACTTCCCCCGGGTCAAAAGGGCCATCTGAAAAAAGTGTAAAATCCAGAAAGGCAGGACAGGCCATGGAGAACTGGGAGCCTTGTTATGCTGAAGGGCGGGATGTAAATTGCCAACAAACACTCGGGAGAAGTGTATGGTGTTTCCTGAAACATCTAAAAAACAAAGCAACAGAGCCTAGGGCACTTCCACTTATGGTCCTATAGCTTAGGGAATTTAAAATCAAAAAGACACAGCCACCCCAAAGTTTCGAACGGCTCTGTTTACAAGAACCTCGTTTACAGTACAAGTTCAACATCGCAGAAAGTGAAAAATGGATAAAGAACTTGTGGTACTTACGTACAATTCAGTATCACTCAGCAATGAAATCTATGTCATCAGGCCTGTAGCAGCATAATGAGTGGATTCAGGTACGATGATTCTAACTGAAATAAGTCACACAGAAAAAGAAACATCATAAGATATCACTAATACACGGAATGGAAACTTGGCTACACAGGAACTGAATTACAGAACAGAACAGGGTCTCAAATTTAGAAAACCAACTTATGCTTGCTTAAGGGTAAAGGTGAGTTGGGGTACTGCATAAAACCAGAGATTGAAATGAGCACAGATAAAGTTCCTTAAGCCAAATATGGAATAGACAAGAGCTACTCCTTGCTCAACGAAATGGACTCAACACCGCATATTAAATGTCTAAGAATGTACCTGACTAGTAAGTATCTTAAAACCTATGGATTGCTATGTCTCCGAAAGAGAATCAAGCATGTGTACAGGGGCATAAACGCAGCAGTGATAGGATTGGAGAGGTTCGGTGAGCAAATGAAGACCCTTTGAAGTCATATTGCATGGTACCCATTCCACGGGTTTCAACTACCCAGGTTTAAGGTATTCTTCCTTCAGCTAAAACATGCATGTGGGACCTAGAGTATGATCAACCATGTGATCGGGAGACGTGTTCAAATATGTCTCAGTTTTCGTACCCTGGTACTCGGGTGCAACATTCCAGACGCTTTACTAACACTCTCCCCACTTGGAGAGTCAGTCCCTTTAACCTCCTGTTTGGCCCAGTTTGCAATTTCTGTGGAAGATGAACAGGAATAGCGAGAACCAATGAGAGACTAGCTGGAGGTGTCTGGATGGGCAAATTTAACTCTCATTTCCCACCAGGAAGAGGAATTAACCAAAGGCTCAGCGTGCCGTGCCAGAACCAGATTAGGGCCTGAAGACATCCTGCGGTGTTGCGGCAGCTCAAAAGAAAGCGAGTTGAAGAAAGGAGCTCAGGGGCACTGTAATTCACAAACCTGCAGAGTTATAAATGACAGCTATCGTCCAAAAATAGACTGAAGTAAGGCTGCCAAGAGGACTTGAAAGCGGGGCAGAATTGCAGGAAACCGATTTCAGGAGGTAGACTGGAATTGCATTGAAAGCATAGGAAAAGAGGCAGAACGTCCACAATGATGCACTTGGCCAAAAAGGGCGTATGCGTTTTTTCCTGAATATATTCAGGATAAAACGCATACGCCCTTTTTCGCCAACCAAGCAAGCTTGCAAAGGAAATCTGCACTACAATGAAGTCTCACTTCCCCCCGGTCAAAAGGGCCATCTGAAAAAAGTGTAAAATCCAGAAAGGCAGGACAGGCCATGGAGAACTGGGAGCCTTGTTATGCTGAAGGGCGGGATGTAAATTGCCAACAAACACTCGGGAGAAGTGTATGGTGTTTCCTGAAACATCTAAAAAACAAAGCAACAGAGCCTAGGGCACTTCCACTTATGGTCCTATAGCTTAGGGAATTTAAAATCAAAAAGACACAGCCACCCCAAAGTTTCGAATGGCTCTGTTTACAAGAACCTCGTTTACAGTACAAGTTCAACATCGCAGAAAGTGAAAAATGGATAAAGAACTTGTGGTACTTACGTACAATGCAGTATCACTCAGCAATGAAATCTATGTCATCAGGCCCTTAGCAGCATAATGAGTGGATTCAGGTACGATGATTCTAACTGAAATAAGTCACACAGAAAAAGAAACATCATAAGATATCACTAATACACGGAATGTAAACTTGGCTACACAGGAACTGAATTACAGAACAGAACAGGGTCTCAAATTTAGAAAACCAACTTATGCTTGCTTAAGGGGAAAGGTGAGTTGGGGTGCTGCATAAAACCAGAGATTGAAATGAGCACAGATAAAGTTCCTTAAGCCAAATATGGAATAGACAAGAGCTACTCCTTGCTCAACGAAATGGACTCAACACCGCATATTAAACGCCTAAGAATGTACCTGACTAGTAAGTATCTTAAAACCTATGGATTGCTATGTGTCTGAAACAGAATCAAGCATGTGTACAGGGGCATAAACGCAGCAGTGATAGGATTGGAGAGGTTCGGTGAGCAAATGAAGACCCTTTGAAGTCATATTGCATGGTACCCATTCCACGGCTTTCAACTACCCAGGTTTTAGGTATTCTTCCTTCAGCTAAAACATGCATGTGGAACCCAAGTATGATCAACCATGTGAACGGGAGACGTGTTCAAATATGTCTCAGTTTTCGTACCCTGGTACTCGGGTGCAACATTCCAGACGCTTTACTAACACTCTCCCCACTTGGAAAGTCAGCGCCTTTAACCTCCTGTTTGTCCCAGTTTGCAATTTCTGCGGAAGATGAACAGGAATAGCGAGAACCAATGAGAGGCTAGCTGGAGGTGTCTGGACGGGCAAATTTAACTCTCATTTCCCACCAGGAAGAGGAAATAACCAAAGGCTCAGCGTGCCGTGCCGGAACCAGATTAGGGCCTGAAGCCATCCTGCGGTGTTGCGGCCAGCTCAAAAGAAAGCGAGTTGAAGAAAGGAGCTCAGGGGCACTGTAATTCACAAACCTGCAGAGTTATAAATGACAGCTATCGTCCAAAAATAGACTGAAGTAAGGCTGCCAAGAGGACTTGAAAGCGGGGCAGAATTGCAGGAAACCGATTTCAGGAGGTAGACTGGAATTGCATTGCAAGCATAGGAAAAGAGGCAGAACGTCCACAATGATGCACTTGGCCAAAAAGGGCGTATGCGTTTTTTCCTGAATATATTCAGGAAAAAACGCATACGCCCTTTTTGGCCAACCAAGCAAGCTTGCAAAGGAAATCTGCACTACAATGAAGTCTCACTTCCCCCCGGTCAAAAGGGCCATCTGAAAAAAGTGTAAAATCCAGAAAGGCAGGACAGGCCATGGAGAACTGGGAGCCTTGTTATGCTGAAGGGCGGGATGTAAATTGCCAACAAACACTCGGGAGAAGTGTATGGTGTTTCCTGAAACATCTAAAAAACAAAGCAACAGAGCCTAGGGCACTTCCACTTATGGTCCTATAGCTTAGGGAATTTAAAATCAAAAAGACACAGCCACCCCAAAGTTTCGAACGGCTCTGTTTACAAGAACCTCGTTTACAGTACAAGTTCAACATCGCAGAAAGTGAAAAATGGATAAAGAACTTGTGGTACTTACGTACAATTCAGTATCACTCAGCAATGAAATCTATGTCATCAGGCCAGTAGCAGCATAATGAGTGGATTCAGGTACGATGATTCTAACTGAAATAAGTCACACAGAAAAAGAAACATCATAAGATATCACTAATACACGGAATGGAAACTTGGCTACACAGGAACTGAATTACAGAACAGAACAGGGTCTCAAATTTAGAAAACCAACTTATGCTTGCTTAAGGGTAAAGGTGAGTTGGGGTGCTGCATAAAACCAGAGATTGAAATGAGCACAGATAAAGTTCCTTAAGCCAAATATGGAATAGACAAGAGCTACTCCTTGCTCAACGAAATGGACTCAACACCGCATATTAAATGTCTAAGAATGTACCTGACTAGTAAGTATCTTAAAACCTATGGATTGCTATGTCTCCGAAAGAGAATCAAGCATGTGTACAGGGGCATAAACGCAGCAGTGATAGGATTGGAGAGGTTCGGTGAGCAAATGAAGACCCTTTGAAGTCATATTGCATGGTACCCATTCCACGGGTTTCAACTACCCAGGTTTAAGGTATTCTTCCTTCAGCTAAAACATGCATGTGGAACCTAGAGTATGATCAACCATGTGATCGGGAGACGTGTTCAAATATGTCTCAGTTTTCGTACCCTGGTACTCGGGTGCAACATTCCAGACGCTTTACTAACACTCTCCCCACTTGGAGAGTCAGTCCCTTTAACCTCCTGTTTGGCCCAATTTGCAATTTCTGTGGAAGATGAACAGGAATAGCGAGAACCAATGAGAGACTAGCTGGAGGTGTCTGGATGGGCAAATTTAACTCTCATTTCCCACCAGGAAGAGGAATTAACCAAAGGCTCAGCATGCCGTGCCAGAACCAGATTAGGGCCTGAAGACATCCTGCGGTGTTGCGGCCAGGTCACAAGAAAGCGAGTTGAAGAAAGGAGCTCAGGGACACTGTAATTCACAAACCTGCAGAGTTATAAATGACAGCTATCGTCCAAAAATAGACTGAAGTAAGGCTGCCAAGAGGACTTGAAAGCGGGGCAGAATTGCAGGAAACCGATTTCAGGAGGTAGACTGGAATTGCATTGAAAGCATAGGAAAAGAGGCAGAACGTCCACAATGATGCACTTGGCCAAAAAGGGCGTATGCGTTTTTTCCTGAATATATTCAGGAAAAAACGCATACGCCCTTTTTGGCCAACCAAGCAAGCTTGCAAAGGAAATCTGCACTACAATGAAGTCTCACTTCCCCCCGGTCAAAAGGGCCATCTGCAAAAAGTGTAAAATCCAGAAAGGCAGGACAGGCCATGGAGAACTGGGAGCCTTGTTATGCTGATGGGCGGGATGTAAATTGCCAACAACCACTCGGGAGAAGTGTATGGTGTTTCCTGAAACATCTAAAAAACAAAGCAACAGAGCCTAGGGCACTTCCACTTATGGTCCTATAGCTTAGGGAATTTAAAATCAAAAAGACACAGCCACCCCAAAGTTTGGAACGGCTCTGTTTACAAGAACCTCGTTTACAGTACAAGTTCAACATCGCAGAAAGTGAAAAATGGATAAAGAAGTTGTGGTATTTACTTACAAAGCAATATCACTCAGCAATGAAATCTGTGTCATCAGGCCCTTAGCAGCACAATGAGTGGATTCAGGTATGATGATTCTAACTGAAATAAGTCACACAGAAAAAGAAACATCATAAGATATCAGTAATACACGGAATGTAAACTTGGCTACACAGGAACTGAATTACAGAACAGAACAGTGTCTCAAATTTAGAAAACCAACTTATGCTTGCTTAAGGGGAAAGGTGAGTTGGGGTGCTGCATAAAACCAGAGATTGAAATGAGCACAGATAAAGTTCCTTAAGCCAAATATGGAATAGACAAGAGCTACTCCTTGCTCAACGAAATGGACTCAACACCGCATATTAAACCCCTAAGAATGTACCTGACTAGTAAGTATCTTAAAACCTATGGATTGCTATGTCTCCGAAACAGAATCAAGCATGTGTACAGGGGCATAAACGCAGCAGTGATAGGATTGGAGAGGTTCGGTGAGCAAATGAAGACCCTTTGAAGTCATATTGCATGGTACCCATTCCACGGGTTTCAACTACCCAGGTTTTAGGTATTCTTCCTTCAGCTAAAACATGCATGTGGAACCCAAGTATGATCAACCATGTGAACGGGAGACGTGTTCAAATATGTCTCAGTTTTCCTCCCCTGGTACTCGGGTGCAACATTCCAGACGCTTTACTAACACTCTCCCCACTTGGAAAGTCAGCGCCTTTATCCTCCTGTTTGGCCCAGTTTGCAATTTCTGCGGAAGATGAACAGGAATAGCGAGAACCAATGAGAGGCTAGCTGGAGGTGTCTGGACGGGCAAATTTAACTCTCATTTCCCACCAGGAAGAGGAAATAACCAAAGGCTCAGCGTGCCGTGCCGGAACCAGATTAGGGCCTGAAGCTATCCTGCGGTGTTGCAGCCAGCTCAAAAGAAAGCGAGTTGAAGAAAGGAGCTCAGGGGCACTGTAATTCACAAACCTGCAGAGTTATAAATGACAGCTATCGTCCAAAAATAGACTGAAGTAAGGCTGCCAAGAGGACTTGAAAGCGGGGCAGAATTGCAGGAAACCGATTTCAGGAGGTAGACTGGAATTGCATTGAAAGCATAGGAAAAGAGGCAGAACGTCCACAATGATGCACTTGGCCAAAAAGGGCGTATGCGTTTTTTCCTGAATATATTCAGGAAAAAACGCATACGCCCTTTTTGGCCAACCAAGCAAGCTTGCAAAGGAAATCTGCACTACAATGAAGTCTCACTTCCCCCCGGTCAAAAGGGCCATCTGAAAAAAATGTAAAATCCAGAAAGGCAGGACAGGCCATGGAGAACTGGGAGCCTTGTTATGCTGATGGGCGGGATGTAAATTGCCAACAACCACTCGGGAGAAGTGTATGGTGTTTCCTGAAACATCTAAAAAACAAAGCAACAGAGCCTAGGGCACTTCCACTTATGGTCCTATAGCTTAGGGAATTTAAAATCAAAAAGACACAGCCACCCCAAAGTTTCGAACGGCTCTGTTTACAAGAACCTCGTTTACAGTAGAAGTTCAACATCGCAGAAAGTGAAAAATGGATAAAGAACTTGTGGTACTTACGTACAATTCAGTATCACTCAGCAATGAAATCTATGTCATCAGGCCCGTAGCAGCATAATGAGTGGATTCAGGTACGATGATTCTAACTGAAATAAGTCACACAGAAAAAGAAACATCATAAGATATCAGTAATACACGGAATGGAAACTTGGCTACACAGGAACTGAATTACAGAACAGAACAGGGTCTCAAATTTAGAAAACCAACTTATGCTTGCTTAAGGGGAAAGGTGAGTTGGGGTGCTGCATAAAACCAGAGATTGAAATGAGCACAGATAAAGTTCCTTAAGCCAAATATGGAATAGACAAGAGCTACTCCTTGCTCAACGAAATGGACTCAACACCGCATATTAAACGCCTAAGAATGTACCTGACTAGTAAGTATCTTAAAACCTATGGATTGCTATGTCTCCGAAAGAGAATCAAGCATGTGTACAGGGGCATAAACGCAGCAGTGATAGGATTGGAGAGGTTCGGTGAGCAAATGAAGACCCTTTGAAGTCATATTGCATGGTACCCATTCCACGGGTTTCAACTACCCAGGTTTAAGGTATTCTTCTTTCAGCTAAAACATGCATGTGGAACCTAGAGTATGATCAACCATGTGATCGGGAGACGTGTTCAAATATGTCTCAGTTTTCGTACCCTGGTACTCGGGTGCAACATTCCAGACGCTTTACTAACAGTCTCCCCACTTGGAGAGTCAGCGCCTTTAACCTCCTGTTTGGCCCAGTTTGCAATTTCTGTGGAAGATGAACAGGAATAGCGAGAACCAATGAGAGACTAGCTGGAGGTGTCTGGACGGGCAAATTTAACTCTCATTTCCCACCAGGAAGAGGAAATAACCAAAGGCTCAGCGTGCCGTGCCGGAACCAGATTAGGGCCTGAAGCCATCCTGCGGTGTTGCGGCCAGGTCACAAGAAAGCGAGTTGAAGAAAGGAGCTCAGGGGCACTGTAATTCACAAACCTGCAGAGTTATAAATGACAGCTATCGTCCAAAAATAGACTGAAGTAAGGCTGCCAAAAGGACTTGAAAGTGGGGCAGAAATGCAGGAAACCGATTTCAGGAGGTAGACTGGAATTGCATTGAAAGCATAGGAAAAGAGGCAGAACGTCCACAATGATGCACTTGGCCAAAAAGGGCGTATGCGTTTTTTCCTGAATATATTCAGGAAAAAACGCATACGCCCTTTTTGGCCAACCAAGCAAGCTTGCAAAGGAAATCTGCACTACAATGAAGTCTCACTTCCCCCCGGTCAAAAGGGCAATCTGAAAAAAGTGTAAAATCCAGAAAGGCAGGACAGGCCATGGAGAACTGGGAGCCTTGTTATGCTGATGGGCGGGATGTAAATTGCCAACAGACATTCGGGAGAAGTGTATGGTGTTTCCTGAAACATCTAAAAAACAAAGCAACAGAGCCTAGGGCACTGCCACTTATGGTCCTATAGCTTAGGGAAATTAAAATCAAAAAGACACAGCCACCCCAAAGTTTGGGACGCCTCTGTTTACAAGAACCTCGTTTACAGTACAAGTTCAACATCGCAGAAAGTGAAAAATGGATAAAAAAGTTGTGGTATTTACTTACAAAGCAATATCACTCAGCAATGAAATCTATGTCATCAGGCCCTTAGCAGAACAATGAGTGGATTCAGGTATGATGATTCTAACTGAAATAAGTCACACAGAAAAAGAAACATCATAAGATATCAGTAATACACGGAATGTAAACTTGGCTACACAGGAACTGAATTACAGAACAGAACAGGGTCTCAAATTTAGAAAACCAACTTATGCTTGCTTAAGGGGAAAGGTGAGTTGGGGTGCTGCATAAAACCAGAGATTGAAATGAGCACAGATAAAGTTACTTAAGCCAAATATGGAATAGACAAGAGCTACTCCTTGCTCAACGAAATGGACTCAACACCGCATATTAAACGCCTAAGAATGTACCTGACTAGTAAGTATCTTAAAACCTATGGATTGCTATGTCTCCGAAAGAGAATCAAGCATGTGTACAGGGGCATGAACGCAGCAGTGATAGGATTGGAGAGGTTCGGTGAGCAAATGAAGACCCTTTGAAGTCATATTGCATGGTACCCATTACACGGGTCTCAACTCTCCAGTTTTAAGATATTCTTCCTTCAGCTAAAACATGCATGTGGAACCCAAGTATGATCAACCATGTGAACGGGAGACGTGTTCAAATATGTCTCAGTTTTCCTCCCCTGGTACTCGGGTGCAACATTCCAGACGCTTTACTAACACTCTCCCCACTTGGAAAGTCAGCGCCTTTATCCTCCTGTTTGGCCCAGTTTGCAATTTCTGCGGAAGATGAACAGGAATAGCGAGAACCAATGAGAGACTAGCTGGAGGTGTCTGGACGGGCAAATTTAACTCTCATTTCCCACCAGGAAGAGGAAATAACCAAAGGCTCAGCATGCCGTGCCGGAACCAGATTAGGGCCTGAAGCCATCCTGCGGTGTTGCGGCCAGGTCACAAGAAAGCGAGTTGAAGAAAGGAGCTCAGGGGCACTGTAATTCACAAACCTGCAGAGTTATAAATGACAGCTATCGTCCAAAACTAGACTGAAGTAAGGCTGCCAAGAGGACTTGAAAGCGGGGCAGAATTGCAGGAAACCGATTTCAGGAGGTAGACTGGAATTGCATTGAAAGCATAGGAAAAGAGGCAGAACGTCCACAATGATGCACTTGGCCAAAAAGGGCGTATGCGTTTTTTCCTGAATATATTCAGGAAAAAACGCATACGCCCTTTTTGGCCAACCAAGCAAGCTTGCAAAGGAAATCTGCACTACAATGAAGTCTCACTTCCCCCCGGTCAAAAGGGCCATCTGAAAAAAGTGTAAAATCCAGAAAGGCAGGACAGGCCATGGAGAACTGGGAGCCTTGTTATGCTGATGGGCGGGATGTAAATTGCCAACAACCACTCGGGAGAAGTGTATGGTGTTTCCTGAAACATCTAGAAAACAAAGCAACAGAGCCTAGGGCACTTCCACTTATGGTCCTATAGCTTAGGGAAATTAAATTCAAAAAGACACAGCCACCCCAAAGTTTGGAACGGCTCTGTTTACAAGAACCTCGTTTACAGTACAAGTTCAACATCGCAGAAAGTGAAAAATGGATAAAGAACTTGTGGTACTTACGTACAATGCAGTATCACTCAGCAATGAAATCTATGTCATCAGGCCCGTAGCAGCATAATGAGTGGATTCAGGTACGATGATTCTAACTGAAATAAGTCACACAGAAAAAGAAACATCATAAGATATCACTAATACACGGAATGTAAACTTGGCTACACAGGAACTGAATTACAGAACAGAACAGGGTCTCAAATTTAGAAAACCAACTTATGCTTGCTTAAGGGTAAAGGTGAGTTGGGGTGCTGCATAAAACCAGAGATTGAAATGAGCACAGATAAAGTTACTTAAGCCAAATATGGAATAGACAAGAGCTACTCCTTGCTCAACGAAGTGGACTCAACACCGCATATTAAACGCCTAAGAATGTACCTGACTAGTAAGTATCTTAAAACCTATGGATTGCTATGTCTCCGAAAGAGAATCAAGCATGTGTACAGGGGCATAAACGCAGCAGTGATAGGATTGGAGAGGTTCGGTGAGCAAATGAAGACCCTTTGAAGTCATATTGCATGGTACCCATTCCACGGGTTTCAACTACCCAGGTTTAAGGTATTCTTCCTTCAGCTAAAACATGCATGTGGAACCTAGAGTATGATCAACCATGTGATCGGGAGACGTGTTCAAATATGTCTCAGTTTTCGTACCCTGGTACTCGGGTGCAACATTCCAGACGCTTTACTAACACTCTCCCCACTTGGAGAGTCAGCGCCTTTAACCTCCTGTTTGTCCCAGTTTGCAATTTCTGCGGAAGATGAACAGGAATAGCGAGAACCAATGAGAGGCTAGCTGGAGGTGTCTGGACGGGCAAATTTAACTCTCATTTCCCACCAGGAAGAGGAAATAACCAAAGGCTCAGCGTGCCGTGCCGGAACCAGATTAGGGCCTGAAGCCATCCTGCGGTGTTGCGGCCAGCTCAAAAGAAAGCGAGTTGAAGAAAGGAGCTCAGGGGCACTGTAATTCACAAACCTGCAGAGTTATAAATGACAGCTATCGTCCAAAAATAGACTGAAGTAAGGCTGCCAGGAGGACTTGAAAGCGGGGCAGAATTGCACGAAACTGATTTCAGGAGGTAGACTGGAATTGCATTGAAAGCATAGGAAAAGAGGCAGAACGTCCACAATGATGCACTTGGCCAAAAAGGGCGTATGCGTTTTTTCCTGAATATATTCAGGAAAAAACGCATACGCCCTTTTTGGCCAACCAAGCAAGCTTGCAAAGGAAATCTGCACTACAATGAAGTCTCACTTCCTCCCGGTCAAAAGGGCCATCTGAAAAAAGTGTAAAATCCAGAAAGGCAGGACAGGCCATGGAGAACTGGGATCCTTGTTATGCTGAAGGGCGGGATGTAAATTGCCAACAAACACTGGGGAGAAATGTATGGTTTTTCCTGAAACATCTAAAAAACAAAGCAACAGAGCCTAGGGCACTTCCACTTATGGTCCTATAGCTTAGGGAATTTAAAATCAAAAAGACACAGCCACCCCAAAGTTTCGAACGGCTCTGTTTACAAGAACCTCGTTTACAGTACAAGTTCAACATCGCAGAAAGTGAAAAATGGATAAAGAACTTGTGGTACTTACGTACAATGCAGTATCACTCAGCAATGAAATCTATGTCATCAGGCCCGTAGCAGCATAATGAGTGGATTCAGGTACGATGATTCTAACTGAAATAAGTCACACAGAAAAAGAAACATCATAAGATATCACTAATACACGGAATGGAAACTTGGCTACACAGGAACTGAATTACAGAACAGAACAGGGTCTCAAATTTAGAAAACCAACTTATGCTTGCTTAAGGGTAAAGGTGAGTTGGGGTGCTGCATAAAACCAGAGATTGAAATGAGCACAGATAAAGTTCCCTAAGCCAAATATGGAATAGACAAGAGCTACTCCTTGCTCAACGAAATGGACTCAACACCGCATATTAAATGCCTAAGAATGTACCTGACTAGTAAGTATCTTAAAACCTATGGATTGCTATGTCTCCGAAAGAGAATCAAGCATGTGTACAGGGGCATAAACGCAGCAGTGATAGGATTGGAGAGGTTCGGTGAGCAAATGAAGACCCTTTGAAGTCATATTGCATGGTACCCATTCCACGGGTTTCAACTACCCAGGTTTAAGGTATTCTTCCTTCAGCTAAAACATGCATGTGGAACCTAGAGTATGATCAACCATGTCATCGGGAGACGTGTTCAAATATGTCTCAGTTTTCGTACCCTGGTACTCGGGTGCAACATTCCAGACGCTTTACTAACACTCTCCCCACTTGGAGAGTCAGTCCCTTTAACCTCCTGTTTGGCCCAGTTTGCAATTTCTGTGGAAGATGAACAGGAATAGCGAGAACCAATGAGAGACTAGCTGGAGGTGTCTTGATGGGCAAATTTAACTCTCATTTCCCACCAGGAAGAGGAATTAACCAAAGGCTCAGCGTGCCGTGCCAGAACCAGATTAGGGCCTGAAGACATCCTGCGGTGTTGCGGCCAGGTCACAAGAAAGCGAGTTGAAGAAAGGAGCTCAGGGGCACTGTAATTCACAAACCTGCAGAGTTATAAATGACAGCTATCGTCCAAAAATAGACTGAAGTAAGGCTGCCAAGAGGACTTGAAAGCGGGGCAGAATTGCAGGAAACCGATTTCAGGAGGTAGACTGGAATTGCATTGAAAGCATAGGAAAAGAGGCAGAACGTCCACAATGATGCACTTGGCCAAAAAGGGCGTATGCGTTTTTTCCTGAATATATTCAGGAAAAAACGCATACGCCCTTTTTGGCCAACCAAGCAAGCTTGCAAAGGAAATCTGCACTACAATGAAGTCTCACTTCCCCCCGGTCAAAAGGGCCATCTGAAAAAAGTGTAAAATCCAGAAAGGCAGGACAGGCCATGGAGAACTGGGAGCCTTGTTATGCTGATGGGCGGGATGTAAATTGCCAACAACCACTGGGGAGAAGTGTATGGTGTTTCCTGAAACATCTAAAAAACAAAGCAACAGAGCCTAGGGCACTTCCACTTATGGTCCTATAGCTTAGGGAATTTAAAATCAAAAAGACACAGCCACCCCAAAGTTTGGAACGGCTCTGTTTACCAGAACCTCGTTTACAGTACAAGTTCAACATCGCAGAAATTGAAAAATGGATAAAGAAGTTGTGGTATTTACTTACAAAGCAATATCACTCAGCAATGAAATCTGTGTCATCAGGCCCTTAGCAGCACAATGAGTGGATTCAGGTATGATGATTCTAACTGAAATAAGTCACACAGAAAAAGAAACATCATAAGATATCAGTAATACACGGAATGTAAACTTGGCTACACAGGAACTGAATTACAGAACAGAACAGGGTCTCAAATTTAGAAAACCAACTTATGCTTGCTTAAGGGGAAAGGTGAGTTGGGGTGCTGCATAAAACCAGAGATTGAAATGAGCACAGATAAAGTTCCTTAAGCCAAATATGGAATAGACAAGAGCTACTCCTTGCTCAACGAAATGGACTCAACACCCCATATTAAACACCTAAGAATGTACCTGACTAGTAAGTATCTTAAAACCTATGGATTGCTATGTCTCCGAAAGAGAATCAAGCATGTGTACAGGGGCATAAACGCAGCAGTGATAGGATTGGAGAGGTTCGGTGAGCAAATGAAGACCCTTTGAAGTCATATTGCATGGTACCCATTCCACAGGTTTCAAATACACAGGTTTAAGGTATTCTTCCTTCAGCTAAAACATGCATGTGGAACCCAAGTATGATCAACCATGTGAACGGGAGACGTGTTCAAATATGTCTCAGTTTTCCTCCCCTGGTACTCTGGTGCAACATTCCAGGCGCTTTACTAACACTCTCCCAACTTGGAAAGTCATCGCCTTTAACCTCCTGTTTGGCCCAGTTTGCAATTTCTGCGGAAGATGAACAGGAATAGCGAGAACCAATGAGAGACTAGCTGGAGGTGTCTGGACGGGCAAATTTAACTCTCATTTCCCACCAGGAAGAGGAAATAACCAAAGGCTCAGCTTGCCGTGCCGGAACCAGATTAGGGCCTGAAGACATCCTGCGGTGTTGCGGCCAGGTCACAAGAAAGCGAGTTGAAGAAAGGAGCTCAGGGGCACTGTAATTCACAAACCTGCAGAGTTATAAATGACAGCTATCGTCCAAAAATAGACTGAAGTAAGGCTGCCAAGAGGACTTGAAAGCGGGGCAGAATTGCAGGAAACCGATTTCAGGAGGTAGACTGGAATTGCATTGAAAGCATAGGAAAAGAGGCAGAACGTCCACAATGATGCACTTGGCCAAAAAGGGCGTATGCGTTTTTTCCTGAATATATTCAGGAAAAAACGCATACGCCCTTTTTGGCCAACCAAGCAAGCTTGCAAAGGAAATCTGCACTACAATGAAGTCTCACTTCCCCCCGGTCAAAAGGGCCATCTGAAAAAAGTGTAAAATCCAGAAAGGCAGGACAGGCCATGGAGAACTGGGAGCCTTGTTATGCTGATGGGCGGGATGTAAATTGCCAACAACCACTCGGGAGAAGTGTATGGTGTTTCCTGAAACATCTAAAAAACAAAGCAACAGAGCCTAGGGCACTTCCACTTATGGTCCTATAGCTTAGGGAAATTAAAATCAAAAAGACACAGCCACCCCAAAGTTTGGAACGGCTCTGTTTACAAGAACCTCGTTTAAAGTACAAGTTCAACATCGCAGAAAGTGAAAAATGGATAAAGAAGTTGTGGTATTCACTTACAAAGCAATATCACTCAGCAATGAAATCTATGTCATCAGGCCCTTAGCAGCCCAATGAGTGGATTCAGGTATGATGATTCTAACTGAAATAAGTCACACAGAAAAAGAAACATCATAAGATATCAGTAATACACGGAATGTAAACTTGGCTACACAGGAACTGAATTACAGAACAGAACAGGGTCTCAAATTTAGAAAACCAACTCATGCTTGCTTAAGGGTAAAGGTGAGTTGGGGTGCTGCATAAAACCAGAGATTGAAATGAGCACAGATAAAGTTCCTTAAGCCAAATATGGAATAGACAAGAGCTACTCCTTGCTCAACGAAATGGACTCAACACCGCATATTAAACGCCTTAGAATGTACCTGACTAGTAAGTATCTTAAAACCTATGGATTGCTATGTCTCCGAAACAGAATCAAGCATGTGTACAGGGGCATAAACGCAGCAGTGATAGGATTGGAGAGGTTCGGTGAGCAAATGAAGACCCTTTGAAGTCATATTGCATGGTACCCATTCCACGGGTTTCAACTACCCAGGTTTTAGGTATTCTTCCTTCAGCTAAAACATGCATGTGGAACCCAAGTATGATCAACCATGTGATCGGGAGACGTGTTCAAATATGTCTCAGTTTTCCTCCCCTGGTACTCGGGTGCAACATTCCAGACGCTTTACTAACACTCTCCCCACTTGGAAAGTCAGCGCCTTTATCCTCCTGTTTGGCCCAGTTTGCAATTTCTGCGGAAGATGAACAGGAATAGCGAGAACCAATGAGAGGCTAGCTGGAGGTGTCTGGACGGGCAAATTTAACTCTCATTTCCCACCAGGAAGAGGAATTAAACAAAGGCTCAGCGTGCCGTGCCGGAACCAGATTAGGGCCTGAAGCCATCCTGCGGTGTTGCGGCCAGCTCAAAAGAAAGCGAGTTGAAGAAAGGAGCTCAGGGGCACTGTAATTCACAAACCTGCAGAGTTATAAATGACAGCTATCGTCCAAAAATAGACTGAAGTAAGGCTGCCAAGAGGACTTGAAAGCGGGGCAGAATTGCAGGAAACCGATTTCAGGAGGTAGACTGGAATTGCATTGAAAGCATAGGAAAAGAGGCAGAACGTCCACAATGATGCACTTGGCCAAAAAGGGCGTATGCGTTTTTTCCTGAATATATTCAGGAAAAACCGCATACGCCCTTTTTGGCCAACCAAGCAAGCTTGCAAAGGAAATCTGCACTACAATGAAGTCTCACTTCCCCCCGGTCAAAAGGGCCATCTGAAAAAAGTGTAAAATCCAGAAAGGCAGGACAGGCCATGGAGAACTGGGAGCCTTGTTATGCTGATGGGCGGGATGTAAATTGCCAACAACCACTCGGGAGAAGTGTATGGTGTTTCCTGAAACATCTAAAAAACAAAGCAACAGAGCCTAGGGCACTTCCACTTATGGTCCTATAGCTTAGGGAAATTAAAATCAAAAAGACACAGCCACCCCAAAGTTCGGAACGGCTCTGTTTACAAGAACCTCGTTTAAAGTACAAGTTCAACATCGCAGAAAGTGAAAAATGGATAAAGAAGTTGTGGTATTCACTTACAAAGCAATATCACTCAGCAATGAAATCTATGTCATCAGGCCCTTAGCAGCACAATGAGTGGATTCAGGTATGATGATTCTAACTGAAATAAGTCACACAGAAAAAGAAACATCATAAGATATCAGTAATACACGGAATGGAAACTTGGCTACACAGGAACTGAATTACAGAACAGAACAGGGTCTCAAATTTAGAAAACCAACTTATGCTTGCTTAAGGGGAAAGGTGAGTTGGGGTGCTGCATAAAACCAGAGATTGAAATGAGCACAGATAAAGTTCCTTAAGCCAAATATGGAATAGACAAGAGCTACTCCTTGCTCAACGAAATGGACTCAACAGCGCATATTAAACGCCTAAGAATGTACCTGACTAGCAAGTATCTTAAAACCTATGGATTGCTATGTCTCCGAAAGAGAATCAAGCATGTGTACAGGGGCATAAACGCAGCAGTGATAGGATTGGAGAGGTTCGGTGAGCAAATGAAGACCCTTTGAAGTCATATTGCATGGTACCCATTCCACGGGTTTCAACTACCCAGGTTTAAGGTATTCTTCCTTCAGCTAAAACATGCATGTGGAACCTAGAGTATGATCAACCATGTGATCGGGAGACGTGTTCAAATATGTCTCAGTTTTTGTACCCTGGTACTCGGGTGCAACATTCCAGACGCTTTACTAACACTCTCCCCACTTGGAGAGTCAGTCCCTTTAACCTCCTGTTTGGCCCAGTTTGCAATTTCTGTGGAAGATGAACAGGAATAGCGAGAACCAATGAGAGACTAGCTGGAGGTGTCTGGACGGGCAAATTTAACTCTCATTTCCCACCAGGAAGAGGAATTAACCAAAGGCTCAGCGTGCCGGGCCGGAAGCAGATTAGGGCCTGAAGCCATCCTGCGGTGTTGCGGCCAGGTCACAAGAAAGCGAGTTGAAGAAAGGAGCTCAGGGGCACTGTAATTCACAAACCTGCAGAGTTATAAATGACAGCTATCGTCCAAAAATATACTGAAGTAAGGCTGCCAAGAGGACTTGAAAGCGGGGCAGAATTGCAGGAAACCGATTTCAGGAGGTAGACTGGAATTGCATTGAAAGCATAGGAAAAGAGGCAGAACGTCCACAATGATGCACTTGGCCAAATAGGGCGTATGCGTTTTTTCCTGAATATATTCAGGAAAAAACGCATACGCCCTTTTTGGCCAACCAAGCAAGCTTGCAAAGGAAATCTGCACTACAATGAAGTCTCACTTCCCCCCGGTCAAAAGGGCCATCTGAAAAAAGTGTAAAATCCAGAAAGGCAGGACAGGCCATGGAGAACTGGGAGCCTTGTTATGCTGAAGGGCGGGATGTAAATTGCCAACAAACACTCGGGAGAAGTGTATGGTGTTTCCTGAAACATCTAAAAAACAAAGCAACAGAGCCTAGGGCACTTCCACTTATGGTCCTATAGCTTAGGGAATTTAAAATCAAAAAGACACAGCCACCCCAAAGTTTCGAACGGCTCTGTTTACAAGAACCTCGTTTACAGTAGAAGTTCAACATCGCAGAAAGTGAAAAATGGATAAAGAACTTGTGGTACTTACGTACAATGCAGTATCACTCAGCAATGAAATCTATGTCATCAGGCCCGTAGCAGCATAATGAGTGGATTCAGGTACGATGATTCTAACTGAAATAAGTCACACAGAAAAAGAAACATCATAAGATATCACTAATACACGGAATGTAAACTTGGCTACACAGGAACTGAATTACAGAACAGAACAGGGTCTCAAATTTAGAAAACCAACTTATGCTTGCTTAAGGGTAAAGGTGAGTTGGGGTGCTGCATAAAACCAGAGATTGAAATGAGCACAGATAAAGTTCCTTAAGCCAAATATGGAATAGACAAGAGCTACTCCTTGCTCAACGAAATGGACTCAACACCGCATATTAAACGCCTAAGAATGTACCTGACTAGTAAGTATCTTAAAACCTATGGATTGCTATGTCTCCGAAACAGAATCAAGCATGTGTACAGGGGCATAAACGCAGCAGTGATAGGATTGGAGAGGTTCGGTGAGCAAATGAAGACCCTTTGAAGTCATATTGCATGGTACCCATTCCACGGGTTTCAACTACCCAGGTTTTAGGTATTCTTCCTTCAGCTAAAACATGCATGTGGAACCCAAGTATGATCAACCATGTGAACGGGAGACGTGTTCAAATATGTCTCAGTTTTCCTCCCCTGGTACTCAGGTGCAACATTCCAGACGCTTTACTAACACTCTCCCCACTTGGAAAGTCAGCGCCTTTAACCTCCTGTTTGTCCAAGTTTGCAATTTCTGCGGAAGATGAACAGGAATAGCGAGAACCAATGAGAGGCTAGCTGGAGGTGTCTGGACGGGCAAATTTAACTCTCATTTCCCACCAGGAAGAGGAAATAACCAAAGGCTCAGCGTGCCGTGCCAGAACCAGATTAGGGCCTGAAGCCATCCTGCGGTGTTGATGCCAGGTCACAAGAAAGCGAGTTGAAGAAAGGAGCTCAGGGGCACTGTAATTCACAAACCTGCAGAGTTATAAATGACAGCTATCGTCCAAAACTAGACTGAAGTAAGGCTGCCAAGAGGACTTGAAAGCGGGGCAGAATTGCAGGAAACCGATTTCAGGAGGTAGACTGGAATTGCATTGAAAGCATAGGAAAAGAGGCAGAACGTCCACAATGATGCACTTGGCCAAAAAGGGCGTATGCGTTTTTTCCTGAATATATTCAGGAAAAAACGCATACGCCCTTTTTGGCCAACCAAGCAAGCTTGCAAAGGAAATCTGCACTACAATGAAGTCTCACTTCCCCCCGGTCAAAAGGGCCATCTGAAAAAAGTGTAAAATCCAGAAAGGCAGGACAGGCCATGGAGAACTGGGAGCCTTGTTATGCTGATGGGCGGGATGTAAATTGCCAACAACCACTCGGGAGAAGTGTATGGTGTTTCCTGAAACATCTAGAAAACAAAGCAACAGAGCCTAGGGCACTTCCACTTATGGTCCTATAGCTTAGGGAAATTAAATTCAAAAAGACACAGCCACCCCAAAGTTTGGAACGGCTCTGTTTACAAGAACCTCGTTTACAGTACAAGTTCAACATCGCAGAAAGTGAAAAATGGATAAAGAACTTGTGGTACTTACGTACAATGCAGTATCACTCAGCAATGAAATCTATGTCATCAGGCCCGTAGCAGCATAATGAGTGGATTCAGGTACGATGATTCTAACTGAAATAAGTCACACAGAAAAAGAAACATCATAAGATATCACTAATACACGGAATGTAAACTTGGCTACACAGGAACTGAATTACAGAACAGAACAGGGTCTCAAATTTAGAAAACCAACTTATGCTTGCTTAAGGGTAAAGGTGAGTTGGGGTGCTGCATAAAACCAGAGATTGAAATGAGCACAGATAAAGTTACTTAAGCCAAATATGGAATAGACAAGAGCTACTCCTTGCTCAACGAAGTGGACTCAACACCGCATATTAAACGCCTAAGAATGTACCTGACTAGTAAGTATCTTAAAACCTATGGATTGCTATGTCTCCGAAAGAGAATCAAGCATGTGTACAGGGGCATAAACGCAGCAGTGATAGGATTGGAGAGGTTCGGTGAGCAAATGAAGACCCTTTGAAGTCATATTGCATGGTACCCATTCCACGGGTTTCAACTACCCAGGTTTAAGGTATTCTTCCTTCAGCTAAAACATGCATGTGGAACCTAGAGTATGATCAACCATGTGATCGGGAGACGTGTTCAAATATGTCTCAGTTTTCGTACCCTGGTACTCGGGTGCAACATTCCAGACGCTTTACTAACACTCTCCCCACTTGGAGAGTCAGCGCCTTTAACCTCCTGTTTGTCCCAGTTTGCAATTTCTGCGGAAGATGAACAGGAATAGCGAGAACCAATGAGAGGCTAGCTGGAGGTGTCTGGACGGGCAAATTTAACTCTCATTTCCCACCAGGAAGAGGAAATAACCAAAGGCTCAGCGTGCCGTGCCGGAACCAGATTAGGGCCTGAAGCCATCCTGCGGTGTTGCGGCCAGCTCAAAAGAAAGCGAGTTGAAGAAAGGAGCTCAGGGGCACTGTAATTCACAAACCTGCAGAGTTATAAATGACAGCTATCGTCCAAAAATAGACTGAAGTAAGGCTGCCAGGAGGACTTGAAAGCGGGGCAGAATTGCACGAAACTGATTTCAGGAGGTAGACTGGAATTGCATTGAAAGCATAGGAAAAGAGGCAGAACGTCCACAATGATGCACTTGGCCAAAAAGGGCGTATGCGTTTTTTCCTGAATATATTCAGGAAAAAACGCATACGCCCTTTTTGGCCAACCAAGCAAGCTTGCAAAGGAAATCTGCACTACAATGAAGTCTCACTTCCTCCCGGTCAAAAGGGCCATCTGAAAAAAGTGTAAAATCCAGAAAGGCAGGACAGGCCATGGAGAACTGGGATCCTTGTTATGCTGAAGGGCGGGATGTAAATTGCCAACACACACTGGGGAGAAATGTATGGTTTTTCCTGAAACATCTAAAAAACAAAGCAACAGAGCCTAGGGCACTTCCACTTATGGTCCTATAGCTTAGGGAATTTAAAATCAAAAAGACACAGCCACCCCAAAGTTTCGAACGGCTCTGTTTACAAGAACCTCGTTTACAGTACAAGTTCAACATCGCAGAAAGTGAAAAATGGATAAAGAACTTGTGGTACTTACGTACAATGCAGTATCACTCAGCAATGAAATCTATGTCATCAGGCCCGTAGCAGCATAATGAGTGGATTCAGGTACGATGATTCTAACTGAAATAAGTCACACAGAAAAAGAAACATCATAAGATATCACTAATACACGGAATGTAAACTTGGCTACACAGGAACTGAATTACAGAACAGAACAGGGTCTCAAATTTAGAAAACCAACTTATGCTTGCTTAAGGGTAAAGGTGAGTTGGGGTGCTGCATAAAACCAGAGATTGAAATGAGCACAGATAAAGTTCCCTAAGCCAAATATGGAATAGACAAGAGCTACTCCTTGCTCAACGAAATGGACTCAACACCGCATATTAAATGCCTAAGAATGTACCTGACTAGTAAGTATCTTAAAACCTATGGATTGCTATGTCTCCGAAAGAGAATCAAGCATGTGTACAGGGGCATAAACGCAGCAGTGATAGGATTGGAGAGGTTCGGTGAGCAAATGAAGACCCTTTGAAGTCATATTGCATGGTACCCATTCCACGGGTTTCAACTACCCAGGTTTAAGGTATTCTTCCTTCAGCTAAAACATGCATGTGGAACCTAGAGTATGATCAACCATGTCATCGGGAGACGTGTTCAAATATGTCTCAGTTTTCGTACCCTGGTACTCGGGTGCAACATTCCAGACGCTTTACTAACACTCTCCCCACTTGGAGAGTCAGTCCCTTTAACCTCCTGTTTGGCCCAGTTTGCAATTTCTGTGGAAGATGAACAGGAATAGCGAGAACCAATGAGAGACTAGCTGGAGTTGTCTTGATGGGCAAATTTAACTCTCATTTCCCACCAGGAAGAGGAATTAACCAAAGGCTCAGCGTGCCGTGCCAGAACCAGATTAGGGCCTGAAGACATCCTGCGGTGTTGCGGCCAGGTCACAAGAAAGCGAGTTGAAGAAAGGAGCTCAGGGGCACTGTAATTCACAAACCTGCAGAGTTATAAATGACAGCTATCGTCCAAAAATAGACTGAAGTAAGGCTGCCAAGAGGACTTGAAAGCGGGGCAGAATTGCAGGAAACCGATTTCAGGAGGTAGACTGGAATTGCATTGAAAGCATAGGAAAAGAGGCAGAACGTCCACAATGATGCACTTGGCCAAAAAGGGCGTATGCGTTTTTTCCTGAATATATTCAGGAAAAAACGCATACGCCCTTTTTGGCCAACCAAGCAAGCTTGCAAAGGAAATCTGCACTACAATGAAGTCTCACTTCCCCCCGGTCAAAAGGGCCATCTGAAAAAAGTGTAAAATCCAGAAAGGCAGGACAGGCCATGGAGAACTGGGAGCCTTGTTATGCTGATGGGCGGGATGTAAATTGCCAACAACCACTGGGGAGAAGTGTATGGTGTTTCCTGAAACATCTAAAAAACAAAGCAACAGAGCCTAGGGCACTTCCACTTATGGTCCTATAGCTTAGGGAATTTAAAATCAAAAAGACACAGCCACCCCAAAGTTTGGAACGGCTCTGTTTACCAGAACCTCGTTTACAGTACAAGTTCAACATCGCAGAAATTGAAAAATGGATAAAGAAGTTGTGGTATTTACTTACAAAGCAATATCACTCAGCAATGAAATCTGTGTCATCAGGCCCTTAGCAGCACAATGAGTGGATTCAGGTATGATGATTCTAACTGAAATAAGTCACACAGAAAAAGAAACATCATAAGATATCAGTAATACACGGAATGTAAACTTGGCTACACAGGAACTGAATTACAGAACAGAACAGGGTCTCAAATTTAGAAAACCAACTTATGCTTGCTTAAGGGGAAAGGTGAGTTGGGGTGCTGCATAAAACCAGAGATTGAAATGAGCACAGATAAAGTTCCTTAAGCCAAATATGGAATAGACAAGAGCTACTCCTTGCTCAACGAAATGGACTCAACACCCCATATTAAACACCTAAGAATGTACCTGACTAGTAAGTATCTTAAAACCTATGGATTGCTATGTCTCCGAAAGAGAATCAAGCATGTGTACAGGGGCATAAACGCAGCAGTGATAGGATTGGAGAGGTTCGGTGAGCAAATGAAGACCCTTTGAAGTCATATTGCATGGTACCCATTCCACAGGTTTCAAATACACAGGTTTAAGGTATTCTTCCTTCAGCTAAAACATGCATGTGGAACCCAAGTATGATCAACCATGTGAACGGGAGACGTGTTCAAATATGTCTCAGTTTTCCTCCCCTGGTACTCTGGTGCAACATTCCAGGCGCTTTACTAACACTCTCCCAACTTGGAAAGTCATCGCCTTTAACCTCCTGTTTGGCCCAGTTTGCAATTTCTGCGGAAGATGAACAGGAATAGCGAGAACCAATGAGAGACTAGCTGGAGGTGTCTGGACGGGCAAATTTAACTCTCATTTCCCACCAGGAAGAGGAAATAACCAAAGGCTCAGCTTGCCGTGCCGGAACCAGATTAGGGCCTGAAGACATCCTGCGGTGTTGCGGCCAGGTCACAAGAAAGCGAGTTGAAGAAAGGAGCTCAGGGGCACTGTAATTCACAAACCTGCAGAGTTATAAATGACAGCTATCGTCCAAAAATAGACTGAAGTAAGGCTGCCAAGAGGACTTGAAAGCGGGGCAGAATTGCAGGAAACCGATTTCAGGAGGTAGACTGGAATTGCATTGAAAGCATAGGAAAAGAGGCAGAACGTCCACAATGATGCACTTGGCCAAAAAGGGCGTATGCGTTTTTTCCTGAATATATTCAGGAAAAAACGCATACGCCCTTTTTGGCCAACCAAGCAAGCTTGCAAAGGAAATCTGCACTACAATGAAGTCTCACTTCCCCCCGGTCAAAAGGGCCATCTGAAAAAAGTGTAAAATCCAGAAAGGCAGGACAGGCCATGGAGAACTGGGAGCCTTGTTATGCTGATGGGCGGGATGTAAATTGCCAACAACCACTCGGGAGAAGTGTATGGTGTTTCCTGAAACATCTAAAAAACAAAGCAACAGAGCCTAGGGCACTTCCACTTATGGTCCTATAGCTTAGGGAAATTAAAATCAAAAAGACACAGCCACCCCAAAGTTTGGAACGGCTCTGTTTACAAGAACCTCGTTTAAAGTACAAGTTCAACATCGCAGAAAGTGAAAAATGGATAAAGAAGTTGTGGTATTCACTTACAAAGCAATATCACTCAGCAATGAAATCTATGTCATCAGGCCCTTAGCAGCCCAATGAGTGGATTCAGGTATGATGATTCTAACTGAAATAAGTCACACAGAAAAAGAAACATCATAAGATATCAGTAATACACGGAATGTAAACTTGGCTACACAGGAACTGAATTACAGAACAGAACAGGGTCTCAAATTTAGAAAACCAACTCATGCTTGCTTAAGGGTAAAGGTGAGTTGGGGTGCTGCATAAAACCAGAGATTGAAATGAGCACAGATAAAGTTCCTTAAGCCAAATATGGAATAGACAAGAGCTACTCCTTGCTCAACGAAATGGACTCAACACCGCATATTAAACGCCTTAGAATGTACCTGACTAGTAAGTATCTTAAAACCTATGGATTGCTATGTCTCCGAAACAGAATCAAGCATGTGTACAGGGGCATAAACGCAGCAGTGATAGGATTGGAGAGGTTCGGTGAGCAAATGAAGACCCTTTGAAGTCATATTGCATGGTACCCATTCCACGGGTTTCAACTACCCAGGTTTTAGGTATTCTTCCTTCAGCTAAAACATGCATGTGGAACCCAAGTATGATCAACCATGTGATCGGGAGACGTGTTCAAATATGTCTCAGTTTTCCTCCCCTGGTACTCGGGTGCAACATTCCAGACGCTTTACTAACACTCTCCCCACTTGGAAAGTCAGCGCCTTTATCCTCCTGTTTGGCCCAGTTTGCAATTTCTGCGGAAGATGAACAGGAATAGCGAGAACCAATGAGAGGCTAGCTGGAGGTGTCTGGACGGGCAAATTTAACTCTCATTTCCCACCAGGAAGAGGAATTAAACAAAGGCTCAGCGTGCCGTGCCGGAACCAGATTAGGGCCTGAAGCCATCCTGCGGTGTTGCGGCCAGCTCAAAAGAAAGCGAGTTGAAGAAAGGAGCTCAGGGGCACTGTAATTCACAAACCTGCAGAGTTATAAATGACAGCTATCGTCCAAAAATAGACTGAAGTAAGGCTGCCAAGAGGACTTGAAAGCGGGGCAGAATTGCAGGAAACCGATTTCAGGAGGTAGACTGGAATTGCATTGAAAGCATAGGAAAAGAGGCAGAACGTCCACAATGATGCACTTGGCCAAAAAGGGCGTATGCGTTTTTTCCTGAATATATTCAGGAAAAACCGCATACGCCCTTTTTGGCCAACCAAGCAAGCTTGCAAAGGAAATCTGCACTACAATGAAGTCTCACTTCCCCCCGGTCAAAAGGGCCATCTGAAAAAAGTGTAAAATCCAGAAAGGCAGGACAGGCCATGGAGAACTGGGAGCCTTGTTATGCTGATGGGCGGGATGTAAATTGCCAACAACCACTCGGGAGAAGTGTATGGTGTTTCCTGAAACATCTAAAAAACAAAGCAACAGAGCCTAGGGCACTTCCACTTATGGTCCTATAGCTTAGGGAAATTAAAATCAAAAAGACACAGCCACCCCAAAGTTCGGAACGGCTCTGTTTACAAGAACCTCGTTTAAAGTACAAGTTCAACATCGCAGAAAGTGAAAAATGGATAAAGAAGTTGTGGTATTCACTTACAAAGCAATATCACTCAGCAATGAAATCTATGTCATCAGGCCCTTAGCAGCACAATGAGTGGATTCAGGTATGATGATTCTAACTGAAATAAGTCACACAGAAAAAGAAACATCATAAGATATCAGTAATACACGGAATGGAAACTTGGCTACACAGGAACTGAATTACAGAACAGAACAGGGTCTCAAATTTAGAAAACCAACTTATGCTTGCTTAAGGGGAAAGGTGAGTTGGGGTGCTGCATAAAACCAGAGATTGAAATGAGCACAGATAAAGTTCCTTAAGCCAAATATGGAATAGACAAGAGCTACTCCTTGCTCAACGAAATGGACTCAACAGCGCATATTAAACGCCTAAGAATGTACCTGACTAGCAAGTATCTTAAAACCTATGGATTGCTATGTCTCCGAAAGAGAATCAAGCATGTGTACAGGGGCATAAACGCAGCAGTGATAGGATTGGAGAGGTTCGGTGAGCAAATGAAGACCCTTTGAAGTCATATTGCATGGTACCCATTCCACGGGTTTCAACTACCCAGGTTTAAGGTATTCTTCCTTCAGCTAAAACATGCATGTGGAACCTAGAGTATGATCAACCATGTGATCGGGAGACGTGTTCAAATATGTCTCAGTTTTTGTACCCTGGTACTCGGGTGCAACATTCCAGACGCTTTACTAACACTCTCCCCACTTGGAGAGTCAGTCCCTTTAACCTCCTGTTTGGCCCAGTTTGCAATTTCTGTGGAAGATGAACAGGAATAGCGAGAACCAATGAGAGACTAGCTGGAGGTGTCTGGACGGGCAAATTTAACTCTCATTTCCCACCAGGAAGAGGAATTAACCAAAGGCTCAGCGTGCCGGGCCGGAACCAGATTAGGGCCTGAAGCCATCCTGCGGTGTTGCGGCCAGGTCACAAGAAAGCGAGTTGAAGAAAGGAGCTCAGGGGCACTGTAATTCACAAACCTGCAGAGTTATAAATGACAGCTATCGTCCAAAAATATACTGAAGTAAGGCTGCCAAGAGGACTTGAAAGCGGGGCAGAATTGCAGGAAACCGATTTCAGGAGGTAGACTGGAATTGCATTGAAAGCATAGGAAAAGAGGCAGAACGTCCACAATGATGCACTTGGCCAAATAGGGCGTATGCGTTTTTTCCTGAATATATTCAGGAAAAAACGCATACGCCCTTTTTGGCCAACCAAGCAAGCTTGCAAAGGAAATCTGCACTACAATGAAGTCTCACTTCCCCCCGGTCAAAAGGGCCATCTGAAAAAAGTGTAAAATCCAGAAAGGCAGGACAGGCCATGGAGAACTGGGAGCCTTGTTATGCTGAAGGGCGGGATGTAAATTGCCAACAAACACTCGGGAGAAGTGTATGGTGTTTCCTGAAACATCTAAAAAACAAAGCAACAGAGCCTAGGGCACTTCCACTTATGGTCCTATAGCTTAGGGAATTTAAAATCAAAAAGACACAGCCACCCCAAAGTTTCGAACGGCTCTGTTTACAAGAACCTCGTTTACAGTAGAAGTTCAACATCGCAGAAAGTGAAAAATGGATAAAGAACTTGTGGTACTTACGTACAATGCAGTATCACTCAGCAATGAAATCTATGTCATCAGGCCCGTAGCAGCATAATGAGTGGATTCAGGTACGATGATTCTAACTGAAATAAGTCACACAGAAAAAGAAACATCATAAGATATCACTAATACACGGAATGTAAACTTGGCTACACAGGAACTGAATTACAGAACAGAACAGGGTCTCAAATTTAGAAAACCAACTTATGCTTGCTTAAGGGTAAAGGTGAGTTGGGGTGCTGCATAAAACCAGAGATTGAAATGAGCACAGATAAAGTTCCTTAAGCCAAATATGGAATAGACAAGAGCTACTCCTTGCTCAACGAAATGGACTCAACACCGCATATTAAACGCCTAAGAATGTACCTGACTAGTAAGTATCTTAAAACCTATGGATTGCTATGTCTCCGAAACAGAATCAAGCATGTGTACAGGGGCATAAACGCAGCAGTGATAGGATTGGAGAGGTTCGGTGAGCAAATGAAGACCCTTTGAAGTCATATTGCATGGTACCCATTCCACGGGTTTCAACTACCCAGGTTTTAGGTATTCTTCCTTCAGCTAAAACATGCATGTGGAACCCAAGTATGATCAACCATGTGAACGGGAGACGTGTTCAAATATGTCTCAGTTTTCCTCCCCTGGTACTCAGGTGCAACATTCCAGACGCTTTACTAACACTCTCCCCACTTGGAAAGTCAGCGCCTTTAACCTCCTGTTTGTCCAAGTTTGCAATTTCTGCGGAAGATGAACAGGAATAGCGAGAACCAATGAGAGGCTAGCTGGAGGTGTCTGGACGGGCAAATTTAACTCTCATTTCCCACCAGGAAGAGGAAATAACCAAAGGCTCAGCGTGCCGTGCCAGAACCAGATTAGGGCCTGAAGCCATCCTGCGGTGTTGCGGCCAGCTCAAAAGAAAGCGAGTTGAAGAAAGGAGCTCAGGGGCACTGTAATTCACAAACCTGCAGAGTTATAAATGACAGCTATCGTCCAAAAATAGACTGAAGTAAGGCTGCCAAGAGGACTTGAAAGCAGGGCAGAATTGCAGGAAACCGATTTCAGGAGGTAGACTGGAATTGCATTGAAAGCATAGGAAAAGAGGCAGAACGTCCACAATGATGCACTTGGCCAAAAAGGGCGTATGCGTTTTTTCCTGAATATATTGAGGAAAAAAGGCATACGCCCTTTTTGGCCAACCAAGCAAGCTTGCAAAGGAAATCTGCACTACAATGAAGTCTCACTTCCCCCCGGTCAAAAGGGCCATCTGAAAAAAGTGTAAAATCCAGAAAGGCAGGACAGGCCATGGAGAACTGGGAGCCTTGTTATGCTGAAGGGCGGGATGTAAATTGCCAACAAACACTCGGGAGAAGTGTATGGTGTTTCCTGAAACATCTAAAAAACAAAGCAACAGAGCCTAGGGCACTTCCACTTATGGTCCTATAGCTTAGGGAATTTAAAATCAAAAAGACACAGCCACCCCAAAGTTTCGAACGGCTCTGTTTACAAGAACCTCGTTTACAGTAGAAGTTCAACATCGCAGAAAGTGAAAAATGGATAAAGAACTTGTGGTACTTACGTACAATGCAGTATCACTCAGCAATGAAATCTATGTCATCAGGCCCGTAGCAGCATAATGAGTGGATTCAGGTATGATGATTCTAACTGAAATAAGTCACACAGAAAAAGAAACATCATAAGATATCACGAATACACGGAATGGAAACTTGGCTACACAGGAATTGAATTACAGAACAGAACAGGGTCTCAAATTTAGAAAACCAACTTATGCTTGCTTAAGGGTAAAGGTGAGTTGGGGTGCTGCATAAAACCAGAGATTGAAATGAGCACAGATAAAGTTCCTTAAGCCAAATATGGAATAGACAAGAGCTACTCCTTGCTCAACGAAATGGACTCAACACCGCATATTAAATGCCTAAGAATGTACCTGACTAGTAAGTATCTTAAAACCTATGGATTGCTATGTCTCCGAAAGAGAATCAAGCATGTGTACAGGCGCATAAACGCAGCAGTGATAGGATTGGAGAGGTTCGGTGAGCAAATGAAGACCCTTTGAAGTCATATTGCATGGTACCCATTCCACGGGTTTCAACTACCCAGGTTTAAGGTATTCTTCCTTCAGCTAAAACATGCATGTGGAACCTAGAGTATGATCAACCATGTGATCGGGAGACGTGTTCAAATATGTCTCAGTTTTTGTACCCTGGTACTCGGGTGCAACATTCCAGACGCTTTACTAACACTCTCCCCACTTGGAGAGTCAGTCCCTTTAACCTCCTGTTTGGCCCAGTTTGCAATTTCTGTGGAAGATGAACAGGAATAGCGAGAACCAATGAGAGACTAGCTGGAGGTGTCTGGATGGGCAAATTTAACTCTCATTTCCCACCAGGAAGAGGAATTAACCAAAGGCTCAGCGTGCCATGCCAGAACCAGATTAGGGCCTGAAGACATCCTGCGGTGTTGCGGCCAGGTCACAAGAAAGCGAGTTGAAGAAAGGAGCTCAGGGGCACTGTAATTCACAAACCTGCAGAGTTATAAATGACAGCTATCGTCCAAAAATAGACTGAAGTAAGGCTGCCAAGAGGACTTGAAAGCGGGGCAGAATTGCAGGAAACCGATTTCAGGAGGTAGACTGGAATTGCATTGCAAGCATAGGAAAAGAGGCAGAACGTCCACAATGATGCACTTGGCCAAAAAGGGCGTATGCGTTTTTTCCTGAATATATTCAGGAAAAAACGCATACGCCCTTTTTGGCCAACCAAGCAAGCTTGCAAAGGAAATCTGCACTACAATGAAGTCTCACTTCCCCCTGGTCAAAAGGGCCATCTGAAAAAAGTGTAAAATCCAGAAAGGCAGGACAGGCCATGGAGAACTGGGAGCCTTGTTATGCTGATGGGCGGGATGTAAATTGCCAACAACCACTCGGGAGAAGTGTATGGTGTTTCCTGAAACATCTAAAAAACAAAGCAACAGAGCCTAGGGCACTTCCACTTATGGTCCTATAGCTTAGGGAAATTAAAATCAAAAAGACACAGCCACCCCAAAGTTTGGAACGGCTCTGTTTACAAGAACCTCGTTTATAGTACAAGTTCAACATCGCAGAAATTGAAAAATGGATAAAGAACTTGTGGTATTTACTTACAAAGCAATATCACTCAGCAATGAAATCTGTGTCATCAGGCCCTTAGCAGCACAATGAGTGGATTCAGGTATGATGATTCTAACTGAAATAAGTCACACAGAAAAAGAAACATCATAAGATATCAGTAATACACGGAATGTAAACTTGGCTACACAGGAACTGAATTACAGAACAGAACAGGGTCTCAAATTTAGAAAACCAACTTATGCTTGCTTAAGGGGAAAGGTGAGTTGGGGTGCTGCATAAAACCAGAGATTGAAATGAGCACAGATAAAGTTCCTTAAGCCAAATATGGAATAGACAAGAGCTACTCCTTGCTCAACGAAATGGACTCAACACCGCATATTAAACGCCTAAGAATGTACCTGACTAGTAAGTATCTTAAAACCTATGGATTGCTATGTCTCCGAAACAGAATCAAGCATGTGTACAGGGGCATAAACGCAGCAGTGATAGGATTGGAGAGGTTCGGTGAGCAAATGAAGACCCTTTGAAGTCATATTGCATGGTACCCATTCCACGGGTTTCAACTACCCAGGTTTTAGGTATTCTTCCTTCAGCTAAAACATGCATGTGGAACCCAAGTATGATCAACCATGTGAACGGGAGACGTGTTCAAATATGTCTCAGTTTTCCTCCCCTGGTACTCGGGTGCAACATTCCAGACGCTTTACTAACACTCTCCCCACTTGGAAAGTCAGCGCCTTTAACCTCCTGTTTGTCCAAGTTTGCAATTTCTGCGGAAGATGAACAGGAATAGCGAGAACCAATGAGAGGCTAGCTGGAGGTGTCTGGACGGGCAAATTTAACTCTCATTTCCCACCAGGAAGAGGAAATAACCAAAGGCTCAGCGTGCCGTGCCGCAACCAGATTAGGGCCTCAAGCCATCCTGCGGTGTTGCGGCCAGCTCAAAAGAAAGCGAGTTGAAGAAAGGAGCTCAGGGGCACTGTAATTCACAAACCGGCAGAGTTATAAATGACAGCTATCGTCCAAAAATAGACTGAAGTAAGGCTGCCAAGAGGACTTGAAAGCGGGGCAGAATTGCAGGAAACCGATTTCAGGAGGTAGACTGGAATTGCATTGCAAGCATAGGAAAAGAGGCAGAACGTCCACAATGATGCACTTGGCCAAAAAGGGCGTATGCGTTTTTTCCTGAATATATTCAGGAAAAAACGCATACGCCCTTTTTGGCCAACCAAGCAAGCTTGCAAAGGAAATCTGCACTACAATGAAGTCTCACTTCCCCCCGGTCAAAAGGGCCATCTGAAAAAAGTGTAAAATCCAGAAAGGCAGGACAGGCCATGGAGAACTGGGAGCCTTGTTATGCTGATGGGCGGGATGTAAATTGCCAACAACCACTCAGGAGAAGTGTATGGTGTTTCCTGAAACATCTAAAAAACAAAGCAACAGAGCCTAGGGCACTTCCACTTATGGTCCTATAGCTTAGGGAATTTAAAATCAAAAAGACACAGCCACCCCAAAGTTTGGAACGGCTCTGTTTACAAGAACCTCGTTTACAGTACAAGTTCAACATCGCAGAAATTGAAAAATGGATAAAGAAGTTGTGGTATTTACTTACAAAGCAATATCACTCAGCAATGAAATCTGTGTCATCAGGCCCTTAGCAGCACAATGAGTGGATTCAGGTATGATGATTCTAACTGAAATAAGTCACACAGAAAAAGAAACATCATAAGATATCAGTAATACACGGAATGTAAACTTGGCTACACAGGAACTGAATTACAGAACAGAACAGGGTCTCAAATTTAGAAAAACAACTTATGCTTGCTTAAGGGGAAAGGTGAGTTGGGGTGCTGCATAAAACCAGAGATTGAAATGAGCACAGATAAAGTTCCTTAAGCCAAATATGGAATAGACAAGAGCTACTCCTTGCTCAACGAAATGGACTCAACACCGCATATTAAACGCCTAAGAATGTACCTGACTAGTAAGTATCTTAAAACCTATGGATTGCTATGTCTCCGAAACAGAATCAAGCATGTGTACAGGGGCATAAACGCAGCAGTGATAGGATTGGAGAGGTTCGGTGAGCAAATGAAGACCCTTTGAAGTCATATTGCATGGTACCCATTCCACGGGTTTCAACTACCCAGGTTTTAGGTATTCTTCCTTCAGCTAAAACATGCATGTGGAACCCAAGTATGATCAACCATGTGAACGGGAGACGTGTTCAAATATGTCTCAGTTTTCCTCCCCTGGTACTCGGGTGCAACATTCCAGACGCTTTACTAACACTCTCCCCACTTGAAAAGTCAGCGCCTTTAACCTCCTGTTTGGCCCAGTTTGCAATTTCTGCGGAAGATGAACAGGAATAGCGAGAACCAATGAGAGGCTAGCTGGAGGTTTCTGGACGGGCAAATTTAACTCTCATTTCCCACCAGGAAGAGGAAATAACCAAAGGTTCAGCGTGCCGTGCCGGAACCAGATTAGGGCCTGAAGCCATCCTGCGGTGTTGCGGCCAGGTCACAAGAAAGCGAGTTGAAGAAAGGAGCTCAGGGGCACTGTAATTCACAAACCTGCAGAGTTATAAATGACAGCTATCGTCCAAAAATAGACTGAAGTAAGGCTGCCAAGAGGACTTGAAAGCGGGGCAGAATTGCAGGAAACCGATTTCAGGAGGTAGACTGGAATTGCATTGCAAGCATAGGAAAAGAGGCGGAACGTCCACAATGATGCACTTGGCCAAAAAGGGCGTATGCGTTTTTTCCTGAATATATTCAGGAAAAAACGCATACGCCCTTTTTGGCCAACCAAGCAAGCTTGCAAAGGAAATCTGCACTACAATGAAGTCTCACTTCCCCCCGGTCAAAAGGGCCATCTGAAAAAAGTGTAAAATCCAGAAAGGCAGGACAGGCCATGGAGAACTGGGAGCCTTGTTATGCTGATGGGCGGGATGTAAATTGCCAACAACCACTCGGGAGAAGTGTATGGTGTTTCCTGAAACATCTAAAAAACAAAGCAACAGAACCTAGGGCACTTCCACTTATGGTCCTATAGCTTAGGAAAATTAAAATAAAAAAGACACAGCCACCCCAAAGTTTGGAACGGCTCTCTTTACAAGAACCTCGTTTACAGTACAAGTTCAACATCGCAGAAAGTGAAAAATGGATAAAGAAGTTGTGGTATTTACTTACAAAGCAATATCACTCAGCAATGAAATCTGTGTCATCAGGCCCTTAGCAGCACAATGAGTGGATTCAGGTATGATGATTCTAACTGAAATAAGTCACACAGAAAAAGAAACATCATAAGATATCAGTAATACACGGAATGGAAACTTGGCTACACAGGAACTGAATTACAGAACAGAACAGGGTCTCAAATTTAGAAAACCAACTTATTCTTGCTTAAGGGTAAAGGTGAGTTGGGGTGCTGCATAAAACCAGAGATTGAAATGAGCACAGATAAAGTTCCTTAAGCCAAATATGGAATAGACAAGAGCTACTCCTTGCTCAACGAAATGGACTCAACACCCCATATTAAACGCCTAAGAATGTACCTGACTAGTAAGTATCTTAAAACCTATGGATTGCTATGTCTCCGAAAGAGAATCAAGCATGTGTACAGGGGCATAAACGCAGCAGTGATAGGATTGGAGAGGTTCGGTGAGCAAATGAAGACCCTTTGAAATCATATTGCATGGTACCCATTCCACGGGTTTCAACTACCCAGGTTTAAGGTATTCTTCCTTCAGCTAAAACATGCATGTGGAACCTAGAGTATGATCAACCATGTGATCGGGAGACGTGTTCAAATATGTCTCAGTTTTCCACCCCTGGTACTCGGGTGCAACATTCCAGACGCTTTACTAACACTCTCCCCACTTGGAGAGTCAGTCCCTTTAACCTCCTGTTTGGCCCAGTTTGCAATTTCTGCGGAAGATGAACAGGAATAGCGAGAACCAATGAGAGACTAACTGGAGGTGTCTGAACGGGCAAATTAAACTCTCATTTCCCACCAGGAAGAGGAATTAACCAAAGGCTCAGCATGCCGGGCCGGAACCAGATTAGGGCCTGAAGCCATCCTGCGGTGTTGCGGCCAGGTCACAAGAAAGCGAGTTGAAGAAAGGAGCTCAGGGGCACTGTAATTCACAAACCTGCAGAGTTATAAATGACAGCTATCGTCCAAACATAGACTGAAGTAAGGCTGCCAAGAGGACTTGAAAGCGGGGCAGAATTGCAGGAAACCGATTTCAGGAGGTAGACTGGAATTGCATTGAAAGCATAGGAAAAGAGGCAGAACGTCCACAATGATGCACTTGGCCAAAAAGGGCGTATGCGTTTTTTCCTGAATATATTCAGGAAAAAACGCATACGCCCTTTTTGGCCAACCAAGCAAGCTTGCAAAGGAAATCTGCACTACAATGAAGTCTCACTTCCCCCCGGTCAAAAGGGCCATGTGAAAAAAGTGTAAAATCCAGAAAGGCAACAGGCCATTGAGAACTGGGAGCCTTGTTATGCTGATGGGCGGGATGTAAATTGCCAACAGACACTTGGGAGAAGTGTATGGTGTTTCCTGAAACATCTAAAAAACAAAGCAACAGAGCCTAGGGCACTTCCACTTATGGTCCTATAGCTTAGGGAAATTAAAATCAAAAAGACACAGCCACCCCAAAGTTTGGAACGGCTCTGTTTACAAGAACCTCGTTTACATTACAAGTTCAACATCGCAGAAAGTGAAAAATGGATAAAGAACTTGTGGTACTTACGTACAATGCAGTATCACTCAGCAATGAAATCTATGTCATCAGGCCCTTAGCAGCACAATGAGTGGATTCAGGTATGATGATTCTAACTGAAATAAGTCACACAGAAAAAGAAACATCATAAGATATCAGTAATACACGGAATGGAAACTTGGCTACACAGGAACTGAATTACAGAACAGAACAGGGTCTCAAATTTAGAAAACCAACTTATGCTTGCTTAAGGGTAAAGGTGAGTTGGGGTGCTGCATAAAACCAGAGATTGAAATGAGCACAGATAAAGTTCCTTAAGCCAAATATGGAATAGACAAGAGCTACTCCTTGCTCAACGAAATGGACTCAACACCGCATATTAAACGCCTAAGAATGTACCTGACTTATAAGTATCTTAAAACCTATGGATTGCTATGTCTCCGAAAGAGAATCAAGCATGTGTACAGGGGCATAAACGCAGCAGTGATAGGATTGGAGAGGTTCGGTGAGCAAATGAAGACCCTTTGAAGTCATATTGCATGGTACCCATTCCACGGGTTTCAACTACCCAGGTTTAAGGTATTCTTCCTTCAGCTAAAACATGCATGTGGAACCTAGAGTATGATCAACCATGTGATCGGGAGACGTGTTCAAATATGTCTCAGTTTTCCTCCCCTGGTACTCGGGTGCAACATTCCAGACGCTTTACTAACACTCTCCCCACTTGGAGAGTCAGTCCCTTTAACCTCCTGTTTGGCCCAGTTTGCAATTTCTGCGGAAGATGAACAGGAATAGCGAGAACCAATGAGAGGCTAGCTGGAGGTGTCTGGACGGGCAAATTTAACTCTCATTTCCCACCAGGAAGAGGAATTAACCAAAGGCTCAGCATGCCGGGCCGGAAACAGATTAGGGCCTGAAGCCATCCTGCGGTGTTGATGCCAGGTCACAAGAAAGCGAGTTGAAGAAAGGAGCTCAGGGGCACTGTAATTCACAAACCTGCAGAGTTATAAATGACAGCTATCGTCCAAAAATAGACTGAAGTAAGGCTGCCAAGAGGACTTGAAAGCGGGGCAGAATTGCAGGAAACCGATTTCAGGAGGTAGACTGGAATTGCATTGAAAGCATAGGAAAAGAGGCAGAACGTCCACAATGATGCACTTGGCCAAAAAGGGCGTATGCGTTTTTTCCTGAATATATTCAGGAAAAAACGCATACGCCCTTTTTGGCCAACCAAGCAAGCTTGCAAAGGAAATCTGCACTACAATGAAGTCTCACTTCCCCCCAGTCAAAAGGGCCATCTGAAAAAAGTGTAAAATCCAGAAAGGCAGGACAGGCCATGGAGAACTGGGAGCCTTGTTATGCTGATGGGCGGGATGTAAATTGCCAACAGACACTCGGGAGAAGTGTATGGTGTTTCCTGAAACATCTAAAAAACAAAGCAACAGAACCTAGGGCACTTCCACTTATGGTCCTATAGCTTAGGGAAATTAAAATCAAAAAGACACAGCCACCCCAAAGTTTGGGACGCCTCTGTTTACAAGAACCTCATTTACAGTACAAGTTCAACATCGCAGAAAGTGAAAAATGGATAAAGAAGTTGTGGTATTTACTTACAAAGCAATATCACTCAGCAATGAAATCTGTGTCATCAGGCCCTTAGCAGCACAATGAGTGGATTCAGGTATGATGATTCTAACTGAAGTAAGTCACACAGAAAAAGAAACATCATAAGATATCAGTAATACACGGAATGTAAACTTGGCTACACAGGAACTGAATTACAAAACAGAACAGGGTCTCAAATTTAGAAAACCAACTTATGCTTGCTTAAGGGTAAAGGTGAGTTGGGGTGCTGCATAAAACCAGAGATTGAAATGAGCACAGATAAAGTTCCTTAAGCCAAATATGGAATAGACAAGAGCTACTCCTTGCTCAACGAAATGGACTCAACACCGCATATTAAACGCCTAAGAATGTACCTGACTAGTAAGTATCTTAAAACCTATGGATTGCTATGTCTCCGAAAGAGAATCAAGCATGTGTACAGGGGCATAAACGCAGCAGTGATAGGATTGGAGAGGTTCGGTGAGCAAATGAAGACCCTTTGAAGTCATATTGCATGGTACCCATTACACGGGTCTTAACTCTCCAGGTTTAAGGTATTCTTCCTTCAGCTAAAACATGCATGTGGAACCCAAGTATGATCAACCATGTGAACGGGAGACGTGTTCAAATATGTCTCAGTTTTCCTCCCCTGGTACTCGGGTGCAACATTCCAGACGCTTTACTAACACTCTCCCCACTTGGAGAGTCAGCGCCTTTAACCTCCTGTTTGGCACAGTTTGCAATTCCTGCGGAAGATGAACAGGAATAGCGAGAACCAATGAGAGGCTAGCTGGAGGTGTCTGGACGGGCAAATTTAACTCTCATTTCCCACCAGGAAGAGGAAATAACCAAAGGCTCAGCGTGCCGTACCGGAACCAGATTAGGGCCTGAAGCCATCCTGCGGTGTTGCGGCCAGCTCACAAGAAAGCGAGTTGAAGAAAGGAGCTCAGGGGCACTGTAATTCACAAACCTGCAGAGTTATAAATGACAGCTATCGTCCAAAAATAGACTGAAGTAAGGCTGCCAAGAGGACTTGAAAGCGGGGCAGAATTGCAGGAAACCGATTTCAGGAGGTAGACTGGAATTGCATTGCAAGCATAGGAAAAGAGGCAGAACGTCCACAATGATGCACTTGGCCAAAAAGGGCGTATGCGTTTTTTCCTGAATATATTCAGGAAAAAACGCATACGCCCTTTTTGGCCAACCAAGCAAGCTTGCAAAGGAAATCTGCACTACAATGAAGTCTCACTTCCCCCCGGTCAAAAGGGCCATCTGAAAAAAGTGTAAAATCCAGAAAGGCAGGACAGGCCATGGAGAACTGGGAGCCTTGTTATGCTGAAGGGCAGGATGTAAATTGCCAACAACCACTCGGGAGAAGTGTATGGTGTTTCCTGAAACATCTAAAAAACAAAGCAACAGAACCTAGGGCACTTCCACTTATGGTCCTATAGCTTAGGGAAATTAAAATCAAAAAGACACAGCCACCCCAAAGTTTGGAACGGCTCTGTTTACAAGAACCTCGTTTACAGTACAAGTTCAACATCGCAGAAAGTGAAAAATGGATAAAGAAGTTGTGGTATTTACTTACAAAGCAATATCACTCAGCAATGAAATCTGTGTCATCAGGCCCTTAGCAGCACAATGAGTGGATTCAGGTATGATGATTCTAACTGAAGTAAGTCACACAGAAAAAGAAACATCATAAGATATCAGTAATACACGGAATGTAAACTTGGCTACACAGGAACTGAATTACAGAACAGAACAGGGTCTCAAATTTAGAAAACCAACTTATGCTTGCTTAAGTGTAAAGGTGAGTTGGGGTGCTGCATAAAACCAGAGATTGAAATGAGCACAGATAAAGTTCCTTAAGTCAAATATGGAATAGACAAGAGCTACTCCTTGCTCAACGAAATGGACTCAACACCGCATATTAAACGCCTAAGAATGTACCTGTCTAGTAAGTATCTTAAAACCTATGGATTGCTATGTCTCCGAAAGAGAATCAAGCATGTGTACAGGGGCATAAACGCAGCAGTGATAGGATTGGAGAGGTTCGGTGAGCAAATGAAGACCCTTTGAAGTCATATTGCATGGTACCCATTACACGGGTCTTAACTCTCCAGGTTTAAGGTATTCTTCCTTCAGCTAAAACATGCATGTGGAACCCAAGTATGATCAACCATCTGAACGGGAGACGTGTTCAAATATGTCTCAGTTTTCCTCCCCTGGTACTCGGGTGCAACATTCCAGACGCTTTACTAACACTCTCCCCACTTGGAGAGTCAGCGCCTTTAACCTCCTGTTTGGCCCAGTTTGCAATTTCTGCGGAAGATGAACAGGAATAGCGAGAACCAATGAGAGACTAGCTGGAGGTGTCTGGACGGGCAAATTTAACTCTCATTTCCCACCAGGAAGAGAAAATAACCAAAGGCTCAGCGTGCCGTGCCGGAACCAGATTAGGGCCTGAAGCCATCCTGCGGTGTTGCGGCCAGCTCACAAGAAACCAAGTTGAACAAAGGAGCTCAGGGGCACTGTAATTCACAAACCTGCAGAGTTATAAATGACAGCTATCGTCCAAAAATAGACTGAAGTAAGGCTGCCAAGAGGACTTGAAAGCGGGGCAGAATTGCAGGAAACCGATTTCAGGAGGTAGACTGGAATTGCATTGCAAGCATAGGAAAAGAGGCAGAACGTCCACAATGATGCACGTGGCCAAAAAGGGCGTATGCGTTTTTTCCTGAATATATTCAGGAAAAAACGCATACGCCCTTTTTGGCCAACCAAGCAAGCTTGCAAAGGAAATCTGCACTACAATGAAGTCTCACTTCCCCCCGGTCAAAAGGGCCATCTGAAAAAAGTGTAAAATCCAGAAAGGCAGGACAGGACATGGAGAACTGGGAGCCTTCTTATGCTGATGGGCGGGATGTAAATTGCCAACAACCACTCGGGAGAAGTGTATGGTGTTTCCTGAAACATCTAAAAAACAAAGCAACAGAACCTAGGGCACTTCCACTTATGGTCCTATAGCTTAGGGAAATTAAAATCAAAAAGACACAGCCACCCCAAAGTTTGGAACGGCTCTGTTTACAAGAACCTCGTTTACAGTACAAGTTCAACATCGCAGAAAGTGAAAAATGGATAAAGATGTTGTGGTATTTACTTACAAAGCAATATCACTCAGCAATGAAATCTGTGTCATCAGGCCCTTAGCAGCACAATGAGTGGATTCAGGTATGATGATTCTAACTGAAGTAAGTCACACAGAAAAAGAAACATCATAAGATATCAGTAATACACGGAATGAAAACTTGGCTACACAGGAACTGAATTACAGAACAGAACAGGGTCTCAAATTTAGAAAACCAACTTATGCTTGCTTAAGTGTAAAGGTGAGTTGGGGTGCTGCATAAAACCAGAGATTGAAATGAGCACAGATAAAGTTCCTTAAGTCAAATATGGAATAGACAAGAGCTACTCCTTGCTCAACGAAATGGACTCAACACCGCATATTAAACGCCTAAGAACGTACCTGACTAGTAAGTATCTTAAAACCTATGGATTGCTATGTCTCCGAAAGAGAATCAAGCATGTGTACAGGGGCATAAACGCAGCAGTGATAGGATTGGAGAGGTTCGGTGAGCAAATGAAGACCCTTTGAAGTCATATTGCATGGTACCCATTACACGGGTCTTAACTCTCCAGGTTTAAGGTATTCTTCCTTTAGCTAAAACATGCATGTGGAACCTAAGTATGATCAACCATCTGAATGGGAGACGTGTTCAAATATGTCTCAGTTTTCCTCCCCTGGTACTCGGGTGCAACATTCCAGACGCTTTACTAACACTCTCCCCACTTGGAGAGTCAGTCCCTTTAACCTCCTGTTTGGCCCAGTTTGCAATTTCTGCGGAAGATGAACAGGAATAGCGAGAACCAATGAGAGACTAGCTGGAGGTGTCTGAACGGGCAAATTAAACTCTCATTTCCCACCAGGAAGAGGAATTAACCAAAGGCTCAGCATGCCGGGCCGGAACCAGATTAGGGCCTGAAGCCATCCTGCGGTGTTGCGGCCAGGTCACAAGAAAGCGAGTTGAAGAAAGGAGCTCAGGGGCACTGTAATTCACAAACCTGCAGAGTTATAAATGACAGCTATCGTCCAAACATAGACTGAAGTAAGGCTGCCAAGAGGACTTGAAAGCGGGGCAGAATTGCAGGAAACCGATTTCAGGAGGTAGACTGGAATTGCATTGAAAGCATAGGAAAAGAGGCAGAACGTCCACAATGATGCACTTGGCCAAAAAGGGCGTATGCGTTTTTTCCTGAATATATTCAGGAAAAAACGCATACGCCCTTTTTGGCCAACCAAGCAAGCTTGCAAAGGAAATCTGCACTACAATGAAGTCTCACTTCCCCCCGGTCAAAAGGGCCATCTGAAAAAAGTGTAAAATCCAGAAAGGCAACAGGCCATTGAGAACTGGGAGCCTTGTTATGCTGATGGGCGGGATGTAAATTGCCAACAGACACTTGGGAGAAGTGTATGGTGTTTCCTGAAACATCTAAAAAACAAAGCAACAGAGCCTAGGGCACTTCCAGTTATGGTCCTATAGCTTAGGGAAATTAAAATCAAAAAGACACAGCCACCCCAAAGTTTGGAACGGCTCTGTTTACAAGAACCTCGTTTACAGTACAAGTTCAACATCGCAGAAAGTGAAAAATGGATAAAGAACTTGTGGTACTTACGTACAATGCAGTATCACTCAGCAATGAAATCTATGTCATCAGGCCCTTAGCAGCACAATGAGTGGATTCAGGTATGATGATTCTAACTAAAATAAGTCACACAGAAAAAGAAACATCATAAGATATCAGTAATACACGGAATGGAAACTTGGCTACACAGGAACTGAATTACAGAACAGAACAGGGTCTCAAATTTAGAAAACCAACTTATGCTTGCTTAAGGGTAAAGGTGAGTTGGGGTGCTGCATAAAACCAGAGATTGAAATGAGCACAGATAAAGTTCCTTAAGCCAAATATGGAATAGACAAGAGCTACTCCTTGCTCAACGAAATGGACTCAACACCGCATATTAAACGCCTAAGAATGTACCTGACTTATAAGTATCTTAAAACCTATGGATTGCTATGTCTCCGAAAGAGAATCAAGCATGTGTACAGGGGCATAAACGCAGCAGTGATAGGATTGGAGAGGTTCGGTGAGCAAATGAAGACCCTTTGAAGTCATATTGCATGGTACCCATTCCACGGGTTTCAACTACCCAGGTTTAAGGTATTCTTCCTTCAGCTAAAACATGCATGTGGAACCTAGAGTATGATCAACCATGTGATCGGGAGACGTGTTCAAATATGTCTCAGTTTTCCTCCCCTGGTACTCGGGTGCAACATTCCAGACGCTTTACTAACACTCTCCCCACTTGGAGAGTCAGTCCCTTTAACCTCCTGTTTGGCCCAGTTTGCAATTTCTGCGGAAGATGAACAGGAATAGCGAGAACCAATGAGAGGCTAGCTGGAGGTGTCTGGACGGGCAAATTTAACTCTCATTTCCCACCAGGAAGAGGAATTAACCAAAGGCTCAGCATGCCGGGCCGGAAACAGATTAGGGCCTGAAGCCATCCTGCGGTGTTGATGCCAGGTCACAAGAAAGCGAGTTGAAGAAAGGAGCTCAGGGGCACTGTAATTCACAAACCTGCAGAGTTATAAATGACAGCTATCGTCCAAAAATAGACTGAAGTAAGGCTGCCAAGAGGACTTGAAAGCGGGGCAGAATTGCAGGAAACCGATTTCAGGAGGTAGACTGGAATTGCATTGAAAGCATAGGAAAAGAGGCAGAACGTCCACAATGATGCACTTGGCCAAAAAGGGCGTATGCGTTTTTTCCTGAATATATTCAGGAAAAAACGCATACGCCCTTTTTGGCCAACCAAGCAAGCTTGCAAAGGAAATCTGCACTACAATGAAGTCTCACTTCCCCCCAGTCAAAAGGGCCATCTGAAAAAAGTGTAAAATCCAGAAAGGCAGGACAGGCCATGGAGAACTGGGAGCCTTGTTATGCTGATGGGCGGGATGTAAATTGCCAACAGACACTCGGGAGAAGTGTATGGTGTTTCCTGAAACATCTAAAAAACAAAGCAACAGAACCTAGGGCACTTCCACTTATGGTCCTATAGCTTAGGGAAATTAAAATCAAAAAGACACAGCCACCCCAAAGTTTGGGACGCCTCTGTTTACAAGAACCTCATTTACAGTACAAGTTCAACATCGCAGAAAGTGAAAAATGGATAAAGAAGTTGTGGTATTTACTTACAAAGCAATATCACTCAGCAATGAAATCTGTGTCATCAGGCCCTTAGCAGCACAATGAGTGGATTCAGGTATGATGATTCTAACTGAAGTAAGTCACACAGAAAAAGAAACATCATAAGATATCAGTAATACACGGAATGTAAACTTGGCTACACAGGAACTGAATTACAAAACAGAACAGGGTCTCAAATTTAGAAAACCAACTTATGCTTGCTTAAGGGTAAAGGTGAGTTGGGGTGCTGCATAAAACCAGAGATTGAAATGAGCACAGATAAAGTTCCTTAAGCCAAATATGGAATAGACAAGAGCTACTCCTTGCTCAACGAAATGGACTCAACACCGCATATTAAACGCCTAAGAATGTACCTGACTAGTAAGTATCTTAAAACCTATGGATTGCTATGTCTCCGAAAGAGAATCAAGCATGTGTACAGGGGCATAAACGCAGCAGTGATAGGATTGGAGAGGTTCGGTGAGCAAATGAAGACCCTTTGAAGTCATATTGCATGGTACCCATTACACGGGTCTTAACTCTCCAGGTTTAAGGTATTCTTCCTTCAGCTAAAACATGCATGTGGAACCCAAGTATGATCAACCATGTGAACGGGAGACGTGTTCAAATATGTCTCAGTTTTCCTCCCCTGGTACTCGGGTGCAACATTCCAGACGCTTTACTAACACTCTCCCCACTTGGAGAGTCAGCGCCTTTAACCTCCTGTTTGGCCCAGTTTGCAATTTCTGCGGAAGATGAACAGGAATAGCGAGAACCAATGAGAGACTAGCTGGAGGTGTCTGGACGGGCAAATTTAACTCTCATTTCCCACCAAGAAGAGGAAATAACCAAAGGCTCAGCGTGCCGTGCCGGAACCAGATTAGGGCCTGAAGCCATCCTGCGGTGTTGCGGCCAGCTCACAAGAAAGCAAGTCGAAGAAAAGAGCTCAGGGGCACTGTAATTCACACACCTGCAGATTTATAAATGACAGCTATCGTCCAAAAATAGACTGAAGTAAGGCTGCCAAGAGGACTTGAAAGCGGGGCAGAATTGCAGGAAACCGATTTCAGGAGGTAGACTGGAATTGCATTGAAAGCATAGGAAAAGAGGCAGAACGTCCACAATGATGCACTTGGCCAAAAAGGGCGTATGCGTTTTTTCCTGAATATATTCAGGAAAAAACGCATACGCCCTTTTTGGCCAACCAAGCAAGCTTGCAAAGGAAATCTGCACTACAATGAAGTCTCACTTCCCCCCGGTCAAAAGGGCCATCTGAAAAAAGTGTAAAATCCAGAAAGGCAGGACAGGCCATGGAGAACTGGGAGCCTTGTTATGCTGATGGGTGGGATGTAAATTGCCAACAACCACTCGGGAGAAGTGTATGGTGTTTCCTGAAACATCTAAAAAACAAAGCAACAGAGCCTAGGGCACTTCCACTTATGGTCCTATAGCTTAGGGAAATTAAAATCAAAAAGACACAGCCACCCCAAAGTTCGGAACGGCTCTGTTTACAAGAACCTCGTTTACAGTACAAGTTCAACATCGCAGAAAGTGAAAAATGGATAAAGAAGTTGTGGTACTTACGTACAATGCAGTATCACTCAGCAATGAAATCTATGTCATCAGGCCCTTAGCAGCACAATGAGTGGATTCAGGTATGATGATTCTAACTGAAATAAGTCACACAGAAAAAGAAACATCATAAGATATCAGTAATACACGGAATGTAAACTTGGCTACACAGGAACTGAATTACAGAACAGAACAGGGTCTCAAATTTAGAAAACCAACTTATGCTTGCTTAAGGGTAAAGGTGAGTTGGGGTGCTGCATAAAACCAGAGATTGAAATGAGCACAGATAAAGTTCCTTAAGCCAAATATGGAATAGACAAGAGCTACTCCTTGCTCAACGAAATGGACTCAACACCGCATATTAAACGCCTAAGAATGTACCTGACTTGTAAGTATCGTAAAACCTATGGATTGCTATGTCTCCAAAAGAGAATCAAGCATGTGTACAGGGGCATAAACGCAGCAGTGATAGGATTGGAGAGGTTCGGTGAGCAAATGAAGACCCTTTGAAGTCATATTGCATGGTACCCATTACACGGGTCTCAACTCTCCAGGTTTAAGGTATTCTTCCTTCAGCTAAAACATGCATGTGGAACCCAAGTATGATCAACCATGTGAACGGGAGACGTGTTGAAATATGTCTCAGTTTTCCTCCCCTGGTACTCGGGTGCAACATTCCAGACGCTTTACTAACACTCTCCCCACTTGGAGAGTCAGCGCCTTTAACCTCCTGTTTGGCACAGTTTGCAATTTCTGCGGAAGATGAACAGGAATAGCGAAAACCAATGAGAGGCTAGCTGGAGGTGTCTGGACGGGCAAATTTAAGTCTCATTTCCCACCAGGAAGAGGAAATAACCAAAGGCTCAGCGTGCCGTGCCGGAACCAGATTAGGGCCTGAAGCCATCCTGCGGTGTTGCGGCCAGGTCACAAGAAAGCAAGTTGAAGAAAGGAGCTCAGGGGCACTGTAATTCACACACCTGCAGAGTTATAAATGACAGCTATCGTCCAAAAATAGACTGAAGTAAGGCTGCCAAGAGGACTTGAAAGCGGGGCAGAATTGCAGGAAACCGATTTCAGGAGGTAGACTGGAATTGCATTGAAAGCATAGGAAAAGAGGCAGAACGTCCACAATGATGCACTTGGCCAAAAAGGGCGTATGCGTTTTTTCCTGAATATATTCAGGAAAAAACGCATACGCCCTTTTTGGCCAACCAAGCAAGCTTGCAAAGGAAATCTGCACTACAATGAAGTCTCACTTCCCCCCGGTCAAAAGGGCCATCTGAAAAAAGTGTAAAATCCAGAAAGGCAACAGGCCATTGAGAACGGGGAGCCTTGTTATGCTGATGGGCGGGATGTAAATTGCCAACAGATACTTGGGAGAAGTGTATGGTGTTTCCTGAAACATCTAAAAAACAAAGCAACAGAGCCTAGGTCACTTCCACTTATGGTCCTATAGCTTAGGGAAATTAAAATCAAAAAGACACAGCCACCCCAAAGTTTGGAACGGCTCTGTTTACAAGAACCTCGTTTACAGTACAAGTTCAACATCGCAGAAAGTGAAAAATGGATAAAGAAGTTGTGGTATTTACTTACAAAGCAATATCACTCAGCAATGAAATCTATGTCATCAGGCCCTTAGCAGCACAATGAGTGGATTCAGGTATGATGATTCTAACTGAAATAAGTCACACAGAAAAAGAAACATCATAAGATATCAGTAATACACGGAATGGAAACTTGGCTGCACAGGAACTGAATTACAGAACAGAACAGGGTCTCAAATTTAGAAAAACAACTTATGCTTGCTTAAGGGTAAAGGTGAGTTGGGGTGCTGCATAAAACCAGAGATTGAAATGAGCACAGATAAAGTTCCTTAAGCCAAATATGGAATAGACAAGAGCTACTCCTTGCTCAACGAAATGGACTCAACACTGCATATTAAACGCCTAAGAATGTACCTGACTTGTAAGTATCTTAAAACCTATGGATTGCTATGTCTCCGAAAGAGAATCAAGCATGTGTACAGGGGCATAAACGCAGCAGTGATAGGATTGGAGAGGTTCGGTGAGCAAATGAAGACCCTTTGAAGTCATATTGCATGGTACCCATTCCACGGGTTTCAACTACCCAGGTTTAAGGTATTCTTCCTTCAGCTAAAACATGCATGTGGAACCTAGAGTATGATCAACCATGTGAACGGGAGACGTGTTCAAATATGTCTCAGTTTTCCTTCCCTGGTACTCGGGTGCAACATTCCAGACGCTTTACTAACACTCTCCCCACTTGGAGAGTCAGTCCCTTTAACCTCCTGTTTGGCCCAGTTTGCAATTTCTGCGGAAGATGAACAGGAATAGCGAGAACCAATGAGAGGCTAGCTGGAGGTGTCTGGACGGGCAAATTTAACTCTCATTTCCCACCAGGAAGAGGAATTAACCAAAGGCTCAGCATGCCGTGCCGGAACCAGATTAGGGCCTGAAGCCATCCAGCGGTGTTGCGGCCAGGTCACAAGAAAGCGAGTTGAAGAAAGGAGCTCAGGGGCACTGTAATTCACAAACCTGCAGAGTTATAAATGACAGCTATCGTCCAAAAATAGACTGAAGTACGACTGCCAAGAGGACTTGAAAGCGGGGCAGAATTGCAGGAAACCGATTTCAGGAGGTAGACTGGAATTGCATTGAAAGCATAGGAAAAGAGGCAGAACGTCCACAATGATGCACTTGGCCAAAAAGGGCGTATGCGTTTTTTCCGGAATATATTCAGGAAAAAACGCATACGCCCTTTTTGGCCAACCAAGCAAGCTTGCAAAGGAAATCTGCACTACAATGAAGTCTCACTTCCCCCCGGTCAAAAGGGCCATCTGAAAAAAGTGTAAAATCCAGAAAGGCAACAGGCCATTGAGAACTGGGAGCCTTGTTATGCTGATGGGCGGGATGTAAATTGCCAACAGACACTTGGGAGAAGTGTATGGTGTTTCCTGAAACATCTAAAAAACAAAGCAACAGAGCCTAGGTCACTTCCACTTATGGTCCTATAGCTTAGGGAAATTAAAATCAAAAAGACACAGCCACCCCAAAGTTTGGAACGGCTCTGTTTACAAGAACCTCGTTTACCGTACAAGTTCAACATCGCAGAAAGTGAAAAATGGATAAAGAAGTTGTGGTATTCACTTACAAAGCAATATCACTCAGCAATGAAATCTATGTCATCAGGCCCTTAGCAGCACAATGAGTGGATTCAGGTATGATGATTCTAACTGAAATAAGTCACACAGAAAAAGAAACATCATAAGATATCAGTAATACACGGAATGGAAACTTGGTTACACAGGAACTGAATTACAGAACAGAACAGGGTCTCAAATTTAGAAAAACAACTTATGCTTGCTTAAGGGTAAAGGTGAGTTGGGGTGCTGCATAAAACCAGAGATTGAAATGAGCACAGATAAAGTTCCTTAAGCCAAATATGGAATAGACAAGAGCTACTCCTTGCTCAACGAAATGGACTCAACACCGCATATTAAACGTCTAAGAATGTACCTGACTTGTAAGTATCTTAAAACCTATGGATTGCTATGTCTCCGAAAGAGAATCAAGCATGTGTACAGGGGCATAAACGCAGCAGTGATAGGATTGGAGAGGTTCGGTGAGCAAATGAAGACCCTTTGAAGTCATATTGCATGGTACCCATTCCACGGGTTTCAACTACCCAGGTTTAAGGTATTCTTCCTTCAGCTAAAACATGCATGTGGAACCTAGAGTATGATCAACCATGTGATCGGGAGACGAGTTCAAATATGTCTCAGTTTTCCTCCCCTGGTACTCGGGTGCAACATTCCAGACGCTTTACTAACACTCTCCCCACTTGGAGAGTCAGTCCCTTTAACGTCCTGTTTGGCCCAGTTTGCAATTTCTGCGGAAGATGAACAGGAATAGCGAGAACCAATGAGAGGCTAGCTGGAGGTGTCTGGACGGGCAAATTTAACTCTCATTTCCCACCAGGAAGAGGAATTAACCAAAGGCTCAGCATGCCGGGTCGGAACCAGATTAGGGCCTGAAGCCATCCTGCGGTGTTGCGGCCAGGTCACAAGAAAGCGAGTTGAAGAAAGGAGCTCAGGGGCACTGTAATTCACAAACCTGCAGAGTTATAAATGACAGCTATCGTCCAAAAATAGACTGAAGTAAGGCTGCCAAGAGGACTTGAAAGCGGGGCAGAATTGCAGGAAACCGATTTCAGGAGGTAGACTGGAATTGCATTGAAAGCATAGGAAAAGAGGCAGAACGTCCACAATGATGCACTTGGCCAAAAAGGGCGTATGCGTTTTTTCCTGAATATATTCAGGAAAAAACGCATACGCCCTTTTTGGCCAACCAAGCAAGCTTGCAAAGGAAATCTGCACTACAATGAAGTCTCACTTCCCCCCGGTCAAAAGGGCCATCTGAAAAAAGTGTAAAATCCAGAAAGGCAGGACAGGCCATGGAGAACTGGGAGCCTTGTTATGCTGATGGGCGGGATGTAAATTGCCAACAACCACTCGGGAGAAGTGTATGGTGTTTCCTGAAACATCTAAAAAACAAAGCAACAGAGCCTAGGGCACTTCCACTTATGGTCCTATAGCTTAGGGAATTTAAAATCAAAAAGACACAGCCACCCCAAAGTTTGGAACTGCTCTGTTTACAAGAACCTCGTTTACAGTACAAGTTCAACATCGCAGAAAGTGAAAAATGGATAAAGAAGTTGTGGTATTTACTTACAAAGCAATATCACTCAGCAATGAAATCTGTGTCATCAGGCCCTTAGCAGCACAATGAGTGGATTCAGGTATGATGATTCTAACTGAAATAAGTCACACAGAAAAAGAAACATCATAAGATATCAGTAATACACGGAATGGAAACTTGGCTACACAGGAACTGAATTACAGAACAGAACAGGGTCTCAAATTTAGAAAACCAACTTATGCTTGCTTAAGGGTAAAGGTGAGTTGGGGTGCTGCATAAAACCAGAGATTGAAATGAGCACAGATAAAGTTCCTTAAGCCAAATATGGAATAGACAAGAGCTACTCCTTGCTCAACGAAATGGACTCAACACCGCATATTAAACGCCTAAGAATGTACCTGACTTGTAAGTATCTTAAAACCTATGGATTGCTATGTCTCCGAAAGAGAATCAAGCATGTGTACAGGGGCATAAACGCAGCAGTGATAGGATTGGAGAGGTTGGGTGGCAAATGAAGACCCTTTGAAGTCATATTGCATGGTACCCATTCCACGGGTTTCAACTACCCAAGTTTAAGGTATTCTTCCTTCAGCTAAAACATGCATGTGGAACCTAGAGTATGATCAACCATGTGATCGGGAGACGTGTTCAAATATGTCTCAGTTTTCCTCCCCTGGTACTCGGGTGCAACATTCCAGACGCTTTACTAACACTCTCCCCACTTGGAGAGTCAGTCCCTTTAACCTCCTGTTTGGCCCAGTTTGCAATTTCTGCGGAAGATGAACAGGAATAGCGAGAACCAATGAGAGGCTAGCTGGAGGTGTCTGGACGGGCAAATTTAACTCTCATTTCCCACCAGGAAGAGGAATTAACCAAAGGCTCAGCATGCCGGGTCGGAACCAGATTAGGGCCTGAAGACATCCTGCGGTGTTGCGGCCAGGTCACAAGAAAGCGAGTTGAAGAAAGGAGCTCAGGGGCACTGTAATTCACAAACCTGCAGAGTTATAAATGACAGCTATCGTCCAAAAATAGACTGAAGTAAGGCTGCCAAGAGGACTTGAAAGCGGGGCAGAATTGCAGGAAACCGATTTCAGGAGGTAGACTGGAATTGCATTGAAAGCATAGGAAACGAGGCAGAACGTCCACAATGATGCACTTGGCCAAAAAGGGCGTATGCGTTTTTTCCTGAATATATTCAGGAAAAAACGCATACGCCCTTTTTGGCCAACCAAGCAAGCTTGCAAAGGAAATCTGCACTACAATGAAGTCTCACTTCCCCCCGGTCAAAAGGGCCATCTGAAAAAAGTGTAAAATCCAGAAAGGCAGGACAGGCCATGGAGAACTGGGAGCCTTGTTATGCTGATGGGCGGGATGTAAATTGCCAACAACCACTCGGGAGAAGTGTATGGTGTTTCCTGAAACATCTAAAAAACAAAGCAACAGAACCTAGGGCACTTCCACTTATGGTCCTATAGCTTAGGGAATTTAAAATCAAAAAGACACAGCCACCCCAAAGTTTGGAACGGCTCTGTTTACAAGAACCTCGTTTACAGTACAAGTTCAACATCGCAGAAAGTGAAAAATGGATAAAGAAGTTGTGGTATTTACTTACAAAGCAATATCACTCAGCAATGAAATCTGTGTCATCAGGCCCTTAGCAGCACAATGAGTGGATTCAGGTATGATGATTCTAACTGAAATAAGTCACACAGAAAAAGAAACATCATAAGATATCAGTAATACACGGAATGGAAACTTGGCTACACAGGAACTGAATTACAGAACAGAACAGGGTCTCAAATTTAGAAAACCAACTTATTCTTGCTTAAGGGTAAAGGTGAGTTGGGGTGCTGCATAAAACCAGAGATTGAAATGAGCACAGATAAAGTTCCTTAAGCCAAATATGGAATAGACAAGAGCTACTCCTTGCTCAATGAAATGGACTCAACACCCCATATTAAACGCCTAAGAATGTACCTGACTAGTAAGTATCTTAAAACCTATGGATTGCTATGTCTCCGAAAGAGAATCAAGCATGTGTACAGGGGCATAAACGCAGCAGTGATAGGATTGGAGAGGTTCGGTGAGCAAATGAAGACCCTTTGAAATCATATTGCATGGCACCCATTCCACGGGTTTCAACTACCCAGGTTTAAGGTATTCTTCCTTCAGCTAAAACATGCATGTGGAACCTAGAGTATGATCAACCATGTGATCGGGAGACGTGTTCAAATATGTCTCAGTTTTCCTCCCCTGGTACTCGGGTGCAACATTCCAGACGCTTTACTAACACTCTCCCCACTTGGAGAGTCAGTCCCTTTAACCTCCTGTTTGGCCCAGTTTGCAATTTCTGTGGAAGATGAACAGGAATAGCGAGAACCAATGAGGGACTAGCTGGAGGTGTCTGGATGGGCAAATTTAACTCTCATTTCCCACCAGGAAGAGGAATTAACCAAAGGCTCAGCGTGCCATGCCAGAACCAGATTAGGGCCTGAAGACATCCTGCGGTGTTGCGGCCAGGTCACAAGAAAGCGAGTTGAAGAAAGGAGCTCAGGGGCACTGTAATTCACAAACCTGCAGAGTTATAAATGACAGCTATCGTCCAAAAATAGACTGAAGTAAGGCTGCCAAGAGGACTTGAAAGCGGGGCAGAATTGCAGGAAACCGATTTCAGGAGGTAGACTGGAATTGCATTGAAAGCATAGGAAAAGAGGCAGAACGTCCACAATGATGCACTTGGCCAAAAAGGGCGTATGCGTTTTTTCCTGAATATATTCAGGAAAAAACGCATACGCCCTTTTTGGCCAACCAAGCAAGCTTGCAAAGGAAATCTGCACTACAATGAAGTCTCACTTCCCCCCGGTCAAAAGGGCCATCTGAAAAAAGTGTAAAATCCAGAAAGGCAACAGGCCATTGAGAACTGGGAGCCTTGTTATGCTGATGGGCGGGATGTAAATTGCCAACAACCACTCGGGAGAAGTGTATTGTGTTTCCTGAAACATCTAAAAAACAAAGCAACAGAGCCTAGGGCACTGCCACTTATGGTCCTATAGCTTAGGGAAATTAAAATCAAAAAGACACAGCCACCCCAAAGTTTGGGACGCCTCTGTTTACAAGAACCTCGTTTACAGTACAAGTTCAACATCGCAGAAAGTGAAAAATGGATAAAGAAGTTGTGGTATTTACTTACAAAGCAATATCACTCAGCAATGAAATCTATGTCATCAGGCCCTTAGCATCACAATGAGTGGATTCAGGTATGATGATTCTAACTGAAATAAGTCACACAGAAAAAGAAACATCATAAGATATCAGTAACACACGGAATGTAAACTTGGCTACACAGGAACAGAATTACAGAACAGAACAGGGTCTCAAATTTAGAAAACCAACTTATGCTTGCTTAAGGGTAAAGGTGAGTTGGGGTGCTGCATAAAACCAGAGATTGAAATGAGCACAGATAAAGTTCCTTAAGTCAAATATGGAATAGACAAGAGCTACTCCTTGCTCAACGAAATGGACTCAACACCGCATATTAAACACCTAAGAATGTACCTGAATAGTAAGTATCGTAAAACCTATGGATTGCTATGTCTCCAAAAGAGAATCAAGCATGTGTACAGGGGCATAAACGCAGCAGTGATAGGTTTGGAGAGGTCGGTGAGCAAATGAAGACCCTTTGAAATCATATTGCATGGTACCCATTCCACGGGTTTCAACTACCCAGGTTTAAGGTATTCTTCCTTCAGCTAAAACATGCATGTGGAACCTAGAGTATGATCAACCATGAGATCGGGAGACGTGTTCAAATATGTCTCAGTTTTCCTCCCCTGGTACTCGGGTGCAACATTCCAGACGCTTTACTAACACTCTCCCCACTTGGAGAGTCAGTCCCTTTAACCTCCTGTTTGGCCCAGTTTGCAATTTCTGCGGAAGATGAACAGGAATAGCGAGAACCAATGAGAGACTAGCTGGAGGTGTCTGAACGGGCAAATTTAACTCTCATTTCCCACCAGGAAGAGGAATTAACCAAAGGCTCAGCATGCCGGGCCGGAACCAGATTAGGGCCTGAAGCCATCCTGCGGTGTTGCGGCCAGGTCACAAGAAAGCGAGTTGAAGAAAGGAGCTCAGGGGCACTGTAATTCACAAACCTGCAGAGTTATAAATGACAGCTATCGTCCAAAAATAGACTGAAGTAAGGCTGCCAAGAGGACTTGAAAGCGGGGCAGAATTGCAGGAAACCGATTTCAGGAGGTAGACTGGAATTGCATTGAAAGCATAGGAAAAGAGGCAGAACGTCCACAATGATGCACTTGGCCAAAAAGGGTGTATGCGTTTTTTCCTGAATATATTCAGGAAAAAACGCATACGCCCTTTTTGGCCAACCAAGCAAGCTTGCAAAGGAAATCTGCACTACAATGAAGTCTCACTTCCCCCCGGTCAAAAGGGCCATCTGAAAAAAGTGTAAAATCCAGAAAGGCAACAGGCCATTGAGAACTGGGAGCCTTGTTATGCTGATGGGCGGGATGTAAATTGCCAACAGACACTTGGGAGAAGTGTATGGTGTTTCCTGAAACATCTAAAAAACAAAGCAACAGAGCCTAGGGCACTTCCACTTATGGTCCTATAGCTTAGGGAAATTAAAATCAAAAAGACACAGCCACCCCAAAGTTTGGAACGGCTCTGTTTACAAGAATCTCATTTACAGTACAAGTTCAACATCGCAGAAAGTGAAAAATGGATAAAGAAGTTGTGGTATTCACTTACAAAGCAATATCACTCAGCAATGAAATCTATGTCATCAGGCCCTTAGCAGCACAATGAGTGGATTCAGGTATGATGATTCTAACTGAACTAAGTCACACAGAAAAAGAAACATCATAAGATATCAGTAATACACGGAATGGAAACTTGGCTACACAGGAACTGAATTACAGAACAGAACAGGGTCTCAAATTTAGAAAAACAACTTATGCTTGCTTAAGGGTAAAGGTGAGTTGGGGTGCTGCATAAAACCAGAGATTGAAATGAGCACAGATAAAGTTCCTTAAGCCAAATATGGAATAGACAAGAGCTACTCCTTGCTCAACGAAATGGACTCAACACCGCATATTAAACGCCTAAGAATGTACCTGACTAGTAAGTATCTTAAAACCTATGGATTGCTATGTCTCCGAAAGAGAATCAAGCATGTGTACAGGGGCATAAACGCAGCAGTGATAGGATTGGAGAGGTTCGGTGAGCAAATGAAGACCCTTTGAAGTCATATTGCATGGTACCCATTCCACGGGTTTCAACTACCCAGGTTTAAGGTATTCTTCCTTCAGCTAAAACATGCATGTGGAACCTAGAGTATGATCAACCATGTGATCGGGAGACGTGTTCAAATATGTCTCAGTTTTCCTCCCCTGGTACTCGGGTGCAACATTCCAAACGCTTTACTAACACTCTCCCCACTTGGAGAGTCAGTCCCTTTAACCTCCTGTTTGGCCCAGTTTGCAATTTCTGCGGAAGATGAACAGGAATAGCGAGAACCAATGAGAGGCTAGCTGGAGGTGTCTGGACGGGCAAATTTAACTCTCATTTCCCACCAGGAAGAGGAATTAACCAAAGGCTCAGCATGCCGGGTCGGAACCAGATTAGGGCCTGAAGCCATCCTGCGGTGTTGCGGCCAGGTCACAAGAAAGCGAGTTGAAGAAAGGAGCTCAGGGGCACTGTAATTCACAAACCTGCAGAGTTATAAATGACAGCTATCGTCCAAAAATAGACTGAAGTAAGGCTGCCAAGAGGACTTGAAAGCGGGGCAGAATTGCAGGAAACCGATTTCAGGAGGTAGACTGGAATTGCATTGAAAGCATAGGAAAAGAGGCAGAACGTCCACAATGATGCACTTGGCCAAAAAGGGCGTATGCGTTTTTTCCTGAATATATTCAGGAAAAAACGCATACGCCCTTTTTGGCCAACCAAGCAAGCTTGCAAAGGAAATCTGCACTACAATGAAGTCTCACTTCCCCCCGGTCAAAAGGGCCATCTGAAAAAAGTGTAAAATCCAGAAAGGCAGGACAGGCCATGGAGAACTGGGAGCCTTGTTATGCTGAAGGGCGGGATGTAAATTGCCAACAAACACTCGGGAGAAGTGTATGGTGTTTCCTGAAACATCTAAAAAACAAAGCAACAGAGCCTAGGGCACTTCCACTTATGGTCCTATAGCTTAGGGAAATTAAAATCAAAAAGACACAGCCACCCCAAAGTTTGGAACGGCTCTGTTTACAAGAACCTCGTTTACAGTACAAGTTCAACATCACAGAAAGTGAAAAATGGATAAAGAAGTTGTGGTATTCACTTACAAAGCAATATCACTCAGCAATGAAATCTATGTCATCAGGCCCTTAGCAGCACAATGAGTGGATTCAGGTATGATGATTCTAACTGAAATAAGTCACACAGAAAAAGAAACATCATAAGATATCAGTAATACACGGAATGGAAACTTGGCTACCTAGGAACTGAATTACAGAACAGAACAGGGTCTCAAATTTAGAAAACCAACTTATGCTTGCTTAAGGGTAAAGGTGAGTTGGGGTGCTGCATAAAACCAGAGATTGAAATGAGCACAGATAAAGTTCCTTAAGCCAAATATGGAATAGACAAGAGCTACTCCTTGCTCAACGAAATGGACTCAACACCCCATATTAAACGCCTAAGAATGTACCTGACTAGTAAGTATCGTAAAACCTATGGATTGCTATGTCTCCAAAAGAGAATCAAGCATGTGTACAGGGGCATAAACGCAGCAGTGATAGGATTGGAGAGGTTCGGTGAGCAAATGAAGACCCTTTGAAGTCATATTGCATGGTACCCATTACACGGGTCTCAACTCTCCAGGTTTAAGGTATTCTTCCTTCAGCTAAAACATGCATGTGGAACCCAAGTATGATCAACCATGTGAACGGGAGACGTGTTCAAATATGTCTCAGTTTTCCTCCCCTGGTACTCGGGTGCAACATTCCAGACGCTTTACTAACACTCTCCCCACTTGGAGAGTCAGCGCCTTTAACCTCCTGTTTGGCCCAGTTTGCAATTTCTGCGGAAGATGAACAGGAATAGCGAGAACCAATGAGAGGCTAGCTGGAGGTGTCTGGACGGGCAAATTTAACTCTCATTTCCCAACAGGAAGAGGAAATAACCAAAGGCTCAGCGTGCCGTACCGGAACCAGATTAAGGCCTGAAGCCATCCTGCGGTGTTGCGGCCAGCTCAAAAGAAAGCGAGTTGAAGAAAGGAGCTCAGGGGCACTGTAATTCACAAACCTGCAGAGTTATAAATGACAGCTATCGTCCAAAAATAGACTGAAGTAAGGCTGCCAAGAGGACTTGAAAGCGGGGCAGAATTGCAGGAAACCGATTTCAGGAGGTAGACTGGAATTGCATTGAAAGCATAGGAAAAGAGGCAGAACGTCCACAATGATGCACTTGGCCAAAAAGGGCGTATGCGTTTTTTCCTGAATATATTCAGGAAACAACGCATACGCCCTTTTTGGCCAACCAAGCAAGCTTGCAAAGGAAATCTGCACTACAATGAAGTCTCACTTCCCCCCGGTCAAAAGGGCCATCTGAAAAAAGTGTAAAATCCAGAAAGGCAGGACAGGCCATGGAGAACTGGGAGCCTTGTTATGCTGATGGGCGGGATGTAAATTGCCAACAACCACTCGGGAGAAGTGTATGGTGTTTCCTGAAACATCTAAAAAACAAAGCAACAGAACCTAGGGCACTTCCACTTATGGTCCTATAGCTTAGGGAAATTAAAATCAAAAAGACACAGCCACCCCAAAGTTTGGAACGGCTCTGTTTACAAGAACCTCGTTTACAGTACAAGTTCAACATCGCAGAAAGTGAAAAATGGATAAAGAAGTTGTGGTATTTACTTACAAAGCAATATCACTCAGCAATGAAATCTGTGTCATCAGGCCCTTAGCAGCACAATGAGTGGATTCAGGTATGATGATTCTAACTGAAATAAGTCACACAGAAAAAGAAACATCATAAGATATCACTAATACACGGAATGTAAACTTGGCTACACAGGAACTGAATTACAGAACAGAACAGGGTCTCAAATTTAGAAAACCAACTTATGCTTGCTTAAGGGGAAAGGTGAGTTGGGGTGCTGCATAAAACCAGAGATTGAAATGAGCACAGATAAAGTTCCTTAAGCCAAATATGGAATAGACAAGAGCTACTCCTTGCTCAACGAAATGGACTCAACACCGCATATTAAACGCCTAAGAATGTACCTGACTTGTAAGTATCGTAAAACCTATGGATTGCTATGTCTCCGAAAGAGAATCAAGCATGTGTACAGGGGCATAAACGCAGCAGTGGTAGGATTGGAGAGGTTCGGTGAGCAAATGAAGACCCTTTGAAGTCATATTACATGGTACCCATTACACGGGTCTCAACTCTCCAGGTTTAAGGTATTCTTCCTTCAGCTAAAACATGCATGTGGAACCCAAGTATGATCAACCATGTGAACGGGAGACGTGTTCAAATATGTCTCAGTTTTCCTCCCCTGGTACTCGGGTGCAACATTCCAGACGCTTTACTAACACTCTCCCCACTTGGAGAGTCAGCGCCTTTAACCTCCTGTTTGGCCCAGTTTGCAATTTCTGCGGAAGATGAACAGGAATAGCGAGAACCAATGAGAGGCTAGCTGGAGGTGTCTGGACGGGCAAATTTAACTCTCATTTCCCAACAGGAAGAGGAAATAACCAAAGGCTCAGCGTGCCGTACCGGAACGAGATTAGGGCCTGAAGCCATCCTGCGGTGTTGCGGCCAGCTCAAAAGAAAGCGAGTTGAAGAAAGGAGCTCAGGGGCACTGTAATTCACAAACCTGCAGAGTTATAAATGACAGCTATCGTCCAAAAATAGACTGAAGTAAGGCTGCCAAGAGGACTTGAAAGCGGGGCAGAATTGCAGGAAACCGATTTCAGGAGGTAGACTGGAATTGCATTGAAAGCATAGGAAAAGAGGCAGAACGTCCACAATGATGCACTTGGCCAAAAAGGGCGTATGCGTTTTTTCCTGAATATATTCAGGAAAAAACGCATACGCCCTTTTTGGCCAACCAAGCAAGCTTGCAAAGGAAATCTGCACTACAATGAAGTCTCACTTCCCCCCGGTCAAAAGGGCCATCTGAAAAAAGTGTAAAATCCAGAAAGGCAGGACAGGCCATGGAGAACTGGGAGCCTTGTTATGCTGATGGGCGGGATGTAAATTGCCAACAACCACTCGGGAGAAGTGTATGGTGTTTCCTGAAACATCTAAAAAACAAAGCAACAGAACCTAGGGCACTTCCACTTATGGTCCTATAGCTTAGGGAAATTAAAATCAAAAAGACACAGCCACCCCAAAATTTGGAACGGCTCTGTTTACAAGAACCTCGTTTACAGTACAAGTTCAACATCGCAGAACGTGAAAAATGGATAAAGAAGTTGTGGTATTTACTTACAAAGCAATATCACTCAGCAATGAAATCTATGTCATCAGGCCCTTAGCAGCACAATGAGTGGATTCAGGTATGATGATTCTAACTGAAATAAGTCACACAGAAAAAGAAACATCATAAGATATCAGTAATACACGGAATGGAAACTTGGCTACACAGGAACTGAATTACAGAACAGAACAGGGTCTCAAATTTAGAAAACCAACTTATGCTTGCTTAAGGGTAAAGGTGAGTTGGGGTGCTGCATAAAACCAGAGATTGAAATGAGCACAGATAAAGTTCCTTAAGCCAAATATGGAATAGACAAGAGCTACTCCTTGCTCAACGAAATGGACTCAACACCCCATATTAAACGCCTAAGAATGTACCTGACTAGTAAGTATCTTAAAACCTATGGATTGCTATATCTCCGAAAGAGAATCAAGCATGTGTACAGGGGCATAAACGCAGCAGTGATAGGATTGGAGAGGTTCGGTGAGCAAATGAAGACCCTTTGAAATCATATTGCATGGCACCCATTCCACGGGTTTCAACTACCCAGGTTTAAGGTATTCTTCCTTCAGCTAAAACATGCATGTGGAACCTAGAGTATGATCAACCATGTGATCGGGAGACGTGTTCAAATATGTCTCAGTTTTCCTCCCCTGGTACTCGGGTGCAACATTCCAGACGCTTTACTAACACTCTCCCCACTTGGAGAGTCAGTCCCTTTAACCTCCTGTTTGGCCCAGTTTGCAATTTCTGCGGAAGATGAACAGGAATAGCGAGAACCAATGAGAGACTAGCTGGAGGTGTCTGAACGGGCAAATTTAACTCTCATTTCCCACCAGGAAGAGGAATTAACCAAAGGCTCAGCATGCCGTGCCGGAACCAGATTAGGGCCTGAAGCCATCCTGCGGTGTTGCGGCCAGGTCACAAGAAAGCGAGTTGAAGAAAGGAGCTCAGGGGCACTGTAATTCACAAACCTGCAGAGTTATAAATGACAGCTATCGTCCAAAAATAGACTGAAGTAAGGCTGCCAAGAGGACTTGAAAGCGGGGCAGAATTGCAGGAAACCGATTTCAGGAGGTAGACTGGAATTGCATTGAAAGCATAGGAAAAGAGGCAGAACGTCCACAATGATGCACTTGGCCAAAAAGTGCGTATGCGTTTTTTCCTGAATATATTCAGGAAAAAACGCATACGCCCTTTTTGGCCAACCAAGCAAGCTTGCAAAGGAAATCTGCACTACAATGAAGTCTCACTTCCCCCCGGTCAAAAGGGCCATCTGAAAAAAGTGTAAAATCCAGAAAGGCAACAGGCCATTGAGAACTGGGAGCCTTGTTATGCTGATGGGCGGGATGTAAATTGCCAACAGACACTTGGGAGAAGTGTATGGTGTTTCCTGAAACATCTAAAAAACAAAGCAACAGAGCCTAGGGCACTTCCACTTATGGTCCTATAGCTTAGGGAATTTAAAATCAAAAAGACACAGCCACCCCAAAGTTTTGAACGGCTCTGTTTACAAGAACCTCGTTTACAGTACAAGTTCAACATCGCAGAAAGTGAAAAATGGATAAAGAAGTTGTGGTATTCACTTACAAAGCAATTTCACTCAGCAATGAAATCTATGTCATCAGGCCCTTAGCAGCACAATGAGTGGATTCAGGTATGATGATTCTAACTGAAATAAGTCACACAGAAAAAGAAACATCATAAGATATCAGTAATACACGGAATGGAAACTTGGCTACACAGGAACTGAATTACAGAACAGAACAGGGTGTCAAATTTAGAAAACCAACTTATGCTTGCTTAAGGGTAAAGGTGAGTTGGGGTGCTGCATAAAACCAGAGATTGAAATGAGCACAGATAAAGTTCCCTAAGCCAAATATGGAATAGACAAGAGCTACTCCTTGCTCAACGAAATGGACTCAACACCGCATATTAAACGCCTAAGAATGTACCTGACTTGTAAGTATCTTAAAACCTATGGATTGCTATGTCTCCAAAAGAGAATCAAGCATGTGTACAGGGGCATAAACGCAGCAGTGATAGGATTGGAGAGGTTCGGTGAGCAAATGAAGACCCTTTGAAGTCATATTGCATGGTACCCATTCCACGGGTTTCAACTACCCAGGTTTAAGGTATTCTTCCTTCAGCTAAAACATGCATGTGGAACCTAGAGTATGATCAACCATGTGATCGGGAGACGTGTTCAAATATGTCTCAGTTTTCGTACCCTGGTACTCGGGTGCAACATTCCAGACGCTTTACTAACACTCTCCCGACTTGGAGAGTCAGTCCCTTTAACCTCCTGTTTGGCCCAGTTTGCAATTTCTGCGGAAGATGAACAGGAATAGCGAGAACCAATGGAGACTAGCTGGAGGTGTCTGGACGGGCAAATTTAACTCTCATTTCCTACCAGGAAGAGGAATTAACCAAAGGCTCAGCGTGCCGTGCCGGAACCAGATTAGGGCCTGAAGCCATCCTGCAGTGTTGCGGCCAGGTCACAAGAAAGCGAGTTGAAGAAAGGAGCTCAGGGGCACTGTAATTCACAAACCTGCAGAGTTATAAATGACAGCTATCGTCCAAAAATAGACTGAAGTAAGGCTGCCAAGAGGACTTGAAAGCGGGGCAGAATTGCAGGAAACCGATTTCAGGAGGTAGACTGGAATTGCATTGAAAGCATAGGAAAAGAGGCAGAACGTCCACAATGATGCACTTGGCCAAAAAGGGCGTATGCGTTTTTTCCTGAATATATTCAGGAAAAAACGCATACGCCCTTTTTGGCCAACCAAGCAAGCTTGCAAAGGAAATCTGCACTACAATGAAGTCTCACTTCCCCCCGGTCAAAAGGGCCATCTGAAAAAAGTGTAAAATCCAGAAAGGCAGGACAGGCCATGGAGAACTGGGAGCCTTGTTATGCTGATGGGCGGGATGTAAATTGCCAACAGACACTCGGGAGAAGTGTATGGTGTTTCCTGAAACATCTAAAAAACAAAGCAACAGAGCCTAGGGCACTGCCACTTATGGTCCTATAGCTTAGGGAAATTAAAATCAAAAAGACACAGCCACCCCAAAGTTTGGGACGCCTCCGTTTACAAGAACCTCGTTTACCGTACAAGTTCAGTATCACAGAAAGTGAAAAATGGATAAAGAACTTGTGGTACTTACGTACAATGCAGTATCACTCAGCAATGAAATCTATGTCATCAGGCCCATTGCAGCATAATGAGTGGATTCAGGTACGATGATTCTAACTGAAATAAGTCACACAGAAAAAGAAACATCATAAGATATCACTAATACACGGAATGTAAACTTGGCTACACAGGAACTGCATTCCAAAACAGAACAGGGTCTCAAATTTAGAAAACCAACTTATGCTTGCTTAAGGGGAAAGGTGAGTTGGGGTGCTGCATAAAACCAGGATTGAAATGAGCACAGATAAAGTTCCTTAAGCCAAATATGGAATAGACAAGAGCTACTCCTTGCTCAACGAAATGGACTCAACACCCCATATTAAACGCCTAAGAATGTACCTGACTAGTAAGTATCTTAAAACCTATGGATTGCTATGTCTCCAAAAGAGAATCAAGCATGTGTACAGGGGCATAAACGCAGCAGTGATAGGATTGGAGAGGTTCGGTGAGCAAATGAAGACCCTTTGAAGTCATATTGCATGGTACCCATTACACGGGTCTCAACTCTCCAGGTTTAAGGTATTCTTCCTTCAGCTAAAACATGCATGTGGAACCCAAGTATGATCAACCATGTGAACGGGAGACGTGTTCAAATATGTCTCAGTTTTCCTCCCCTGGTACTCGGGTGCAACATTCCAGACGCTTTACTAACACTCTCCCGACTTGGAGAGTCAGTCCCTTTAACCTCCTGTTTGGCCCAGTTTGCAATTTCTGCGGAAGATGAACAGGAATAGCGAGAACCAATGAGAGGCTAGCTGGAGGTGTCTGGACGGGCAAATTTAACTCTCATTTCCCAACAGGAAGAGGAAATAACCAAAGGCTCAGCGTGCCGTACCGGAACCAGATTAGGGCCTGAAGCCATCCTGCGGTGTTGCGGCCAGGTCACAAGAAAGCGAGTTGAAGAAAGGAGCTCAGGGGCACTGTAATTCACAAACCTGCAGAGTTATAAATGACAGCTATCGTCCAAAAATAGACTGAAGTAAGGCTGCCAAGAGGACTTGAAAGCGGGGCAGAATTGCAGGAAACCGATTTCAGGAGGTAGACTGGAATTGCATTGAAAGCATAGGAAAAGAGGCAGAACGTCCACAATGATGCACTTGGCCAAAAAGGGCGTATGCGTTTTTTCCTGAATATATTCAGGAAAAAACGCATACGCCCTTTTTGGCCAACCAAGCAAGCTTGCAAAGGAAATCTGCACTACAATGAAGTCTCACTTCCCCCCGGTCAAAAGGGCCATCTGAAAAAAGTGTAAAATCCAGAAAGGCACGACAGGCCATGGAGAACTGGGAGCCTTGTTATGCTGATGGGCGGGATGTAAATTGCCAACAACCACTCGGGAGAAGTGTATGGTGTTTCCTGAAACATCTAAAAAACAAAGCAACAGAACCTAGGGCACTTCCACTTATGGTCCTATAGCTTAGGGAAATTAAAATCAAAAAGACACAGCCACCCCAAAGTTTGGAACGGCTCTGTTTACAAGAACCTCGTTTACAGTACAAGTTCAACATCGCAGAAAGTGAAAAATGGATAAAGAAGTTGTGGTATTTACTTACAAAGCAATATCACTCAGCAATGAAATCTGTGTCATCAGGCCCTTAGCAGCACAATGAGTGGATTCAGGTATGATGATTCTAACTGAAATAAGTCACACAGAAAAAGAAACATCATAAGATATCAGTAATACACGGAATGGAAACTTGGCTACACAGGAACTGAATTACAGAACAGAACAGGGTCTCAAATTTAGAAAACCAACTTATTCTTGCTTAAGGGTAAAGGTGAGTTGGGGTGCTGCATAAAACCAGAGATTGAAATGAGCACAGATAAAGTTCCTTAAGCCAAATATGGAATAGACAAGAGCTACTCCTTGCTCAACGAAATGGACTCAACACCCCATATTAAACGCCTAAGAATGTACCTGACTAGTAAGTATCTTAAAACCTATGGATTGCTATATCTCCGAAAGAGAATCAAGCATGTGTACAGGGGCATAAACGCAGCAGTGATAGGATTGGAAAGGTTCGGTGAGCAAATGAAGACCCTTTGAAATCATATTGCATGGCACCCATTCCACGGGTTTCAACTACCCAGGTTTAAGGTATTCTTCCTTCAGCTAAAACATGCATGTGGAACCTAGAGTATGATCAACCATGTGATCGGGAGACGTGTTCAAATATGTCTCAGTTTTCCTCCCCTGGTACTCGGGTGCAACATTCCAGACGCTTTACTAACACTCTCCCCACTTGGAGAGTCAGTCCCTTTAACCTCCTGTTTGGCCCAGTTTGCAATTTCTGCGGAAGATGAACAGGAATAGCGAGAACCAATGAGAGACTAGCTGGAGGTGTCTGAACGGGCAAATTTAACTCTCATTTCCCACCAGGAAGAGGAATTAACCAAAGGCTCAGCATGCCGTGCCGGAACCAGATTAGGGCCTGAAGCCATCCTGCGGTGTTGCGGCCAGGTCACAAGAAAGCGAGTTGAAGAAAGGAGCTCAGGGGCACTGTAATTCACAAACCTGCAGAGTTATAAATGACAGCTATCGTCCAAAAATAGACTGAAGTAAGGCTGCCAAGAGGACTTGAAAGCGGGGCAGAATTGCAGGAAACCGATTTCAGGAGGTAGACTGGAATTGCATTGAAAGCATAGGAAAAGAGGCAGAACGTCCACAATGATGCACTTGGCCAAAAAGGGCGTATGCGTTTTTTCCTGAATATATTCAGGAAAAAACGCATACGCCCTTTTTGGCCAACCAAGCAAGCTTGCAAAGGAAATCTGCACTACAATGAAGTCTCACTTCCCCCCGGTCAAAAGGGCCATCTGAAAAAAGTGTAAAATCCAGAAAGGCACGACAGGCCATGGAGAACTGGGAGCCTTGTTATGCTGATGGGCGGGATGTAAATTGCCAACAAACACTCGGGAGAAGTGTATGGTGTTTCCTGAAACATCTAAAAAACAAAGCAACAGAACCTAGGGCACTTCCACTTATGGTCCTATAGCTTAGGGAAATTAAAATCAAAAAGACACAGCCACCCCAAAGTTTGGAACGGCTCTGTTTACAAGAACCTCGTTTACAGTACAAGTTCAACATCGCAGAAAGTGAAAAATGGATAAAGAAGTTGTGGTATTTACTTACAAAGCAATATCACTCAGCAATGAAATCTGTGTCATCAGGCCCTTAGCAGCACAATGAGTGGATTCAGGTATGATGATTCTAACTGAAATAAGTCACACAGAAAAAGAAACATCATAAGATATCAGTAATACACGGAATGGAAACTTGGCTACACAGGAACTGAATTACAGAACAGAACAGGGTCTCAAATTTAGAAAACCAACTTATTCTTGCTTAAGGGTAAAGGTGAGTTGGGGTGCTGCATAAAACCAGAGATTGAAATGAGCACAGATAAAGTTCCTTAAGCCAAATATGGAATAGACAAGAGCTACTCCTTGCTCAACGAAATGGACTCAACACCCCATATTAAACGCCTAAGAATGTACCTGACTAGTAAGTATCTTAAAACCTATGGATTGCTATATCTCCGAAAGAGAATCAAGCATGTGTACAGGGGCATAAACGCAGCAGTGATAGGATTGGAAAGGTTCGGTGAGCAAATGAAGACCCTTTGAAATCATATTGCATGGCACCCATTCCACGGGTTTCAACTACCCAGGTTTAAGGTATTCTTCCTTCAGCTAAAACATGCATGTGGAACCTAGAGTATGATCAACCATGTGATCGGGAGACGTGTTCAAATATGTCTCAGTTTTCCTCCCCTGGTACTCGGGTGCAACATTCCAGACGCTTTACTAACACTCTCCCCACTTGGAGAGTCAGTCCCTTTAACCTCCTGTTTGGCCCAGTTTGCAATTTCTGCGGAAGATGAACAGGAATAGCGAGAACCAATGAGAGACTAGCTGGAGGTGTCTGAACGGGCAAATTTAACTCTCATTTCCCACCAGGAAGAGGAATTAACCAAAGGCTCAGCATGCCGTGCCGGAACCAGATTAGGGCCTGAAGCCATCCTGCGGTGTTGCGGCCAGGTCACAAGAAAGCGAGTTGAAGAAAGGAGCTCAGGGGCACTGTAATTCACAAACCTGCAGAGTTATAAATGACAGCTATCGTCCAAAAATAGACTGAAGTAAGGCTGCCAAGAGGACTTGAAAGCGGGGCAGAATTGCAGGAAACCGATTTCAGGAGGTAGACTGGAATTGCATTGAAAGCATAGGAAAAGAGGCAGAACGTCCACAATGATGCACTTGGCCAAAAAGGGCGTATGCGTTTTTTCCTGAATATATTCAGGAAAAAACGCATACGCCCTTTTTGGCCAACCAAGCAAGCTTGCAAAGGAAATCTGCACTACAATGAAGTCTCACTTCCCCCCGGTCAAAAGGGCCATCTGAAAAAAGTGTAAAATCCAGAAAGGCAACAGGCCATTGAGAACTGGGAGCCTTGTTATGCTGATGGGCGGGATGTAAATTGCCAACAGACACTCGGGAGAAGTGTATGGTGTTTCCTGAAACATCTAAAAAACAAAGCAACAGAGCCTAGGGCACTTCCACTTATGGTCCTATAGCTTAGGGAATTTAAAATCAAAAAGGCACAGCCACCCCAAAGTTTCGAACGGCTCTGTTTACAAGAACCTCGTTTACAGTACAAGTTCAACATCGCAGAAAGTGAAAAATGGATAAAGAAGTTGTGGTATTCACTTACAAAGCAATATCACTCAGCAATGAAATCTGTGTCATCAGGCCCTTAGCAGCACAATGAGTGGATTCAGGTATGATGATTCTAACTGAAATAAGTCACACAGAAAAAGAAACATCATAAGATATCAGTAATACACGGAATGGAAACTTGGCTACACAGGAACTGAATTACAGAACAGAACAGGGTCTCAAATTTAGAAAACCAACTTATGCTTGCTTAAGGGTAAAGGTGAGTTGGGGTGCTGCATAAAACCAGAGATTGAAATGAGCACAGATAAAGTTCCCTAAGCCAAATATGGAATAGACAAGAGCTACTCCTTGCTCAACGAAATGGACTCAACACCGCATATTAAACGCCTAAGAATGTACCTGACTTGTAAGTATCTTAAAACCTATGGATTGCTATGTCTCCAAAAGAGAATCAAGCATGTGTACAGGGGCATAAACGCAGCAGTGATAGGATTGGAGAGGTTCGGTGAGCAAATGAAGACCCTTTGAAGTCATATTGCATGGTACCCATTCCACGGGTTTCAACTACCCAGGTTTAAGGTATTCTTCCTTCAGCTAAAACATGCATGTGGAACCTAGAGTATGATCAACCATGTGATCGGGAGACGTGTTCAAATATGTCTCAGTTTTCGTACCCTGGTACTCGGGTGCAACATTCCAGACGCTTTACTAACACTCTCCCGACTTGGAGAGTCAGTCCCTTTAACCTCCTGTTTGGCCCAGTTTGCAATTTCTGCGGAAGATGAACAGGAATAGCGAGAACCAATGGAGACTAGCTGGAGGTGTCTGGACGGGCAAATTTAACTCTCATTTCCTACCAGGAAGAGGAATTAACCAAAGGCTCAGCGTGCCATGCCGGAACCAGATTAGGGCCTGAAGCCATCCTGCGGTGTTGCGGCCAGGTCACAAGAAAGCGAGTTGAAGAAAGGAGCTCAGGGGCACTGTAATTCACAAACCTGCAGAGTTATAAATGACAGCTATCGTCCAAAAATAGACTGAAGTAAGGCTGCCAAGAGGACTTGAAAGCGGGGCAGAATTGCAGGAAACCGATTTCAGGAGGTAGACTGGAATTGCATTGAAAGCATAGGAAAAGAGGCAGAACGTCCACAATGATGCACTTGGCCAAAAAGGGCGTATGCGTTTTTTCCTGAATATATTCAGGAAAAAACGCATACGCCCTTTTTGGCCAACCAAGCAAGCTTGCAAAGGAAATCTGCACTACAATGAAGTCTCACTTCCCCCCGGTCAAAAGGGCCATCTGAAAAAAGTGTAAAATCCAGAAAGGCACGACAGGCCATGGAGAACTGGGAGCCTTGTTATGCTGATGGGCGGGATGTAAATTGCCAACAAACACTCGGGAGAAGTGTATGGTGTTTCCTGAAACATCTAAAAAACAAAGCAACAGAACCTAGGGCACTTCCACTTATGGTCCTATAGCTTAGGGAAATTAAAATCAAAAAGACACAGCCACCCCAAAGTTTGGAACGGCTCTGTTTACAAGAACCTCGTTTACAGTACAAGTTCAACATCGCAGAAAGTGAAAAATGGATAAAGAAGTTGTGGTATTTACTTACAAAGCAATATCACTCAGCAATGAAATCTGTGTCATCAGGCCCTTAGCAGCACAATGAGTGGATTCAGGTATGATGATTCTAACTGAAATAAGTCACACAGAAAAAGAAACATCATAAGATATCAGTAATACACGGAATGGAAACTTGGCTACACAGGAACTGAATTACAGAACAGAACAGGGTCTCAAATTTAGAAAACCAACTTATTCTTGCTTAAGGGTAAAGGTGAGTTGGGGTGCTGCATAAAACCAGAGATTGAAATGAGCACAGATAAAGTTCCTTAAGCCAAATATGGAATAGACAAGAGCTACTCCTTGCTCAACGAAATGGACTCAACACCCCATATTAAACGCCTAAGAATGTACCTGACTAGTAAGTATCTTAAAACCTATGGATTGCTATATCTCCGAAAGAGAATCAAGCATGTGTACAGGGGCATAAACGCAGCAGTGATAGGATTGGAAAGGTTCGGTGAGCAAATGAAGACCCTTTGAAATCATATTGCATGGCACCCATTCCACGGGTTTCAACTACCCAGGTTTAAGGTATTCTTCCTTCAGCTAAAACATGCATGTGGAACCTAGAGTATGATCAACCATGTGATCGGGAGACGTGTTCAAATATGTCTCAGTTTTCCTCCCCTGGTACTCGGGTGCAACATTCCAGACGCTTTACTAACACTCTCCCCACTTGGAGAGTCAGTCCCTTTAACCTCCTGTTTGGCCCAGTTTGCAATTTCTGCGGAAGATGAACAGGAATAGCGAGAACCAATGAGAGACTAGCTGGAGGTGTCTGAACGGGCAAATTTAACTCTCATTTCCCACCAGGAAGAGGAATTAACCAAAGGCTCAGCATGCCGTGCCGGAACCAGATTAGGGCCTGAAGCCATCCTGCGGTGTTGCGGCCAGGTCACAAGAAAGCGAGTTGAAGAAAGGAGCTCAGGGGCACTGTAATTCACAAACCTGCAGAGTTATAAATGACAGCTATCGTCCAAAAATAGACTGAAGTAAGGCTGCCAAGAGGACTTGAAAGCGGGGCAGAATTGCAGGAAACCGATTTCAGGAGGTAGACTGGAATTGCATTGAAAGCATAGGAAAAGAGGCAGAACGTCCACAATGATGCACTTGGCCAAAAAGGGCGTATGCGTTTTTTCCTGAATATATTCAGGAAAAAACGCATACGCCCTTTTTGGCCAACCAAGCAAGCTTGCAAAGGAAATCTGCACTACAATGAAGTCTCACTTCCCCCCGGTCAAAAGGGCCATCTGAAAAAAGTGTAAAATCCAGAAAGGCAACAGGCCATTGAGAACTGGGAGCCTTGTTATGCTGATGGGCGGGATGTAAATTGCCAACAGACACTCGGGAGAAGTGTATGGTGTTTCCTGAAACATCTAAAAAACAAAGCAACAGAGCCTAGGGCACTTCCACTTATGGTCCTATAGCTTAGGGAATTTAAAATCAAAAAGGCACAGCCACCCCAAAGTTTCGAACGGCTCTGTTTACAAGAACCTCGTTTACAGTACAAGTTCAACATCGCAGAAAGTGAAAAATGGATAAAGAAGTTGTGGTATTCACTTACAAAGCAATATCACTCAGCAATGAAATCTGTGTCATCAGGCCCTTAGCAGCACAATGAGTGGATTCAGGTATGATGATTCTAACTGAAATAAGTCACACAGAAAAAGAAACATCATAAGATATCAGTAATACACGGAATGGAAACTTGGCTACACAGGAACTGAATTACAGAACAGAACAGGGTCTCAAATTTAGAAAACCAACTTATGCTTGCTTAAGGGTAAAGGTGAGTTGGGGTGCTGCATAAAACCAGAGATTGAAATGAGCACAGATAAAGTTCCCTAAGCCAAATATGGAATAGACAAGAGCTACTCCTTGCTCAACGAAATGGACTCAACACCGCATATTAAACGCCTAAGAATGTACCTGACTTGTAAGTATCTTAAAACCTATGGATTGCTATGTCTCCAAAAGAGAATCAAGCATGTGTACAGGGGCATAAACGCAGCAGTGATAGGATTGGAGAGGTTCGGTGAGCAAATGAAGACCCTTTGAAGTCATATTGCATGGTACCCATTCCACGGGTTTCAACTACCCAGGTTTAAGGTATTCTTCCTTCAGCTAAAACATGCATGTGGAACCTAGAGTATGATCAACCATGTGATCGGGAGACGTGTTCAAATATGTCTCAGTTTTCGTACCCTGGTACTCGGGTGCAACATTCCAGACGCTTTACTAACACTCTCCCGACTTGGAGAGTCAGTCCCTTTAACCTCCTGTTTGGCCCAGTTTGCAATTTCTGCGGAAGATGAACAGGAATAGCGAGAACCAATGGAGACTAGCTGGAGGTGTCTGGACGGGCAAATTTAACTCTCATTTCCTACCAGGAAGAGGAATTAACCAAAGGCTCAGCGTGCCATGCCGGAACCAGATTAGGGCCTGAAGCCATCCTGCGGTGTTGCGGCCAGGTCACAAGAAAGCGAGTTGAAGAAAGGAGCTCAGGGGCACTGTAATTCACAAACCTGCAGAGTTATAAATGACAGCTATCGTCCAAAAATAGACTGAAGTAAGGCTGCCAAGAGGACTTGAAAGCGGGGCAGAATTGCAGGAAACCGATTTCAGGAGGTAGACTGGAATTGCATTGCAAGCATAGGAAAAGAGGCAGAACGTCCACAATGATGCACTTGGCCAAAAAGGGCGTATGCGTTTTTTCCTGAATATATTCAGGAAAAAACGCATACGCCCTTTTTGGCCAACCAAGCAAGCTTGCAAAGGAAATCTGCACTACAATGAAGTCTCACTTCCCCCCGGTCAAAAGGGCCATCTGAAAAAAGTGTAAAATCCAGAAAGGCAGGACAGGCCATGGAGAACTGGGAGCCTTGTTAGGCTGATGGGCGGGATGTAAATTGCCAACAGACACTCGGGAGAAGTGTATGGTGTTTCCTGAAACATCTAAAAAACAAAGCAACAGAGCCTAGGGCACTGCCACTTATGGTCCTATAGCTTAGGGAAATTAAAATCAAAAAGACACAGCCACCCCAAAGTTTGGAACGGCTCTGTTTACAAGAACCACGTTTACCGTACAAGTTCAGTATCACAGAAAGTGAAAAATGGATAAAGAACTTGTGGTACTTACGTACAATGCAGTATCTCTCAGCAATGAAATCTATGTCACCAGGCCCGTAGCAGCATAATGAGTGGATTCAGGTACGATGATTCTAACTGAAATAAGTCACACAGAAAAAGAAACATCATAAGATATCAGTAATACACGGAATGTAAACTTGGCTACACAGGAACTGAATTACAGAACAGAACAGGGTCTCAAATTTAGAAAACCAACTTATGCTTGCTTAAGGGGAAAGGTGAGTTGGGGTGCTGCATAAAACCAGAGATTGAAATGAGCACAGATAAAGTTCCTTAAGTCAAATATGGAATAGACAAGAGCTACTCCTTGCTCAACGAAATGGACTCAACACCGCATATTAAACGCCTAAGAATGTACCTGACTAGTAAGTATCTTAAAACCTATGGATTGCTATGTCTCCGAAAGAGAATCAAGCAAGTGTACAGGGGCATAAACGCAGCAGTGATAGGATTGGAGAGGTTCGGTGAGCAAATGAAGACCCTTTGAAGTCATATTGCATGGTACCCATTACACGGGTCTTAACTCTCCAGGTTTAAGGTATTCTTCCTTCAGCTAAAACATGCATGTGGAACCCAAGTATGATCAACCATGTGAACGGGAGACGTGTTCAAATATGTCTCAGTTTTCCTCCCCTGGTACTCGGGTGCAACATTCCAGACGCTTTACTAACACTCTCCCCACTTGGAGAGTCAGTCCCTTTAACCTCTGTTTGGCCCAGTTTGCAATTTCTGCGGAAGATGAACAGGAATAGCGAGAACCAATGAGAGGCTAGCTGGAGGTGTCTGGACGGGCAAATTTAACTCTCATTTCCCACCAGGAAGAGGAATTAACCAAAGGCTCAGCATGCCGTGCCGGAACCAGATTAGGGCCTGAAGCCATCCTGCGGTGTTGCGGCCAGGTCACAAGAAAGCGAGTTGAAGAAAGGAGCTCAGGGGCACTGTAATTCACAAACCTGCAGAGTTATAAATGACAGCTATCGTCCAAAAATAGACTGAAGTAAGGCTGCCAAGAGGACTTGAAAGCGGGGCAGAATTGCAGGAAACCGATTTCAGGAGGTAGACTGGAATTGCATTGAAAGCATAGGAAAAGAGGCAGAACGTCCACAATGATGCACTTGGCCAAAAAGGGCGTATGCGTTTTTTCCTGAATATATTCAGGAAAAAACGCATACGCCCTTTTTGGCCAACCAAGCAAGCTTGCAAAGGAAATCTGCACTACAATGAAGTCTCACTTCCCCCCGGTCAAAAGGGCCATCTGAAAAAAGTGTAAAATCCAGAAAGGCAACAGGCCATAGAGAACTGGGAGCCTTGTTATGCTGATGGGCGGGATGTAAATTGCCAACAGACACTTGGGAGAAGTGTATGGTGTTTCCTGAAACATCTAAAAAACAAAGCAACAGAGCCTAGGGCACTTCCACTTATGGTCCTATAGCTTAGGGAAATTAAAATCAAAAAGACACAGCCACCCCAAAGTTTCGAACGGCTCTGTTTACAAGAACCTCGTTTACAGTACAAGTTCAACATCGCAGAAAGTGAAAAATGGATAAAAAAGTTGTGGTATTTACTTACAAAGCAATATCACTCAGCAATGAAATCTGTGTCATCAGGCCCTTAGCAGCACAATGAGTGGATTCAGGTATGATGATTCTAACTGAAATAAGTCACACAGAAAAAGAAACATCATAAGATATCAGTAATACACGGAATGGAAACTTGGCTACACAGGAACTGAATTACAGAACAGAACAGGGTCTCAAATTTAGAAAACCAACTTATGCTTGCTTAAGGGTAAAGGTGAGTTGGGGTGCTGCATAAAACCAGAGATTGAAATGAGCACAGATAAAGTTCCTTAAGCCAAATATGGAATAGACAAGAGCTACTCCTTGCTCAACGAAATGGACTCAACACCACATATTAAACGCCTAAGAATGTACCTGACTTGTAAGTATCTTAAAACCTATGGATTGCTATGTCTCCAAAAGAGAATCAAGCATGTGTACAGGGGCATAAACGCAGCAGTGATAGGATTGGAGAGGTTCGGTGAGCAAATGAAGACCCTTTGAAGTCATATTGCATGGTACCCATTCCACGGGTTTCAACTACCCAGGTTTAAGGTATTCTTCCTTCAGCTAAAACATGCATGTGGAACCTAGAGTATGATCAACCATGTGATCGGGAGACGTGTTCAAATATGTCTCAGTTTTCGTACCCTGGTACTCGGGTGCAACATTCCAGACGCTTTACTAACACTCTCCCCACTTGGAGAGTCAGTCCCTTTAACCTCCTGTTTGGCCCAGTTTGCAATTTCTGCGGAAGATGAACAGGAATAGCGAGAACCAATGGAGACTAGCTGGAGGTGTCTGGACGGGCAAATTTAACTCTCATTTCCTACCAGGAAGAGGAATTAACCAAAGGCTCAGCGTGCCATGCCGGAACCAGATTAGGGCCTGAAGCCATCCTGCGGTGTTGCGGCCAGGTCACAAGAAAGCGAGTTGAAGAAAGGAAATCAGGGGCACTGTAATTCACAAACCTGCAGAGTTATAAATGACAGCTATCGTCCAAAAATAGACTGAAGTAAGGCTGCCAAGAGGACTTGAAAGCGGGGCAGAATTGCAGGAAACCGATTTCAGGAGGTAGACTGGAATTGCATTGCAAGCATAGGAAAAGAGGCAGAACGTCCACAATGATGCACTTGGCCAAAAAGGGCGTATGCGTTTTTTCCTGAATATATTCAGGAAAAAACGCATACGCCCTTTTTGGCCAACCAAGCAAGCTTGCAAAGGAAATCTGCACTACAATGAAGTCTGACTTCCCCCCGGTCAAAAGGGCCATCTGAAAAAAGTGTAAAATCCAGAAAGGCAGGACAGGCCATGGAGAACTGGGAGCCTTGTTATGCTGATGGGCGGGATGTAAATTGCCAACAACCACTCGGGAGAAGTGTATGGTGTTTCCTGAAACATCTAAAAAACAAAGCAACAGAGCCTAGGGCACTGCCACTTATGGTCCTATAGCTTAGGGAAATTAAAATCAAAAAGACACAGCCACCCCAAAGTTTGGGACGCCTCCGTTTACAAGAACCTCGTTTACCGTACAAGTTCAATATCACAGAAAGTGAAAAATGGATAAAGAACTTGTGGTACTTACGTACAATGCAGTATCACTCAGCAATGAAATCTATGTCATCAGGCCCATAGCAGCATAATGAGTGGATTCAGGTACGATGATTCTAACTGAAATAAGTCACACAGAAAAAGAAACATCATAAGATATCAGTAATACACGGAATGTAAACTTGGCTACACAGGAACTGCATTCCAAAACAGAACAGGGTCTCAAATTTAGAAAACCAACTTATGCTTGCTTAAGGGGAAAGGTGAGTTGGGGTGCTGCATAAAACCAGGATTGAAATGAGCACAGATAAAGTTCCTTAAGCCAAATATGGAATAGACAAGAGCTACTCCTTGCTCAACGAAATGGACTCAACACCCCATATTAAACGCCTAAGAATGTACCTGACTAGTAAGTATCTTAAAACCTATGGATTGCTATGTCTCCAAAAGAGAATCAAGCATGTGTACAGGGGCATAAACGCAGCAGTGATAGGATTGGAGAGGTTTGGTGAGCAAATGAAGACCCTTTGAAGTCATATTGCATGGTACCCATTCCACGGGTCTCAACTCTCCAGGTTTAAGGTATTCTTCCTTCAGCTAAAACATGCATGTGGAACCCAAGTATGATCAACCATGTGAACGGGAGACGTGTTCAAATATGTCTCAGTTTTCCTCCCCTGGTACTCGGGTGCAACATTCCAGACGCTTTACTAACACTCTCCCGACTTGGAGAGTCAGTCCCTTTAACCTCCTGTTTGGCCCAGTTTGCAATTTCTGCGGAAGATGAACAGGAATAGCGAGAACCAATGAGAGGCTAGCTGGAGGTGTCTGAACGGGCAAATTTAACTCTCATTTCCCACCAGGAAGAGGAATTAACCAAAGGCTCAGCATGCCGTGCCGGAACCAGATTAGGGCCTGAAGCCATCCTGCGGTGTTGCGGCCAGGTCACAAGAAAGCGAGTTGAAGAAAGGAGCTCAGGGGCACTGTAATTCACAAACCTGCAGAGTTATAAATGACAGCTATCGTCCAAAAATAGACTGAAGTAAGGCTGCCAAGAGGACTTGAAAGCGGGGCAGAATTGCAGGAAACCGATTTCAGGAGGTAGACTGGAATTGCATTGAAAGCATAGGAAAAGAGGCAGAACGTCCACAATGATGCACTTGGCCAAAAAGGGCGTATGCATTTTTTCCTGAATATATTCAGGAAAAAACGCATACGCCCTTTTTGGCCAACCAAGCAAGCTTGCAAAGGAAATCTGCACTACAATGAAGTCTCACTTCCCCCCGGTCAAAAGGGCCATCTGAAAAAAGTGTAAAATCCAGAAAGGCAACAGGCCATTGAGAACTGGGAGCCTTGTTATGCTGATGGGCGGGATGTAAATTGCCAACAACCACTCGGGAGAAGTGTATGGTGTTTCCTGAAACATCTAAAAAACAAAGCAACAGAGCCTAGGGCACTTCCACTTATGGTCCTATAGCTTAGGGAATTTAAAATCAAAAAGACACAGCCACCCCAAAGTTTCGAACGGCTCTGTTTACAAGAACCTCGTTTACAGTACAAGTTCAACATCGCAGAAAGTGAAAAATGGATAAAGAAGTTGTGGTATTCACTTACAAAGCAATATCACTCAGCAATGAAATCTATGTCATCAGGCCCTTAGCAGCACAATGAGTGGATTCAGGTATGATGATTCTAACTGAAATAAGTCACACAGAAAAAGAAACATCATAAGATATCAGTAATACACGGAATGGAAACTTGGCTACACAGGAACTGAATTACAGAACAGAACAGGGTCTCAAATTTAGAAAACCAACTTATGCTTGCTTAAGGGTAAAGGTGAGTTGGGGTGCTGCATAAAACCAGAGATTGAAATGAGCACAGATAAAGTTCCCTAAGCCAAATATGGAATAGACAAGAGCTACTCCTTGCTCAACGAAATGGACTCAACACCGCATATTAAACGCCTAAAAATGTACCTGACTTGTAAGTATCTTAAAACCTATGGATTGCTATGTCTCCAAAAGAGAATCAAGCATGTGTACAGGGGCATAAATGCAGCAGTGATAGGATTGGAGAGGTTCGCTGAGCAAATGAAGACCCTTTGAAGTCATATTGCATGGTACCCATTCCACGGGTTTCAACTACCCAGGTTTAAGGTATTCTTCCTTCAGCTAAAACATGCATGTGGAACCTAGAGTATGATCAACCATGTGATCGGGAGACGTGTTCAAATATGTCTCAGTTTTCGTACCCTGGTACTCGGGTGCAACATTCCAGACGCTTTACTAACACTCTCCCGACTTGGAGAGTCAGTCCCTTTAACCTCCTGTTTGGCCCAGTTTGCAATTTCTGCGGAAGATGAACAGGAATAGCGAGAACCAATGGAGACTAGCTGGAGGTGTCTGGACGGGCAAATTTAACTCTCATTTCCTACCAGGAAGAGGAATTAACCAAAGGCTCAGCGTGCCATGCCGGAACCAGATTAGGGCCTGAAGCCATCCTGCGGTGTTGCGGCCAGGTCACAAGAAAGCGAGTTGAAGAAAGGAGCTCAGGGGCACTGTAATTCACAAACCTGCAGAGTTATAAATGACAGCTATCGTCCAAAAATAGACTGAAGTAAGGCTGCCAAGAGGACTTGAAAGCGGGGCAGAATTGCAGGAAACCGATTTCAGGAGGTAGACTGGAATTGCATTGCAAGCATAGGAAAAGAGGCAGAACGTCCACAATGATGCACTTGGCCAAAAAGGGCGTATGCGTTTTTTCCTGAATATATTCAGGAAAAAACGCATACGCCCTTTTTGGCCAAACAAGCAAGCTTGCAAAGGAAATCTGCACTACAATGAAGTCTCACTTCCCCCCGGTCAAAAGGGCCATCTGAAAAAAGTGTAAAATCCAGAAAGGCAGGACAGGCCATGGAGAACTGGGAGCCTTGTTATGCTGATGGGCGGGATGTAAATTGCCAACAGACACTCGGGAGAAGTGTATGGTGTTTCCTGAAACATCTAAAAAACAAAGCAACAGAGCCTAGGGCACTGCCACTTATGGTCCTATAGCTTAGGGAAATTAAAATCAAAAAGACACAGCCACCCCAAAGTTTGGGACGCCTCCGTTTACAAGAACCTCGTTTACCGTACAAGTTCAGTATCACAGAAAGTGAAAAATGGATAAAGAACTTGTGGTACTTACGTACAATGCAGTATCTCTCAGCAATGAAATCTATGTCACCAGGCCCGTAGCAGCATAATGAGTGGATTCAGGTACGATGATTCTAACTGAAATAAGTCACACAGAAAAAGAAATATCATAAGATATCAGTAATACACGGAATGTAAACTTGGCTACACAGGAACTGAATTACAGAACAGAACAGGGTCTCAAATTTAGAAAACCAACTTATGCTTGCTTAAGGGGAAAGGTGAGTTGGGGTGCTGCATAAAACCAGAGATTGAAATGAGCACAGATAAAGTTCCTTAAGTCAAATATGGAATAGACAAGAGCTACTCCTTGCTCAACGAAATGGACTCAACACCGCATATTAAACGCCTAAGAATGTACCTGACTAGTAAGTATCTTAAAACCTATGGATTGCTATGTCTCCGAAAGAGAATCAAGCATGTGTACAGGGGCATAAACGCAGCAGTGATAGGATTGGAGAGGTTCGGTGAGCAAATGAAGACCCTTTGAAGTCATATTGCATGGTACCCATTACACGGGTCTTAACTCTCCAGGTTTAAGGTATTCTTCCTTCAGCTAAAACATGCATGTGGAACCCAAGTATGATCAACCATGTGAACTGGAGACGTGTTCAAATATGTCTCAGTTTTCCTCCCCTGGTACTCGGGTGCAACATTCCAGACGCTTTACTAACACTCTCCCCACTTGGAGAGTCAGCGCCTTTAACCTCCTGTTTGGCCCAGTTTGCAATTTCTGCGGAAGATGAACAGGAATAGCGAGAACCAATGAGAGGCTAGCTGGAGGTGTCTGGACGGGCAAATTTAACTCTCATTTCCCACCAGGAAGAGGAATTAACCAAAGGCTCAGCATGCCGGGCCGGAACCAGATTAGGGCCTGAAGCCATCCTGCGGTGTTGCGGCCAGGTCACAAGAAAGCGAGTTGAAGAAAGGAGCTCAGGGGCACTGTAATTCACAAACCTGCAGAGTTATAAATGACAGCTATCGTCCAAAAATAGACTGAAGTAAGGCTGCCAAGAGGACTTGAAAGCGGGGCAGAATTGCAGGAAACCGATTTCAGGAGGTAGACTGGAATTGCATTGAAAGCATAGGAAAAGAGGCAGAACGTCCACAATGATGCACTTGGCCAAAAAGGGCGTATGCGTTTTTTCCTGAATATATTCAGGAAAAAACGCATACGCCCTTTTTGGCCAACCAAGCAAGCTTGCAAAGGAAATCTGCACTACAATGAAGTCTCACTTCCCCCCGGTCAAAAGGGCCATCTGAAAAAAGTGTAAAATCCAGAAAGGCAACAGGCCATTGAGAACTGGGAGCCTTGTTATGCTGATGGGCGGGATGTAAATTGCCAACAGACACTTGGGAGAAGTGTATGGTGTTTCCTGAAACATCTAAAAAACAAAGCAACAGAGCCTAGGGCACTGCCACTTATGGTCCTATAGCTTAGGGAAATTAAAATCAAAAAGACACAGCCACCCCAAAGTTTGGGACGCATCCGTTTACAAGAACCTCGTTTACCGTACAAGTTCAATATCACAGAAAGTGAAAAATGGATAAAGAACTTGTGGTACTTACGTACAATGCAGTATCACTCAGCAATGAAATCTATGTCATCAGGCCCATAGCAGCATAATGAGTGGATTCAGGTACGATGATTCTAACTGAAATAAGTCACACAGAAAAAGAAACATCATAAGATATCAGTAATACACGGAATGTAAACTTGGCTACACAGGAACTGCATTCCAAAACAGAACAGGGTCTCAAATTTAGAAAACCAACTTATGCTTGCTTAAGGGGAAAGGTGAGTTGGGGTGCTGCATAAAACCAGGATTGAAATGAGCACAGATAAAGTTCCTTAAGCCAAATATGGAATAGACAAGAGCTACTCCTTGCTCAACGAAATGGACTCAACACCCCATATTAAACGCCTAAGAATGTACCTGACTAGTAAGTATCTTAAAACCTATGGATTGCTATGTCTCCAAAAGAGAATCAAGCATGTGTACAGGGGCATAAACGCAGCAGTGATAGGATTGGAGAGGTTTGGTGAGCAAATGAAGACCCTTTGAAGTCATATTGCATGGTACCCATTCCACGGGTCTCAACTCTCCAGGTTTAAGGTATTCTTCCTTCAGCTAAAACATGCATGTGGAACCCAAGTATGATCAACCATGTGAACGGGAGACGTGTTCAAATATGTCTCAGTTTTCCTCCCCTGGTACTCGGGTGCAACATTCCAGACGCTTTACTAACACTCTCCCGACTTGGAGAGTCAGTCCCTTTAACCTCCTGTTTGGCCCAGTTTGCAATTTCTGCGGAAGATGAACAGGAATAGCGAGAACCAATGAGAGGCTAGCTGGAGGTGTCTGGACGGGCAAATTTAACTCTCATTTCCCAACAGGAAGAGGAAATAACCAAAGGCTCAGCGTGCCGTACCGGAACCAGATTAGGGCCTGAAGCCATCCTGCGGTGTTGCGGCCAGCTCAAAAGAAACCGAGTTGAAGAAAGGAGCTCAGGGGCACTGTAATTCACAAACCTGCAGAGTTATAAATGACAGCTATCGTCCAAAAATAGACTGAAGTAAGGCTGCCAAGAGGACTTGAAAGCGGGGCAGAATTGCAGGAAACCGATTTCAGGAGGTAGACTGGAATTGCATTGAAAGCATAGGAAAAGAGGCAGAACGTCCACAATGATGCACTTGGCAAAAAAGGGCGTATGCGTTTTTTCCTGAATATATTCAGGAAAAAACGCATACGCCCTTTTTGGCCAACCAAGCAAGCTTGCAAAGGAAATCTGCACTACAATGAAGTCTCACTTCCCCCCGGTCAAAAGGGCCATCTGAAAAAAGTGTAAAATCCAGAAAGGCAGGACAGGCCATGGAGAACTGGGAGCCTTGTTATGCTGATGGGCGGGATGTAAATTGCCAACAGACACTCGGGAGAAGTGTATGGTGTTTCCTGAAACATCTAAAAAACAAAGCAACAGAGCCTAGGGCACTGCCACTTATGGTCCTATAGCTTAGGGAAATTAAAATCAAAAAGACACAGCCACCCCAAAGTTTGGGACGCCTCTGTTTACAAGAACCTCGTTTACAGTACAAGTTCAACATCGCAGAAAGTGAAAAATGGATAAAGAAGTTGTGGTATTTACTTACAAAGCAATATCACTCAGCAATGAAATCTATGTCATCAGGCCCTTAGCATCACAATGACTGGATTCAGGTATGATGATTCTAACTGAAATAAGTCACACAGAAAAAGAAACATCATAAGATATCAGTAATACACGGAATGTAAACTTGGCTACACAGGAACTGAATTACAGAACAGAACAGGGTCTCAAATTTAGAAAACCAACTTATGCTTGCTTAAGGGTAAAGGTGAGTTGGGGTGCTGCATAAAACCAGAGATTGAAATGAGCACAGATAAAGTTCCTTAAGTCAAATATGGAATAGACAAGAGCTACTCCTTGCTCAACGAAATGGACTCAACACCGCATATTAAACGCCTAAGAATGTACCTGACTAGTAAGTATCGTAAAACCTATGGATTGCTATGTCTCCAAAAGAGAATCAAGCATGTGTACAGGGGCATAAACGCAGCAGTGATAGGATTGGAGAGGTTCGGTGAGCAAATGAAGACCCTTTGAAGTCATATTGCATGGTACCCATTACACGGGTCTCAACTCTCCAGGTTTAAGGTATTCTTCCTTCAGCTAAAACATGCATGTGGAACCCAAGTATGATCAACCATGTGAACGGGAGACGTGTTCAAATATGTCTCAGTTTTCCTCCCCTGGTACTCGGGTGCAACATTCCAGACGCTTTACTAACACTCTCCCCACTTGGAGAGTCAGCGCCTTTAACCTCCTGTTTGTCCCAGTTTGCAATTTCTGCGGAAGATGAACAGGAATAGCGAGAACCAATGAGAGGCTAGCTGGAGGTGTCTGGACGGGCAAATTTAACTCTCATTTCCCACCAGGAAGAGGAAATAACCAAAGGCTCAGCGTGCCGTACCGGAACCAGATTAGGGCCTGAAAGCATCCTGCGGTGTTGCGGCCAGCTCAAAGGAAACCGAGTTGAAGAAAGGAGCTCAGGGGCACTGTAATTCACAAACCTGCAGAGTTATAAATGACAGCTATCGTCCAAAAATAGACTGAAGTAAGGCTGCCAAGAGGACTTGAAAGCGGGGCAGAATTGCAGGAAACCGATTTCAGGAGGTAGACTGGAATTGCATTGAAAGCATAGGAAAAGAGGCAGAACGTCCACAATGATGCACTTGGCCAAAAAGGGCGTATGCGTTTTTTCCTGAATATATTCAGGAAAAAACGCATACGCCCTTTTTGGCCAACCAAGCAAGCTTGCAAAGGAAATCTGCACTACAATGAAGTCTCACTTCCCCCCGGTCAAAAGGGCCATCTGAAAAAAGTGTAAAATCCAGAAAGGCAGGACAGGCCATGGAGAACTGGGAGCCTTGTTATGCTGATGGGCGGGATGTAAATTGCCAACAACCACTCGGGAGAAGTGTATGGTGTTTCCTGAAACATCTAAAAAACAAAGCAACAGAACCTAGGGCACTTCCACTTATGGTCCTATAGCTTAGGGAAATTAAAATCAAAAAGACACAGCCACCCCAAAGTTTGGGACGCCTCTGTTTACAAGAACCTCGTTTACAGTACAAGTTCAACATCGCAGAAAGTGAAAAATGGATAAAGAAGTTGTGGTATTTACTTACAAAGCAATATCACTCAGCAATGAAATCTGTGTCATCAGGCCCTTAGCAGCACAATGAGTGGATTCAGGTATGATGATTCTAACTGAAATAAGTCACACAGAAAAAGAAGCATCATAAGATATCAGTAATACACGGAATGTAAACTTGGCTACACAGGAACTGAATTACAGAACAGAACAGGGTCTCAAATTTAGAAAACCAACTTATGCTTGCTTAAGTGTAAAGGTGAGTTGGGGTGCTGCATAAAACCAGAGATTGAAATGAGCACAGATAAAGTTCCTTAAGTCAAATATGGAATAGACAATAGCTACTCCTTGCTCAACGAAATGGACTCAACACCGCATATTAAACGCCTAAGAATGTACCTGACTAGTAAGTATCTTAAAACCTATGGATTGCTATGTCTCCGAAAGAGAATCAAGCATGTGTACAGGGACATAAACACAGCAGTGATAGGATTGGAGAGGTTCGGTGAGCAAATGAAGACCCTTTGAAGTCATATTGCATGGTACCCATTACACGGGTCTTAACTCTGCAGGTTTAAGGTATTCTTCCTTCAGCTAAAACATGCATGTGGAACCCAAGTATGATCAACCATGTGAACGGGAGACGTGTTCAAATATGTCTCAGTTTTCCTCCCCTGGTACTCGGGTGCAACATTCCACACGCTTTACTAACACTCTCCCCACTTGGAGAGTCAGCGCCTTTAACCTCCTGTTTGGCCCAGTTTGCAATTTCTGCGGAAGATGAACAGGAATAGCGAGAACCAATAAGAGACTAGCTGGAGGTGTCTGGACGGGCAAATTTAACTCTCATTTCCCACCAGGAAGAGGAAATAACCAAAGGCTCAGCGTGCCGTGCCGGAACCAGATTAGGGCCTGAAGCCATCCTGTGGTGTTGCGGCCAGGTCACAAGAAAGCAAGTTGAAGAAAGGAGCTCAGGGGCACTGTAATTCACAAACCTGCAGAGTTATAAATGACAGCTATCGTCCAAAAATAGACTGAAGTAAGGCTGCCAAGAGGACTTGAAAGCGGGGCAGAATTGCAGGAAACCGATTTCAGGAGGTAGACTGGAATTGCATTGAAAGCATAGGAAAAGAGGCAGAACGTCCACAATGATGCACTTGGCCAAAAAGGGCGTATGCGTTTTTTCCTGAATATATTCAGGAAAAAACGCATACGCCGTTTTTGGCCAACCAAGCAAGCTTGCAAAGGAAATCTGCACTACAATGAAGTCTAACTTCCCCCTGGTCAAAAGGGCCATCTGAAAAAAGTGTAAAATCCAGAAAGGCAGCACAGGCCATGGAGAACTGGGAGCCTTGTTATGCTGATGGGCGGGATGTAAATTGCCAACAACCACTCGGGAGAAGTGTATGGTGTTTCCTGAAACATCTAAAAAACAAAGCAACAGAGCCTAGGGCACTGCCACTTATGGTCCTATAGCTTAGGGAAATTAAAATCAAAAAGACACAGCCACCCCAAAGTTTGGAACGGCTCTGTTTACAAGAACCTCGTTTACAGTACAAGTTCAACATCGCAGAAAGTGAAAAATGGATAAAGAACTTGTGGTACTTACGTACAATGCAGTATCACTCAGCAATGAAATCTATGTCATCAGGCCCGTAGCAGCATAATGAGTAGATTCAGATACGATGATTCTAACTGAAATAAGTCACACAGAAAAAGAAACATCATAAGATATCAGTAATACACGGAATGTAAACTTGGCTACACAGGAACTGCATTCCAAAACAGAACAGGGTCTCAAATTTAGAAAACCAACTTATGCTTGCTTAAGGGGAAAGGTGAGTTGGGGTGCTGCATAAAACCAGGATTGAAATGAGCACAGATAAAGTTCCTTAAGCCAAATATGGAATAGACAAGAGCTACTCCTTGCTCAACGAAATGGACTCAACACCCCATATTAAACGCCTAAGAATGTACCTGACTAGTAAGTATCTTAAAACCTATGGATTGCTATGTCTCCAAAAGAGAATCAAGCATGTGTACAGGGGCATAAACGCAGCAGTGATAGGATTGGAGAGGTTTGGTGAGCAAATGAAGACCCTTTGAAGTCATATTGCATGGTACCCATTCCACGGGTCTCAACTCTCCAGGTTTAAGGTATTCTTCCTTCAGCTAAAACATGCATGTGGAACCCAAGTATGATCAACCATGTGAACGGGAGACGTGTTCAAATATGTCTCAGTTTTCGTACCCTGGTACTCGGGTGCAACATTCCAGACGCTCTACTAACACTCTCCCGACTTGGAGAGTCAGTCCCTTTAACCTCCTGTTTGGCCCAGTTTGCAATTTCTGCGGAAGATGAACAGGAATAGCGAGAACTAATGAGAGGCTAGCTGGAGGTGTCTGGACGGGCAAATTTAACTCTCATTTCCCAACAGGAAGAGGAAATAACCAAAGGCTCAGCGTGCCGTACCGGAACCAGATTAGGGCCTGAAGCCATCCTGCGGTGTTGCGGCCAGCTCAAAAGAAACCGAGTTGAAGAAAGGAGCTCAGGGGCACTGTAATTCACAAACCTGCAGAGTTATAAATGACAGCTATCGTCCAAAAATAGACTGAAGTAAGGCTGCCAAGAGGACTTGAAAGCGGGGCAGAATTGCAGGAAACCGATTTCAGGAGGTAGACTGGAATTGCATTGAAAGCATAGGAAAAGAGGCAGAACGTCCACAATGATGCACTTGGCCAAAAAGGGCGTATGCGTTTTTTCCTGAATATATTCAGGAAAAAACGCATACGCCCTTTTTGGCCAACCAAGCAAGCTTGCAAAGGAAATCTGCACTACAATGAAGTCTCACTTCCCCCCGGTCAAAAGGGCCATCTGAAAAAAGTGTAAAATCCAGAAAGGCAGGACAGGCCAAGGAGAACTGGGAGCCTTGTTATGCTGATGGGCGGGATGTAAATTGCCAACAGACACTCGGGAGAAGTGTATGGTGTTTCCTGAAACATCTAAAAAACAAAGCAACAGAGCCTAGGGCACTGCCACTTATGGTCCTATAGCTTAGGGAAATTAAAATCAAAAAGACACAGCCACCCCAAAGTTTGGAACGGCTCTGTTTACAAGAACCTCGTTTACAGTACAAGTTCAACATCGCAGAAAGTGAAAAATGGATAAAGAACTTGTGGTACTTACGTACAATGCAGTATCACTCAGCAATGAAATCTATGTCATCAGGCCCGTAGCAGCATAATGAGTAGATTCAGATACGATGATTCTAACTGAAATAAGTCACACAGAAAAAGAAACATCATAAGATATCAGTAATACACGGAATGTAAACTTGGCTACACAGGAACTGCATTCCAAAACAGAACAGGGTCTCAAATTTAGAAAACCAACTTATGCTTGCTTAAGGGGAAAGGTGAGTTGGGGTGCTGCATAAAACCAGGATTGAAATGAGCACAGATAAAGTTCCTTAAGCCAAATATGGAATAGACAAGAGCTACTCCTTGCTCAACGAAATGGACTCAACACCCCATATTAAACGCCTAAGAATGTACCTGACTAGTAAGTATCTTAAAACCTATGGATTGCTATGTCTCCAAAAGAGAATCAAGCATGTGTACAGGGGCATAAACGCAGCAGTGATAGGATTGGAGAGGTTTGGTGAGCAAATGAAGACCCTTTGAAGTCATATTGCATGGTACCCATTCCACGGGTCTCAACTCTCCAGGTTTAAGGTATTCTTCCTTCAGCTAAAACATGCATGTGGAACCCAAGTATGATCAACCATGTGAACGGGAGACGTGTTCAAATATGTCTCAGTTTTCGTACCCTGGTACTCGGGTGCAACATTCCAGACGCTCTACTAACACTCTCCCGACTTGGAGAGTCAGTCCCTTTAACCTCCTGTTTGGCCCAGTTTGCAATTTCTGCGGAAGATGAACAGGAATAGCGAGAACTAATGAGAGGCTAGCTGGAGGTGTCTGGACGGGCAAATTTAACTCTCATTTCCCAACAGGAAGAGGAAATAACCAAAGGCTCAGCGTGCCGTACCGGAACCAGATTAGGGCCTGAAGCCATCCTGCGGTGTTGCGGCCAGCTCAAAAGAAACCGAGTTGAAGAAAGGAGCTCAGGGGCACTGTAATTCACAAACCTGCAGAGTTATAAATGACAGCTATCGTCCAAAAATAGACTGAAGTAAGGCTGCCAAGAGGACTTGAAAGCGGGGCAGAATTGCAGGAAACCGATTTCAGGAGGTAGACTGGAATTGCATTGAAAGCATAGGAAAAGAGGCAGAACGTCCACAATGATGCACTTGGCCAAAAAGGGCGTATGCGTTTTTTCCTGAATATATTCAGGAAAAAACGCATACGCCCTTTTTGGCCAACCAAGCAAGCTTGCAAAGGAAATCTGCACTACAATGAAGTCTCACTTCCCCCCGGTCAAAAGGGCCATCTGAAAAAAGTGTAAAATCCAGAAAGGCAGGACAGGCCAAGGAGAACTGGGAGCCTTGTTATGCTGATGGGCGGGATGTAAATTGCCAACAGACACTCGGGAGAAGTGTATGGTGTTTCCTGAAACATCTAAAAAACAAAGCAACAGAGCCTAGGGCACTGCCACTTATGGTCCTATAGCTTAGGGAAATTAAAATCAAAAAGACACAGCCACCCCAAAGTTTGGGACACCTCTGTTTACAAGAACCTCGTTTACAGTACAAGTTCAACATCGCAGAAAGTGAAAAATGGATAAAGAAGTTGTGGTATTTACTTACAAAGCAATATCACTCAGCAATGAAATCTATGTCATCAGGCCCTTAGCATCACAATGACTGGATTCAGGTATGATGATTCTAACTGAAATAAGTCACACAGAAAAAGAAACATCATAAGATATCAGTAATACACGGAATGGAAACTTGGCTACACAGGAACTGAATTACAGAACAGAACAGGGTCTCAAATTTAGAAAACCAACTTATGCTTGCTTAAGGGTAAAGGTGAGTTGGGGTGCTGCATAAAACCAGAGATTGAAATGAGCACAGATAAAGTTCCTTAAGTCAAATATGGAATAGACAAGAGCTACTCCTTGCTCAACGAAATGGACTCAACACCGCATATTAAACGCCTAAGAATGTACCTGACTAGTAAGTATCGTAAAACCTATGGATTGCTATGTCTCCAAAAGAGAATCAAGCATGTGTACAGGGGCATAAACGCAGCAGTGATAGGATTGGAGAGGTTCGGTGAGCAAATGAAGACCCTTTGAAGTCATATTGCATGGTACCCATTACACGGGTCTCAACTCTCCAGGTTTAAGGTATTCTTCCTTCAGCTAAAACATGCATGTGGAACCCAAGTATGATCAACCATGTGAACGGGAGACCTGTTCAAATATGTCTCAGTTTTCCTCCCCTGGTACTCGGGTGCAACATTCCAGACGCTTTACTAACACTCTCCCCACTTGGAGAGTCAGCGCCTTTAACCTCCTGTTTGGCCCAGTTTGCAATTTCTGCGGAAGATGAACAGGAATAGCGAGAACCAATGAGAGGCTAGCTGGAGGTGTCTGGACGGGCAAATTTAACTCTCATTTCCCACCAGGAAGAGGAAATAACCAAAGGCTCAGCGTGCCGTACCGGAACCAGATTAGGGCCTGAAAGCATCCTGCGGTGTTGCGGCCAGCTCAAAGGAAACCGAGTTGAAGAAAGGAGCTCAGGGGCACTGTAATTCACAAACCTGCAGAGTTATAAATGACAGCTATCGTCCAAAAATAGACTGAAGTAAGGCTGCCAAGAGGACTTGAAAGCGGGGCAGAATTGCAGGAAACCGATTTCAGGAGGTAGACTGGAATTGCATTGAAAGCATAGGAAAAGAGGCAGAACGTCCACAATGATGCACTTGGCCAAAAAGGGCGTATGCGTTTTTTCCTGAATATATTCAGGAAAAAACGCATGCGCACTTTTTGGCCAACCAAGCAAGCTTGCAAAGGAAATCTGCACTACAATGAAGTCTCACTTCCCCCCGGTCAAAAGGGCCATCTGAAAAAAGTGTAAAATCCAGAAAGGCAGGACAGGCCATGGAGAACTGGGAGCCTTGTTATGCTGATGGGCGGGATGTAAATTGCCAACAACCACTCGGGAGAAGTGTATGGTGTTTCCTGAAACATCTAAAAAACAAAGCAACAGAGCCTAGGGCACTTCCACTTATGGTCCTATAGCTTAGGGAAATTAAAATCAAAAAGACACAGCCACCCCAAATTTGGAACGGCTCTGTTTACAAGAACCTCGTTTACAGTACAAGTTCAACATCGCAGAAAGTGAAAAATGGATAAAGAAGTTGTGGTATTTACTTACAAAGCAATATCACTCAGCAATGAAATCTGTGTCATCAGGCCCTTAGCAGCACAATGAGTGGATTCAGGTATGATGATTCTAACTGAAATAAGTCACACAGAAAAAGAAACATCATAAGATATCAGTAATACACGGAATGTAAACTTGGCTACACAGGAACTGAATTACAGAACAGAACAGGGTCTCAAATTTAGAAAACCAACTTATTCTTGCTTAAGGGTAAAGGTGAGTTGGGGTGCTGCATAAAACCAGAGATTGAAATGAGCACAGATAAAGTTCCTTAAGCCAAATATGGAATAGACAAGAGCTACTCCTTGCTCAACGAAATGGACTCAACACCGCATATTAAACGCCTAAGAATGTACCTGACTAGTAAGTATCTTAAAACCTATGGATTGCTATGTCTCCGAAAGAGAATCAAGCATGTGTACAGGGGCATAAACGCAGCAGTGATAGGATTGGAGAGGTTCGGTGAGCAAATGAAGACCCTTTGAAGTCATATTGCATGGTACCCATTCCACGGGTTTCAACTACCCAGGTTTAAGGTATTCTTCCTTCAGCTAAAACATGCATGTGGAACCTAGAGTATGATCAACCATGTGATCGGGAGACGTGTTCAAATATGTCTCAGTTTTCGTACCCTGGTACTCGGGTGCAACATTCCAGACGCTTTACTAACACTCTCCCCACTTGGAGAGTCAGCGCCTTTAACCTCCTGTTTGGCCCAGTTTGCAATTTCTGCGGAAGATGAACAGGAATAGCGAGAACCAATGAGAGGCTAGCTGGAGGTGTCTGGACGGGCAAATTTAACTCTCATTTCCCACCAGGAAGAGGAATTAACCAAAGGTTCAGCATGCCGGACCGGAACCAGATTAGGGCCTGAAGCCATCCTGCGGTGTTGCGGCCAGGTCACAAGAAAGCGAGTTGAAGAAAGGAGCTCAGGGGCACTGTAATTCACAAACCTGCAGAGTTATAAATGACAGCTATCGTCCAAAAATAGACTGAAGTAAGGCTGCCAAGAGGACTTGAAAGCGGGGCAGAATTGCAGGAAACCGATTTCAGGAGGTAGACTGGAATTGCATTGAAAGCATAGGAAAAGAGGCAGAACGTCCACAATGATGCACTTGGCCAAAAAGGGCGTATGCGTTTTTTCCTGAATATATTCAGGAAAAAACGCATACGCCCTTTTTGGCCAACCAAGCAAGCTTGCAAAGGAAATCTGCACTACAATGAAGTCTCACTTCCCCCCGGTCAAAAGGGCCATCTGAAAAAAGTGTAAAATCCAGAAAGGCAACAGGCCATTGAGAACTGGGAGCCTTGTTATGCTGATGGGCGGGATGTAAATTGCCAACACACACTCGGGAGAAGTGTATGGTGTTTCCTGAAACATCTAAAAAACAAAGCAACAGAGCCTAGGGCACTTCCACTTATGGTCCTATAGCTTAGGGAAATTAAAATCAAAAAGACACAGCCACCCCAAAGTTTGGGACGCCTCCGTTTACAAGAACCTCGTTTACCGTACAAGTTCAATATCACAGAAAGTGAAAAATGGATAAAGAACTTGTGGTACTTACGTACAATGCAGTATCACTCAGCAATGAAATCTATGTCATCAGGCCCATAGCAGCATAATGAGTGGATTCAGGTACGATGATTCTAACTGAAATAAGTCACACAGAAAAAGAAACATCATAAGATATCACTAATACACGGAATGTAAACTTGGCTACACAGGAACTGCATTCCAAAACAGAACAGGGTCTCAAATTTAGAAAACCAACTTATGCTTGCTTAAGGGGAAAGGTGAGTTGGGGTGCTGCATAAAACCAGGATTGAAATGAGCACAGATAAAGTTCCTTAAGCCAAATATGGAATAGACAAGAGCTACTCCTTGCTCAACGAAATGGACTCAACACCCCATATTAAACGCCTAAGAATGTACCTGACTAGTAAGTATCTTAAAACCTATGGATTGCTATGTCTCCAAAAGAGAATCAAGCATGTGTACAGGGGCATAAACGCAGCAGTGATAGGATTGGAGAGGTTTGGTGAGCAAATGAAGACCCTTTGAAGTCATATTGCATGGTACCCATTCCACGGGTCTCAACTCTCCAGGTTTAAGGTATTCTTCCTTCAGCTAAAACATGCATGTGGAACCCAGAGTATGATCAACCATGTGAACGGGAGACGTGTTCAAATATGTCTCAGTTTTCCTCCCCTGGTACTCGGGTGCAACATTCCAGACGCTTTACTAACACTCTCCCCACTTGGAGAGTCAGCGCCTTTAACCTCCTGTTTGGCACAGTTTGCAATTTCTGCGGAAGATGAACAGGAATAGCGAGAACCAATGAGAGGCTAGCTGGAGGTGTCTGGACGGGCAAATTTAACTCTCATTTCCCACCAGGAAGAGGAATTAACCAAAGGCTCAGCGTGCCGTACCGGAACCAGATTAGGGCCTGAAGCCATCCTGCGGTGTTGCGGCCAGCTCAAAAGAAACAGAGTTGAAGAAAGGAGCTCAGGGGCACTGTAATTCACAAACCTGCAGAGTTATAAATGACAGCTATCGTCCAAAAATAGACTGAAGTAAGGCTGCCAAGAGGACTTGAAAGCGGGGCAGAATTGCAGGAAACCGATTTCAGGAGGTAGACTGGAATTGCATTGAAAGCATAGGAAAAGAGGCAGAACGTCCACAATGATGCACTTGGCCAAAAAGGGCGTATGCGTTTTTTCCTGAATATATTCAGGAAAAAACGCATACGCCCTTTTTGGCCAACCAAGCAAGCTTGCAAAGGAAATCTGCACTACAATGAAGTCTCACTTCCCCCCGGTCAAAAGGGCCATCTGAAAAAAGTGTAAAATCCAGAAAGGCAGGACAGGCCATGGAGAACTGGGAGCCTTGTTATGCTGATGGGCGGGATGTAAATTCCCAACAGACACTCGGGAGAAGTGTATGGTGTTTCCTGAAACATCTATAAAACAAAGCAACAGAGCCTAGGGCACTGCCACTTATGGTCCTATAGCTTAGGGAAATTAAAATCAAAAAGACACAGCCACCCCAAAGTTTGGGACGCCTCCGTTTACAAGAACCAAGTTTACCGTACAAGTTCAATATCACAGAAAGTGAAAAATGGATAAAGAACTTGTGGTACTTACGTACAATGCAGTATCACTCAGCAATGAAATCTATGTCATCAGGCCCATAGCAGCATAATGAGTGGATTCAGGTACGATGATTCTAACTGAAATAAGTCACACAGAAAAAGAAACATCATAAGATATCAGTAATACACGGAATGTAAACTTGGCTACACAGGAACTGCATTCCAAAACAGAACAGGGTCTCAAATTTAGAAAACCAACTTATGCTTGCTTAAGGGGAAAGGTGAGTTGGGGTGCTGCATAAAACCAGGATTGAAATGAGCACAGATAAAGTTCCTTAAGCCAAATATGGAATAGACAAGAGCTACTCCTTGCTCAACGAAATGGACTCAACACCCCATATTAAACGCCTAAGAATGTACCTGACTAGTAAGTATCTTAAAACCTATGGATTGCTATGTCTCCAAAAGAGAATCAAGCATGTGTACAGGGGCATAAACGCAGCAGTGATAGGATTGGAGAGGTTTGGTGAGCAAATGAAGACCCTTTGAAGTCATATTGCATGGTACCCATTCCACGGGTCTCAACTCTCCAGGTTTAAGGTATTCTTCCTTCAGCTAAAACATGCATGTGGAACCCAGAGTATGATCAACCATGTGCACGGGAGACGTGTTCAAATATGTCTCAGTTTTCCTCCCCTGGTACTCGGGTGCAACATTCCAGACGCTTTACTAACACTCTCCCCACTTGGAGAGTCAGCGCCTTTAACCTCCTGTTTGGCCCAGTTTGCAATTTCTGCGGAAGATGAACAGGAATAGCGAGAACCAATGAGAGGCTAGCTGGAGGTGTCTGGACGGGCAAATTTAACTCTCATTTCCCACCAGGAAGAGGAAATAACCAAAGGCTCAGCGTGCCGTACCGGAACCAGATTAGGGCCTGAAGCCATCCTGCGGTGTTGCGGCCAGCTCAAAAGAAAGCGAGTTGAAGAAAGGAGCTCAGGGGCACTGTAATTCACAAACCTGCAGAGTTATAAATGACAGCTATCGTCCAAAAATAGACTGAAGTAAGGCTGCCAAGAGGACTTGAAAGCGGGGCAGAATTGCAGGAAACCGATTTCAGGAGGTAGACTGGAATTGCATTGAAAGCATAGGAAAAGAGGCAGAACGTCCACAATGATGCACTTGGCCAAAAAGGGCGTATGCGTTTTTTCCTGAATATATTCAGGAAAAAACGCATACGCCCTTTTTGGCCAACCAAGCAAGCTTGCAAAGGAAATCTGCACTACAATGAAGTCTCACTTCCCCCCGGTCAAAAGGGCCATCTGAAAAAAGTGTAAAATCCAGAAAGGCAACAGGCCATTGAGAACTGGGAGCCTTGTTATGCTGATGGGCGGGATGTAAATTGCCAACAGACACTCGGGAGAAGTGTATGGTGTTTCCTGAAACATCTAAAAAACAAAGCAACAGAGCCTAGGGCACTTCCACTTATGGTCCTATAGCTTAGGGAAATTAAAATCAAAAAGACACAGCCACCCCAAAGTTTGGAACGGCTCTGTTTACAAGAACCTCGTTTACAGTACAAGTTCAACATCGCAGAAAGTGAAAAATGGATAAAGAAGTTGTGGTATTTACTTACAAAGCAATATCACTCAGCAATGAAATCTGTGTCATCAGGCCCTTAGCAGCACAATGAGTGGATTCAGGTATGATGATTCTAACTGAAATAAGTCACACAGAAAAAGAAACATCATAAGATATCAGTAATACACGGAATGTAAACTTGGCTACACAGGAACTGAATTACAGAACAGAACAGGGTCTCAAATTTAGAAAACCAACTTATTCTTGCTTAAGGGTAAAGGTGAGTTGGGGTGCTGCATAAAACCAGAGATTGAAATGAGCACAGATAAAGTTCCTTAAGCCAAATATGGAATAGACAAGAGCTACTCCTTGCTCAACGAAATGGACTCAACACCCCATATTAAACGCCTAAGAATGTACCTGACTAGTAAGTATCTTAAAACCTATGGATTGCTATGTCTCCGAAAGAGAATCAAGCATGTGTACAGGGGCATAAACGCAGCAGTGATAGGATTGGAGAGGTTCGGTGAGCAAATGAAGACCCTTTGAAGTCATATTGCATGGTACCCATTCCACGGGTTTCAACTACCCAGGTTTAAGGTATTCTTCCTTCAGCTAAAACATGCATGTGGAACCTAGAGTATGATCAACCATGTGATCGGGAGACGTGTTCAAATATGTCTCAGTTTTCCTCCCCTGGTACTCGGGTGCAACATTCCAGACGCTTTACTAACACTCTCCCCACTTGGAGAGTCAGTCCCTTTAACCTCCTGTTTGGCCCAGTTTGCAATTTCTGCGGAAGATGAACAGGAATAGCGAGAACCAATGAGAGGCTAGCTGGAGGTGTCTGGACGGGCAAATTTAACTCTCATTTCCCACCAGGAAGAGGAATTAACCAAAGGCTCAGCATGCCGGGCCGGAACCAGATTAGGGCCTGAAGCCATCCTGCGGTGTTGCGGCCAGGTCACAAGAAAGCGAGTTGAAGAAAGGAGCTCAGGGGCACTGTAATTCACAAACCTGCAGAGTTATAAATGACAGCTATCGTCCAAAAATAGACTGAAGTAAGGCTGCCAAGAGGACTTGAAAGCGGGGCAGAATTGCAGGAAACCGATTTCAGGAGGTAGACTGGAATTGCATTGAAAGCATAGGAAAAGAGGCAGAACGTCCACAATGATGCACTTGGCCAAAAAGGGCGTATGCGTTTTTTCCGGAATATATTCAGGAAAAAACGCATACGCCCTTTTTGGCCAACCAAGCAAGCTTGCAAAGGAAATCTGCACTACAATGAAGTCTCACTTCCCCCCGGTCAAAAGGGCCATCTGAAAAAAGTGTAAAATCCAGAAAGGCAGGACAGGCCATGGAGAACTGGGAGCCTTGTTATGCTGATGGGCGGGATGTAAATTGCCAACAACCACTCGGGAGAAGTGTATGGTGTTTCCTGAAACATCTAAAAAACAAAGCAACAGAACCTAGGGCACTTCCACTTATGGTCCTATAGCTTAGGGAAATTAAAATCAAAAAGACACAGCCACCCCAAAGTTTGGAACGGCTCTGTTTACAAGAACCTCATTTACAGTACAAGTTCAACATCGCAGAAAGTGAAAAATGGATAAAGAAGTTGTGGTATTTACTTACAAAGCAATATCACTCAGCAATGAAATCTGTGTCATCAGGCCCTTAGCAGCACAATGAGTGGATTCAGGTATGATGATTCTAACTGAAATAAGTCACACAGAAAAAGAAACATCATAAGATATCAGTAATACACGGAATGTAAACTTGGCTACACAGGAACTGAATTACAGAACAGAACAGGGTCTCAAATTTAGAAAACCAACTTATGCTTGCTTAAGGGTAAAGGTGAGTTGGGGTGCTGCATAAAACCAGAGATTGAAATGAGCACAGATAAAGTTCCTTAAGCCAAATATGGAATAGACAAGAGCTACTCCTTGCTGAACGAAATGGACTCAACACCCCATATTAAACGCCTAAGAATGTACCTGACTAGTAAGTATCTTAAAACCTATGGATTGCTATGTCTCCGAAAGAGAATCAAGCATGTGTACAGGGGCATAAACGCAGCAGTGATAGGATTGGAGAGGTTCGGTGAGCAAATGAAGACCCTTTGAAGTCATATTGCATGGTACCCATTCCACGGGTTTCAACTACCCAGGTTTAAGGTATTCTTCCTTCAGCTAAAACATGCATGTGGAACCTAGAGTATGATCAACCATGTGAACGGGAGACGTGTTCAAATATGTCTCAGTTTTCCTCCCCTGGTACTCGGGTGCAACATTCCAGACGCTTTACTAACACTCTCCCCACTTGGAGAGTCAGCGCCTTTAACCTCCTGTTTGGCCCAGTTTGCAATTTCTGCGGAAGATGAACAGGAATAGCGAGAACCAATGAGAGGCTAGCTGGAGGTGTCTGGACGGGCAAATTTAACTCTCATTTCCCACCAGGAAGAGGAAATAACCAAAGGCTCAGTGTGCCGTGCCGGAACCAGATTAGGACCTGAAGCCATCCTGCGGTGTTGCGGCAAGGTCACAAGAAAGCGAGTTGAAGAAAGGAGCTCAGGGGCACTGTAATTCACAAACTTGCAGAGTTATAAATGACAGCTATCGTCCAAAAATAGACTGAAGTAAGGCTGCCAAGAGGACTTGAAAGCGGGGCAGAATTGCAGGAAACCGATTTCAGGAGGTAGACTGGAATTGCATTGAAAGCATAGGAAAAGAGGCAGAACGTCCACAATGATGCACTTGGCCAAAAAGGGCGTATGCGTTTTTTCCTGAATATATTCAGGAAAAAACGCATACGCCCTTTTTGGCCAACCAAGCAAGCTTGCAAAGGAAATCTGCACTACAATGAAGTCTCACTTCCCCCCGGTCAAAAGGGCCATCTGAAAAAAGTGTAAAATCCAGAAAGGCAACAGGCCATTGAGAACTGGGAGCCTTCTTATGCTGATGGGCGGGATGTAAATTGCCAACAGACACTCGGGAGAAGTGTATGGTGTTTCCTGAAACATCTAAAAAACAAAGCAACAGAGCCTAGGGCACTGCCACTTATGGTCCTATAGCTTAGGGAAATTAAAATCAAAAAGACACAGCCACCCCAAAGTTTGGAACGGCTCTGTTTACAAGAACCTCGTTTACAGTACAAGTTCAACATCGCAGAAAGTGAAAAATGGATAAAGAACTTGTGGTACTTACGTACAATGCAGTATCACTCAGCAATGAAATCTATGTCATCAGGCCCGTAGCAGCATAATGAGTAGATTCAGGTACGATGATTCTAACTGAAATAAGTCACACAGAAAAAGAAACATCATAAGATATCACTAATACACGGAATGTAAACTTGGCTACACAGGAACTGAATTCCAAAACAGAACAGGTTCTCAAATTTAGAAAACCAACTTATGCTTGCTTAAGGGGAAAGGTGAGTTGGGTTGCTGCATAAAACCAGAGATTGAAATGAGCACAGATAAAGTTCCTTAAGCCAAATATGGAATAGACAAGAGCTACTCCTTGCTCAACGAAATGGACTCAACACCGCATATTAAACGCCTAAGAATGTACCTGACTAGTAAGTATCTTAAAACCTATGGATTGCTATGTCTCCGAAAGAGAATCAAGCATGTGTACAGGGGCATAAACGCAGCAGTGATAGGATTGGAGAGGTTCGGTGAGCAAATGAAGACCCTTTGAAGTCATATTGCATGGTACCCATTCCACGGGTTTCAACTACCCAGGTTTTAGGTATTCTTCCTTCAGCTAAAACATGCATGTGGAACCCAGAGTATGATCAACCATGTGATCGGGAGACGTGTTCAAATATGTCTCAGTTTTCCTCCCCTGGTACTCGGGTGCAACATTCCAGACGCTTTACTAACACTCTCCCCACTTGGAGAGTCAGCGCCTTTAACCTCCTGTTTGGCCCAGTTTGCAATTTCTGCGGAAGATGAACAGGAATAGCGAGAACCAATGAGAGGCTAGCTGGAGGTGTCTGGACGGGCAAATTTAACTCTCATTTCCCACCAGGAAGAGGAAATAACCAAAGGCTCAGCGTGCCGTACCGGAACCAGATTAGGGCCTGAAGCCATCCTGCGGTGTTGCGGCCAGCTCAAAAGAAAGCGAGTTGAAGAAAGGAGCTCAGGGGCACTGTAATTCACAAACCTGCAGAGTTATAAATGACAGCTATCGTCCAAAAATAGACTGAAGTAAGGCTGCCAAGAGGACTTGAAAGCGGGGCAGAATTGCAGGAAACCGATTTCAGGAGGTAGACTGGAATTGCATTGAAAGCATAGGAAAAGAGGCAGAACGTCCACAATGATGCACTTGGCCAAAAAGGGCGTATGCGTTTTTTCCTGAATATATTCAGGAAAAAACGCATACGCCCTTTTTGGCCAACCAAGCAAGCTTGCAAAGGAAATCTGCACTACAATGAAGTCTCACTTCCCCCCGGTCAAAAGGGCCATCTGAAAAAAGTGTAAAATCCAGAAAGGCAACAGGCCATTGAGAACTGGGAGCCTCGTTATGCTGATGGGCGGGATGTAAATTGCCAACAGACACTTGGGAGAAGTGTATGGTGTTTCCTGAAACATCTAAAAAACAAAGCAACAGAGCCTAGGGCACTTCCACTTATGGTCCTATAGCTTAGGGAAATTAAAATCAAAAAGACACAGCCACCCCAAAGTTTGGAACGGCTCTGTTTACAAGAACCTCGTTTACAGTACAAGTTCAACATCGCAGAAAGTGAAAAATGGATAAAGAAGTTGTGGTATTCACTTACAAAGCAATATCACTCAGCAATGAAATCTATGTCATCAGGCCCTTAGCAGCACAATGAGTGGATTCAGGTATGATGATTCTAACTGAAATAAGTCACACAGAAAAAGAAACATCATAAGATATCAGTAATACACGGAATGGAAACTTGGCTACACAGGAACTGAATTACAGAACAGAACAGGGTCTCAAATTTAGAAAAACAACTTATGCTTGCTTAAGGGTAAAAGTGAGTTGGGTTGCTGCATAAAACCAGAGATTGAAATGAGCACAGATAAAGTTCCTTAAGCCAAATGTGGAATAGACAAGAGCTACTCCTTGCTCAACGAAATGGACTCAACACCGCATATTAAACGCCTAAGAATGTACCTGACTTGTAAGTATCTTAAAACCTATGGATTGCTATGTCTCCGAAAGAGAATCAAGCATGTGTACAGGGGCATAAACGCAGCAGTGATAGGATTGGAGAGGTTCGGTGAGCAAATGAAGACCCTTTGAAGTCATATTGCATGGTACCCATTCCACGGGTTTCAACTACCCAGGTTTAAGGTATTCTTCCTTCAGCTAAAACATGCATGTGGAACCTAGAGTATGATCAACCATGTGATTGGGAGACGTGTTCAAATATGTCTCAGTTTTCCTCCCCTGGTACTCAGGTGCAACATTCCAGACGCTTTACTAACACTCTCCCCACTTGGAGAGTCAGTCCCTTTAACCTCCTGTTTGGCCCAGTTTGCAATTTCTGCGGAAGATGAACAGGAATAGCGAGAACCAATGAGAGGCTAGCTGGAGGTGTCTGGACGGGCAAATTTAACTCTCATTTCCCACCAGGAAGAGGAATTAACCAAAGGCTCAGCATGCCGGGCCGGAACCAGATTAGGGCCTGAAGCCATCCTGCGGTGTTGCGGCCAGGTCACAAGAAAGCGAGTTGAAGAAAGGAGCTCAGGGGCACTGTAATTCACAAACCTGCAGAGTTATAAATGACAGCTATCGTCCAAAAATAGACTGAAGTAAGGCTGCCAAGAGGACTTGAAAGCGGGGCAGAATTGCAGGAAACCGATTTCAGGAGGTAGACTGGAATTGCATTGAAAGCATAGGAAAAGAGGCAGAACGTCCACAATGATGCACTTGGCCAAAAAGGGCGTATGCGTTTTTTCCGGAATATATTCAGGAAAAAACGCATACGCCCTTTTTGGCCAACCAAGCAAGCTTGCAAAGGAAATCTGCACTACAATGAAGTCTCACTTCCCCCCGGTCAAAAGGGCCATCTGAAAAAAGTGTAAAATCCAGAAAGGCAACAGGCCATTGAGAAGTGGGAGCCTTGTTATGCTGATGGGCGGGATGTAAATTGCCAACAGACACTTGGGAGAAGTGTATGGTGTTTCCTGAAACATCTAAAAAACAAAGCAACAGAGCCTAGGGCACTTCCACTTATGGTCCTATAGCTTAGGGAAATTAAAATCAAAAAGACACAGCCACCCCAAAGTTTGGAACGGCTCTGTTTACAAGAACCTCGTTTACAGTACAAGTTCAACATCGCAGAAAGGGAAAAATGGATAAAGAAGTTGTGGTATTCAGTTACAAAGCAATATCACTCAGCAATGAAATCTATGTCATCAGGCCCTTAGCAGCACAATGAGTGGATTCAGGTATGATGATTCTAACTGAAATAAGTCACACAGAAAAAGAAACATCATAAGATATCAGTAATACACGGAATGGAAACTTGGCTACACAGGAACTGAATTACAGAACAGAACAGGGTCTCAAATTTAGAAAACCAACTTATGCTTGCTTAAGGGTAAAGGTGAGTTGGGTTGCTGCATAAAACCAGAGATTGAAATGAGCACAGATAAAGTTCCTTAAGCCAAATATGGAATAGACAAGAGCTACTCCTTGCTCAACGAAATGGACTCAACACCGCATATTAAACGCCTAAGAATGTACCTGACTTGTAAGTATCTTAAAACCTATGGATTGCTATGTCTCCGAAAGAGAATCAAGCATGTGTACAGGGGCATAAACGCAGCAGTGATAGGATTGGAGAGGTTCGGTGAGCAAATGAAGACCCTTTGAAGTCATATTGCATGGTACCCATTACACGGGTTTCAACTACCCAGGTTTAAGGTATTCTTCCTTCAGCTAAAACATGCATGTGGAACCTAGAGTATGATCAACCATGTGATCGGGAGACGTGTTCAAATATGTCTCAGTTTTCCTCCCCTGGTACTCGGGTGCAACATTCCAGACGCTTTACTAACACTCTCCCCACTTGGAGAGTCAGTCCCTTTAACCTCCTGTTTGGCCCAGTTTGCAATTTCTGCGGAAGATGAACAGGAATAGCGAGAACCAATGAGAGGCTAGCTGGAGGTGTCTGGACGGGCAAATTTAACTCTCATTTCCCACCAGGAAGAGGAATTAACCAAAGGCTCAGCATGCCGGGCCGGAACCAGATTATGGCCTGAAGCCATCCTGCGGTGTTGCGGCTAGGTCACAAGAAAGCGAGTTGAAGAAAGGAGCTCAGGGGCACTGTAATTCACAAACCTGCAGAGTTATAAATGACAGCTATCGTCCAAAAATAGACTGAAGTAAGGCTGCCAAGAGGACTTGAAAGCGGGGCAGAATTGCAGGAAACCGATTTCAGGAGGTAGACTGGAATTGCATTGAAAGCATAGGAAAAGAGGCAGAACGTCCACAATGATGCACTTGGCCAAAAAGGGCGTATGCGTTTTTTCCTGAATATATTCAGGAAAAAACGCATACGCCCTTTTTGGCCAACCAAGCAAGCTTGCAAAGGAAATCTGCACTACAATGAAGTCTCACTTCCCCCCGGTCAAAAGGGCCATCTGAAAAAAGTGTAAAATCCAGAAAGGCAGGACAGGCCATGGAGAACTGGGAGCCTTGTTATGCTGATGGGCGGGATGTAAATTGCCAACAGACACTCGGGAGAAGTGTATGGTGTTTCCTGAAACATCTAAAAAACAAAGCAACAGAGCCTAGGGCACTGCCACTTATGGTCCTATAGCTTAGGGAAATTAAAATCAAAAAGACACAGCCACCCCAAAGTTTGGGACGCCTCTGTTTACAAGAACCTCGTTTACAGTACAAGTTCAACATCGCAGAAAGTGAAAAATGGATAAAGAAGTTGTGGTATTTACTTACAAAGCAATATCACTCAGCAATGAAATCTATGTCATCAGGCCCTTAGCATCACAATGAGTGGATTCAGGTATGATGATTCTAACTGAAATAAGTCACACAGAAAAAGAAACATCATAAGATATCAGTAATACACGGAATGTAAACTTGGCTACACAGGAACTGAATTACAGAACAGAACAGGGTCTCAAATTTAGAAAACCAACTTATGCTTGCTTAAGGGTAAAGGTGAGTTGGGGTGCTGCATAAAACCAGAGATTGAAATGAGCACAGATAAAGTTCCTTAAGTCAAATATGGAATAGACAAGAGCTACTCCTTGCTCAACGAAATGGACTCAACACCGCATATTAAACGCCTAAGAATGTACCTGACTAGTAAGTATCGTAAAACCTATGGATTGCTATGTCTCCAAAAGAGAATCAAGCATGTGTACAGGGGCATAAACGCAGCAGTGATAGGATTGGAGAGGTTCGGTGAGCAAATGAAGACCCTTTGAAGTCATATTGCATGGTACCCATTACACGGGTCTCAACTCTCCAGGATTAAGGTATTCTTCCTTCAGCTAAAACATGCATGTGGAACCCAAGTATGATCAACCATGTGAACGGGAGACGTGTTCAAATATGTCTCAGTTTTCCTCCCCTGGTACTCGGGTGCAACATTCCAGACGCTTTACTAACACTCTCCCCACTTGGAGAGTCAGCGCCTTTAACCTCCTGTTTGGCACAGTTTGCAATTTCTGTGGAAGATGAACAGGAATAGCGAGAACCAATGAGAGGCTAGCTGGAGGTGTCTGGACGGGCAAATTTAACTCTCATTTCCCACCAGGAAGAGGAAATAACCAAAGGCTCAGCGTGCCGTACCGGAACCAGATTAGGGCCTGAAGCCATTCTGCGGTGTTGCGGCCAGCTCAAAAGAAACCGAGTTGAAGAAAGGAGCTCAGGGGCACTGTAATTCACAAACCTGCAGAGTTATAAATGACAGCTATCGTCCAAAAATAGACTGAAGTAAGGCTGCCAAGAGGACTTGAAAGCGGGGCAGAATTGCAGGAAACCGATTTCAGGAGGTAGACTGGAATTGCATTGAAAGCATAGGAAAAGAGGCAGAACGTCCACAATGATGCACTTGGCCAAAAAGGGCGTATGCGTTTTTTCCTGAATATATTCAGGAAAAAACGCATACGCCCTTTTTGGCCAACCAAGCCAGCTTGCAAAGAAAATCTGCACTACAATGAAGTCTCACTTCCCCCCGGTCAAAAGGGCCATCTGAAAAAAGTGTAAAATCCAGAAAGGCAACAGGCCATTGAGAACTGGGAACCTTCTTATGCTGATGGGCGGGATGTAAATTGCCAACAGACACTCGGGAGAAGTGTATGGTGTTTCCTGAAACATCGAAAAAACAAAGCAACAGAGCCTAGGGCACTTCCACTTATGGTCCTATAGCTTAGGGAAATTAAAATCAAAAAGACACAGCCACCCCAAAGTTTGGAACGGCTCTGTTTACAAGAACCTCGTTTACAGTACAAGTTCAACATCGCAGAAAGTGAAAAATGGATAAAGAACTTGTGGTACTTACGTACAATGCAGTATCACTCAGCAATGAAATCTATGTCATCAGGCCCGTAGCAGCATAATGAGTAGATTCAGGTACGATGATTCTAACTGAAATAAGTCACACAGAAAAAGAAACATCATAAGATATCAGTAATACACGGAATGTAAACTTGGCTACACAGGAACTGAATTCCAAAACAGAACAGGTTCTCAAATTTAGAAAACCAACTTATGCTTGCTTAAGGGGAAAGGTGAGTTTGGTTGCTGCATAAAACCAGAGATTGAAATGAGCACAGATAAAGTTCCTTAAGCCAAATATGGAATAGACAAGAGCTACTCCTTGCTCAACGAAATGGACTCAACACCGCATATTAAACGCCTAAGAATGTACCTGACTAGTAAGTATCTTAAAACCTATGGATTGCTATGTCTCCGAAAGAGAATCAAGCATGTGTACAGGGGCATAAACGCAGCAGTGATAGGATTGGAGAGGTTCGGTGAGCAAATGAAGACCCTTTGAAGTCATATTGCATGATACCCATTCCACGGGTTTCAACTACCCAGGTTTAAGGTATTCTTCCTTCAGCTAAAACATGCATGTGGAACCCAGAGTATGATCAACCATGTGATCGGGAGACGTGTTCAAATATGTCTCAGTTTTCCTCCCCTGGTACTCGGGTGCAACATTCCAGACGCTTTACTAACACTCTCCCCACTTGGAGAGTCAGCGCCTTTAACCTCCTGTTTGGCCCAGTTTGCAATTTCTGCGGAAGATGAACAGGAATAGCGAGAACCAATGAGAGGCTAGCTGGAGGTGTCTGGACGGGCAAATTTAACTCTCATTTCCCACCAGGAAGAGGAAATAACCAAAGGCTCAGCGTGCCGTACCGGAACCAGATTAGGGCCTGAAGCCATCCTGCGGTGTTGCGGCCAGCTCAAAAGAAAGCGAGTTGAAGAAAGGAGCTCAGGGGCACTGTAATTCACAAACCTGCAGAGTTATAAATGACAGCTATCGTCCAAAAATAGACTGAAGTAAGGCTGCCAAGAGGACTTGAAAGCGGGGCAGAATTGCAGGAAACCGATTTCAGGAGGTAGACTGGAATTGCATTGAAAGCATAGGAAAAGAGGCAGAACGTCCACAATGATGCACTTGGCCAAAAAGGGCGTATGCGTTTTTTCCTGAATATATTCAGGAAAAAACGCATACGCCCTTTTTGGCCAACCAAGCAAGCTTGCAAAGGAAATCTGCACTACAATGAAGTCTCACTTCCCCCCGGTCAAAAGGGCCATCTGAAAAAAGTGTAAAATCCAGAAAGGCAACAGGCCATTGAGAACTGGGAGCCTCGTTATGCTGATGGGCGGGATGTAAATTGCCAACAGACACTTGGGAGAAGTGTATGGTGTTTCCTGAAACATCTAAAAAACAAAGCAACAGAGCCTAGGGCACTTCCACTTATGGTCCTATAGCTTAGGGAAATTAAAATCAAAAAGACACAGCCACCCCAAAGTTTGGAACGGCTCTGTTTACAAGAACCTCGTTTACAGTACAAGTTCAACATCGCAGAAAGGGAAAAATGGATAAAGAAGTTGTGGTATTCACTTACAAAGCAATATCACTCAGCAATGAAATCTATGTCATCAGGCCCTTAGCAGCACAATGAGTGGATTCAGGTATGATGATTCTAACTGAAATAAGTCACACAGAAAAAGAAACATCATAAGATATCAGTAATACACGGAATGGAAACTTGGCTACACAGGAACTGAATTACAGAACAGAACAGGGTCTCAAATTTAGAAAAACAACTTATGCTTGCTTAAGGGTAAAGGTGAGTTGGGTTGCTGCATAAAACCAGAGATTGAAATGAGCACAGATAAAGTTCCTTAAGCCAAATATGGAATAGACAAGAGCTACTCCTTGCTCAACGAAATGGACTCAACACCGCATATTAAACGCCTAAGAATGTACCTGACTTGTAAGTATCTTAAAACCTATGGATTGCTATGTCTCCGAAAGAGAATCAAGCATGTGTACAGGGGCATAAACGCAGCAGTGATAGGATTGGAGAGGTTTGGTGAGCAAATGAAGACCCTTTGAAGTCATATTGCATGGTACCCATTCCACGGGTTTCAACTACCCAGGTTTAAGGTATTCTTCCTTCAGCTAAAACATGCATGTGGAACCTAGAGTATGATCAACCATGTGATCGGGAGACGTGTTCAAATATGTCTCAGTTTTCCTCCCCTGGTACTCGGGTGCAACATTCCAGACGCTTTACTAACACTCTCCCCACTTGGAGAGTCAGTCCCTTTAACCTCCTGTTTGGCCCAGTTTGCAATTTCTGCGGAAGATGAACAGGAATAGCGAGAACCAATGAGAGGCTAGCTGGAGGTGTCTGGACGGGCAAATTTAACTCTCATTTCCCACCAGGAAGAGGAATTAACCAAAGGCTCAGCATGCCGGGCCGGAACCAGATTAGGGCCTGAAGCCATCCTGCGGTGTTGCGGCCAGGTCACAAGAAAGCGAGTTGAAGAAACGAGCTCAGGGGCACTGTAATTCACAAACCTGCAGAGTTATAAATGACAGCTATCGTCCAAAAATAGACTGAAGTAAGGCTGCCAAGAGGACTTGAAAGCGGGGCAGAATTGCAGGAAACCGATTTCAGGAGGTAGACTGGAATTGCATTGAAAGCATAGGAAAAGAGGCAGAACGTCCACAATGATGCACTTGGCCAAAAAGGGCGTATGCGTTTTTTCCTGAATATATTCAGGAAAAAACGCATACGCCCTTTTTGGCCAACCAAGCAAGCTTGCAAGGAAATCTGCACTACAATGAAGTCTCACTTCCCCCCGGTCAAAAGGGCCATCTGAAAAAAGTGTAAAATCCAGAAAGGCAACAGGCCATTGAGAACTGGGAGCCTCGTTATGCTGATGGGCGGGATGTAAATTGCCAACAGACACTTGGGAGAAGTGTATGGTGTTTCCTGAAACATCTAAAAAACAAAGCAACAGAGCCTAGGGCACTTCCACTTATGGTCCTATAGCTTAGGGAAATTAAAATCAAAAAGACACAGCCACCCCAAAGTTTGGAACGGCTCTGTTTACAAGAACCTCGTTTACAGTACAAGTTCAACATCGCAGAAAGGGAAAAATGGATAAAGAAGTTGTGGTATTCACTTACAAAGCAATATCACTCAGCAATGAAATCTATGTCATCAGGCCCTTAGCAGCACAATGAGTGGATTCAGGTATGATGATTCTAACTGAAATAAGTCACACAGAAAAAGAAACATCATAAGATATCAGTAATACACGGAATGGAAACTTGGCTACACAGGAACTGAATTACAGAACAGAACAGGGTCTCAAATTTAGAAAAACAACTTATGCTTGCTTAAGGGTAAAGGTGAGTTGGGGTGCTGCATAAAACCAGAGATTGAAATGAGCACAGATAAAGTTCCTTAAGCCAAATATGGAATAGACAAGAGCTACTCCTTGCTCAACGAAATGGACTCAACACCGCATATTAAACGCCTAAGAATGTACCTGACTTGTAAGTATCTTAAAACCTATGGATTGCTATGTCTCCGAAAGAGAATCAAGCATGTGTACAGGGGCATAAACGCAGCAGTGATAGGATTGGAGAGGTTTGGTGAGCAAATGAAGACCCTTTGAAGTCATATTGCATGGTACCCATTCCACGGGTTTCAACTACCCAGGTTTAAGGTATTCTTCCTTCAGCTAAAACATGCATGTGGAACCTAGAGTATGATCAACCATGTGATCGGGAGACGTGTTCAAATATGTCTCAGTTTTCCTCCCCTGGTACTCGGGTGCAACATTCCAGACGCTTTACTAACACTCTCCCCACTTGGAGAGTCAGTCCCTTTAACCTCCTGTTTGGCCCAGTTTGCAATTTCTGCGGAAGATGAACAGGAATAGCGAGAACCAATGAGAGGCTAGCTGGAGGTGTCTGGACGGGCAAATTTAACTCTCATTTCCCACCAGGAAGAGGAATTAACCAAAGGCTCAGCATGCCGGGCCGGAACCAGATTAGGGCCTGAAGCCATCCTGCGGTGTTGCGGCCAGGTCACAAGAAAGCGAGTTGAAGAAACGAGCTCAGGGGCACTGTAATTCACAAACCTGCAGAGTTATAAATGACAGCTATCGTCCAAAAATAGACTGAAGTAAGGCTGCCAAGAGGACTTGAAAGCGGGGCAGAATTGCAGGAAACCGATTTCAGGAGGTAGACTGGAATTGCATTGAAAGCATAGGAAAAGAGGCAGAACGTCCACAATGATGCACTTGGCCAAAAAGGGCGTATGCGTTTTTTCCTGAATATATTCAGGAAAAAACGCATACGCCCTTTTTGGCCAACCAAGCAAGCTTGCAAAGGAAATCTGCACTACAATGAAGTCTCACTTCCCCCCGGTCAAAAGGGCCATCTGAAAAAAGTGTAAAATCCAGAAAGGCAACAGGCCATTGAGAACTGGGAGCCTTGTTATGCTGATGGGCGGGATGTAAATTGCCAACAGACACTTGGGAGAAGTGTATGGTGTTTCCTGAAACATCTAAAAAACAAAGCAACAGAGCCTAGGGCACTTCCACTTATGGTCCTATAGCTTAGGGAAATTAAAATCAAAAAGACACAGCCACCCCAAAGTTTGGAACGGCTCTGTTTACAAGAACCTCGTTTACAGTACAAGTTCAACATCGCAGAAAGGGAAAAATGGATAAAGAAGTTGTGGTATTCACTTACAAAGCAATATCACTCAGCAATGAAATCTATGTCATCAGGCCCTTAGCAGCACAATGAGTGGATTCAGGTATGATGATTCTAACTGAAATAAGTCACACAGAAAAAGAAACATCATAAGATATCACTAATACACGGAATGGAAACTTGGCTACACAGGAACTGAATTACAGAACAGAACAGGGTCTCAAATTTAGAAAAACAACTTATGCTTGCTTAAGGGTAAAGGTGAGTTGGGGTGCTGCATAAAACCAGAGATTGAAATGAGCACAGATAAAGTTCCTTAAGCCAAATATGGAATAGACAAGAGCTACTCCTTGCTCAACGAAATGGACTCAACACCACATATTAAACACCTAAGAATGTACCTGACTTGTAAGTATCTTAAAACCTATGGATTGCTATGTCTCCGAAAGAGAATCAAGCATGTGTACAGGGGCATAAACGCAGCAGTGATAGGATTGGAGAGGTTCGGTGAGCAAATGAAGACCCTTTGAAGTCATATTGCATGGTACCCATTCCACGGGTTTCAACTACCCAGGTTTAAGGTATTCTTCCTTCAGCTAAAACATGCATGTGGAACCTAGAGTATGATCAACCATGTGATCGGGAGACGTGTTCAAATATGTCTCAGTTTTCCTCCCCTGGTACTCGGGTGCAACATTCCAGACGCTTTACTAACACTCTCCCCACTTGGAGAGTCAGTCCCTTTAACCTCCTGTTTGGCCCAGTTTGCAATTTCTGCGGAAGATGAACAGGAATAGCGAGAACCAATGAGAGGCTAGCTGGAGGTGTCTGGACGGGCAAATTTAACTCTCATTTCCCACCAGGAAGAGGAATTAACCAAAGGCTCAGCATGCCGGGCCGGAACCAGATTAGGGCCTGAAGCCATCCTGCGGTGTTGCGGCCAGGTCACAAGAAAGCGAGTTGAAGAAACGAGCTCAGGGGCACTGTAATTCACAAACCTGCAGAGTTATAAATGACAGCTATCGTCCAAAAATAGACTGAAGTAAGGCTGCCAAGAGGACTTGAAAGCGGGGCAGAATTGCAGGAAACCGATTTCAGGAGGTAGACTGGAATTGCATTGAAAGCATAGGAAAAGAGGCAGAACGTCCACAATGATGCACTTGGCCAAAAAGGGCGTATGCGTTTTTTCCTGAATATATTCAGGAAAAAACGCATACGCCCTTTTTGGCCAACCAAGCAAGCTTGCAAAGGAAATCTGCACTACAATGAAGTCTCACTTCCCCCCGGTCAAAAGGGCCATCTGAAAAAAGTGTAAAATCCAGAAAGGCAACAGGCCATTGAGAACTGGGAGCCTTGTTATGCTGATGGGCGGGATGTAAATTGCCAACAGACACTTGGGAGAAGTGTATGGTGTTTCCTGAAACATCTAAAAAACAAAGCAACAGAGCCTAGGGCACTTCCACTTATGGTCCTATAGCTTAGGGAAATTAAAATCAAAAAGACACAGCCACCCCAAAGTTTGGAACGGCTCTGTTTACAAGAACCTCGTTTACAGTACAAGTTCAACATCGCAGAAAGGGAAAAATGGATAAAGAAGTTGTGGTATTCACTTACAAAGCAATATCACTCAGCAATGAAATCTATGTCATCAGGCCCTTAGCAGCACAATGAGTGGATTCAGGTATGATGATTCTAACTGAAATAAGTCACACAGAAAAAGAAACATCATAAGATATCACTAATACACGGAATGGAAACTTGGCTACACAGGAACTGAATTACAGAACAGAACAGGGTCTCAAATTTAGAAAAACAACTTATGCTTGCTTAAGGGTAAAGGTGAGTTGGGGTGCTGCATAAAACCAGAGATTGAAATGAGCACAGATAAAGTTCCTTAAGCCAAATATGGAATAGACAAGAGCTACTCCTTGCTCAACGAAATGGACTCAACACCACATATTAAACACCTAAGAATGTACCTGACTTGTAAGTATCTTAAAACCTATGGATTGCTATGTCTCCGAAAGAGAATCAAGCATGTGTACAGGGGCATAAACGCAGCAGTGATAGGATTGGAGAGGTTCGGTGAGCAAATGAAGACCCTTTGAAGTCATATTGCATGGTACCCATTCCACGGGTTTCAACTACCCAGGTTTAAGGTATTCTTCCTTCAGCTAAAACATGCATGTGGAACCTAGAGTATGATCAACCATGTGATCGGGAGACGTGTTCAAATATGTCTCAGTTTTCCTCCCCTGGTACTCGGGTGCAACATTCCAGACGCTTTACTAACACTCTCCCCACTTGGAGAGTCAGTCCCTTTAACCTCCTGTTTGGCCCAGTTTGCAATTTCTGCGGAAGATGAACAGGAATAGCGAGAACCAATGAGAGGCTAGCTGGAGGTGTCTGGACGGGCAAATTTAACTCTCATTTCCCACCAGGAAGAGGAATTAACCAAAGGCTCAGCATGCCGGGCCGGAACCAGATTAGGGCCTGAAGCCATCCTGCGGTGTTGCGGCCAGGTCACAAGAAAGCGAGTTGAAGAAACGAGCTCAGGGGCACTGTAATTCACAAACCTGCAGAGTTATAAATGACAGCTATCGTCCAAAAATAGACTGAAGTAAGGCTGCCAAGAGGACTTGAAAGCGGGGCAGAATTGCAGGAAACCGATTTCAGGAGGTAGACTGGAATTGCATTGAAAGCATAGGAAAAGAGGCAGAACGTCCACAATGATGCACTTGGCCAAAAAGGGCGTATGCGTTTTTTCCTGAATATATTCAGGAAAAAACGCATACGCCCTTTTTGGCCAACCAAGCAAGCTTGCAAAGGAAATCTGCACTACAATGAAGTCTCACTTCCCCCCGGTCAAAAGGGCCATCTGAAAAAAGTGTAAAATCCAGAAAGGCAACAGGCCATTGAGAACTGGGAGCCTTGTTATGCTGATGGGCGGGATGTAAATTGCCAACAGACACTTGGGAGAAGTGTATGGTGTTTCCTGAAACATCTAAAAAACAAAGCAACAGAGCCTAGGGCACTTCCACTTATGGTCCTATAGCTTAGGGAAATTAAAATCAAAAAGACACAGCCACCCCAAAGTTTGGAACGGCTCTGTTTACAAGAACCTCGTTTACAGTAAAAGTTCAACATCGCAGAAAGGGAAAAATGGATAAAGAAGTTGTGGTATTCACTTACAAAGCAATATCACTCAGCAATGAAATCTATGTCATCAGGCCCTTAGCAGCACAATGAGTGGATTCAGGTACGATGATTCTAACTGAAATAAGTCACACAGAAAAAGAAACATCATAAGATATCACTAATACACGGAATGGAAACTTGGCTACACAGGAACTGAATTACAGAACAGAACAGGGTCTCAAATTTAGAAAACCAACTTATGCTTGCTTAAGGGGAAAGGTGAGTTGGGGTGCTGCATAAAACCAGAGATTGAAATGAGCACAGATAAAGTTCCTTAAGTCAAATATGGAATAGACAAGAGCTACTCCTTGCTCAACGAAATGGACTCAACACCGCATATTAAACGCCTAAGAATGTACCTGACTAGTAAGTATCGTAAAACCTATGGATTGCTATGTCTCCAAAAGAGAATCAAGCATGTGTACAGGGGCATAAACGCAGCAGTGATAGGATTGGAGAGGTTCGGTGAGCAAATGAAGACCCTTTGAAGTCATATTGCATGGTACCCATTACACGGGTCTCAACTCTCCAGGTTTAAGGTATTCTTCCTTCAGCTAAAACATGCATGTGGAACCCAAGTATGATCAACCATGTGAACGGGAGACGTGTTCAAATATGTCTCAGTTTTCCTCCCCTGGTACTCGGGTGCAACATTCCAGACGCTTTACTAACACTCTCCCCACTTGGAGAGTCAGCGCCTTTAACCTCCTGTTTGGCACAGTTTGCAATTTCTGCGGAAGATGAACAGGAATAGCGAGAACCAATGAGAGGCTAGCTGGAGGTGTCTGGACGGGCAAATTTAAGTCTCATTTCCCACCAGGAAGAGGAAATAACCAAAGGCTCAGCGTGCCGTACCGGAACCAGATTAGGGCCTGAAGCCATCCTGCGGTGTTGCGGCCAGCTCAAAAGAAACCGAGTTGAAGAAAGGAGCTCAGGGGCACTGTAATTCACACACCTGCAGAGTTATAAATGACAGCTATCGTCCAAAAATAGACTGAAGTAAGGCTGCCAAGAGGACTTGAAAGCGGGGCAGAATTGCAGGAAACCGATTTCAGGAGGTAGACTGGAATTGCATTGAAAGCATAGGAAAAGAGGCAGAACGTCCACAATGATGCACTTGGCCAAAAAGGGCGTATGCGTTTTTTCCTGAATATATTCAGGAAAAAACGCATACGCCCTTTTTGGCCAACCAAGCAAGCTTGCAAAGGAAATCTGCACTACAATGAAGTCTCACTTCCCCCCGGTCAAAAGGGCCATCTGAAAAAAGTGTAAAATCCAGAAAGGCAACAGGCCATTGAGAACTGGGAACCTTGTTATGCTGATGGGCGGGATGTAAATTGCCAACAGACACTTGGGAGAAGTGTATGGTGTTTCCTGAAACATCTAAAAAACAAAGCAACAGAGCCTAGGGCACTTCCACTTATGGTCCTATAGCTTAGGGAAATTAAAATCAAAAAGACACAGCCACCCCAAAGTTTGGGACGCCTCTGTTTACAAGAACCTCGTTTACCGTACAAGTTCAACATCGCAGAAAGTGAAAAATGGATAAAGAAGTTGTGGTATTTACTTACAAAGCAATATCACTCAGCAATGAAATCTATGTCATCAGGCCCTTAGCAGCACAATGAGTGGATTCAGGTATGATGATTCTAACTGAAATAAGTCACACAGAAAAAGAAACATCATAAGATATCAGTAATACACGGAATGGAAACTTGGCTACACAGGAACTGAATTACAGAACAGAACAGGGTCTCAAATTTAGAAAACCAACTTATGCTTGCTTAAGGGTAAAGGTGAGTTGGGGTGCTGCATAAAACCAGAGATTGAAATGAGCACAGATAAAGTTCCTTAAGCCAAATATGGAATAGACAAGAGCTACTCCTTGCTCAACGAAATGGACTCAACACCGCATATTAAACGCCTAAGAATGTACCTGACTTGTAAGTATCGTAAAACCTATGGATTGCTATGTCTCCAAAAGAGAATCAAGCATGTGTACAGGGGCATAAACGCAGCAGTGATAGGATTGGAGAGGTTCGGTGAGCAAATGAAGACCCTTTGAAGTCATATTGCATGGTACCCATTCCACGGGTTTCAACTACCCAGGTTTAAGGTATTCTTCCTTCAGCTAAAACATGCATGTGGAACCCAGAGTATGATCAACCATGTGATCGGGAGACGTGTTCAAATATGTCTCAGTTTTCCTCCCCTGGTACTCGGGTGCAACCTTCCAGACGCTTTACTAACACTCTCCCCACTTGGAGAGTCAGTCCCTTTAACCTCCTGTTTGGCCCAGTTTGTAATTTCTGCGGAAGATGAACAGGAATAGCGAGAACCAATGAGAGGCTAGCTGGAGGTGTCTGGACGGGCAAATTTACTCTCATTTCCCACCAGGAAGAGGAATTAACCAAAGGCTCAGCATGCCGGGCCGGAACCAGATTAGGGCCTGAAGCCATCCTGCGGTGTTGCGGCCAGGTCACAAGAAAGCGAGTTGAAGAAAGGAGCTCAGGGGCACTGTATTTCACAAACCTGCAGAGTTATAAATGACAGCTATCGTCCAAAAATAGACTGAAGTAAGGCTGCCAAGAGGACTTGAAAGCGGGGCAGAATTGCAGGAAACCGATTTCAGGAGGTAGACTGGAATTGCATTGAAAGCATAGGAAAAGAGGCAGAACGTCCACAATGATGCACTTGGCCAAAAAGGGCGTATGCGTTTTTTCCGGAATATATTCAGGAAAAAACGCATACGCCCTTTTTGGCCAACCAAGCAAGCTTGCAAAGGAAATCTGCACTACAATGAAGTCTCACTTCCCCCCGGTCAAAAGGGCCATCTGAAAAAAGTGTAAAATCCAGAAAGGCAGGACAGGCCATGGAGAACTGGGAGCCTTGTTATGCTGATGGGCGGGATGTAAATTGCCAACAACCACTCGGGAGAAGTGTATGGTGTTTCCTGAAACATCTAAAAAACAAAGCAACAGAACCTAGGGCACTTCCACTTATGGTCCTATAGCTTAGGGAAATTAAAATCAAAAAGACACAGCCACCCCAAAATTTGGAACGGCTCTGTTTACAAGAACCTCGTTTACAGTACAAGTTCAACATCGCAGAAAGTGAAAAATGGATAAAGAAGTTGTGGTATTTACTTACAAAGCAATATCACTCAGCAATGAAATCTGTGTCATCAGGTCCTTAGCAGCACAATGAGTGGATTCAGGTATGATGATTCTAACTGAAATAAGTCACACAGAAAAAGAAACATCATAAGATATCAGTAATACACGGAATGGAAACTTGGCTACACAGGAACTGAATTACAGAACAGAACAGGGTCTCAAATTTAGAAAACCAACTTATGCTTGCTTAAGGGGAAAGGTGAGTTGGGGTGCTGCATAAAACCAGAGATTGAAATGAGCACAGATAAAGTTCCTTAAGCCAAATATGGAATAGACAAGAGCTACTCCTTGCTCAATGAAACGGACTCAACACCCCATATTAAACGCCTAAGAATGTACCTGACTAGTAAGTATCTTAAAACCTATGGATTGCTATGTCTCCGAAAGAGAATCAAGCATGTGTACAGGGGCATAAACGCAGCAGTGATAGGATTGGAGAGGTTCGGTGAGCAAATGAAGACCCTTTGAAGTCATATTGCATGATACCCATTCCACGGGTTTCAACTACCCAGGATTAAGGTATTCTTCCTTCAGCTAAAACATGCATGTGGAACCCAAGTATGATCAACCATGTGATCGGGAGACGTGTTCAAATATGTCTCAGTTTTCCTCCCCTGGTACTCGGGTGCAACATTCCAGATGCTTTACTAACACTCTCCCCACTTGGAGAGTCAGCACCTTTAACCTCCTGTTTGGCCCAGTTTGCAATTTCTGCGGAAGATGAACAGGAATAGCAAGAATCAATGAGAGGCTAGCTGGAGGTGTCTGGACGGGCAAATTTAACTCTCATTTCCCAACAGGAAGAGGAAATAACCAAAGGCTCAGCGTGCCGTGCCGGAACCAGATTAGGGCCTGAAGCCATCCTGCGGTGTTGCGGCCAGCTCAAAAGAAAGCGAGTTGAAGAAAGGAGCTCAGGGGCACTGTAATTCACAAACCTGCAGAGTTATAAATGACAGCTATCGTCCAAATATAGACAGAAGTAAGGCTGCCAAGAGGACTTGAAAGCGGGGCAGAATTGCAGGAAACCGATTTCAGGAGGTAGACTGGAATTGCATTGAAAGCATAGGCAAAGAGGCAGAACGTCCACAATGATGCACTTGGCCAAAAATGGCGTATGCGTTTTTTCCTGAATATATTCAGGAAAAAACGCATACGCCCTTTTTGGCCAACCAAGCAAGCTTGCAAAGGAAATCTGCACTACAATGAAGTCTCACTTCCCCCCGGTCAAAAGGGCCATCTGAAAAAAGTGTAAAATCCAGAAAGGCAGGACAGGCCATGGAGAACTGGGAGCCTTGTTATGCTGATGGGCAGGATGTAAATTGCCAACAGACACTCGGGAGAAGTGTATGGTGTTTCCTGAAACATCTAAAAAACAAACCAACAGAGCCTAGGGCACTGCCACTTATGGTCCTATAGCTTAGGGAAATTAAAATCAAAAAGACACAGCCACCCCAAAGTTTGGAACGGCTCTGTTTACAAGAACCTCGTTTACAGTACAAGTTCAACATCGCAGAAAGTGAAAAATGGATAAAGAAGTTGTGGTATTTACTTACAAAGCAATATCACTCAGCAATGAAATCTGTGTCATCAGGCCCTTAGCAGCACAATGAGTGGATTCAGGTATGATGATTCTAACTGAACTAAGTCACACAGAAAAAGAAACATCATAAGATATCAGTAATACACGGAATGTAAACTTGGCTACACAGGAACTGAATTACAGAACAGAACAGGGTCTCAAATTTAGAAAACCAACTTATGCTTGCTTAAGGAGAAAGGTGAGTTGGGGTGCTGCATAAAACCAGAGATTGAAATGAGCACAGATAAAGTTCCTTAAGTCAAATATGGAATAGACAAGAGCTACTCCTTGCTCAACGAAATGGACTCAACACCGCATATTAAACGCCTAAGAATGTACCTGACTAGTAAGTATCTTAAAACCTATGGATTGCTATGTCTCCGAAAGAGAATCAAGCATGTGTACAGGGGCATAAACGCAGCAGTGATAGGATTGGAGAGGTTCGGTGAGCAAATGAAGACCCTTTGAAGTCATATTGCATGGTACCCATTACACGGGTCTTAACTCTCCAGGTTTAAGGTATTCTTCCTTCAGCTAAAACATGCATGTGGAACCCAAGTATGATCAACCATGTGAACGGGAGACGTGTTCAAATATGTCTCAGTTTTCCTCCCCTGGTACTCGGGTGCAACATTCGAGACGCTTTACTAACACTCTCCCCACTTGGAGAGTCAGCGCCTTTAACCTCCTGTTTGGCCCAGTTTGCAATTTCTGCGGAAGATGAACAGGAATAGCGAGAACCAATGAGAGGCTAGCTGGAGGTGTCTGGACGGGCAAATTTAACTCTCATTTCCCACCAGGAAGAGGAAATAACCAAAGGCTCAGCGTGCCGTACCGGAACCAGATTAGGGCCTGAAGCCATTCTGCGGTGTTGCGGCCAGCTCAAAAGAAAGCGAGTTGAAGAAAGGAGCTCAGGGGCACTGTAATTCACAAACCTGCAGAGTTATAAATGACAGCTATCGTCCAAAAATAGACTGAAGTAAGGCTGCCAAGAGGACTTGAAAGCGGGGCAGAATTGCAGGAAACCGATTTCAGGAGGTAGACTGGAATTGCATTGAAAGCATAGGAAAAGAGGCAGAACGTCCACAATGATGCACTTGGCCAAAAAGGGCGTATGCGTTTTTTCCTGAATATATTCAGGAAAAAACGCATACGCACTTTTTGGCCAACCAAGCAAGCTTGCAAAGGAAATCTGCACTACAATGAAGTCTCACTTCCCCCCGGTCAAAAGGGCCATCTGAAAAAAGTGTAAAATCCAGAAAGGCAGGACAGGCCATGGAGAACTGGGAGCCTTATTATGCTGATGGGCGGGATGTAAATTGCCAACAGACACTCGGGAGAAGTGTATGGTGTTTCCTGAAACATCTAAAATACAAAGCAACAGAACCTAGGGCACTTCCACTTATGGTCCTATAGCTTAGGGAAATTAAAATCAAAAAGACACAGCCACCCCAAAGTTTGGAACGGCTCTGTTTACAAGAACCTCGTTTACAGTACAAGTTCAACATCGCAGAAAGTGAAAAATGGATAAAGAAGTTGTGGTATTTACTTACAAAGCAGTATCACTCAGCAATGAAATCTGTGTCATCAGGCCCTTAGCAGCACAATGAGTGGATTCAGGTATGATGATTCTAACTGAAGTAAGTCACACAGAAAAAGAAACATCATAAGATATCAGTAATACACGGAATGTAAACTTGGCTACACAGGAACTGAATTACAGAACAGAACAGGGTCTCAAATTTAGAAAACCAACTTATGCTTGCTTAAGGGGAAAGGTGAGTTGGGGTGCTGCATAAAACCAGAGATTGAAATGAGCACAGATAAAGTTCCTTAAGTCAAATATGGAATAGACAAGAGCTACTCCTTGCTCAACGAAATGGACTCAACACCGCATATTAAACGCCTAAGAATATACCTGACTAGTAAGTATCTTAAAACCTATGGATTGCTATGTCTCCGAAAGAGAATCAAGCATGTGTACAGGGGCATAAACGCAGCAGTGATAGGATTGGAGAGGTTCGGTGAGCAAATGAAGACCCTTTGAAGTCATATTGCATGGTACCCATTACACGGGTCTTAACTCTCCAGGTTTAAGGGATTCTTCCTTCAGCTAAAACATGCATGTGGAACCCAAGTATGATCAACCATGTGAACGGGAGACGTGTTCAAATATGTCTCAGTTTTCCTCCCCTGGTACTCGGGTGCAACATTCCAGACGCTTTACTAACACTCTCCCCACTTGGAGAGTCAGCGCCTTTAACCTCCTGTTTGGCCCAGTTTGCAATTTCTGCGGAAGATGAACAGGAATAGTGAGAACCAATGAGAGGCTAGCTGGAGGTGTCTGGACGGGCAAATTTAACTCTCATTTCCCACCAGGAAGAGGAAATAACCAAAGGCTCAGCGTGCCGTACCGGAACCAGATTAGGGCCTGAAGCCATTCTGCGGTGTTGCGGCCAGCTCAAAAGAAAGCGAGTTGAAGAAAGGAGCTCAGGGGCACTGTAATTCACAAACCTGCAGAGTTATAAATGACAGCTATCGTCCAAAAATAGACTGAAGTAAGGCTGCCAAGAGGACTTGAAAGCGGGGCAGAATTGCAGGAAACCGATTTCAGGAGGTAGACTGGAATTGCATTGAAAGCATAGGAAAAGAGGCAGAACGTCCACAATGATGCACTTGGCCAAAAAGGGCGTATGCGTTTTTTCCTGAATATATTCAGGAAAAAACGCATACGCCCTTTTTGGCCAACCAAGCAAGCTTGCAAAGGAAATCTGCACTACAATGAAGTCTCACTTCCCCCCGGTCAAAAGGGCCATCTGAAAAAAGTGTAAAATCCAGAAAGGCAGGACAGGCCATGGAGAACTGGGAGCCTTGTTATGCTGATGGGCGGGATGTAAATTGCCAACAACCACTCGGGAGAAGTGTATGGTGTTTCCTGAAACATCTAAAAAACAAAGCAACAGAACCTAGGGCACTTCCACTTATGGTCCTATAGCTTAGGGAAATTAAAATCAAAAAGACACAGCCACCCCAAAGTTTGGAACGGCTCTGTTTACAAGAACCTCGTTTACAGTACAAGTTCAACATCGCAGAAAGTGAAAAATGGATAAAGAAGTTGTGGTATTTACTTACAAAGCAATATCACTCAGCAATGAAATCTGTGTCATCAGGCCCTTAGCAGCACAATGAGTGGATTCAGGTATGATGATTCTAACTGAACTAAGCCACACAGAAAAAGAAACATCATAAGATATCAGTAATACACGGAATGTAAACTTGGCTACACAGGAACTGAATTACAGAACAGAACAGGGTCTCAAATTTAGAAAACCAACTTATGCTTGCTTAAGGGTAAAGGTGAGTTGGGGTGCTGCATAAAACCAGAGATTGAAATGAGCACAGATAAAGTTCCTTAAGCCAAATATGGAATAGACAAGAGCTACTCCTTGCTCAACGAAATGGACTCAACACCCCATATTAAACGCCTAAGAATGTACCTGACTAGTAAGTATCTTAAAACCTATGGATTGCTATGTCTCCGAAAGAGAATCAAGCATGTGTACAGGGGCATAAACGCAGCAGTGATAGGATTGGAGAGGTTCGGTGAGCAAATGAAGACCCTTTGAAGTCATATTGCATGGTACGCATTCCACGGGTTTCAACTACCCAGGTTTAAGGTATTCTTCCTTCAGCTAAAACATGCATGTGGAACCTAGAGTATGATCAACCATGTGATCGGGAGACGTGTTCAAATATGTCTCAGTTTTCCTCCCCTGGTACTCGGTTGCAACATTCCAGACGCTTTACTAACACTCTCCCCACTTGGAGAGTTAGCGCCTTTAACCTCCTGTTTGGCACAGTTTGCAATTTCTGCGGAAGATGAACAGGAATAGCGAGAACCAATGAGAGACTAGCTGGAGGTGTCTGGACGGGCAAATTTAACTCTCATTTCCCACCAGGAAGAGGAAATAACCAAAGGCTCAGCGTGCCGTACCGGAACCAGATTAGGGCCTGAAGCCATCCTGCGGTGTTGCGGCCAGCTCAAAAGAAAGCGAGTTGAAGAAAGGAGCTCAGGGGCACTGTAATTCACAAACCTGCAGAGTTATAAATGACAGCTATCGTCCAAAAATAGACTGAAGTAAGGCTGCCAAGAGGACTTGAAAGCGGGGCAGAATTGCAGGAAACCGATTTCAGGAGGTAGACTGGAATTGCATTGAAAGCATAGGAAAAGAGGCAGAACGTCCACAATGATGCACTTGGCCAAAAAGGGCGTATGCGTTTTTTCCTGAATATATTCAGGAAAAAACGCATACGCCCTTTTTGGCCAACCAAGCAAGCTTGCAAAGGAAATCTGCACTACAATGAAGTCTCACTTCCCCCCGGTCAAAAGGGCCATTTGAAAAAAGTGTAAAATTCAGAAAGGCAACAGGCCATGTAGAACTGGGAGCCTTGTTATGCTGATGGGCAGGATGTAAATTGCCAACAGACACTCGGGAGAAGTGTATGGTGTTTCCTGAAACATCTAAAAAACAAACCAACAGAGCCTAGGGCACTGCCACTTATGGTCCTATAGCTTAGGGAAATTAAAATCAAAAAGACACAGCCACCCCAAAGTTTGGAACGGCTCTGTTTACAAGAACCTCGTTTACAGTACAAGTTCAACATCGCAGAAAGTGAAAAATGGATAAAGAAGTTGTGGTATTTACTTACAAAGCAATATCACTCAGCAATGAAATCTGTGTCATCAGGCCCTTAGCAGCACAATGAGTGGATTCAGGTATGATGATTCTAACTGAACTAAGTCACACAGAAAAAGAAACATCATAAGATATCAGTAATACACGGAATGTAAACTTGGCTACACAGGAACTGAATTACAGAACAGAACAGGGTCTCAAATTTAGAAAACCAACTTATGCTTGCTTAAGGAGAAAGGTGAGTTGGGGTGCTGCATAAAAGCAGAGATTGAAATGAGCACAGATAAAGTTCCTTAAGTCAAATATGGAATAGACAAGAGCTACTCCTTGCTCAACGAAATGGACTCAACACCGCATATTAAACGCCTAAGAATGTACCTGACTAGTAAGTATCTTAAAACCTATGGATTGCTATGTCTCCGAAAGAGAATCAAGCATGTGTACAGGGGCATAAACGCAGCAGTGATAGGATTGGAGAGGTTCGGTGAGCAAATGAAGACCCTTTGAAGTCATATTGCATGGTACCCATTACACGGGTCTTAACTCTCCAGGTTTAAGGTATTCTTCCTTCAGCTAAAACATGCATGTGGAACCCAAGTATGATCAACCATGTGAACGGGAGACGTGTTCAAATATGTCTCAGTTTTCCTCCCCTGGTACTCGGGTGCAACATTCGAGACGCTTTACTAACACTCTCCCCACTTGGAGAGTCAGCGCCTTTAACCTCCTGTTTGGCCCAGTTTGCAATTTCTGCGGAAGATGAACAGGAATAGCGAGAACCAATGAGAGGCTAGCTGGAGGTGTCTGGACGGGCAAATTTAACTCTCATTTCCCACCAGGAAGAGGAAATAACCAAAGGCTCAGCGTGCCGTACCGGAACCAGATTAGGGCCTGAAGCCATTCTGCGGTGTTGCGGCCAGCTCAAAAGAAAGCGAGTTGAAGAAAGGAGCTCAGGGGCACTGTAATTCACAAACCTGCAGAGTTATAAATGACAGCTATCGTCCAAAAATAGACTGAAGTAAGGCTGCCAAGAGGACTTGAAAGCGGGGCAGAATTGCAGGAAACCGATTTCAGGAGGTAGACTGGAATTGCATTGAAAGCATAGGAAAAGAGGCAGAACGTCCACAATGATGCACTTGGCCAAAAAGGGCGTATGCGTTTTTTCCTGAATATATTCAGGAAAAAACGCATACGCACTTTTTGGCCAACCAAGCAAGCTTGCAAAGGAAATCTGCACTACAATGAAGTCTCACTTCCCCCCGGTCAAAAGGGCCATCTGAAAAAAGTGTAAAATCCAGAAAGGCAGGACAGGCCATGGAGAACTGGGAGCCTTGTTATGCTGATGGGCGGGATGTAAATTGCCAACAGACACTCGGGAGAAGTGTATGGTGTTTCCTGAAACATCTAAAATACAAAGCAACAGAACCTAGGGCACTTCCACTTATGGTCCTATAGCTTAGGGAAATTAAAATCAAAAAGACACAGCCACCCCAAAGTTTGGAACGGCTCTGTTTACAAGAACCTCGTTTACAGTACAAGTTCAACATCGCAGAAAGTGAAAAATGGATAAAGAAGTTGTGGTATTTACTTACAAAGCAGTATCACTCAGCAATGAAATCTGTGTCATCAGGCCCTTAGCAGCACAATGAGTGGATTCAGGTATGATGATTCTAACTGAAGTAAGTCACACAGAAAAAGAAACATCATAAGATATCAGTAATACACGGAATGTAAACTTGGCTACACAGGAACTGAATTACAGAACAGAACAGGGTCTCAAATTTAGAAAACCAACTTATGCTTGCTTAAGGGGAAAGGTGAGTTGGGGTGCTGCATAAAACCAGAGATTGAAATGAGCACAGATAAAGTTCCTTAAGTCAAATATGGAATAGACAAGAGCTACTCCTTGCTCAACGAAATGGACTCAACACCGCATATTAAACGCCTAAGAATGTACCTGACTAGTAAGTATCTTAAAACCTATGGATTGCTATGTCTCCGAAAGAGAATCAAGCATGTGTACAGGGGCATAAACGCAGCAGTGATAGGATTGGAGAGGTTCGGTGAGCAAATGAAGACCCTTTGAAGTCATATTGCATGGTACCCATTACACGGGTCTTAACTCTCCAGGTTTAAGGGATTCTTCCTTCAGCTAAAACATGCATGTGGAACCCAAGTATGATCAACCATGTGAACGGGAGACGTGTTCAAATATGTCTCAGTTTTCCTCCCCTGGTACTCGGGTGCAACATTCGAGACGCTTTACTAACACTCTCCCCACTTGGAGAGTCAGCGCCTTTAACCTCCTGTTTGGCCCAGTTTGCAATTTCTGCGGAAGATGAACAGGAATAGCGAGAACCAATGAGAGGCTAGCTGGAGGTGTCTGGACGGGCAAATTTAACTCTCATTTCCCACCAGGAAGAGGAAATAACCAAAGGCTCAGCGTGCCGTACCGGAACCAGATTAGGGCCTGAAGCCATTCTGCGGTGTTGCGGCCAGCTCAAAAGAAAGCGAGTTGAAGAAAGGAGCTCAGGGGCACTGTAATTCACAAACCTGCAGAGTTATAAATGACAGCTATCGTCCAAAAATAGACTGAAGTAAGGCTGCCAAGAGGACTTGAAAGCGGGGCAGAATTGCAGGAAACCGATTTCAGGAGGTAGACTGGAATTGCATTGAAAGCATAGGAAAAGAGGCAGAACGTCCACAATGATGCACTTGGCCAAAAAGGGCGTATGCGTTTTTTCCTGAATATATTCAGGAAAAAACGCATACGCCCTTTTTGGCCAACCAAGCAAGCTTGCAAAGGAAATCTGCACTACAATGAAGTCTCACTTCCCCCCGGTCAAAAGGGCCAACTGAAAAAAGTGTAAAATCCAGAAAGGCAGGACAGGCCATGGAGAACTGGGAGCCTTGTTATGTTGATGGGCGGGATGTAAATTGCCAACAGACACTCGGGAAAGTGTATGGTGTTTCCTGAAACATCTAAAATACAAAGCAACAGAACCTAGGGCACTTCCACTTATGGTCCTATAGCTTAGGGAAATTAAAATCAAAAAGACACAGCCACCCCAAAGTTTGGAACGGCTCTGTTTACAAGAACCTCGTTTACAGTACAAGTTCAACATCGCAGAAAGTGAAAAATGGATAAAGAAGTTGTGGTATTTACTTACAAAGCAGTATCACTCAGCAATGAAATCTGTGTCATCAGGCCCTTAGCAGCACAATGAGTGGATTCAGGTATGATGATTCTAACTGAAGTAAGTCACACAGAAAAAGAAACATCATAAGATATCAGTAATACACGGAATGTAAACTTGGCTACACAGGAACTGAATTACAGAACAGAACAGGGTCTCAAATTTAGAAAACCAACTTATGCTTGCTTAAGGGGAAAGGTGAGTTGGGGTGCTGCATAAAACCAGAGATTGAAATGAGCACAGATAAAGTTCCTTAAGTCAAATATGGAATAGACAAGAGCTACTCCTTGCTCAACGAAATGGACTCAACACCGCATATTAAACGCCTAAGAATGTACCTGACTAGTAAGTATCTTAAAACCTATGGATTGCTATGTCTCCGAAAGAGAATCAAGCATGTGTACAGGGGCATAAACGCAGCAGTGATAGGATTGGAGAGGTTCGGTGAGCAAATGAAGACCCTTTGAAGTCATATTGCATGGTACCCATTACACGGGTCTTAACTCTCCAGGTTTAAGGGATTCTTCCTTCAGCTAAAACATGCATGTGGAACCCAAGTATGATCAACCATGTGAACGGGAGACGTGTTCAAATATGTCTCAGTTTTCCTCCCCTGGTACTCGGGTGCAACATTCCAGACGCTTTACTAACACTCTCCCCACTTGGAGAGTCAGCGCCTTTAACCTCCTGTTTGGCCCAGTTTGCAATTTCTGCGGAAGATGAACAGGAATAGTGAGAACCAATGAGAGGCTAGCTGGAGGTGTCTGGACGGGCAAATTTAACTCTCATTTCCCACCAGGAAGAGGAAATAACCAAAGGCTCAGCGTGCCGTACCGGAACCAGATTAGGGCCTGAAGCCATTCTGCGGTGTTGCGGCCAGCTCAAAAGAAAGCGAGTTGAAAAAAGGAGCTCAGGGGCACTGTAATTCACAAACCTGCAGAGTTATAAATGACAGCTATCGTCCAAAAATAGACTGAAGTAAGGCTGCCAAGAGGACTTGAAAGCGGGGCAGAATTGCAGGAAACCGATTTCAGGAGGTAGACTGGAATTGCATTGAAAGCATAGGAAAAGAGGCAGAACGTCCACAATGATGCACTTGGCCAAAAAGGGCGTATGCGTTTTTTCCTGAATATATTCAGGAAAAAACGCATACGCCCTTTTTGGCCAACCAAGCAAGCTTGCAAAGGAAATCTGCACTACAATGAAGTCTCACTTCCCCCCGGTCAAAAGGGCCATCTGAAAAAAGTGTAAAATCCAGAAAGGCAGGACAGGCCATGGAGAACTGGGAGCCTTGTTATGCTGATGGGCGGGATGTAAATTGCCAACAACCACTCGGGAGAAGTGTATGGTGTTTCCTGAAACATCTAAAAAACAAAGCAACAGAACCTAGGGCACTTCCACTTATGGTCCTATAGCTTAGGGAAATTAAAATCAAAAAGACACAGCCACCCCAAAGTTTGGAACGGCTCTGTTTACAAGAACCTCGTTTACAGTACAAGTTCAACATCGCAGAAAGTGAAAAATGGATAAAGAAGTTGTGGTATTCAGTTACAAAGCAATATCACTCAGCAATGAAATCTGTGTCATCAGGCCCTTAGCAGCACAATGAGTGGATTCAGGTATGATGATTCTAACTGAACTAAGTCACACAGAAAAAGAAACATCATAAGATATCAGTAATACACGGAATGTAAACTTGGCTACACAGGAACTGCATTCCAAAACAGAACAGGGTCTCAAATTTAGAAAACCAACTTATGCTTGCCTAAGGGTAAAGGTGAGTTGGGGTGCTGCATAAAACCAGAGATTGAAATGAGCACAGATAAAGTTCCTTAAGCCAAATATGGAATAGACAAGAGCTACTCCTTGCTCAACGAAATGGACTCAACACCCCATATTAAACGCCTAAGAATGTACCTGACTAGTAAGTATCTTAAAACCTATGGATTGCTATGTCTCCGAAAGAGAATCAAGCGTGTGTACAGGGGCATAAACGCAGCAGTGATAGGATTGGAGAGGTTCGGTGAGCAAATGAAGACCCTTTGAAGTCATATTGCATGGTACGCATTCCACGGGTTTCAACTACCCAGGTTTAAGGTATTCTTCCTTCAGCTAAAACATGCATGTGGAACCTAGAGTATGATCAACCATGTGATCGGGAGACGTGTTCAAATATGTCTCAGTTTTCCTCCCCTGGTACTCGGTTGCAACATTCCAGACGCTTTACTAACACTCTCCCCACTTGGAGAGTTAGCGCCTTTAACCTCCTGTTTGGCACAGTTTGCAATTTCTGCGGAAGATGAACAGGAATAGCGAGAACCAATGAGAGACTAGCTGGAGGTGTCTGGACGGGCAAATTTAACTCTCATTTCCCACCAGGAAGAGGAAATAACCAAAGGCTCAGCGTGCCGTACCGGAACCAGATTAGGGCCTGAAGCCATCCTGCGGTGTTGCGGCCAGGTCACAAGAAAGCAAGTTGAAGAAAGGAGCTCAGGGGCACTGTAATTCACAAACCTGCAGAGTTATAAATGACAGCTATCGTCCAAAAATAGACTGAAGTAAGGCTGCCAAGAGGACTTGAAAGCGGGGCAGAATTGCAGGAAACCGATTTCAGGAGGTAGACTGGAATTGCATTGAAAGCATAGGAAAAGAGGCAGAACGTCCACAATGATGCACTTGGCCAAAAAGGGCGTATGCGTTTTTTCCTGAATATATTGAGGAAAAAAGGCATACGCCCTTTTGGCCAACCAAGCAAGCTTGCAAAGGAAATCTGCACTACAATGAAGTCTCACTTCCCCCCGGTCAAAAGGGCCATCTGAAAAAAGTGTAAAATCCAGAAAGGCAGGACAGGCCATGGAGAACTGGGAGCCTTGTTATGCTGATGGGCGGGATGTGAATTGCCAACAACCACTCGGGAGAAGTGTATGGTGTTTCCTGAAACATCTAAAAAACAAAGCAACAGAACCTAGGGCACTTCCACTTATGGTCCTATAGCTTAGGGAAATTAAAATCAAAAAGACACAGCCACCCCAAAGTTTGGAACGGCTCTGTTTACAAGAACCTCGTTTACAGTACAAGTTCAACATCGCAGAAAGTGAAAAATGGATAAAGAACTTGTGGTACTTACGTACAATGCAGTATCACTCAGCAATGAAATCTATGTCATCAGGCCCGTAGCAGCATAATGAGTGGATTCAGCTACGATGATTCTAACTGAAATAAGTCACACAGAAAAAGAAACATCATAAGATATCACTAATACACGGAATGGAAACTTGGCTACACAGGAACTGAATTACAGAACAGAACAGAGAATCAAATTTAGAAAACCAACTTATTCTTGCTTAAGGGTAAAGGTGAGTTGGGGTGCTGCATAAAACCAGAGATTGAAATGAGCACAGATAAAGTTCCTTAAGCCAAATATGGAATAGACAAGAGCTACTCCTTGCTCAACGAAATGGACTCAACACCGCATATTAAACGCCTAAGAATGTACCTGACTAGTAAGTATCTTAAAACCTATGGATTGCTATGTCTCCGAAAGAGAATCAAGCATGTGTACAGGGGCATAAACGCAGCAGTGATAGGATTGGAGAGGTTCGGTGAGCAAATGAAGACCCTTTGAAGTCATATTGCATGGTACCCATTACACGGGTCTTAACTCTCCAGGTTTAAGGTATTCTTCCTTCAGCTAAAACATGCATGTGGAACCCAAGTATGATCAACCATGTGAACGGGAGACGTGTTCAAATATGTCTCAGTTTTCCTCCCCTGGTACTCGGGTGCAACATTCCAGACGCTTTACTAACACTCTCCCCACTTGGAGAGTCAGCGCCTTTAACCTCCTGTTTGGCCCAGTTTGCAATTTCTGCGGAAGATGAACAGGAATAGCGAGAACCAATGAGAGGCTAGCTGGAGGTGTCTGGACGGGCAAATTTAACTCTCATTTCCCACCAGGAAGAGGAATTAACCAAAGGCTCAGCGTGCCGTGCCGGAACCAGATTAGGGCCTGAAGCCATCCTGCGGTGTTGCGGCCAGGTCACAAGAAAGCGAGTTGAAGAAAGGAGCTCAGGGGCACTGTAATTCACAAACCTGCAGAGTTATAAATGACAGCTATCGTCCAAAAATAGACTGAAGTAAGGCTGCCAAGAGGACTTGAAAGCGGGGCAGAATTGCAGGAAACCGATTTCAGGAGGTAGACTGGAATTGCATTGAAAGCATAGGAAAAGAGGCAGAACGTCCACAATGATGCACTTGGCCAAAAAGGGCGTATGCGTTTTTTCCTGAATATATTCAGGAAAAAACGCATACGCCCTTTTTGGCCAACCAAGCAAGCTTGCAAAGGAAATCTGCACTACAATGAAGTCTCACTTCCCCCCGGTCAAAAGGGCCATCTGAAAAAAGTGTAAAATCCAGAAAGGCAGGACAGGCCATGGAGAACTGGGAGCCTTGTTATGCTGATGGGCGGGATGTAAATTGCCAACAACCACTCGGGAGAAGTGTATGGTGTTTCCTGAAACATCTAAAAAACAAAGCAACAGAACCTAGGGCACTTCCACTTATGGTCCTATAGCTTAGGGAAATTAAAATCAAAAAGACACAGCCACCCCAAAGTTTGGAACGGCTCTGTTTACAAGAACCTCGTTTACAGTACAAGTTCAACATCGCAGAAAGTGAAAAATGGATAAAGAAGTTGTGGTATTCAGTTACAAAGCAATATCACTCAGCAATGAAATCTGTGTCATCAGGCCCTTAGCAGCACAATGAGTGGATTCAGGTATGATGATTCTAACTGAACTAAGTCACACAGAAAAAGAAACATCATAAGATATCAGTAATACACGGAATGTAAACTTGGCTACACAGGAACTGCATTCCAAAACAGAACAGGGTCTCAAATTTAGAAAACCAACTTATGCTTGCCTAAGGGTAAAGGTGAGTTGGGGTGCTGCATAAAACCAGAGATTGAAATGAGCACAGATAAAGTTCCTTAAGCCAAATATGGAATAGACAAGAGCTACTCCTTGCTCAACGAAATGGACTCAACACCCCATATTAAACGCCTAAGAATGTACCTGACTAGTAAGTATCTTAAAACCTATGGATTGCTATGTCTCCAAAAGAGAATCAAGCGTGTGTACAGGGGCATAAACGCAGCAGTGATAGGATTGGAGAGGTTCGGTGAGCAAATGAAGACCCTTTGAAGTCATATTGCATGGTACGCATTCCACGGGTTTCAACTACCCAGGTTTAAGGTATTCTTCCTTCAGCTAAAACATGCATGTGGAACCTAGAGTATGATCAACCATGTGATCGGGAGACGTGTTCAAATATGTCTCAGTTTTCCTCCCCTGGTACTCGGTTGCAACATTCCAGACGCTTTACTAACACTCTCCCCACTTGGAGAGTTAGCGCCTTTAACCTCCTGTTTGGCACAGTTTGCAATTTCTGCGGAAGATGAACAGGAATAGCGAGAACCAATGAGAGACTAGCTGGAGGTGTCTGGACGGGCAAATTTAACTCTCATTTCCCACCAGGAAGAGGAAATAACCAAAGGCTCAGCGTGCCGTACCGGAACCAGATTAGGGCCTGAAGCCATCCTGCGGTGTTGCGGCCAGGTCACAAGAAAGCAAGTTGAAGAAAGGAGCTCAGGGGCACTGTAATTCACAAACCTGCAGAGTTATAAATGACAGCTATCGTCCAAAAATAGACTGAAGTAAGGCTGCCAAGAGGACTTGAAAGCGGGGCAGAATTGCAGGAAACCGATTTCAGGAGGTAGACTGGAATTGCATTGAAAGCATAGGAAAAGAGGCAGAACGTCCACAATGATGCACTTGGCCAAAAAGGGCGTATGCGTTTTTTCCTGAATATATTGAGGAAAAAAGGCATACGCCCTTTTGGCCAACCAAGCAAGCTTGCAAAGGAAATCTGCACTACAATGAAGTCTCACTTCCCCCCGGTCAAAAGGGCCATCTGAAAAAAGTGTAAAATCCAGAAAGGCAGGACAGGCCATGGAGAACTGGGAGCCTTGTTATGCTGATGGGCGGGATGTGAATTGCCAACAACCACTCGGGAGAAGTGTATGGTGTTTCCTGAAACATCTAAAAAACAAAGCAACAGAACCTAGGGCACTTCCACTTATGGTCCTATAGCTTAGGGAAATTAAAATCAAAAAGACACAGCCACCCCAAAGTTTGGAACGGCTCTGTTTACAAGAACCTCGTTTACAGTACAAGTTCAACATCGCAGAAAGTGAAAAATGGATAAAGAACTTGTGGTACTTACGTACAATGCAGTATCACTCAGCAATGAAATCTATGTCATCAGGCCCGTAGCAGCATAATGAGTGGATTCAGCTACGATGATTCTAACTGAAATAAGTCACACAGAAAAAGAAACATCATAAGATATCACTAATACACGGAATGGAAACTTGGCTACACAGGAACTGAATTACAGAACAGAACAGAGAATCAAATTTAGAAAACCAACTTATTCTTGCTTAAGGGTAAAGGTGAGTTGGGGTGCTGCATAAAACCAGAGATTGAAATGAGCACAGATAAAGTTCCTTAAGCCAAATATGGAATAGACAAGAGCTACTCCTTGCTCAACGAAATGGACTCAACACCGCATATTAAACGCCTAAGAATGTACCTGACTAGTAAGTATCTTAAAACCTATGGATTGCTATGTCTCCGAAAGAGAATCAAGCATGTGTACAGGGGCATAAACGCAGCAGTGATAGGATTGGAGAGGTTCGGTGAGCAAATGAAGACCCTTTGAAGTCATATTGCATGGTACCCATTACACGGGTCTTAACTCTCCAGGTTTAAGGTATTCTTCCTTCAGCTAAAACATGCATGTGGAACCCAAGTATGATCAACCATGTGAACGGGAGACGTGTTCAAATATGTCTCAGTTTTCCTCCCCTGGTACTCGGGTGCAACATTCCAGACGCTTTACTAACACTCTCCCCACTTGGAGAGTCAGCGCCTTTAACCTCCTGTTTGGCCCAGTTTGCAATTTCTGCGGAAGATGAACAGGAATAGCGAGAACCAATGAGAGGCTAGCTGGAGGTGTCTGGACGGGCAAATTTAACTCTCATTTCCCACCAGGAAGAGGAATTAACCAAAGGCTCAGCGTGCCGTGCCGGAACCAGATTAGGGCCTGAAGCCATCCTGCGGTGTTGCGGCCAGGTCACAAGAAAGCGAGTTGAAGAAAGGAGCTCAGGGGCACTGTAATTCACAAACCTGCAGAGTTATAAATGACAGCTATCGTCCAAAAATAGACTGAAGTAAGGCTGCCAAGAGGACTTGAAAGCGGGGCAGAATTGCAGGAAACCGATTTCAGGAGGTAGACTGGAATTGCATTGAAAGCATAGGAAAAGAGGCAGAACGTCCACAATGATGCACTTGGCCAAAAAGGGCGTATGCGTTTTTTCCTGAATATATTCAGGAAAAAACGCATACGCCCTTTTGGCCAACCAAGCAAGCTTGCAAAGGAAATCTGCACTACAATGAAGTCTCACTTCCCCCCGGTCAAAAGGGCCATCTGAAAAAAGTGTAAAATCCAGAAAGGCAGGACAGGCCATGGAGAACTGGGAGCCTTGTTATGCTGATGGGCGGGATGTAAATTGCCAACAACCACTCGGGAGAAGTGTATGGTGTTTCCTGAAACATCTAAAAAACAAAGCAACAGAGCCTAGGGCACTGCCACTTATGGTCCTATAGCTTAGGGAAATTAAAATCAAAAAGACACAGCCACCCCAAAGTTTGGAACGGCTCTGTTTACAAGAACCTCGTTTACAGTACAAGTTCAACATCGCAGAAAGTGAAAAATGGATAAAGAAGTTGTGGTATTTACTTACAAAGCAATATCACTCAGCAATGAAATCTGTGTCATCAGGCCCTTAGCAGCACAATGAGTGGATTCAGGTATGATGATTCTAACTGAAGTAAGTCACACAGAAAAAGAAACATCATAAGATATCAGTAATACACGGAATGTAAACTTGGCTACACAGGAACTGAATTACAGAACAGAACAGGGTCTCAAATTTAGAAAACCAACTTATGCTTGCTTAAGGGGAAAGGTGAGTTGGGGTGCTGCATAAAACCAGAGATTGAAATGAGCACAGATAAAGTTCCTTAAGTCAAATATGGAATAGACAAGAGCTACTCCTTGCTCAACGAAATGGACTCAACACCGCATATTAAACGCCTAAGAATGTACCTGACTAGTAAGTATCTTAAAACCTATGGATTGCTATGTCTCCGAAAGAGAATCAAGCATGTGTACAGGGGCATAAGCGCAGCAGTGATAGGATTGGAGAGGTTCGGTGAGCAAATGAAGACCCTTTGAAGTCATATTGCATGGTACCCATTACACGGGTCTTAACTCTCCAGGTTTAAGGTATTCTTCCTTCAGCTAAAACATGCATGTGGAACCCAAGTATGATCAACCATGTGAACGGGAGACGTGTTCAAATATGTCTCAGTTTTCCTCCCCTGGTACTCGGGTGCAACATTCCAGACGCTTTACTAACACTCTCCCCACTTGGAGAGTCAGCGCCTTTAACCTCCTGTTTGGCCCAGTTTGCAATTTCTGCGGAAGATGAACAGGAATAGCGAGAACCAATGAGAGGCTAGCTGGAGGTGTCTGGACGGGCAAATTTATCTCTCATTTCCCACCAGGAAGAGGAAATAACCAAAGGCTCAGCGTGCCGTGCCGGAACCAGATTAGGGCCTGAAGCCATCCTGCGGTGTTGCGGCCAGCTCACAAGAAAGCGAGTTGAAGAAAGGAGCTCAGGGGCACTGTAATTCACAAACCTGCAGAGTTATAAATGACAGCTATCGTCCAAAAATAGACTGAAGTAAGGCTGCCAAGAGGACTTGAAAGCGGGGCAGAATTGCAGGAAACCGATTTCAGGAGGTAGACTGGAATTGCATTGAAAGCATAGGAAAAGAGGCAGAACGTCCACAATGATGCACTTGGCCAAAAAGGGCGTATGCGTTTTTTCCTGAATATATTCAGGAAAAAACGCATACGCCCTTTTTGGCCAACCAAGCAAGCTTGCAAAGGAAATCTGCACTACAATGAAGTCTCACTTCCCCCCGGTCAAAAGGGCCATCTGAAAAAAGTGTAAAATCCAGAAAGGCAACAGGCCATGGAGAACTGGGAGCCTTGTTATGCTGATGGGCGGGATGTAAATTGCCAACAGACACTCGGGAGAAGTGTATGGTGTTTCCTGAAACATCTAAAAAACAAAGCAACAGAACCTAGGGCACTTCCACTTATGGTCCTATAGCTTAGGGAAATTAAAATCAAAAAGACACAGCCACCCCAAAGTTTGGAACGGCTCTGTTTACAAGAACCTCGTTTACAGTACAAGTTCAACATCGCAGAAAGTGAAAAATGGATAAAGAACTTGTGGTACTTACGTACAATGCAGTATCACTCAGCAATGAAATCTATGTCATCAGGCCCGTAGCAGCATAATGAGTAGATTCAGGTACGATGATTCTAACTGAAATAAGTCACACAGAAAAAGAAACATCATAAGATATCACTAATACACGGAATGTAAACTTGGCTACACAGGAACTGAATTCCAAAACAGAACAGGTTCTCAAATTTAGAAAACCAACTTATGCTTGCTTAAGGGGAAAGGTGAGTTGGGGTGCTGCATAAAACCAGAGATTGAAATGAGCCCAGATAAAGTTCCTTAAGCCAAATATGGAATAGACAAGAGCTACTCCTTGCTCAATGAAATGGACTCAACACCGCATATTAAACGCCTAAGAATGTACCTGACTAGTAAGTATCTTAAAACCTATGGATTGCTATGTCTCCGAAAGAGAATCAAGCATGTGTACAGGGGCATAAACGCAGCAGTGATAGGTTGGAGAGGTTCGGTGAGCAAATGAAGACCCTTTGAAGTCATATTGCATGGTACCCATTCCACGGGTTTCAACTACCCAGGTTTTAGGTATTCTTCCTTCAGCTAAAACATGCATGTGGAACCCAGAGTATGATCAACCATGTGATCGGGAGACGTGTTCAAATATGTCTCAGTTTTCCTCCCCTGGTACTCGGGTGCAACATTCCAGACGCTTTACTAACACTCTCCCCACTTGGAGAGTCAGCGCCTTTAACCTCCTGTTTGGCCCAGTTTGCAATTTCTGCGGAAGATGAACAGGAATAGCGAGAACCAATGAGAGGCTAGCTGGAGGTGTCTGGACGGGCAAATTTAACTCTCATTTCCCACCAGGAAGAGGAATTAACCAAAGGCTCAGCATGCCGGGCCGGAACCAGATTAGGGCCTGAAGCCATCCTGCGGTGTTGCGGCCAGCTCACAAGAAAGCGAGTTGAAGAAAGGAGCTCAGGGGCACTGTAATTCACAAACCTGCAGAGTTATAAATGACAGCTATCGTCCAAAAATAGACTGAAGTAAGGCTGCCAAGAGGACTTGAAAGCGGGGCAGAATTGCAGGAAACCGATTTCAGGAGGTAGACTGGAATTGCATTGAAAGCATAGGAAAAGAGGCAGAACGTCCACAATGATGCACTTGGCCAAAAAGGGCGTATGCGTTTTTTCCTGAATATATTCAGGAAAAAACGCATACGCCCTTTTTGGCCAACCAAGCAAGCTTGCAAAGGAAATCTGCACTACAATGAAGTCTCACTTCCCCCCGGTCAAAAGGGCCATCTGAAAAAAGTGTAAAATCCAGAAAGGCAGGACAGGCCATGGAGAACTGGGAGCCTTGTTATGCTGATGGGCGGGATGTAAATTGCCAACAGACACTCGGGAGAAGTGTATGGTGTTTCCTGAAACATCTAAAAAACAAAGCAACAGAGCCTAGGGCACTGCCACTTATGGTCCTATAGCTTAGGGAAATTAAAATCAAAAAGACACAGCCACCCCAAAGTTTGGGACGCCTCTGTTTACAAGAACCTCGTTTACAGTACAAGTTCAACATCGCAGAAAGTGAAAAATGGATAAAGAACTTGTGGTATTTACTTACAAAGCAATATCACTCAGCAATGAAATCTATGTCATCAGGCCCTTAGCATCACAATGAGTGGATTCAGGTATGATGATTCTAACTGAAATAAGTCACACAGAAAAAGAAACATCATAAGATATCAGTAATACACGGAATGTAAACTTGGCTACACAGTAACTGAATTACAGAACAGAACAGGGTCTCAAATTTAGAAAACCAACTTATGCTTGCTTAAGGGTAAAGGTGAGTTGGGGTGCTGCATAAAACCAGAGATTGAAATGAGCACAGATAAAGTTCCTTAAGTCAAATATGGAATAGACAAGAGCTACTCCTTGCTCAACGAAATGAACTCAACACCGCATATTAAACGCCTAAGAATGTACCTGACTAGTAAGTATCTTAAAACCTATGGATTGCTATGTCTCCGAAAGAGAATCAAGCATGTGTACAGGGGCATAAACGCAGCAGTGATAGGATTGGAGAGGTTCGGTGAGCAAATGAAGACCCTTTGAAGTCATATTGCATGGTACCCATTACACGGGTCTTAACTCTCCAGGTTTAAGGTATTCTTCCTTCAGCTAAAACATGCATGTGGAACCCAAGTATGATCAACCAAGTGAATGGGAGACGTGTTCAAATATGTCTCAGTTTTCCTCCCCTGGTACTCGGGTGCAACATTCCAGACGCTTTACTAACACTCTCCCCACTTGGAGAGTCAGCGCCTTTAACCTCCTGTTTGGCCCAGTTTGCAATTTCTGCGGAAGATGAACAGGAATAGCGAGAACCAATGAGAGACTAGCTGGAGGTGTCTGGACGGGCAAATTTAACTCTCATTTCCCACCAGGAAGAGGAAATAACCAAAGGCTCAGCGTGCCGTACCGGAACCAGATTAGGGCCTGAAGCCATCCTGCGGTGTTGCCGCCAGGTCACAAGAAAGCGAGTTGAAGAAAGGAGCTCAGGGGCACTGTAATTCACAAACCTGCAGAGTTATAAATGACAGCTATCGTCCAAAAATATACTGAAGTAAGGCTGCCAAGAGGACTTGAAAGCGGGGCAGAATTGCAGGAAACCGATTTCAGGAGGTAGACTGGAATTGCATTGAAAGCATAGGAAAAGAGGCAGAAGGTCCACAATGATGCACTTGGCCAAAAAGGGCGTATGCGTTTTTTCCTGAATATATTCAGGAAAAAACGCATACGCCCTTTTTGGCCAACCAAGCAAGATTGCAAAGGAAATCTGCACTACAATGAAGTCTCACTTACCCCCGGTCAAAAGGGCCATCTGAAAAAAGTGTAAAATCCAGAAAGGCAGGACAGGCCATGGAGAACTGGGAGCCTTGTTATGCTGATGGGCGGGATGTAAATTGCCAACAACCACTCGGGAGAAGTGTATGGTGTTTCCTGAAACATCTAAAAAACAAAGCAACAGAGCCTAGGGCACTTCCACTTATGGTCCTATAGTTTAGGGAAATTAAAATCAAAAAAAAACAGCCACCCCAAAGTTTGGAAAGGCTCTGTTTACAAGAACCTCGTTTACAGTACAAGTTCAACATCGCAGAAAGTGAAAAATGGATAAAGAACTTGTGGTACTTACGTACAACGCAGTATCACTCAGCAATGAAATCTATGTCATCAGGCCCGTAGCAGCATAATGAGTAGATTCAGGTACGATGATTCTAACTGAAATAAGTCAAACAGAAAAAGAAACATCATAAGATATCACTAATACACGGAATGTAAACTTGGCTACACAGGAACTGAATTCCAAAACAGAACAGGTTCTCAAATTTAGAAAACCAACTTATGCTTGCTTAAGGGGAAAGGTGAGTTGGGTTGCTGCATAAAACCAGAGATTGAAATGAGCACAGATAAAGTTCCTTAAGCCAAATATGGAATAGACAAGAGCTACTCCTTGCTCAACGAAATGGACTCAACACCGCATATTAAAGGCCTAAGAATGTACCTGACTAGTAAGTATCTTAAAACCTATGGATTGCTGTCTCCGAAAGAGAATCAAGCATGTGTACAGGGGCATAAACGCAGCAGTGATAGGATTGGAGAGGTTCGGTGAGCAAATGAAGACCCTTTGAAGTCATATTTCATGGTACCCATTACACGGGTTTCAACTACCCAGGTTTTAGGTATTCCTCCTTCAGCTAAAATATGCATGTGGAACCCAGAGTATGATCAACCATGTGATCGGGAGACGTGTTCAAATATGTCTCAGTTTTCCTCCCCTGGTACTCGGGTGCAACATTCCAGACGCTTTACTAACACTCTCCCCACTTGGAGAGTCAGCGCCTTTAACCTCCTGTTTGGCCCAGTTTGCAATTTCTGCGGAAGATGAACAGGAATAGCGAGAACCAATGAGAGGCTAGCTGGAGGTGTCTGGACGGGCAAATTTAACTCTCATTTCCCAACAGGAAGAGGAAATAACCAAAGGCTCAGCGTGCCGTGCCGGAACCAGATTAGGGCCTGAAGCCATCCTGCGGTGTTCTGGCCAGCTCAAAAGAAACCGAGTTGAAGAAAGGAGCTCAGGGGCACTGTAATTCACAAACCTGCAGAGTTATAAATGACAGCTATCGTCCAAAAATAGACTGAAGTAAGGCTGCCAAGAGGACTTGAAAGCGGGGCAGAATTGCAGGAAACCGATTTCAGGAGGTAGACTGGAATTGCATTGAAAGCATAGGAAAAGAGGCAGAAGGTCCACAATGATGCACTTGGCCAAAAAGGGCGTATGCGTTTTTTCCTGAATATATTCAGGAAAAAACGCATACGCCCTTTTTGGCCAACCAAGCAAGCTTGCAAAGGAAATCTGCACTACAATGAAGTCTCACTTCCCCCCGGTCAAAAGGGCCATCTGAAAAAAGTGTAAAATCCAGAAAGGCAGGACAGGCCATGGAGAACTGGGAGCCTTGTTATGCTGATGGGCGGGATGTAAATTGCCAACAACCACTCGGGAGAAGTGTATGGTGTTTCCTGAAACATCTAAAAAACAAAGCAACAGAACCTAGGGCACTTCCACTTATGGTCCTATAGCTTAGGGAAATTAAAATCAAAAAGACACAGCCACCCCAAAGTTTGGGACGCCTCTGTTTACAAGAACCTCGTTTACAGTACAAGTTCAACATCGCAGAAAGTGAAAAATGGATAAAGAAGTTGTGGTATTTACTTACAAAGCAATATCACTCAGCAATGAAATCTGTGTCATCAGGCCCTTAGCAGCACAATGAGTGGATTCAGGTATGATGATTCTAACTGAAATAAGTCACACAGAAAAAGAAACATCATAAGATATCACTAATACACGGAATGTAAACTTGGCTACACAGGAACTGAATTACAGAACAGAACAGGGTCTCAAATTTAGAAAACCAACTTATGCTTGCTTAAGGGGAAAGGTGAGTTGGGGTGCTGCATAAAACCAGAGATTGAAATGAGCACAGATAAAGTTCCTTAAGGCAAATATGGAATAGACAAGAGCTACTCCTTGCTCAACGAAATGGACTCAACACCCCATATTAAACGCCTAAGAATGTACCTGACTAGTAAGTATCTTAAAACCTATGGATTGCTATGTCTCCGAAAGAGAATCAAGCATGTGTACAGGGGCATAAACGCAGCAGTGATAGGATTGGAGAGGTTCGGTGAGCAAATGAAGACCCTTTGAAGTCATATTGCATGGTACCCATTCCACGGGTTTCAACTACCCAGGTTTAAGGTATTCTTCCTTCAGCTAAAACATGCATGTGGAACCTAGAGTATGATCAACCATGTGATCGGGAGACGTGTTCAAATATGTCTCAGTTTTCCTCCCCTGGTACTCGGGTGCAACATTCCAGACGCTTTACTAACACTCTCCCCACTTGGAGAGTCAGTCCCTTTAACCTCCTGTTTGGCCCAGTTTGCAATTTCTGCGGAAGATGAACAGGAATAGCGAGAACCAATGAGAGACTAGCTGGAGGTGTCTGGACGGGCAAATTTAACTCTCATTTCCCACCAGGAAGAGGAATTAACCAAAGGCTCAGCATGCCGGGCCGGAACCAGATTAGGGCCTGAAGCCATCCTGCGGTGTTGCGGCCAGGTCACAAGAAAGCGAGTTGAAGAAAGGAGCTCAGGGGCACTGTAATTCACAAACCTGCAGAGTTATAAATGACAGCTATCGTCCAAAAATAGACTGAAGTAAGGCTGCCAAGAGGACTTGAAAGCGGGGCAGAATTGCAGGAAACCGATTTCAGGAGGTAGACTGGAATTGCATTGAAAGCATAGGAAAAGAGGCAGAACGTCCACAATGATGCACTTGGCCAAAAAGGGCGTATGCGTTTTTTCCTGAATATATTCAGGAAAAAACGCATACGCCCTTTTTGGCCAACCAAGCAAGCTTGCAAAGGAAATCTGCACTACAATGAAGTCTCACTCCCCCCCGGTCAAAAGGGCCATCTGAAAAAAGTGTAAAATCCAGAAAGGCAGGACAGGCCATGGAGAACTGGGAGCCTTGTTATGCTGATGGGCGGGATGTAAATTGCCAACAGACACTCGGGAGAAGTGTATGGTGTTTCCTGAAACATCTAAAAAACAAAGCAACAGAGCCTAGGGCACTGCCACTTATGGTCCTATAGCTTAGGGAAATTAAAATCAAAAAGACACAGCCACCCCAAAGTTTGGGACGCCTCCGTTTACAAGAACCTCGTTTACCGTACAAGTTCAATATCACAGAAAGTGAAAAATGGATAAAGAACTTGTGGTACTTACGTACAATGCAGTATCACTCAGCAATGAAATCTATGTCATCAGGCCCATAGCAGCATAATGAGTGGATTCAGGTACGATGATTCTAACTGAAATAAGTCACACAGAAAAAGAAACATCATAAGATATCACTAATACATGGAATGTAAACTTGGCTACAGAGGAACTGCATTCCAAAACAGAACAGGGTCTCAAATTTAGAAAACCAACTTATGCTTGCTTAAGGGGAAAGGTGAGTTGGGGTGCTGCATAAAACCAGAGATTGAAATGAGCACAGATAAAGTTCCTTAAGCCAAATATGGAATAGACAAGAGCTACTCCTTGCTCAACGAAATGGACTCAACACCCCATATTAAACGCCTAAGAATGTACCTGACTAGTAAGTATCTTGAAACCTATGGATTGCTATGTCTCCAAAAGAGAATCAAGCGTGTGTACAGGGGCATAAACGCAGCAGTGATAGGATTGGAGAGGTTTGGTGAGCAAATGAAGACCCTTTGAAGTCATATTGCATGGTACCCATTCCACGGGTCTCAACTCTCCAGGTTTAAGGTATTCTTCCTTCAGCTAAAACATGCATGTGGAACCCAGAGTATGATCAACCATGTGAACGGGAGACGTGTTCAAATATGTCTCAGTTTTCCTCCCCTGGTACTCGGGTGCAACATTCCAGACGCTTTACTAACACTCTCCAGACTTGGAGAGTCAGTCCCTTTAACCTCCTGTTTGGCCCAGTTTGCAATTTCTGCGGAAGATGAACAGGAATAGCGAGAACCAATGAGAGACTAGCTGGAGGTGTCTGAACGGGCAAATTTAACTCTCATTTCCCACCAGGAAGAGGAATTAACCAAAGGCTCAGCATGCCGGGCCGGAACAAGATTAGGGCCTGAAGACATCCTGCGGTGTTGCGGCCAGGTCACAAGAAAGCGAGTTGAAGAAAGGAGCTCAGGGGCACTGTAATTCACAAACCTGCAGAGTTATAAATGACAGCTATCGTCCAAAAATAGACTGAAGTAAGGCTGCCAAGAGGACTTGAAAGCGGGGCAGAATTGCAGGAAACCGATTTCAGGAGGTAGACTGGAATTGCATTGAAAGCATAGGAAAAGAGGCAGAACGTCCACAATGATGCACTTGGCCAAAAAGGGCGTATGCGTTTTTTCCTGAATATATTCAGGAAAAAACGCATACGCCCTTTTTGGCCAACCAAGCAAGCTTGCAAAGGAAATCTGCACTACAATGAAGTCTCACTTCCCCCCGGTCAAAAGGGCCATCTGAAAAAAGTGTAAAATCCAGAAAGGCAACAGGCCATTGAGAACTGGGAGCCTCGTTATGCTGATGGGCGGGATGTAAATTGCCAACAGACACTTGGGAGAAGTGTATGGTGTTTCCTGAAACATCTAAAAAACAAAGCAACAGAGCCTAGGGCACTTCCACTTATGGTCCTATAGCTTAGGGAAATTAAAATCAAAAAGACACAGCCACCCCAAAGTTTGGAAAGGCTCTGTTTACAAGAACCTCGTTTACAGTACAAGTTCAACATCGCAGAAAGTGAAAAATGGATAAAGAACTTGTGGTACTTACGTACAATGCAGTATCACTCAGCAATGAAATCTATGTCATCAGGCCCGTAGCAGCATAATGAGTAGATTCAGGTACGATGATTCTAACTGAAATAAGTCAAACAGAAAAAGAAACATCATAAGATATCACTAATACACGGAATGTAAACTTGGCTACACAGGAACTGAATTCCAAAACACAACAGGTTCTCAAATTTAGAAAACCAACTTATGCTTGCTTAAGGGGAAAGGTGAGTTGGGTTGCTGCATAAAACCAGAGATTGAAATGAGCACAGATAAAGTTCCTTAAGCCAAATATGGAATAGACAAGAGCTACTCCTTGCTCAACGAAATGGACTCAACACCGCATATTAAAGGCCTAAGAATGTACCTGACTAGTAAGTATCTTAATACCTATGGATTGCTATGTCTCCGAAAGAGAATCAAGCATGTGTACAGGGGCATAAACGCAGCAGTGATAGGATTGGAGAGGTTCGGTGAGCAAATGAAGACCCTTTGAAGTCATATTGCATGGTACCCATTACACGGGTTTCAACTACCCAGGTTTTAGGTATTCCTCCTTCAGCTAAAATATGCATGTGGAACCCAGAGTATGATCAACCATGTGATCGGGAGACGTGTTCAAATATGTCTCAGTTTTCCTCCCCTGGTACTCGGGTGCAACATTCCAGACGCTTTACTAACACTCTCCCCACTTGGAGAGTCAGCGCCTTTAACCTCCTGTTTGGCCCAGTTTGCAATTTCTGCGGAAGATGAACAGGAATAGCGAGAACCAATGAGAGGCTAGCTGGAGGTGTCTGGACGGGCAAATTTAACTCTCATTTCCCAACAGGAAGAGGAAATAACCAAAGGCTCAGCGTGCCGTGCCGGAACCAGATTAGGGCCTGAAGCCATCCTGCGGTGTTGTGGCCAGCTCAAAAGAAACCGAGTTGAAGAAAGGAGCTCAGGGGCACTGTAATTCACAAACCTGCAGAGTTATAAATGACAGCTATCGTCCAAAAATAGACTGAAGTAAGGCTGCCAAGAGGACTTGAAAGCGGGGCAGAATTGCAGGAAACCGATTTCAGGAGGTAGACTGGAATTGCATTGAAAGCATAGGAAAAGAGGCAGAAGGTCCACAATGATGCACTTGGCCAAAAAGGGCGTATGCGTTTTTTCCTGAATATATTCAGGAAAAAACGCATACGCCCTTTTTGGCCAACCAAGCAAGCTTGCAAAGGAAATCTGCACTACAATGAAGTCTCACTTCCCCCCGGTCAAAAGGGCCATCTGAAAAAAGTGTAAAATCCAGAAAGGCAGGACAGGCCATGGAGAACTGGGAGCCTTGTTATGCTGATGGGCGGGATGTAAATTGCCAACAACCACTCGGGAGAAGTGTATGGTGTTTCCTGAAACATCTAAAAAACAAAGCAACAGAACCTAGGGCACTTCCACTTATGGTCCTATAGCTTAGGGAAATTAAAATCAAAAAGACACAGCCACCCCAAAGTTTGGGACGCCTCTGTTTACAAGAACCTCGTTTACAGTACAAGTTCAACATCGCAGAAAGTGAAAAATGGATAAAGAAGTTGTGGTATTTACTTACAAAGCAATATCACTCAGCAATGAAATCTGTGTCATCAGGCCCTTAGCAGCACAATGAGTGGATTCAGGTATGATGATTCTAACTGAAATAAGTCACACAGAAAAAGAAACATCATAAGATATCAGTAATACACGGAATGGAAACTTGGCTACACAGGAACTGAATTACAGAACAGAACAGGGTCTCAAATTTAGAAAACCAACTTATGCTTGCTTAAGGGGAAAGGTGAGTTGGGGTGCTGCATAAAACCAGAGATTGAAATGAGCACAGATAAAGTTCCTTAAGGCAAATATGGAATAGACAAGAGCTACTCCTTGCTCAACGAAATGGACTCAACACCCCATATTAAACGCCTAAGAATGTACCTGACTAGTAAGTATCTTAAAACCTATGGATTGCTATGTCTCCGAAAGAGAATCAAGCATGTGTACAGGGGCATAAACGCAGCAGTGATAGGATTGGAGAGGTTCGGTGAGCAAATGAAGACCCTTTGAAGTCATATTGCATGGTACCCATTCCACGGGTTTCAACTACCCAGGTTTAAGGTATTCTTCCTTCAGCTAAAACATGCATGTGGAACCTAGAGTATGATCAACCATGTGATCGGGAGACGTGTTCAAATATGTCTCAGTTTTCCTCCCCTGGTACTCGGGTGCAACATTCCAGACGCTTTACTAACACTCTCCCCACTTGGAGAGTCAGTCCCTTTAACCTCCTGTTTGGCCCAGTTTGCAATTTCTGCGGAAGATGAACAGGAATAGCGAGAACCAATGAGAGACTAGCTGGAGGTGTCTGGACGGGCAAATTTAACTCTCATTTCCCACCAGGAAGAGGAATTAACCAAAGGCTCAGCATGCCGGGCCGGAACCAGATTAGGGCCTGAAGCCATCCTGCGGTGTTGCGGCCAGCTCAAAAGAAACAGAGTTGAAGAAAGGAGCTCAGGGGCACTGTAATTCACAAACCTGCAGAGTTATAAATGACAGCTATCGTCCAAAAATAGACTGAAGTAAGGCTGCCAAGAGGACTTGAAAGCGGGGCAGAATTGCAGGAAACCGATTTCAGGAGGTAGACTGGAATTGCATTGAAAGCATAGGAAAAGAGGCAGAACGTCCACAATGATGCACTTGGCCAAAAAGGGCGTATGCGTTTTTTCCTGAATATATTCAGGAAAAAACGCATACGCACTTTTTGGCCAACCAAGCAAGCTTGCAAAGGAAATCTGCACTACAATGAAGTCTCACTTCCCCCCAGTCAAAAGGGCCATCTGAAAAAAGTGTAAAATCCAGAAAGGCAGGACAGGCCATGGAGAACTGGGAGCCTTGTTATGCTGATGGGCGGGATGTAAATTGCCAACAACCACTCGGGAGAAGTGTATGGTGTTTCCTGAAACATCTAAAAAACAAAGCAACAGAACCTAGGGCACTTCCACTTATGGTCCTATAGCTTAGGGAAATTAAAATCAAAAAGACACAGCCACCCCAAAGTTTGGAACGGCTCTGTTTACAAGAACCTCGTTTACAGTACAAGTTCAACATCGCAGAAAGTGAAAAATGGATAAAGAAGTTGTGGTATTTACTTACAAAGCAATATCACTCAGCAATGAAATCTATGTCATCAGGCCCTTAGCATCACAATGAGTGGATTCAGATATGATGATTCTAACTGAAATAAGTCACACAGAAAAAGAAACATCATAAGATATCAGTAATACACGGAATGTAAACTTGGCTACACAGGAACTGAATTACAGAACAGAACAGGGTCTCAAATTTAGAAAACCAACTTATGCTTGCTTAAGGGTAAAGGTGAGTTGGGGTGCTGCATAAAACCAGAGATTGAAATGAGCACAGATAAAGTTCCTTAAGCCAAATATGGAATAGACAAGAGCTACTCCTTGCTCAACGAAATGGACTCAACACCCCATATTAAACGCCTAAGAATGTACCTGACTAGTAAGTATCTTAAAACCTATGGATTGCTATGTCTCCGAAAGAGAATCAAGCATGTGTACAGGGGCATAAACGCAGCAGTGATAGGATTGGAGAGGTTCGGTGAGCAAATGAAGACCCTTTGAAATCATATTGCATGGTACCCATTCCACGGGTTTCAACTACCCAGGTTTAAGGTATTCTTCCTTCAGCTAAAACATGCATGTGGAACCTAGAGTATGATCAACCATGTGATCGGGAGACGTGTTCAAATATGTCTCAGTTTTCCTCCCCTGGTACTCGGGTGCAACATTCCAGACGCTTTACTAACACTCTCCCCACTTGGAGAGTCAGTCCCTTTAACCTCCTGTTTGGCCCAGTTTGCAATTTCTGCGGAAGATGAACAGGAATAGCGAGAATCAATGAGAGACTAGCTGGAGGTGTCTGAACGGGCAAATTTAACTGTCATTTCCCACCAGGAAGAGGAATTAACCAAAGGCTCAGCATGCCGGGCCGGAACCAGATTAGGGCCTGAAGCCATCCTGCGGTGTTGCGGCCAGGTCACAAGAAAGCGAGTTGAAGAAAGGAGCTCAGGGGCACTGTAATTCACAAACCTGCAGAGTTATAAATGACAGCTATCGTCCAAAAATAGACTGAAGTAAGGCTGCCAAGAGGACTTGAAAGCGGGGCAGAATTGTAGGAAACCGATTTCAGGAGGTAGACTGGAATTGCATTGAAAGCATAGGAAAAGAGGCAGAACGTACACAATGATGCACTTGGCCAAAAAGGGCGTATGCGTTTTTTCCTGAATATATTCAGGAAAAAACGCATACGCCCTTTTTGGCCAACCAAGCAAGCTTGCAAAGGAAATCTGCACTACAATGAAGTGTCACTTCCCCCCCGGTCAAAAGGGCCATCTGAAAAAAGTGTAAAATCCAGAAAGGCAGGACAGGCCATGGAGAACTGGGAGCCTTGTTATGCTGATGGGCGGGATGTAAATTGCCAACAACCACTCGGGAGAAGTGTATGGTGTTTCCTGAAACATCTAAAAAACAAAGCAACAGAGCCTAGGGCACTTCCACTTATGGTCCTATAGCTTAGGGAAATTAAAATCAAAAAGACACAGCCACCCCAAAATTTGGGACGCCTCCGTTTACAAGAACCTCGTTTACCGTACAAGTTCAATATCACAGAAAGTGAAAAATGGATAAAGAACTTGTGGTACTTACGTACAATGCAGTATCACTCAGCAATGAAATCTATGTCATCAGGCCCATAGCAGCATAATGAGTGGATTCAGGTACGATGATTCTAACTGAAATAAGTCACACAGAAAAAGAAACATCATAAGATATCAGTAATACACGGAATGGAAACTTGGCTACACAGGAACTGAATTACAGAACAGAACAGGGTCTCAAATTTAGAAAACCAACTTATGCTTGCTTAAGGGGAAAGGTGAGTTGGGGTGCTGCATAAAACCAGAGATTGAAATGAGCACAGATAAAGTTCCTTAAGCCAAATATGGAATAGACAAGAGCTACTCCTTGCTCAACGAAATGGACTCAACACCGCATATTAAACGCCTAAGAATGTACCTTACTAGTAAGTATCTTAAAACCTATGGATTGCTATGTCTCCGAAAGAGAATCAAGCATGTGTACAGGGGCATAAACGCAGCAGTGATAGGATTGGAGAGGTTCGGTGAGCAAATGAAGACCCTTTGAAGTCATATTGCATGGTACCCATTACACGGGTTTCAAATACACAGGTTTAAGGTATTCTTCCTTCAGCTAAAACATGCATGTGGAACCCAAGTATGATCAACCATGTGAACGGGAGACGTGTTCAAATATGTCTCAGTTTTCCTCCCCTGGTACTCGGGTGCAACATTCCAGACGCTTTACTAACACTCTCCCCACTTGAAAAGTCAGCGCCTTTAAACTCCTGTTTGGCCCAGTTTGCAATTTCTGCGGAAGATGAACAGGAATAGCGAGAACCAATGAGAGACTAGCTGGAGGTGTCTGGACGGGCAAATTTAACTCTCATTTCCCACCAGGAAGAGGAAATAACCAAAGGCTCAGCATGCCGTTCCGGAACCAGATTAGGGCCTGAAGACATCCTGCGGTGTTGCGGCCAGGTCACAAGAAAGCGAGTTGAAGAAAGGAGCTCAGGGGCACTGTAATTCACAAACCTGCAGAGTTATAAATGACAGCTATCGTCCAAAAATAGACTGAAGTAAGGCTGCCAAGAGGACTTGAAAGCGGGGCAGAATTGCAGGAAACCGATTTCAGGAGGTAGACTGGAATTGCACTGAAAGTATAGGAAAAGAGGCAGAACGTCCACAATGATGCACTTGGCCAAAAAGGGCGTATGCGTTTTTTCCTGAATATATTCAGGAAAAAACGCATACGCCCTTTTTGGCCAACCAAGCAAGCTTGCAAAGGAAATCTGTACTACAATGAAGTCTCACTTACCCCCGGTCAAAAGGGACATCTGAAAAAAGTGTAAAATCCAGAAAGGCAGGACAGGCCATTGAGAACTGGGAGCCTTGTTATGCTGATGGGCGGGATGTAAATTGCCAACAGACACTTGGGAGAAGTGTATGGTGTTTCCTGAAACATCTAAAAAACAAAGCAACAGAGCCTAGGGCACTTCCACTTATGGTCCTATAGCTTAGGGAAATTAAAATCAAAAAGACACAGCCACCCCAAAGTTTGGAAAGGCTCTGTTTACAAGAACCTCGTTTACAGTACAAGTTCAACATCGCAGAAAGTGAAAAATGGATAAAGAACTTGTGGTACTTACGTACAATGCAGTATCACTCAGCAATGAAATCTATGTCATCAGGCCCGTAGCAGCATAATGAGTAGATTCAGGTACGATGATTCTAACTGAAATAAGTCAAACAGAAAAAGAAACATCATAAGATATCACTAATACACGGAATGTAAACTTGGCTACACAGGAACTGAATTCCAAAACACAACAGGTTCTCAAATTTAGAAAACCAACTTATGCTTGCTTAAGGGGAAAGGTGAGTTGGGTTGCTGCATAAAACCAGAGATTGAAATGAGCACAGATAAAGTTCCTTAAGCCAAATATGGAATAGACAAGAGCTACTCCTTGCTCAACGAAATGGACTCAACACCGCATATTAAAGGCCTAAGAATGTACCTGACTAGTAAGTATCTTAATACCTATGGATTGCTATGTCTCCGAAAGAGAATCAAGCATGTGTACAGGGGCATAAACGCAGCAGTGATAGGATTGGAGAGGTTCGGTGAGCAAATGAAGACCCTTTGAAGTCATATTGCATGGTACCCATTACACGGGTTTCAACTACCCAGGTTTTAGGTATTCCTCCTTCAGCTAAAATATGCATGTGGAACCCAGAGTATGATCAACCATGTGATCGGGAGACGTGTTCAAATATGTCTCAGTTTTCCTCCCCTGGTACTCGGGTGCAACATTCCAGACGCTTTACTAACACTCTCCCCACTTGGAGAGTCAGCGCCTTTAACCTCCTGTTTGGCCCAGTTTGCAATTTCTGCGGAAGATGAACAGGAATAGCGAGAACCAATGAGAGGCTAGCTGGAGGTGTCTGGACGGACAAATTTAACTCTCATTTCCCAACAGGAAGAGGAAATAACCAAAGGCTCAGCGTGCCGTGCCGGAACCAGATTAGGGCCTGAAGCCATCCTGCGGTGTTGTGGCCAGCTCAAAAGAAACCGAGTTGAAGAAAGGAGCTCAGGGGCACTGTAATTCACAAACCTGCAGAGTTATAAATGACAGCTATCGTCCAAAAATAGACTGAAGTAAGGCTGCCAAGAGGACTTGAAAGCGGGGCAGAATTGCAGGAAACCGATTTCAGGAGGTAGACTGGAATTGCATTGAAAGCATAGGAAAAGAGGCAGAAGGTCCACAATGATGCACTTGGCCAAAAAGGGCGTATGCGTTTTTTCCTGAATATATTCAGGAAAAAACACATACGCCCTTTTTGGCCAACCAAGCAAGCTTGCAAAGGAAATCTGCACTACAATGAAGTCTCACTTCCCCCCGGTCAAAAGGGCCATCTGAAAAAAGTGTAAAATCCAGAAAGGCAGGACAGGCCATGGAGAACTGGGAGCCTTGTTATGCTGATGGGCGGGATGTAAATTGCCAACAACCACTCGGGAGAAGTGTATGGTGTTTCCTGAAACATCTAAAAAACAAAGCAACAGAACCTAGGGCACTTCCACTTATGGTCCTATAGCTTAGGGAAATTAAAATCAAAAAGACACAGCCACCCCAAAGTTTGGGACGCCTCTGTTTACAAGAACCTCGTTTACAGTACAAGTTCAACATCGCAGAAAGTGAAAAATGGATAAAGAAGTTGTGGTATTTACTTACAAAGCAATATCACTCAGCAATGAAATCTGTGTCATCAGGCCCTTAGCAGCACAATGAGTGGATTCAGGTATGATGATTCTAACTGAAATAAGTCACACAGAAAAAGAAACATCATAAGATATCAGTAATACACGGAATGTAAACTTGGCTACACAGGAACTGAATTACAGAACAGAACAGGGTCTCAAATTTAGAAAACCAACTTATGCTTGCTTAAGGGGAAAGGTGAGTTGGGGTGCTGCATAAAACCAGAGATTGAAATGAGCACAGATAAAGTTCCTTAAGGCAAATATGGAATAGACAAGAGCTACTCCTTGCTCAACGAAATGGACTCAACACCCCATATTAAACGCCTAAGAATGTACCTGACTAGTAAGTATCTTAAAACCTATGGATTGCTATGTCTCCGAAAGAGAATCAAGCATGTGTACAGGGGCATAAACGCAGCAGTGATAGGATTGGAGAGGTTCGGTGAGCAAATGAAGACCCTTTGAAGTCATATTGCATGGTACCCATTCCACGGGTTTCAACTACCCAGGTTTAAGGTATTCTTCCTTCAGCTAAAACATGCATGTGGAACCTAGAGTATGATCAACCATGTGATCGGGAGACGTGTTCAAATATGTCTCAGTTTTCCTCCCCTGGTACTCGGGTGCAACATTCCAGACGCTTTACTAACACTCTCCCCACTTGGAGAGTCAGTCCCTTTAACCTCCTGTTTGGCCCAGTTTGCAATTTCTGCGGAAGATGAACAGGAATAGCGAGAACCAATGAGAGACTAGCTGGAGGTGTCTGGACGGGCAAATTTAACTCTCATTTCCCACCAGGAAGAGGAATTAACCAAAGGCTCAGCATGCCGGGCCGGAACCAGATTAGGGCCTGAAGCCATCCTGCGGTGTTGCGGCCAGCTCAAAAGAAACAGAGTTGAAGAAAGGAGCTCAGGGGCACTGTAATTCACAAACCTGCAGAGTTATAAATGACAGCTATCGTCCAAAAATAGACTGAAGTAAGGCTGCCAAGAGGACTTGAAAGCGGGGCAGAATTGCAGGAAACCGATTTCAGGAGGTAGACTGGAATTGCATTGAAAGCATAGGAAAAGAGGCAGAACGTCCACAATGATGCACTTGGCCAAAAAGGGCGTATGCGTTTTTTCCTGAATATATTCAGGAAAAAACGCATACGCACTTTTTGGCCAACCAAGCAAGCTTGCAAAGGAAATCTGCACTACAATGAAGTCTCACTTCCCCCCAGTCAAAAGGGCCATCTGAAAAAAGTGTAAAATCCAGAAAGGCAGGACAGGCCATGGAGAACTGGGAGCCTTGTTATGCTGATGGGCGGGATGTAAATTGCCAACAACCACTCGGGAGAAGTGTATGGTGTTTCCTGAAACATCTAAAAAACAAAGCAACAGAACCTAGGGCACTTCCACTTATGGTCCTATAGCTTAGGGAAATTAAAATCAAAAAGACACAGCCACCCCAAAGTTTGGAACGGCTCTGTTTACAAGAACCTCGTTTACAGTACAAGTTCAACATCGCAGAAAGTGAAAAATGGATAAAGAAGTTGTGGTATTTACTTACAAAGCAATATCACTCAGCAATGAAATCTATGTCATCAGGCCCTTAGCATCACAATGAGTGGATTCAGATATGATGATTCTAACTGAAATAAGTCACACAGAAAAAGAAACATCATAAGATATCAGTAATACACGGAATGTAAACTTGGCTACACAGGAACTGAATTACAGAACAGAACAGGGTCTCAAATTTAGAAAACCAACTTATGCTTGCTTAAGGGTAAAGGTGAGTTGGGGTGCTGCATAAAACCAGAGATTGAAATGAGCACAGATAAAGTTCCTTAAGCCAAATATGGAATAGACAAGAGCTACTCCTTGCTCAACGAAATGGACTCAACACCCCATATTAAACGCCTAAGAATGTACCTGACTAGTAAGTATCTTAAAACCTATGGATTGCTATGTCTCCGAAAGAGAATCAAGCATGTGTACAGGGGCATAAACGCAGCAGTGATAGGATTGGAGAGGTTCGGTGAGCAAATGAAGACCCTTTGAAATCATATTGCATGGTACCCATTCCACGGGTTTCAACTACCCAGGTTTAAGGTATTCTTCCTTCAGCTAAAACATGCATGTGGAACCTAGAGTATGATCAACCATGTGATCGGGAGACGTGTTCAAATATGTCTCAGTTTTCCTCCCCTGGTACTCGGGTGCAACATTCCAGACGCTTTACTAACACTCTCCCCACTTGGAGAGTCAGTCCCTTTAACCTCCTGTTTGGCCCAGTTTGCAATTTCTGCGGAAGATGAACAGGAATAGCGAGAATCAATGAGAGACTAGCTGGAGGTGTCTGAACGGGCAAATTTAACTGTCATTTCCCACCAGGAAGAGGAATTAACCAAAGGCTCAGCATGCCGGGCCGGAACCAGATTAGGGCCTGAAGCCATCCTGCGGTGTTGCGGCCAGGTCACAAGAAAGCGAGTTGAAGAAAGGAGCTCAGGGGCACTGTAATTCACAAACCTGCAGAGTTATAAATGACAGCTATCGTCCAAAAATAGACTGAAGTAAGGCTGCCAAGAGGACTTGAAAGCGGGGCAGAATTGTAGGAAACCGATTTCAGGAGGTAGACTGGAATTGCATTGAAAGCATAGGAAAAGAGGCAGAACGTACACAATGATGCACTTGGCCAAAAAGGGCGTATGCGTTTTTTCCTGAATATATTCAGGAAAAAACGCATACGCCCTTTTTGGCCAACCAAGCAAGCTTGCAAAGGAAATCTGCACTACAATGAAGTGTCACTTCCCCCCGGTCAAAAGGGCCATCTGAAAAAAGTGTAAAATCCAGAAAGGCAGGACAGGCCATGGAGAACTGGGAGCCTTGTTATGCTGATGGGCGGGATGTAAATTGCCAACAACCACTCGGGATAAGTGTATGGTGTTTCCTGAAACATCTAAAAAACAAAGCAACAGAGCCTAGGGCACTTCCACTTATGGTCCTATAGCTTAGGGAAATTAAAATCAAAAAGACACAGCCACCCCAAAATTTGGGACGCCTCCGTTTACAAGAACCTCGTTTACCGTACAAGTTCAATATCACAGAAAGTGAAAAATGGATAAAGAACTTGTGGTACTTACGTACAATGCAGTATCACTCAGCAATGAAATCTATGTCATCAGGCCCATAGCAGCATAATGAGTGGATTCAGGTACGATGATTCTAACTGAAATAAGTCACACAGAAAAAGAAACATCATAAGATATCAGTAATACACGGAATGGAAACTTGGCTACACAGGAACTGAATTACAGAACAGAACAGGGTCTCAAATTTAGAAAACCAACTTATGCTTGCTTAAGGGGAAAGGTGAGTTGGGGTGCTGCATAAAACCAGAGATTGAAATGAGCACAGATAAAGTTCCTTAAGCCAAATATGGAATAGACAAGAGCTACTCCTTGCTCAACGAAATGGACTCAACACCGCATATTAAACGCCTAAGAATGTACCTTACTAGTAAGTATCTTAAAACCTATGGATTGCTATGTCTCCGAAAGAGAATCAAGCATGTGTACAGGGGCATAAACGCAGCAGTGATAGGATTGGAGAGGTTCGGTGAGCAAATGAAGACCCTTTGAAGTCATATTGCATGGTACCCATTACACGGGTTTCAAATACACAGGTTTAAGGTATTCTTCCTTCAGCTAAAACATGCATGTGGAACCCAAGTATGATCAACCATGTGAACGGGAGACGTGTTCAAATATGTCTCAGTTTTCCTCCCCTGGTACTCGGGTGCAACATTCCAGACGCTTTACTAACACTCTCCCCACTTGAAAAGTCAGCGCCTTTAAACTCCTGTTTGGCCCAGTTTGCAATTTCTGCGGAAGATGAACAGGAATAGCGAGAACCAATGAGAGACTAGCTGGAGGTGTCTGGACGGGCAAATTTAACTCTCATTTCCCACCAGGAAGAGGAAATAACCAAAGGCTCAGCATGCCGTTCCGGAACCAGATTAGGGCCTGAAGACATCCTGCGGTGTTGCGGCCAGGTCACAAGAAAGCGAGTTGAAGAAAGGAGCTCAGGGGCACTGTAATTCACAAACCTGCAGAGTTATAAATGACAGCTATCGTCCAAAAATAGACTGAAGTAAGGCTGCCAAGAGGACTTGAAAGCGGGGCAGAATTGCAGGAAACCGATTTCAGGAGGTAGACTGGAATTGCACTGAAAGTATAGGAAAAGAGGCAGAACGTCCACAATGATGCACTTGGCCAAAAAGGGCGTATGCGTTTTTTCCTGAATATATTCAGGAAAAAACGCATACGCCCTTTTTGGCCAACCAAGCAAGCTTGCAAAGGAAATCTGCACTACAATGAAGTGTCACTTCCCCCCGGTCAAAAGGGCCATCTGAAAAAAGTGTAAAATCCAGAAAGGCAGGACAGGCCATGGAGAACTGGGAGCCTTGTTATGCTGATGGGCGGGATGTAAATTGCCAACAGATACTTGGGAGAAGTGTATGGTGTTTCCTGAAACATCTAAAAAACAAAGCAACAGAGCCTAGGGCACTTCCACTTATGGTCCTATAGCTTAGGGAAATTAAAATCAAAAAGACACAGCCACCCCAAAGTTTGGAATGGCTCTGTTTACAAGAACCTCGTTTACAGTACAAGTTCAACATCGCAGAAAGTGAAAAATGGATAAAGAACTTGTGGTACTTACGTACAATGCAGTATCACTCAGCAATGAAATCTATGTCATCAGGCCCGTAGCAGCATAATGAGTAGATTCAGGTACGATGATTCTAACTGAAATAAGTCACACAGAAAAAGAAACATCATAAGATATCACTAATACATGGAATGTAAACTTGGCTACACAGGAACTGAATTCCAAAACAGAACAGGTTCTCAAATTTAGAAAACCAACTTATGCTTGCTTAAGGGGAAAGGTGAGTTGGGTTGCTGCATAAAACCAGAGATTGAAATGAGCACAGATAAAGTTCCTTAAGCCAAATATGGAATAGACAAGAGCTACTCCTTGCTCAACGAAATGGACTCAACACCCCATATTAAACGCCTAAGAATGTACCTGACTAGTAAGTATCTTAAAACCTATGGATTGCTATGTCTCCGAAAGAGAATCAAGCATGTGTACAGGGGCATAAACGCAGCAGTGATAGGATTGGAGAGGTTCGGTGAGCAAATGAAGACCCTTTGAAGTCATATTGCATGGTACCCATTCCACGGGTTTCAACTCTCCAGGTTTAAGGTATTCTTCCTTCAGCTAAAACATGCATGTGGAACCCAGAGTATGATCAACCATGTGATCGGGAGACGTGTTCAAATATGTCTCAGTTTTCCTCCCCTGGTACTCGGGTGCAACATTCCAGACGCTTTACTAACACTCTCCCCACTTGGAGAGTCAGCGCCTTTAACCTCCTGTTTGGCACAGTTTGCAATTTCTGCGGAAGATGAACAGGAATAGCGAGAACCAATGAGAGGCTAGCTGGAGGTGTCTGGACGGGCAAATTTAACTCTCATTTCCCAACAGGAAGAGGAAATAACCAAAGGCTCAGCGTGCCGTGCCGGAACCAGATTAGGGCCTGAAGCCATCCTGCGGTGTTGCGGCCAGCTCAAAAGAAACAGAGTTGAAGAAAGGAGCTCAGGGGCACTGTAATTCACAAACCTGCAGAGTTATAAATGACAGCTATCGTCCAAAAATAGACTGAAGTAAGGCTGCCAAGAGGACTTGAAAGCGGGGCAGAATTGCAGGAAACCGATTTCAGGAGGTAGACTGGAATTGCATTGAAAGCATAGGAAAAGAGGCAGAACGTCCACAATGATGCACTTGGCCAAAAAGGGCGTATGCGTTTTTTCCTGAATATATTCAGGAAAAAACGCATACGCCCTTTTTGGCCAACCAAGCAAGCTTGCAAAGGAAATCTGCACTACAATGAAGTCTCACTTCCCCCCGGTCAAAAGGGCCATCTGAAAAAAGTGTAAAATCCAGAAAGGCAGGACAGGCCATGGAGAACTGGGAGCCTTGTTATGCTGATGGGCGGGATGTAAATTGCCAACAACCACTCGGGAGAAGTGTATGGTGTTTCCTGAAACATCTAAAAAACAAAGCAACAGAACCTAGGGCACTTCCACTTATGGTCCTATAGCTTAGGGAAATTAAAATCAAAAAGACACAGCCACCCCAAAGTTTGGAACGGCTCTGTTTACAAGAACCTCGTTTACAGTACAAGTTCAACATCGCAGAAAGTGAAAAATGGATAAAGAAGTTGTGGTATTCACTTACAAAGCAATATCACTCAGCAATGAAATCTATGTCATCAGGCCCTTAGCATCACAATGAGTGGATTCAGGTATGATGATTCTAACTGAAATAAGTCACACAGAAAAAGAAACATCATAAGATATCAGTAATACACGGAATGGAAACTTGGCTACACAGGAACTGAATTACAGAACAGAACAGGGTCTCAAATTTAGAAAAACAACTTATGCTTGCTTAAGGGTAAAGGTGAGTTGGGTTGCTGCATAAAACCAGAGATTGAAATGAGCACAGATAAAGTTCCTTAAGCCAAATATGGAATAGACAAGAGCTACTCCTTGCTCAACGAAATGGACTCAACACCGCATATTAAACGCCTAAGAATATACCTGACTTGTAAGTATCTTAAAACCTATGGATTGCTATGTCTCCAAAAGAGAATCAAGCATGTGTACAGGGGCATAAACGCAGCAGTGATAGGATTGGAGAGGTTCGGTGAGCAAATGAAGACCCTTTGAAGTCATATTGCATGGTACCCATTCCACGGGTTTAACTACCCAGGTTTAAGGTATTCTTCCTTCAGCTAAAACATGCATGTGGAACCTAGAGTATGATCAACCATGTGATCGGGAGACGTGTTCAAATATGTCTCAGTTTTCCTCCCCTGGTACTCGGGTGCAACATTCCAGACGCTTTACTAACACTCTCCCCACTTGGAGAGTCAGTCCCTTTAACCTCCTGTTTGGCCCAGTTTGCAATTTCTGCGGAAGATGAACAGGAATAGCGAGAACCGATGAGAGGCTAGCTGGAGGTGTCTGGACGGGCAAATTTAACTCTCATTTCCCACCAGGAAGAGGAAATAACCAAAGGCTCAGCGTGCCGTGCCGGAACCAGATTAGGGCCTGAAGCCATCCTGCGGTGTTGCGGCCAGGTCACAAGAAAGCGAGTTGAAGAAAGGAGCTCAGGGGCACTGTAATTCACAAACCTGCAGAGTTATAAATGACAGCTATCGTCCAAAAATAGACTGAAGTAAGGCTGCCAAGAGGACTTGAAAGCGGGGCAGAATTGCAGGAAACCGATTTCAGGAGGTAGACTGGAATTGCATTGAAAGCATAGGAAAAGAGGCAGAACGTCCACAATGATGCACTTGGCCAAAAAGGGCGTATGCGTTTTTTCCTGAATATATTCAGGAAAAAACGCATACGCCCTTTTTGGCCAACCAAGCAAGCTTGCAAAGGAAATCTGCACTACAATGAAGTCTCACTTCCTCCCGGTCAAAAGGGCCATCTGAAAAAAGTGTAAAATCCAGAAAGGCAGGACAGGCCATGGAGAACTGGGAGCCTTGTTATGCTGATGGGCGGGATGTAAATTGCCAACAGACACTCGGGAGAAGTGTATGGTGTTTCCTGAAACATCTAAAAAACAAAGCAACAGAACCTAGGGCACTTCCACTTATGGTCCTATAGCTTAGGGAAATTAAAATCAACAAGACACAGCCACCCCAAAGTTTGGAACGGCTCTGTTTACAAGAACCTCGTTTACAGTACAAGTTCAACATCACAGAAAGTGAAAAATGGATAAAGAAGTTGTGGTATTTACTTACAAAGCAATATCACTCAGCAATGAAATCTGTGTCATCAGGCCCTTAGCAGCACAATGAGTGGATTCAGGTATGATGATTCTAACTGAAGTAAGTCACACAGAAAAAGAAACATCATAAGATATCAGTAATACACGGAATGTAAACTTGGCTACACAGGAACTGAATTACAGAACAGAACAGGGTCTCAAATTTAGAAAACCAACTTATGCTTGCTTAAGGGGAAAGGTGAGTTGGGGTGCTGCATAAAACCAGAGATTGAAATGAGCACAGATAAAGTTCCTTAAGCCAAATATGGAATAGACAAGAGCTACTCCTTGCTCAACGAAATGGACTCAACACCGCATATTAAACGCCTAAGAATGTACCTGACTAGTAAGTATCTTAAAACCTATGGATTGCTATGTCTCCGAAAGAGAATCAAGCATGTGTACAGGGGCATAAACGCAGCAGTGATAGGATTGGAGAGGTTCGGTGAGCAAATGAAGACCCTTTGAAGTCATATTGCATGGTACCCATTACACGGGTCTTAACTCTCCAGGTTTAAGGTATTCTTCCTTCAGCTAAAACATGCATGTGGAACCCAAGTATGATCAACCATGTGAACGGGAGACATGTTCAAATATGTCTCAGTTTTCCTCCCCTGGTACTCGGGTGCAACATTCCAGACACTTTACTAACACTCTCCCCACTTGGAGAGTCAGCGCCTTTAACCTCCTGTTTGGCCCAGTTTGCAATTTCTGCGGAAGATGAACAGGAATAGCGAGAACCAATGAGAGGCTAGCTGGAGGTGTCTGGACGGGCAAATTTAACTCTCATTTCCCACCAGGAAGAGGAAATAACCAAAGGCTCAGCGTGCCGTGCCGGAACCAGATTAGGGCCTGAAGCCATCCTGCGGTGTTGCGGCCAGCTCACAAGAAAGCGAGTTGAAGAAAGGAGCTCAGGGGCACTGTAATTCACAAACCTGCAGAGTTATAAATGACAGCTATCGTCCAAAAATAGACTGAAGTAAGGCTGCCAAGAGGACTTGAAAGCGGGGCAGAATTGCAGGAAACCGATTTCAGGAGGTAGACTGGAATTGCATTGAAAGCATAGGAAAAGAGGCAGAACGTCCACAATGATGCACTTGGCCAAAAAGGGCGTATGCGTTTTTTCCTGAATATATTCAGGAAAAAACGCATACGCCCTTTTGGCCAACCAAGCAAGCTTGCAAAGGAAATCTGCACTACAATGAAGTCTCACTTCCCCCCGGTCAAAAGGGCCATCTGAAAAAAGTGTAAAATCCAGAAAGGCAGGACAGGCCATGGAGAACTGGGAGCCTTGTTATGCTGATGGGCGGGATGTAAATTGCCAACAACCACTCGGGAGAAGTGTATGGTGTTTCCTGAAACATCTAAAAAACAAAGCAACAGAGCCTAGGGCACTGCCACTTATGGTCCTATAGCTTAGGGAAATTAAAATCAAAAAGACACAGCCACCCCAAAGTTTGGAACGGCTCTGTTTACAAGAACCTCGTTTACAGTACAAGTTCAACATCGCAGAAAGTGAAAAATGGATAAAGAAGTTGTGGTATTTACTTACAAAGCAATATCACTCAGCAATGAAATCTGTGTCATCAAGCCCTAAGCAGCACAATGAGTGGATTCAGGTATGATGATTCTAACTGAAGTAAGTCACACAGAAAAAGAAACATCATAAGATATCAGTAATACACGGAATGTAAACTTGGCTACACAGGAACTGAATTACAGAACAGAACAGGGTCTCAAATTTAGAACACCAACTTATGCTTGCTTAAGGGGAAAGGTGAGTTGGGGTGCTGCATAAAACCAGATATTGAAATGAGCACAGATAAAGTTCCTTAAGTCAAATATGGATTAGACAAGAGCTACTCCTTGCTCAACGAAATGGACTCAACACCGCATATTAAACGCCTAAGAATGTACCTGACTAGTAAGTATCTTAAAACCTATGGATTGCTATGTCTCCGAAAGAGAATCAAGCATGTGTACAGGGGCATAAACGCAGCAGTGATAGGATTGGAGAGGTTCGGTGAGCAAATGAAGACCCTTTGAAGTCATATTGCATGGTACCCATTACACGGGTCTTAACTCTCCAGGTTTAAGGTATTCTTCCTTCAGCTAAAACATGCATGTGGAACCCAGAGTATGATCAACCATGTGAACGGGAGACGTGTTCAAATATGTCTCAGTTTTCCTCCCCTGGTACTCGGGTGCAACATTCCAGACGCTTTACTAACACTCTCCCGACTTGGAGAGTCAGCGCCTTTAACCTCCTGTTTGGCCCAGTTTGCAATTTCTGCGGAAGATGAACAGGAATAGCGAGAACCAATGAGAGACTAGCTGGAGGTGTCTGGACGGGCAAATTTAACTCTCATTTCCCACCAGGAAGAGGAAATAACCAAAGGCTCAGCGTGCCGTGCCGGAACAAGATTAGGGCCTGAAGCCATCCTGCTGTGTTGCGGCCAGGTCACAAGAAAGCAAGTTGAAGAAAGGAGTTCAGGGGCACTGTAATTCACAAACCTGCAGAGTTATAAATGACAGCTATCGTCCAAAAATAGACTGAAGTAAGGCTGCCAAGAGGACTTGAAAGCAGGGCAGAATTGCAGGAAACCGATTTCAGGAGGTAGACTGGAATTGCATTGAAAGCATAGGAAAAGAGGCAGAACGTCCACAATGATGCACTTGGACAAAAAGGGCGTATGCGTTTTTTCCTGAATATATTCAGGAAAAAACGCATACGCCCTTTTTGGCCAACCAAGCAAGCTTGCAAAGGAAATCTGCACTACAATGAAGTCTCACTTCCCCCCGGTCAAAAGGGCCATCTGAAAAAAGTGTAAAATCCAGAAAGGCAGGACAGGCCATGGAGAACTGGGAGCCTTGTTATGCTGATGGGCGGGATGTAAATTGCCAACAACCACTCGGGAGAAGTGTATGGTGTTTCCTGAAACATCTAAAAACCAAAGCAACAGAGCCTAGGGCACTGCCACTTATGGTCCTATAGCTTAGGGAAATTAAAATCAAAAAGACACAGCCACCCCAAAGTTTGGGACGCCTCCGTTTACAAGAACCTCGTTTACCGTACAAGTTCAATATCACAGAAAGTGAAAAATGGATAAAGAACTTGTGGTACTTACGTACAATGCAGTATCACTCAGCAATGAAATCTATGTCATCAGGCCCGTAGCAGCATAATGAGTGGATTCAGGTACGATGATTCTAACTGAAATAAGTCACACAGAAAAAGAAACATCATAAGATATCAGTAATACACGGAATGTAAACTTGGCTACACAGGAACTGCATTCCAAAACAGAACAGGGTCTCAAATTTAGAAAACCAACTTATGCTTGCTTAAGGGGAAAGGTGAGTTGGGGTGCTGCATAAAACCAGAGATTGAAATGAGCACAGATAAAGTTCCTTAAGCCAAATATGGAATAGACAAGAGCTACTCCTTGCTCAACGAAATGGACTCAACACCCCATATTAAACGCCTAAGAATGTACCTGACTAGTAAGTATCTTAAAACCTATGGATTGCTATGTCTCCAAAAGAGAATCAAGCATGTGTACAGGGGCATAAACGCAGCAGTGATAGGATTGGAGAGGTTCGGTGAGCAAATGAAGACCCTTTGAAGTCATATTGCATGGTACCCATTCCACGGGTCTCAACTCTCCAGGTTTAAGGTATTCTTCCTTCAGCTAAAACATGCATGTGGAACCCAGAGTATGATCAACCATGTGAACGGGAGACGTGTTCAAATATGTCTCAGTTTTCCTCCCCTGGTACTCGGGTGCAACATTCCAGACGCTTTACTAACACTCTCCCGACTTGGAGAGTCATTCCCTTTAACCTCCTGTTTGGCCCAGTTTGCAATTTCTGCGGAAGATGAACAGGAATAGCGAGAACCAATGAGAGACTAGCTGGAGGTGTCTGAACGCGCAAATTTAACTCTTATTTCCCACCAGGAAGAGGAATTAACCAAAGGCTCAGCATGCCGGGCCAGAACCAGATTAGGGCCTGAAGCCATCCTGCGGTGTTGCGGCCAGGTCACAAGAAAGCGAGTTGAAGAAAGGAGCTCAGGGGCACTGTAATTCACAAACCTGCAGAGTTATAAATGACAGCTATCATCCAAAAATAGACTGAAGTAAGGCTGCCAAGAGGACTTGAAAGCGGGGCAGAATTGCAGGAAACCGATTTCAGGAGGTAGACTGGAATTGCATTGAAAGCATAGGAAAAGAGGCAGAACGTCCACAATGATGCACTTGGCCAAAAAGGGCGTATGCGTTTTTTCCTGAATATATTCAGGAAAAAACGCATACGCCCTTTTTGGCCAACCAAGCAAGCTTGCAAAGGAAATCTGCACTACAATGAAGTCTCACTTCCCCCCGGTCAAAAGGGCCATCTGAAAAAAGTGTAAAATCCAGAAAGGCAACAGACCATTGAGAACTGGGAGCCTTGTTATGCTGATGGGCGGGATGTAAATTGCCAACAGACTCTCTGGAGAAGTGTATGGTGTTTCCTGAAACATCTAAAAAACAAAGCAACAGAGCCTAGGGCACTTCCACTTATGGTCCTATAGCTTAGGGAAATTAAAATCAAAAAGACACAGCCACCCCAAAGTTTGGAACGGCTCTGTTTACAAGAACCTCGTTTACAGTACAAGTTCAACATCGCAGAAAGTGAAAAATGGATAAAGAACTTGTGGTACTTACGTACAATGCAGTATCACTCAGCAATGAAATCTATGTCATCAGGCCCGTAGCAGCATAATGAGTAGATTCAGGTACGATGATTCTAACTGAAATAAGTCACACAGAAAAAGAAACATCATAAGATATCACTAATACACGGAATGTAAACTTGGCTACACAGGAACTGAATTCCAAAACAGAACAGGTTCTCAAATTTAGAAAACCAACTTATGCTTGCTTAAGGGGAAAGGTGAGTTGGGGTGCTGCATAAAACCAGAGATTGAAATGAGCACAGATAAAGTTCCTTAAGCCAAATATGGAATAGACAAGAGCTACTCCTTGCTCAACGAAATGGACTCAACACCGCATATTAAACGCCTAAGAATGTACCTGACTAGTAAGTATCTTAGAACCTATGGATTGCTATGTCTCCAAAAGAGAATCAAGCGTGTGTACAGGGGCATAAACGCAGCAGTGATAGGATTGGAGAGGTTCGGTGAGCAAATGAAGACCCTTTGAAGTCATATTGCATGGTACCCATTACACGGGTCTTAACTCTCCAGGTTTAAGGTATTCTTCCTTCAGCTAAAACATGCATGTGGAACCTAGAGTATGATCAACCATGTGATCGGGAGACGTGTTCAAATATGTCTCAGTTTTCCTCCCCTGGTACTCGGGTGCAACATTCCAGACGCTTTACTAACACTCTCCCCACTTGGAGAGTCAGTCCCTTTAACCTCCTGTTTGGCCCAGTTTGCAATTTCTGCGGAAGATGAACAGGAATAGCGATAACCAATGAGAGGCTAGCTGGAGGTGTCTGGACGGGCAAATTTAACTCTCATTTCCCACCAGGAAGAGGAATTAACCAAAGGCTCAGCATGCCGGGCCGGAACCAGATTAGGGCCTGAAGCCATCCTGCGGTGTTGCGGCCAGGTCACAAGAAAGCGAGTTGAAGAAAGGAGCTCAGGGGCACTGTAATTCACAAACCTGCAGAGTTATAAATGACAGCTATCGTCCAAAAATAGACTGAAGTAAGGCTGCCAAGAGGACTTGAAAGCGGGGAAGAATTGCAGGAAACCGATTTCAGGAGGTAGACTGGAATTGCATTGAAAGCATAGGAAAAGAGGCAGAACGTCCACAATGATGCACTTGGCCAAAAAGGGCGTATGCGTTTTTTCCTGAATATATTCAGGAAAAAACGCATACGCCCTTTTTGGCCAACCAAGCAAGCTTGCAAAGGAAATCTGCACTACAATGAAGTCTCACTTCCCCCCGGTCAAAAGGGCCATCTGAAAAAAGTGTAAAATCCAGAAAGGCAGGACAGGCCATGGAGAACTGGGAGCCTTGTTATGCTGATGGGCGGGATGTAAATTGCCAACAACCACTCGGGAGAAGTGTATGGTGTTTCCTGAAACATCTAAAAAACAAAGCAACAGAACCTAGGGCACTTCCACTTATGGTCCTATAGCTTAGGGAAATTAAAATCAAAAAGACACAGCCACCCCAAAGTTTGGAACGGCTCTGTTTACAAGAACCTCGTTTACAGTACAAGTTCAACATCGCAGAAAGTGAAAAATGGATAAAGAAGTTGTGGTATTCACTTACAAAGCAATATCACTCAGCAATGAAATCTATGTCATCAGGCCCTTAGCAGCACAATGAGTGGATTCAGGTATGATGATTCTAACTGAAATAAGTCACACAGAAAAAGAAACATCATAAGATATCACTAATACACGGAATGGAAACTTGGCTACACAGGAACTGAATTACAGAACAGAACAGGGTCTCAAATTTAGAAAAACAACTTATGCTTGCTTAAGGGTAAAGGTGAGTTGGGTTGCTGCATAAAACCAGAGATTGAAATGAGCACAGATAAAGTTCCTTAAGCCAAATATGGAATAGACAAGAGCTACTCCTTGCTCAACGAAATGGACTCAACACCGCATATTAAACGCCTAAGAATATACCTGACTTGTAAGTATCTTAAAACCTATGGATTGCTATGTCTCCAAAAGAGAATCAAGCATGTGTACAGGGGCATAAACGCAGCAGTGATAGGATTGGAGAGGTTCGGTGAGCAAATGAAGACCCTTTGAAGTCATATTGCATGGTACCCATTCCACGGGTTTAACTACCCAGGTTTAAGGTATTCCTCCTTCAGCTAAAACATGCATGTGGAACCTAGAGTATGATCAACCATGTGATCGGGAGACGTGTTCAAATATGTCTCAGTTTTCCTCCCCTGGTACTCGGGTGCAACATTCCAGACGCTTTACTAACACTCTCCCCACTTGGAGAGTCAGTCCCTTTAACCTCCTGTTTGGCCCAGTTTGCAATTTCTGCGGAAGATGAACAGGAATAGTGAGAACCAATGAGAGGCTAGCTGGAGGTGTCTGGACGGGCAAATTTAACTCTCATTTCCCACCAGGAAGAGGAATTAACCAAAGGCTCAGCATGCCGGGCCGGAACCAGATTAGGGCCTGAAGCCATCCTGCGGTGTTGCGGCCAGGTCACAAGAAAGCGAGTTGAAGAAAGGAGCTCAGGGGCACTGTAATTCACAAACCTGCAGAGTTATAAATGACAGCTATCGTCCAAAAATAGACTGAAGTAAGGCTGCCAAGAGGACTTGAAAGCGGGGAAGAATTGCAGGAAACCGATTTCAGGAGGTAGACTGGAATTGCATTGAAAGCATAGGAAAAGAGGCAGAACGTCCACAATGATGCACTTGGCCAAAAAGGGCGTATGCGTTTTTTCCTGAATATATTCAGGAAAAAACGCATACGCCCTTTTTGGCCAACCAAGCAAGCTTGCAAAGGAAATCTGCACTACAATGAAGTGTCACTTCCCCCCGGTCAAAAGGGCCATCTGAAAAAAGTGTAAAATCCAGAAAGGCAGGACAGGCCATGGAGAACTGGGAGCCTTGTTATGCTGATGGGCGGGATGTAAATTGCCAACAACCACTCGGGAGAAGTGTATGGTGTTTCCTGAAACATCTAAAAAACAAAGCAACAGAGCCTAGGGCACTTCCACTTATGGTCCTATAGCTTAGGGAAATTAAAATCAAAAAGACACAGCCACCCCAAAGTTTGGAATGGCTCTGTTTACAAGAACCTCGTTTACAGTACAAGTACAACATCGCAGAAAGTGAAAAATGGATAAAGAACTTGTGGTACTTACGTACAATGCAGTATCACTCAGCAATGAAATCTATGTCATCAGGCCCATAGCAGCATAATGAGTAGATTCAGGTACGATGATTCTAACTGAAATAAGTCACACAGAAAAAGAAACATCATAAGATATCACTAATACACGGAATGTAAACTTGGCTACACAGGAACTGAATTCCAAAACAGAACAGGTTCTCAAATTTAGAAAACCAACTTATGCTTGCTTAAGGGGAAAGGTGAGTTGGGTTGCTGCATAAAACCAGAGATTGAAATGAGCACAGATAAAGTTCCTTAAGCCAAATATGGAATAGACAAGAGCTACTCCTTGCTCAACGAAATGGACTCAACACCCCATATTAAACGCCTAAGAATGTACCTGACTAGTAAGTATCTTAAAACCTATGGATTGCTATGTCTCCGAAAGAGAATCAAGCATGTGTACAGGGGCATAAACGCAGCAGTGATAGGATTGGAGAGGTTCGGTGAGCAAATGAAGACCCTTTGAAGTCATATTGCATGGTACCCATTCCACGGGTCTCAACTCTCCAGGTTTAAGGTATTCTTCCTTCAGCTAAAACATGCATGTGGAACCCAGAGTATGATCAACCATGTGATCGGGAGACGTGTTCAAATATGTCTCAGTTTTCCTCCCCTGGTACTCGGGTGCAACATTCCAGACGCTTTACTAACACTCTCCCCACTTGGAGAGTCAGCGCCTTTAACCTCCTGTTTGGCACAGTTTGCAATTTCTGCGGAAGATGAACAGGAATAGCGAGAACCAATGAGAGGCTAGCTGGAGGTGTCTGGACGGGCAAATTTAACTCTCATTTCCCAACAGGAAGAGGAAATAACCAAAGGCTCAGCGTGCCGTGCCGGAACCAGATTAGGGCCTGAAGCCATCCTGCGGTGTTGCGGCCAGCTCAAAAGAAACCGAGTTGAAGAAAGGAGCTCAGGGGCACTGTAATTCACAAACCTGCAGAGTTATAAATGACAGCTATCGTCCAAAAATAGACTGAAGTAAGGCTGCCAAGAGGACTTGAAAGCGGGGCAGAATTGCAGGAAACCGATTTCAGGAGGTAGACTGGAATTGCATTGAAAGCATAGGAAAAGAGGCAGAACGTCCACAATGATGCACTTGGCCAAAAAGGGCGTATGCGTTTTTTCCTGAATATATTCAGGAAAAAACGCATACGCCCTTTTTGGCCAACCAAGCAAGCTTGCAAAGGAAATCTGCACTACAATGAAGTCTCACTTCCCCCCGGTCAAAAGGGCCATCTGAAAAAAGTGTAAAATCCAGAAAGGCAGGACAGGCCATGGAGAACTGGGAGCCTTGTTATGCTGATGGGCGGGATGTAAATTGCCAACAACCACTAGGGAGAAGTGTATGGTGTTTCCTGAAACATCTAAAAAACAAAGCAACAGAACCTAGGGCACTTCCACTTATGGTCCTATAGCTTAGGAAAATTAAAATCAAAAAGACACAGCCACCCCAAAGTTTGGAACGGCTCTGTTTACAAGAACCTCGTTTACAGTACAAGTTCAACATCGCAGAAAGTGAAAAATGGATAAAGAAGTTGTGGTATTTACTTACAAAGCAATATCACTCAGCAATGAAATCTGTGTCATCAGGCCCTTAGCAGAACAATGAGTGGATTCAGGTATGATGATTCTAACTGAAATAAGTCACACAGAAAAAGAAACATCATAAGATATCAGTAATACACGGAATGGAAACTTGGCTACACAGGAACTGAATTACAGAACAGAACAGGGTCTCAAATTTAGAAAAACAACTTATGCTTGCTTAAGGGTAAAGGTGAGTTGGGGTGCTGCATAAAACCAGAGATTGAAATGAGCACAGATAAAGTTCCTTAAGTCAAATATGGAATAGACAAGAGCTACTCCTTGCTCAACGAAATGGACTCAACACCGCATATTAAACGCCTAAGAATGTACCTGACTAGTAAGTATCTTAAAACCTATGGATTGCTATGTCTCCGAAAGAGAATCAAGCATGTGTACAGGGGCATAAACGCAGCAGTGATAGGATTGGAGAGGTTCGGTGAGCAAATGAAGACCCTTTGAAGTCATATTGCATGGTACCCATTACACGGGTCTTAACTCTCCTGGTTTAAGGTATTCTTCCTTCAGCTAAAACATGCATGTGGAACCCAAGTATGATCAACCATGTGAACGGGAGACGTGTTCAAATATGTCTCAGTTTTCCTCCCCTGGTACTCGGGTGCAACATTCCAGACGCTTTACTAACACTCTCCCCACTTGGAAAGTCAGCGCCTTTAACCTCCTGTTTGGCACAGTTTGCAATTTCTGCGGAAGATGAACAGGAATAGCGAGAACCATTGAGAGGCTAGCTGGAGGTGTCTGGACGGGCAAATTTAACTCTCATTTCCCACCAGGAAGAGGAATTAACCAAAGGCTCAGCATGCCTGGCCAGAACAAGATTAGGGCCTGAAGCCATCCTGCGGTGTTGCGGCCACCTCAAAAGAAAGCGAGTTGAAGAAAGGAGCTCAGGGGCACTGTAATTCACAAACCTGCAGAGTTATAAATGACAGCTATCGTCCAAAAATAGACTGAAGTAAGGCTGCCAAGAGGACTTGAAAGCGGGGCAGAATTGCAGGAAACCGATTTCAGGAGGTAGACTGGAATTGCATTGAAAGCATAGGAAAAGAGGCAGAAGGTCCACAATGATGCACTTGGCCAAAAAGGGCGTATGCGTTTTTTCCTGAATATATTCAGGAAAAAACGCATACGCCCTTTTTGGCCAACCAAGCAAGCTTGCAAAGGAAATCTGCACTACAATGAAGTCTCACTTCCCCCCGGTCAAAAGGGCCATCTGAAAAAAGTGTAAAATCCAGAAAGGCAGGACAGGCCATGGAGAACTGGGAGCCTTGTTATGCTGAAGGGCGGGATGTAAATTGCCAACAACCACTCGGGAGAAGTGTATGGTGTTTCCTGAAACATCTAAAAAACAAAGCAACAGAACCTAGGGCACTTCCACTTATGGTCCTATAGCTTAGGGAAATTAAAATCAAAAAGACACAGCCACCCCAAAGTTTCGAACGGCTCTGTTTACAAGAACCTCGTTTACAGTACAAGTTCAACATCGCAGAAAGTGAAAAATGGATAAAGAAGTTGTGGTATTCACTTACAAAGCAATATCACTCAGCAATGAAATCTATGTCATCAGGCCCTTAGCAGCACAATGAGTGGATTCAGGTATGATGATTCTAACTGAAATAAGTCACACAGAAAAAGAAACATCATAAGATATCAGTAATACACGGAATGGAAACTTGGCTACACAGGAACTGAATTACAGAACAGAACAGGGTCTCAAATTTAGAAAAACAACTTATGCTTGCTTAAGGGTAAAGGTGAGTTGGGTTGCTGCATAAAACCAGAGATTGAAATGAGCACAGATAAAGTTCCTTAAGCCAAATATGGAATAGACAAGAGCTACTCCTTGCTCAACGAAATGGACTCAACACCGCCTATTAAACGCCTAAGAATATACCTGACATGTAAGTATCTTAAAACCTATGGATTGCTATGTCTCCAAAAGAGAATCAAGCATGTGTACAGGGGCATAAACGCAGCAGTGATAGGATTGGAGAGGTTCGGTGAGCAAATGAAGACCCTTTGAAGTCATATTGCATGGTACCCATTCCACGGGTTTAACTACCCAGGTTTAAGGTATTCTTCCTTCAGCTAAAACATGCATGTGGAACCTAGAGTATGATCAACCATGTGATCGGGAGACGTGTTCAAATATGTCTCAGTTTTCCTCCCCTGGTACTCGGGTGCAACATTCCAGACGCTTTACTAACACTCTCCCCACTTGGAGAGTCAGTCCCTTTAACCTCCTGTTTGGCCCAGTTTGCAATTTCTGCGGAAGATGAACAGGAATAGCGAGAACCAATGAGAGGCTAGCTGGAGGTGTCTGGACGGGCAAATTTAACTCTCATTTCCCACCAGGAAGAGGAATTAACCAAAGGCTCAGCATGCCGGGCCGGAACCAGATTAGGGCCTGAAGCCATCCTGCGGTGTTGCGGCCAGGTCACAAGAAAGCGAGTTGAAGAAAGGAGCTCAGGGGCACTGTAATTCACAAACCTGCAGAGTTATAAATGACAGCTATCGTCCAAAAATAGACTGAAGTAAGGCTGCCAAGAGGACTTGAAAGCGGGGAAGAATTGCAGGAAACCGATTTCAGGAGGTAGACTGGAATTGCATTGAAAGCATAGGAAAAGAGGCAGAACGTCCACAATGATGCACTTGGCCAAAAAGGGCGTATGCGTTTTTTCCTGAATATATTCAGGAAAAAACGCATACGCCCTTTTTGGCCAACCAAGCAAGCTTGCAAAGGAAATCTGCACTACAATGAAGTGTCACTTCCCCCCGGTCAAAAGGGCCATCTGAAAAAAGTGTAAAATCCAGAAAGGCATGACAGGCCATGGAGAACTGGGAGCCTTGTTATGCTGATGGGCGGGATGTAAATTGCCAACAACCACTGGGGAGAAGTATATGGTGTTTCCTGAAATATCTAAAAAACAAAGCAACAGAGCCTAGGGCACTTCCACTTATGGTCCTATAGCTTAGGGAAATTAAAATCAAAAAGACACAGCCACCCCAAAGTTTGGAACGGCTCTGTTTACAAGAACCTCGTTTACAGTACAAGTTCAACATCGCAGAAAGTGAAAAATGGATAAAGAACTTGTGGTACTTACGTACAATGCAGTATCACTCAGCAATGAAATCTATGTCATCAGGCCCGTAGCAGCATAATGAGTAGATTCAGGTACGATGATTCTAACTGAAATAAGTCACACAGAAAAAGAAACATCATAAGATATCACTAATACACGGAATGTAAACTTGGCTACACAGGAACTGAATTCCAAAACAGAACAGGTTCTCAAATTTGGAAAACCAACTTATGCTTGCTTAAGGGGAAAGGTGAGTTGGGTTGCTGCATAAAACCAGAGATTGAAATGAGCACAGATAAAGTTCCTTAAGCCAAATATGGAATAGACAAGAGCTACTCCTTGCTCAACGAAATGGACTCAACACCCCATATTAAACGCCTAAGAATGTACCTGACTAGTAAGTATCTTAAAACCTATGGATTGCTATGTCTCCGAAAGAGAATCAAGCATGTGTACAGAGGCATAAACGCAGCAGTGATAGGATTGGAGAGGTTCGGTGAGCAAATGAAGACCCTTTGAAGTCATATTGCATGGTACCCATTCCACGGGTCTCAACTCTCCAGGTTTAAGGTATTCTTCCTTCAGCTAAAACATGCATGTGGAACCCAGAGTATGATCAACCATGTGATCGGGAGACGTGTTCAAATATGTCTCAGTTTTCCTCCCCTGGTACTCGGGTGCAACATTCCAGACGCTTTACTAACACTCTCCCCACTTGGAGAGTCAGCGCCTTTAACCTCCTGTTTGGCACAGTTTGCAATTTCTGCGGAAGATGAACAGGAATAGCGAGAACCAATGAGAGGCTAGCTGGAGGTGTCTGGACGGGCAAATTTAACTCTCATTTCCCAACAGGAAGAGGAAATAACCAAAGGCTCAGCGTGCCGTGCCGGAACCAGATTAAGGCCTGAAGCCATCCTGCGGTGTTGCGGCCAGGTCACAAGAAAGCGAGTTGAAGAAAGGAGCTCAGGGGCACTGTAATTCACAAACCTGCAGAGTTATAAATGACAGCTATCGTCCAAAAATAGACTGAAGTAAGGCTGCCAAGAGGACTTGAAAGCGGGGCAGAATTGCAGGAAACCGATTTCAGGAGGTAGACTGGAATTGCATTGAAAGCATAGGAAAAGAGGCAGAAGGTCCACAATGATGCACTTGGCCAAAAAGGGCGTATGCGTTTTTTCCTGAATATATTCAGGAAAAAACGCATACGCCCTTTTTGGCCAACCAAGCAAGCTTGCAAAGGAAATCTGCACTACAATGAAGTCTCACTTCCCCCCGGTCAAAAGGGCCATCTGAAAAAAGTGTAAAATCCAGAAAGGCAGGACAGGCCATGGAGAACTGGGAGCCTTGTTATGCTGAAGGGCGGGATGTAAATTGCCAACAACCACTCGGGAGAAGTGTATGGTGTTTCCTGAAACATCTAAAAAACAAAGCAACAGAACCTAGGGCACTTCCACTTATGGTCCTATAGCTTAGGGAAATTAAAATCAAAAAGACACAGCCACCCCAAAGTTTGGAACGGCTCTGTTTACAAGAACCTCGTTTACAGTACAAGTTCAACATCGCAGAAAGTGAAAAATGGATAAAGAAGTTGTGGTATTCACTTACAAAGCAATATCACTCAGCAATGAAATCTATGTCATCAGGCCCTTAGCAGCACAATGAGTGGATTCAGGTATGATGATTCTAACTGAAATAAGTCACACAGAAAAAGAAACATCATAAGATATCAGTAATACACGGAATGGAAACTTGGCTACACAGGAACTGAATTACAGAACAGAACAGGGTCTCAAATTTAGAAAAACAACTTATGCTTGCTTAAGGGTAAAGGTGAGTTGGGTTGCTGCATAAAACCAGAGATTGAAATGAGCACAGATAAAGTTCCTTAAGCCAAATATGGAATAGACAAGAGCTACTCCTTGCTCAACGAAATGGACTCAACACCGCCTATTAAACGCCTAAGAATATACCTGACATGTAAGTATCTTAAAACCTATGGATTGCTATGTCTCCAAAAGAGAATCAAGCATGTGTACAGGGGCATAAACGCAGCAGTGATAGGATTGGAGAGGTTCGGTGAGCAAATGAAGACCCTTTGAAGTCATATTGCATGGTACCCATTCCACGGGTTTAACTACCCAGGTTTAAGGTATTCTTCCTTCAGCTAAAACATGCATGTGGAACCTAGAGTATGATCAACCATGTGATCGGGAGACGTGTTCAAATATGTCTCAGTTTTCCTCCCCTGGTACTCGGGTGCAACATTCCAGACGCTTTACTAACACTCTCCCCACTTGGAGAGTCAGTCCCTTTAACCTCCTGTTTGGCCCAGTTTGCAATTTCTGCGGAAGATGAACAGGAATAGCGAGAACCAATGAGAGGCTAGCTGGAGGTGTCTGGACGGGCAAATTTAACTCTCATTTCCCACCAGGAAGAGGAATTAACCAAAGGCTCAGCATGCCGGGCCGGAACCAGATTAGGGCCTGAAGCCATCCTGCGGTGTTGCGGCCAGGTCACAAGAAAGCGAGTTGAAGAAAGGAGCTCAGGGGCACTGTAATTCACAAACCTGCAGAGTTATAAATGACAGCTATCGTCCAAAAATAGACTGAAGTAAGGCTGCCAAGAGGACTTGAAAGCGGGGAAGAATTGCAGGAAACCGATTTCAGGAGGTAGACTGGAATTGCATTGAAAGCATAGGAAAAGAGGCAGAACGTCCACAATGATGCACTTGGCCAAAAAGGGCGTATGCGTTTTTTCCTGAATATATTCAGGAAAAAACGCATACGCCCTTTTTGGCCAACCAAGCAAGCTTGCAAAGGAAATCTGCACTACAATGAAGTGTCACTTCCCCCCGGTCAAAAGGGCCATCTGAAAAAAGTGTAAAATCCAGAAAGGCATGACAGGCCATGGAGAACTGGGAGCCTTGTTATGCTGATGGGCGGGATGTAAATTGCCAACAACCACTGGGGAGAAGTATATGGTGTTTCCTGAAATATCTAAAAAACAAAGCAACAGAGCCTAGGGCACTTCCACTTATGGTCCTATAGCTTAGGGAAATTAAAATCAAAAAGACACAGCCACCCCAAAGTTTGGAACGGCTCTGTTTACAAGAACCTCGTTTACAGTACAAGTTCAACATCGCAGAAAGTGAAAAATGGATAAAGAACTTGTGGTACTTACGTACAATGCAGTATCACTCAGCAATGAAATCTATGTCATCAGGCCCGTAGCAGCATAATGAGTAGATTCAGGTACGATGATTCTAACTGAAATAAGTCACACAGAAAAAGAAACATCATAAGATATCACTAATACACGGAATGTAAACTTGGCTACACAGGAACTGAATTCCAAAACAGAACAGGTTCTCAAATTTAGAAAACCAACTTATGCTTGCTTAAGGGGAAAGGTGAGTTGGGTTGCTGCATAAAACCAGAGATTGAAATGAGCACAGATAAAGTTCCTTAAGCCAAATATGGAATAGACAAGAGCTACTCCTTGCTCAACGAAATGGACTCAACACCCCATATTAAACGCCTAAGAATGTACCTGACTAGTAAGTATCTTAAAACCTATGGATTGCTATGTCTCCGAAAGAGAATCAAGCATGTGTACAGAGGCATAAACGCAGCAGTGATAGGATTGGAGAGGTTCGGTGAGCAAATGAAGACCCTTTGAAGTCATATTGCATGGTACCCATTCCACGGGTCTCAACTCTCCAGGTTTAAGGTATTCTTCCTTCAGCTAAAACATGCATGTGGAACCCAGAGTATGATCAACCATGTGATCGGGAGACGTGTTCAAATATGTCTCAGTTTTCCTCCCCTGGTACTCGGGTGCAACATTCCAGACGCTTTACTAACACTCTCCCCACTTGGAGAGTCAGCGCCTTTAACCTCCTGTTTGGCACAGTTTGCAATTTCTGCGGAAGATGAACAGGAATAGCGAGAACCAATGAGAGGCTAGCTGGAGGTGTCTGGACGGGCAAATTTAACTCTCATTTCCCAACAGGAAGAGGAAATAACCAAAGGCTCAGCGTGCCGTGCCGGAACCAGATTAGGGCCTGAAGCCATCCTGCGGTGTTGCGGCCAGCTCAAAAGAAACCGAGTTGAAGAAAGGAGCTCAGGGGCACTGTAATTCACAAACCTGCAGAGTTATAAATGACAGCTATCGTCCAAAAATAGACTGAAGTAAGGCTGCCAAGAGGACTTGAAAGCGGGGCAGAATTGCAGGAAACCGATTTCAGGAGGTAGACTGGAATTGCATTGAAAGCATAGGAAAAGAGGCAGAAGGTCCACAATGATGCACTTGGCCAAAAAGGGCGTATGCGTTTTTTCCTGAATATATTCAGGAAAAAACGCATACGCCCTTTTTGGCCAACCAAGCAAGCTTGCAAAGGAAATCTGCACTACAATGAAGTCTCACTTCCCCCCGGTCAAAAGGGCCATCTGAAAAAAGTGTAAAATCCAGAAAGGCAGGACAGGCCATGGAGAACTGGGAGCCTTGTTATGCTGATGGGCGGGATGTAAATTGCCAACAACCACTCGGGAGAAGTGTATGGTGTTTCCTGAAACATCTAAAAAACAAAGCAACAGAACCTAGGGCACTTCCACTTATGGTCCTATAGCTTAGGAAAATTAAAATCAAAAAGACACAGCCACCCCAAAGTTTGGAACGGCTCTGTTTACAAGAACCTCGTTTACAGTACAAGTTCAACATCGCAGAAAGTGAAAAATGGATAAAGAAGTTGTGGTATTTACTTACAAAGCAATATCACTCAGCAATGAAATCTGTGTCATCAGGCCCTTAGCAGCACAATGAGTGGATTCAGGTATGATGATTCTAACTGAACTAAGTCACACAGAAAAAGAAACATCATAAGATATCAGTAATACACGGAATGTAAACTTGGCTACACAGGAACTGAATTACAGAACAGAACAGGGTCTCAAATTTAGAAAGCCAACTTATGCTTGCTTAAGGGTAAAGGTGAGTTAGGGTGCTGCATAAAACCAGAGATTGAAATGAGCACAGATAAAGTTCCTTAAGTCAAAGATGGAATAGACAAGAGCTACTCCTTGCTCAACGAAATGGACTCAACACCGCATATTAAACGCCTAAGAATGTACCTGACTAGTAAGTATCTTAAAACCTATGGATTGCTATGTCTCCGAAAGAGAATCAAGCATGTGTACAGGGGCATAAACGCAGCAGTGATAGGATTGGAGAGGTTCGGTGAGCAAATGAAGACCCTTTGAAGTCATATTGCATGGTACCCATTACACGGGTCTTAACTCTCCAGGTTTAAGGTATTCTTCCTTCAGCTAAAACATGCATGTGGAACCCAAGTATGATCAACCATGTGAACGGGAGACGTGTTCAAATATGTCTCAGTTTTCCTCCCCTGGTACTCGGGTGCAACATTCCAGACGCTTTACTAACACTCTCCCCACTTGGAGAGTCAGCGCCTTTAACCTCCTGTTTGGCACAGTTTGCAATTTCTGCGGAAGATGAACAGGAATAGCGAGAACCAATGAGAGGCTAGCTGGAGGTGTCTGGACGGGCAAATTTAACTCTCATTTCCCACCAGGAAGAGGAATTAACCAAAGGCTCAGCATGCCTGGCCGGAACCAGATTAGGGCCTGAAGCCATCCTGCGGTGTTGCGGCCAGGTCACAAGAAAGCGAGTTGAAGAAAGGAGCTCAGGGGCACTGTAATTCACAAACCTGCAGAGTTATAAATGACAGCTATCGTCCAAAAATAGACTGAAGTAAGGCTGCCAAGAGGACTTGAAAGCGGGGCAGAATTGCAGGAAACCGATTTCAGGAGGTAGACTGGAATTGCATTGAAAGCATAGGAAAAGAGGCAGAAGGTCCACAATGATGCACTTGGCCAAAAAGGGCGTATGCGTTTTTTCCTGAATATATTCAGGAAAAAACGCATACGCCCTTTTTGGCCAACCAAGCAAGCTTGCAAAGGAAATCTGCACTACAATGAAGTGTCACTTCCCCCCGGTCAAAAGGGCCATCTAAAAAAAGTGTAAAATCCAGAAAGGCAACAGGCCATTGAGAACTGGGAGCCTTGTTATGCTGATGGGCGGGATGTAAATTGCCAGCAGACACTTGGGAGAAGTGTATGGTGTTTCCTGAAACATCTAAAAAACAAAGCAACAGAGCCTAGGGCACTTCCACTTATGGTCCTATAGCTTAGGGAAATTAAAATCAAAAAGACACAGCCACCCCAAAGTTTGGGACGCCTCTGTTTACAAGAACCTCGTTTACAATACAAGTTCAACATCGCAGAAAGTGAAAAATGGATAAAGAAGTTGTGGTATTCACTTACAAAGCAATATCACTCAGCAATGAAATCTATGTCATCAGGCCCTTAGCAGAACAATGAGTGGATTCAGGTATGATGATTCTAACTGAAATAAGTCACACAGAAAAAGAAACATCATAAGATATCAGTAATACACGGAATGTAAACTTGGCTACACAGGAACTGAATTACAGAACAGAACAGGGACTCAAATTTAGAAAACCAACTTATGCTTGCTTAAGGGTAAAGGTGAGTAGGGGTGCTGCATAAAACCAGAGATTGAAATGAGCACAGATAAAGTTCCTTAAGCCAAATATGCAATAGACAAGAGCTACTCCTTGCTCAACGAAATGGACTCAACACCCCATATTAAACGCCTAAGAATGTACCTGACTAGTAAGTATCTTAAAACCTATGGATTGCTATGTCTCCAAAAGAGAATCAAGCATGTGTACAGGGGCATAAACGCAGCAGTGATAGGATTGGAGAGGTTCGGTGAGCAAATGAAGACCCTTTGAAGTCATATTGCATGGTACCCATTCCACGGGTTTCAACTACCCAGGTTTTAGGTATTCTTCCTTCAGCTAAAACATGCATGTGGAACCCAAGTATGATCAACCATGTGAACGGGAGACGTGTTCAAATATGTCTCAGTTTTCCTCCCCTGGTACTCGGGTGCAACATTCCAGACGCTTTACTAACACTCTCCCCACTTGGAGAGTCAGCGCCTTTAACCTCCTGTTTGGCACAGTTTGCAATTTCTGCGGAAGATGAACAGGAATAGCGAGAACCAATGGAGACTAGCTGGAGGTGTCTGGACGGGCAAATTTAACTCTCATTTCCTACCAGGAAGAGGAATTCACCAAAGGCTCAGCGTGCCATGCCAGAACCAGATTAGGGCCTGAAGCCATCCAGCGGTGTTGTGGCCAGCTCAAAAGAAAGCGAGTTGAAGAAAGGAGCTCAGGGGCACTGTAATTCACAAACCTGCAGAGTTATAAATGACAGCTATCGTCCAAAAATAGACTGAAGTAAGGCTGCCAAGAGGACTTGAAAGTGGGGCAGAATTGCAGGAAACCGATTTCAGGAGGTAGACTGGAATTGCATTGAAAGCATAGGAAAAGAGGCAGAACGTCCACAATGATGCACTTGGCCAAAAAGGGCGTATGCGTTTTTTCCTGAATATATTCAGGAAAAAACGCATACGCCCTTTTTGGCCAACCAAGCAAGCTTGCAAAGGAAATCTGCACTACAATGAAGTCTCACTTCCCCCCGGTCAAAAGGGCCATCTGAAAAAAGTGTAAAATCCAGAAAGGCAACAGGCCATTGAGAACTGGGAGCCTTGTTATGCTGATGGGCGGGATGTAAATTGCCAACAGACACTCGGGAGAAGTGTATGGTGTTTCCTGAAACATCTAAAAAACAAAGCAACAGAGCCTAGGGCACTTCCACTTATGGTCCTATAGCTTAGGGAAATTAAAATCAAAAAGACACAGCCACCCCAAAGTTTGGAATGGCTCTGTTTACAAGAACCTCGTTTACAGTACAAGTTCAACATCGCAGAAAGTGAAAAATGGATAAAGAACTTGTGGTACTTACGTACAATGCAGTATCACTCAGCAATGAAATCTATGTCATCAGGCCCGTAGCAGCATAATGAGTAGATTCAGGTACGATGATTCTAACTGAAATAAGTCACACAGAAAAAGAAACATCATAAGATATCACTAATACACGGAATGTAAACTTGGCTACACAGGAACTGAATTCCAAAACAGAACAGGTTCTCAAATTTAGAAAACCAACTTATGCTTGCTTAAGGGGAAAGGTGAGTTGGGGTGCTGCATAAAACCAGAGATTGAAATGAGCACAGATAAAGTTCCTTAAGCCAAATATGGAATAGACAAGAGCTACTCCTTGCTCAACGAAATGGACTCAACACCCCATATTAAACGCCTAAGAATGTACCTGACTAGTAAGTATCTTAAAACCTATGGATTGCTATGTCTCCGAAAGAGAATCAAGCATGTGTACAGAGGCATAAACGCAGCAGTGATAGGATTGGAGAGGTTCGGTGAGCAAATGAAGACCCTTTGAAGTCATATTGCATGGTACCCATTCCACGGGTCTCAACTCTCCAGGTTTAAGGTATTCTTCCTTCAGCTAAAACATGCATGTGGAACCCAGAGTATGATCAACCATGTGATCGGGAGACGTGTTCAAATATGTCTCAGTTTTCCTCCCCTGGTACTCGGGTGCAACATTCCAGACGCTTTACTAACACTCTCCCCACTTGGAGAGTCAGCGCCTTTAACCTCCTGTTTGGCACAGTTTGCAATTTCTGCGGAAGATGAACAGGAATAGCGAGAACCAATGAGAGGCTAGATGGAGGTGTCTGGACGGGCAAATTTAACTCTCATTTCCCAACAGGAAGAGGAAATAACCAAAGGCTCAGCGTGCCGTGCCGGAACCAGATTAGGGCCTGAAGCCATCCTGCGGTGTTGCGGCCAGCTCACAAGAAAGCGAGTTGAAGAAAGGAGCTCAGGGGCACTGTAATTCACAAACCTGCAGAGTTATAAATGACAGCTATCGTCCAAAAATAGACTGAAGTAAGGCTGCCAAGAGGACTTGAAAGCGGGGCAGAATTGCAGGAAACCGATTTCAGGAGGTAGACTGGAATTGCATTGAAAGCATAGGAAAAGAGGCAGAAGGTCCACAATGATGCACTTGGCCAAAAAGGGCGTATGCGTTTTTTCCTGAATATATTCAGGAAAAAACGCATACGCCCTTTTTGGCCAACCAAGCAAGCTTGCAAAGGAAATCTGCACTACAATGAAGTCTCACTTCCCCCCGGTCAAAAGGGCCATCTGAAAAAAGTGTAAAATCCAGAAAGGCAGGACAGGCCATGGAGAACTGGGAGCCTTGTTATGCTGAAGGGCGGGATGTAAATTGCCAACAACCACTCGGGAGAAGTGTATGGTGTTTCCTGAAACATCTAAAAAACAAAGCAACAGAACCTAGGGCACTTCCACTTATGGTCCTATAGCTTAGGGAAATTAAAATCAAAAAGACACAGCCACCCCAAAGTTTCGAACGGCTCTGTTTACAAGAACCTCGTTTACAGTACAAGTTCAACATCGCAGAAAGTGAAAAATGGATAAAGAAGTTGTGGTATTCACTTACAAAGCAATATCACTCAGCAATGAAATCTATGTCATCAGGCCCTTAGCAGCACAATGAGTGGATTCAGGTATGATGATTCTAACTGAACTAAGTCACACAGAAAAAGAAACATCATAAGATATCAGTAATACACGGAATGTAAACTTGGCTACACAGGAACTGAATTACAGAACAGAACAGGGTCTCAAATTTAGAAAAACAACTTATGCTTGCTTAAGGGTAAAGGTGAGTTGGGTTGCTGCATAAAACCAGAGATTGAAATGAGCACAGATAAAGTTCCTTAAGCCAAATATGGAATAGACAAGAGCTACTCCTTGCTCAACGAAATGGACTCAACACCGCCTATTAAACGCCTAAGAATATACCTGACATGTAAGTATCTTAAAACCTATGGATTGCTATGTCTCCAAAAGAGAATCAAGCATGTGTACAGGGGCATAAACGCAGCAGTGATAGGATTGGAGAGGTTCGGTGAGCAAATGAAGACCCTTTGAAGTCATATTGCATGGTACCCATTCCACGGGTTTAACTACCCAGGTTTAAGGTATTCTTCCTTCAGCTAAAACATGCATGTGGAACCTAGAGTATGATCAACCATGTGATCGGGAGACGTGTTCAAATATGTCTCAGTTTTCCTCCCCTGGTACTCGGGTGCAACATTCCAGACGCTTTACTAACACTCTCCCCACTTGGAGAGTCAGTCCCTTTAACCTCCTGTTTGGCCCAGTTTGCAATTTCTGCGGAAGATGAACAGGAATAGCGAGAACCAATGAGAGGCTAGCTGGAGGTGTCTGGACGGGCAAATTTAACTCTCATTTCCCACCAGGAAGAGGAATTAACCAAAGGCTCAGCATGCCGGGCCGGAACCAGATTAGGGCCTGAAGCCATCCTGCGGTGTTGCGGCCAGGTCACAAGAAAGCGAGTTGAAGAAAGGAGCTCAGGGGCACTGTAATTCACAAACCTGCAGAGTTATAAATGACAGCTATCGTCCAAAAATAGACTGAAGTAAGGCTGCCAAGAGGACTTGAAAGCGGGGAAGAATTGCAGGAAACCGATTTCAGGAGGTAGACTGGAATTGCATTGAAAGCATAGGAAAAGAGGCAGAACGTCCACAATGATGCACTTGGCCAAAAAGGGCGTATGCGTTTTTTCCTGAATATATTCAGGAAAAAACGCATACGCCCTTTTTGGCCAACCAAGCAAGCTTGCAAAGGAAATCTGCACTACAATGAAGTGTCACTTCCCCCTGGTCAAAAGGGCCATCTGAAAAAAGTGTAAAATCCAGAAAGGCATGACAGGCCATGGAGAACTGGGAGCCTTGTTATGCTGATGGGCGGGATGTAAATTGCCAACAACCACTGGGGAGAAGTATATGGTGTTTCCTGAAATATCTAAAAAACAAAGCAACAGAGCCTAGGGCACTTCCACTTATGGTCCTATAGCTTAGGGAAATTAAAATCAAAAAGACACAGCCACCCCAAAGTTTGGAACGGCTCTGTTTACAAGAACCTCGTTTACAGTACAAGTTCAACATCGCAGAAAGTGAAAAATGGATAAAGAACTTGTGGTACTTACGTACAATGCAGTATCACTCAGCAATGAAATCTATGTCATCAGGCCCGTAGCAGCATAATGAGTAGATTCAGGTACGATGATTCTAACTGAAATAAGTCACACAGAAAAAGAAACATCATAAGATATCACTAATACACGGAATGTAAACTTGGCTACACAGGAACTGAATTCCAAAACAGAACAGGTTCTCAAATTTAGAAAACCAACTTATGCTTGCTTAAGGGGAAAGGTGAGTTGGGTTGCTGCATAAAACCAGAGATTGAAATGAGCACAGATAAAGTTCCTTAAGCCAAATATGGAATAGACAAGAGCTACTCCTTGCTCAACGAAATGGACTCAACACCCCATATTAAACGCCTAAGAATGTACCTGACTAGTAAGTATCTTAAAACCTATGGATTGCTATGTCTCCGAAAGAGAATCAAGCATGTGTACAGAGGCATAAACGCAGCAGTGATAGGATTGGAGAGGTTCGGTGAGCAAATGAAGACCCTTTGAAGTCATATTGCATGGTACCCATTCCACGGGTCTCAACTCTCCAGGTTTAAGGTATTCTTCCTTCAGCTAAAACATGCATGTGGAACCCAGAGTATGATCAACCATGTGATCGGGAGACGTGTTCAAATATGTCTCAGTTTTCCTCCCCTGGTACTCGGGTGCAACATTCCAGACGCTTTACTAACACTCTCCCCACTTGGAGAGTCAGCGCCTTTAACCTCCTGTTTGGCACAGTTTGCAATTTCTGCGGAAGATGAACAGGAATAGCGAGAACCAATGAGAGGCTAGCTGGAGGTGTCTGGACGGGCAAATTTAACTCTCATTTCCCAACAGGAAGAGGAAATAACCAAAGGCTCAGCGTGCCGTGCCGGAACCAGATTAGGGCCTGAAGCCATCCTGCGGTGTTGCGGCCAGCTCAAAAGAAACCGAGTTGAAGAAAGGAGCTCAGGGGCACTGTAATTCACAAACCTGCAGAGTTATAAATGACAGCTATCGTCCAAAAATAGACTGAAGTAAGGCTGCCAAGAGGACTTGAAAGCGGGGCAGAATTGCAGGAAACCGATTTCAGGAGGTAGACTGGAATTGCATTGAAAGCATAGGAAAAGAGGCAGAAGGTCCACAATGATGCACTTGGCCAAAAAGGGCGTATGCGTTTTTTCCTGAATATATTCAGGAAAAAACGCATACGCCCTTTTTGGCCAACCAAGCAAGCTTGCAAAGGAAATCTGCACTACAATGAAGTCTCACTTCCCCCCGGTCAAAAGGGCCATCTGAAAAAAGTGTAAAATCCAGAAAGGCAGGACAGGCCATGGAGAACTGGGAGCCTTGTTATGCTGATGGGCGGGATGTAAATTGCCAACAACCACTCGGGAGAAGTGTATGGTGTTTCCTGAAACATCTAAAAAACAAAGCAACAGAACCTAGGGCACTTCCACTTATGGTCCTATAGCTTAGGAAAATTAAAATCAAAAAGACACAGCCACCCCAAAGTTTGGAACGGCTCTGTTTACAAGAACCTCGTTTACAGTACAAGTTCAACATCGCAGAAAGTGAAAAATGGATAAAGAAGTTGTGGTATTTACTTACAAAGCAATATCACTCAGCAATGAAATCTGTGTCATCAGGCCCTTAGCAGCACAATGAGTGGATTCAGGTATGATGATTCTAACTGAACTAAGTCACACAGAAAAAGAAACATCATAAGATATCAGTAATACACGGAATGTAAACTTGGCTACACAGGAACTGAATTACAGAACAGAACAGGGTCTCAAATTTAGAAAGCCAACTTATGCTTGCTTAAGGGTAAAGGTGAGTTAGGGTGCTGCATAAAACCAGAGATTGAAATGAGCACAGATAAAGTTCCTTAAGTCAAAGATGGAATAGACAAGAGCTACTCCTTGCTCAACGAAATGGACTCAACACCGCATATTAAACGCCTAAGAATGTACCTGACTAGTAAGTATCTTAAAACCTATGGATTGCTATGTCTCCGAAAGAGAATCAAGCATGTGTACAGGGGCATAAACGCAGCAGTGATAGGATTGGAGAGGTTCGGTGAGCAAATGAAGACCCTTTGAAGTCATATTGCATGGTACCCATTACACGGGTCTTAACTCTCCAGGTTTAAGGTATTCTTCCTTCAGCTAAAACATGCATGTGGAACCCAAGTATGATCAACCATGTGAACGGGAGACGTGTTCAAATATGTCTCAGTTTTCCTCCCCTGGTACTCGGGTGCAACATTCCAGACGCTTTACTAACACTCTCCCCACTTGGAGAGTCAGCGCCTTTAACCTCCTGTTTGGCACAGTTTGCAATTTCTGCGGAAGATGAACAGGAATAGCGAGAACCAATGAGAGGCTAGCTGGAGGTGTCTGGACGGGCAAATTTAACTCTCATTTCCCACCAGGAAGAGGAATTAACCAAAGGCTCAGCATGCCTGGCCGGAACCAGATTAGGGCCTGAAGCCATCCTGCGGTGTTGCGGCCAGGTCACAAGAAAGCGAGTTGAAGAAAGGAGCTCAGGGGCACTGTAATTCACAAACCTGCAGAGTTATAAATGACAGCTATCGTCCAAAAATAGACTGAAGTAAGGCTGCCAAGAGGACTTGAAAGCGGGGCAGAATTGCAGGAAACCGATTTCAGGAGGTAGACTGGAATTGCATTGAAAGCATAGGAAAAGAGGCAGAAGGTCCACAATGATGCACTTGGCCAAAAAGGGCGTATGCGTTTTTTCCTGAATATATTCAGGAAAAAACGCATACGCCCTTTTTGGCCAACCAAGCAAGCTTGCAAAGGAAATCTGCACTACAATGAAGTGTCACTTCCCCCCGGTCAAAAGGGCCATCTAAAAAAAGTGTAAAATCCAGAAAGGCAACAGGCCATTGAGAACTGGGAGCCTTGTTATGCTGATGGGCGGGATGTAAATTGCCAGCAGACACTTGGGAGAAGTGTATGGTGTTTCCTGAAACATCTAAAAAACAAAGCAACAGAGCCTAGGGCACTTCCACTTATGGTCCTATAGCTTAGGGAAATTAAAATCAAAAAGACACAGCCACCCCAAAGTTTGGGACGCCTCTGTTTACAAGAACCTCGTTTACAATACAAGTTCAACATCGCAGAAAGTGAAAAATGGATAAAGAAGTTGTGGTATTCACTTACAAAGCAATATCACTCAGCAATGAAATCTATGTCATCAGGCCCTTAGCAGAACAATGAGTGGATTCAGGTATGATGATTCTAACTGAAATAAGTCACACAGAAAAAGAAACATCATAAGATATCAGTAATACACGGAATGTAAACTTGGCTACACAGGAACTGAATTACAGAACAGAACAGGGACTCAAATTTAGAAAACCAACTTATGCTTGCTTAAGGGTAAAGGTGAGTAGGGGTGCTGCATAAAACCAGAGATTGAAATGAGCACAGATAAAGTTCCTTAAGCCAAATATGCAATAGACAAGAGCTACTCCTTGCTCAACGAAATGGACTCAACACCCCATATTAAACGCCTAAGAATGTACCTGACTAGTAAGTATCTTAAAACCTATGGATTGCTATGTCTCCAAAAGAGAATCAAGCATGTGTACAGGGGCATAAACGCAGCAGTGATAGGATTGGAGAGGTTCGGTGAGCAAATGAAGACCCTTTGAAGTCATATTGCATGGTACCCATTCCACGGGTTTCAACTACCCAGGTTTTAGGTATTCTTCCTTCAGCTAAAACATGCATGTGGAACCCAAGTATGATCAACCATGTGAACGGGAGACGTGTTCAAATATGTCTCAGTTTTCCTCCCCTGGTACTCGGGTGCAACATTCCAGACGCTTTACTAACACTCTCCCCACTTGGAGAGTCAGCGCCTTTAACCTCCTGTTTGGCCCAGTTTGCAATTTCTGCGGAAGATGAACAGGAATAGCGAGAACCAATGGAGACTAGCTGGAGGTGTCTGGACGGGCAAATTTAACTCTCATTTCCTACCAGGAAGAGGAATTCACCAAAGGCTCAGCGTGCCATGCCAGAACCAGATTAGGGCCTGAAGCCATCCAGCGGTGTTGTGGCCAGCTCAAAAGAAAGCGAGTTGAAGAAAGGAGCTCAGGGGCACTGTAATTCACAAACCTGCAGAGTTATAAATGACAGCTATCGTCCAAAAATAGACTGAAGTAAGGCTGCCAAGAGGACTTGAAAGCGGGGCAGAATTGCAGGAAACCGATTTCAGGAGGTAGACTGGAATTGCATTGAAAGCATAGGAAAAGAGGCAGAACGTCCACAATGATGCACTTGGCCAAAAAGGGCGTATGCGTTTTTTCCTGAATATATTCAGGAAAAAACGCATACGCCCTTTTTGGCCAACCAAGCAAGCTTGCAAAGGAAATCTGCACTACAATGAAGTCTCACTTCCCCCCGGTCAAAAGGGCCATCTGAAAAAAGTGTAAAATCCAGAAAGGCAACAGGCCATTGAGAACTGGGAGCCTTGTTATGCTGATGGGCGGGATGTAAATTGCCAACAGACACTCGGGAGAAGTGTATGGTGTTTCCTGAAACATCTAAAAAACAAAGCAACAGAGCCTAGGGCACTTCCACTTATGGTCCTATAGCTTAGGGAAATTAAAATCAAAAAGACACAGCCACCCCAAAGTTTGGAATGGCTCTGTTTACAAGAACCTCGTTTACAGTACAAGTTCAACATCGCAGAAAGTGAAAAATGGATAAAGAACTTGTGGTACTTACGTACAATGCAGTATCACTCAGCAATGAAATCTATGTCATCAGGCCCGTAGCAGCATAATGAGTAGATTCAGGTACGATGATTCTAACTGAAATAAGTCACACAGAAAAAGAAACATCATAAGATATCACTAATACACGGAATGTAAACTTGGCTACACAGGAACTGAATTCCAAAACAGAACAGGTTCTCAAATTTAGAAAACCAACTTATGCTTGCTTAAGGGGAAAGGTGAGTTGGGGTGCTGCATAAAACCAGAGATTGAAATGAGCACAGATAAAGTTCCTTAAGCCAAATATGGAATAGACAAGAGCTACTCCTTGCTCAACGAAATGGACTCAACACCGCATATTAAACGCCTAAGAATGTACCTGACTAGTAAGTATCTTAAAACCTATGGATTGCTATGTCTCCGAAAGAGAATCAAGCATGTGTACAGGGGCATAAACGCAGCAGTGATAGGTTGGAGAGGTTCGGTGAGCAAATGAAGACCCTTTGAAGTCATATTGCATGGTACCCATTCCACGGGTTTCAACTACCCAGGTTTTAGGTATTCTTCCTTCAGCTAAAACATGCATGTGGAACCCAGAGTATGATCAACCATGTGATCGGGAGACGTGTTCAAATATGTCTCAGTTTTCCTCCCCTGGTACTCGGGTGCAACATTCCAGACGCTTTACTAACACTCTCCCCACTTGGAGAGTCAGCGCCTTTAACCTCCTGTTTGGCCCAGTTTGCAATTTCTGCGGAAGATGAACAGGAATAGCGAGAACCAATGAGAGGCTAGCTGGAGGTGTCTGGACGGGCAAATTTAACTCTCATTTCCCACCAGGAAGAGGAATTAACCAAAGGCTCAGCATGCTGGGCCGGAACCAGATTAGGGCCTGAAGCCATCCTGCGGTGTTGCGGCCAGGTCACAAGAAAGCGAGTTGAAGAAAGGAGCTCAGGGGCACTGTAATTCACAAACCTGCAGAGTTATAAATGACAGCTATCGTCCAAAAATAGACTGAAGTAAGGCTGCCAAGAGGACTTGAAAGCGGGGCAGAATTGCAGGAAACCGATTTCAGGAGGTAGACTGGAATTGCATTGAAAGCATAGGAAAAGAGGCAGAACGTCCACAATGATGCACTTGGCCAAAAAGGGCGTATGCGTTTTTTCCTGAATATATTCAGGAAAAAACGCATACGCCCTTTTTGGCCAACCAAGCAAGCTTGCAAAGGAAATCTGCACTACAATGAAGTCTCACTTCCCCCTGGTCAAAAGGGCCATCTGAAAAAAGTGTAAAATCCAGAAAGGCAGGACAGGCCATGGAGAACTGGGAGCCTTGTTATGCTGATGGGCGGGATGTAAATTGCCAACAGACACTCCGGAGAAGTGTATGGTGTTTCCTGAAACATCTAAAAAACAAAGCAACAGAGCCTAGGGCACTTCCACTTATGGTCCTATAGCTTAGGGAAATTAAAATCAAAAAGACACAGCCACCCCAAAGTTTGGGACGCCTCTGTTTACAAGAACCTCGTTTACGGTACAAGTTCAACATCGCAGAAAGTGAAAAATGGATAAAGAAGTTGTGGTATTTACTTACAAAGCAATATCACTCAGCAATGAAATCTATGTCATCAGGCCCTTAGCATCACAATGAGTGGATTCAGGTATGATGATTCTAACTGAAATAAGTCACACAGAAAAAGAAACATCATAAGATATCAGTAATACACGGAATGTAAACTTGGCTACACAGGAACTGAATTACAGAACAGAACAGGGTCTCAAATTTAGAAAACCAACTTATGCTTGCTTAAGGGGAAAGGTGAGTTGGGGTGCTGCATAAAACCAGAGATTGAAATGAGCACAGATAAAGTTCCTTAAGTCAAATATGGAATAGACAAGAGCTACTACTTGCTCAACGAAATGAACTCAACACCGCATATTAAACGCCTAAGAATGTACCTGACTAGTAAGTATCTTAAAACCTATGGATTGCTATGTCTCCGAAAGAGAATCAAGCATGTGTACAGGGGCATAAACGCAGCAGTGATAGGATTGGAGAGGTTCGGTGAGCAAATGAAGACCCTTTGAAGTCATATTGCATGGTACCCATTACACGGGTCTTAACTCTCCAGGTTTAAGGTATTCTTCCTTCAGCTAAAACATGCATGTGGAACCCAAGTATGATCAACCAAGTGAATGGGAGACGTGTTCAAATATGTCTCAGTTTTCCTCCCCTGGTACTCGGGTGCAACATTCCAGACGCTTTACTAACACTCTCCCCACTTGGAGAGTCAGCGCCTTTAACCTCCTGTTTGGCCCAGTTTGCAATTTCTGCGGAAGATGAACAGGAATAGCGAGAACCAATGAGAGACTAGCTGGAGGTGTCTGGACGGGCAAATTTAACTCTCATTTCCCACCAGGAAGAGGAAATAACCAAAGGCTCAGCGTGCCGTACCGGAACCAGATTAGGGCCTGAAGCCATCCTGCGGTGTTGCGGCCAGCTCAAAAGAAAGCGAGTTGAAGAAAGGAGCTCAGGGGCACTGTAATTCACAAACCTGCAGAGTTATAAATGACAGCTATCGTCCAAAAATAGACTGAAGTAAGGCTGCCAAGAGGACTTGAAAGCGGGGCAGAATTGCAGGAAACCGATTTCAGGAGGTAGACTGGAATTGCATTGAAAGCATAGGAAAAGAGGCAGAACGTCCACAATGATGCACTTGGCCAAAAAGGGCGTATGCGTTTTTTCCTGAATATATTCAGGAAAAAAGGCATACGCCCTTTTTGGCCAACCAAGCAAGCTTGCAAAGGAAATCTGCACTACAATGAAGTGTCACTTCCCCCCGGTCAAAAGGGCCACCTCAAAAAAGTGTAAAATCCAGAAAGGCAGGACAGGCCATGGAGAACTGGGAGCCTTGTTATGCTAATGGGCGGGATGTAATTTGCCAACAACCACTCGGGAGAAGTGTATGGTGTTTCCTGAAACATCTAAAAAACAAAGCAACAGAACCTAGGGCACTTCCACTTATGGTCCTATAGCTTAGGGAAATTAAAATCAAAAAGACACAGCCACCCCAAAGTTTGGAACGGCTCTGTTTACAAGAACCTCGTTTACCGTACAAGTTCAACATCGCAGAAAGTGAAAAATGGATAAAGAAGTTGTGGTATTTACTTACAAAGCAATATCACTCAGCAATGAAATCTATGTCATCAGGCCCTTAGCAGCACAATGAGTGGATTCAGGTATGATGATTCTAACTGAAATAAGTCACACAGAAAAAGAAACATCATAAGATATCAGTAATACACGGAATGTAAACTTGGCTACACAGGAACTGAATTACAGAACAGAACAGGGTCTCAAATTTAGAAAACCAACTTATGCTTGCTTAAGGGGAAAGGTGAGTTGGGGTGCTGCATAAAACCAGAGATTGAAATGAGCACAGATAAAGTTCCTTAAGTCAAATATGGAATAGACAAGAGCTACTCCTTGCTCAACGAAATGAACTCAACACCGCATATTAAACGCCTAAGAATGTACCTGACTAGTAAGTATCTTAAAACCTATGGATTGCTATGTCTCCGAAAGAGAATCAAGCATGTGTACAGGGGCATAAACGCAGCAGTGATAGGATTGGAGAGGTTCGGTGAGCAAATGAAGACCCTTTGAAGTCATATTGCATGGTACCCATTACACGGGTCTTAACTCTCCAGGTTTAAGGTATTCTTCCTTCAGCTAAAACATGCATGTGGAACCCAAGTATGATCAACCATGTGATCGGGAGACGTGTTCAAATATGTCTCAGTTTTCCTCCCCTGGTACTCGGGTGCAACATTCCAGACGCTTTACTAACACTCTCCCCACTTGGAGAGTCAGTCCCTTTAACCTCCTGTTTGGCCCAGTTTGCAATTTCTGCGGAAGATGAACAGGAATAGCGAGAATCAATGAGAGACTAGCTGGAAGTGTCTGAACGGGCAAATTTAACTGTCATTTCCCACCAGGAAGAGGAATTAACCAAAGGCTCAGCATGCGGGGCCGGAACCAGATTAGGGCCTGAAGCCATCCTGCGGTGTTGCGGCCAGGTCACAAGAAAGCGAGTTGAAGAAAGGAGCTCAGGGGCACTGTAATTCACAAACCTGTAGAGTTATAAATGACAGCTATCGTCCAAAAATAGACTGAAGTAAGGCTGCCAAGAGGACTTGAAAGCGGGGCAGAATTGTAGGAAACCGATTTCAGGAGGTAGACTGGAATTGCATTGAAAGCATAGGAAAAGAGGCAGAACGTACACAATGATGCACTTGGCCAAAAAGGGCGTATGCGTTTTTTCCTGAATATATTCAGGAAAAAACGCATACGCCCTTTTTGGCCAACCAAGCAAGCTTGCAAAGGAAATCTGCACTACAATGAAGTGTCACTTCCCCCCAGTCAAAAGGGCCATCTGAAAAAAGTGTAAAATCCAGAAAGGCAGGACAGGCCATGGAGAACTGGGAGCCTTGTTATGCTGATGGGCGGGATGTAAATTGCCAACAACCACTCGGGAGAAGTGTATGGTGTTTCCTGAAACATCGAAAAAACAAAGCAACAGAGCCTAGGGCACTTCCACTTATGGTCCTATAGCTTAGGGAAATTAAAATCAAAAAGACACAGCCACCCCAAAGATTGGGACGCCTCCGTTTACAAGAACCTCGTTTACCGTACAAGTTCAATATCACAGAAAGTGAAAAATGGATAAAGAACTTGTGGTACTTACGTACAATGCAGTATCACTCAGAAATGAAATCTATGTCATCAGGCCCATAGCAGCATAATGAGTGGATTCAGGTACGATGATTCTAACTGAAATAAGTCACACAGAAAAAGAAACATCATAAGATATCACTAATACACGGAATGTAAACTTGGCTACACAGGAACTGCATTCCAAAACAGAACAGGGTCTCAAATTTAGAAAACCAACTTATGCTTGCTTAAGGGGAAAGGTGAGTTGGGGTGCTGCATAAAACCAGAGATTGAAATGAGCACAGATAAAGTTCCTTAAGCCAAATATGGAATAGACAAGAGCTACTCCTTGCTCAACGAAATGGACTCAACACCGCATATTAAATGCCTAAGAATGTACCTGACTAGTAAGTATCTTAAAACCTATGGATTGCTATGTCTCCGAAAGAGAATCAAGCATGTGTACAGGGGCATAAACGCAGCAGTGATAGGATTGGAGAGGTTCGGTGAGCAAATGAAGACCCTTTGAAGTCATATTGCATGGTACCCATTCCACGGGTTTCAACTACCCAGGTTTAAGGTATTCTTCCTTCAGCTAAAACATGCATGTGGAACCTAGAGTATGATCAACCATGTGATCGGGAGACGTGTTCAAATATGTCTCAGTTTTCGTACCCTGGTACTCGGGTGCAACATTCCAGACGCTTTACTAACACTCTCCCCACTTGGAGAGTCAGCGCCTTTAACCTCCTGTTTGGCCCAGTTTGCAATTTCTGTGGAAGATGAACAGGAATAGCGAGAACCAATGAGAGACTAGCTGGAGGTGTCTGGACGGGCAAATTTAACTCTCATTTCCCACCAGGAAGAGGAATTAACCTAAGGCTCAGCATGCCGTGCCAGAACCAGATTAGGGCCTGAAGACATCCTGCAGTGTTGCGGCCAGGTCACAAGAAAGCGAGTTGAAGAAAGGAGCTCAGGGGCACTGTAATTCACAAACCTGCAGAGTTATAAATGACAGCTATCGTCCAAAAATAGACTGAAGTAAGGCTGCCAAGAGGACTTGAAAGCGGGGCAGAATTGCAGGAAACCGATTTCAGGAGGTAGACTGGAATTGCATTGAAAGCATAGGAAAAGAGGCAGAACGTCCACAATGATGCACTTGGCCAAAAAGGGCGTATGCGTTTTTTCCTGAATATATTCAGGAAAAAACGCATACGCCCTTTTTGGCCAACCAAGCAAGGTTGCAAAGGAAATCTGCACTACAATGAAGTCTCACTTCCCCCCGGTCAAAAGGGCCATCTGAAAAAAGTGTAAAATCCAGAAAGGCAGGACAGGCCATGGAGAACTGGGAGCCTTGTTATGCTGATGGGCGGGATGTAAATTGCCAACAGACACTCGGGAGAAGTGTATGGTGTTTCCTGAAACATCTAAAAAACAAAGCAACAGAGCCTAGGGCACTGCCACTTATGGTCCTATAGCTTAGGGAAATTAAAATCAAAAAGACACAGCCACCCCAAAGTTTGGGACGCCTCCGTTTACAAGAACCTCGTTTACCGTACAAGTTCAATATCACAGAAAGTGAAAAATGGATAAAGAACTTGTGGTACTTACGTACAATGCAGTATCACTCAGCAATGAAATCTATGTCATCAGGCCCATAGCAGCATAATGAGTGGATTCAGGTACGATGATTCTAACTGAAATAAGTCCCACAGAAAAAGAAACATCATAAGATATCACTAATACACGGAATGTAAACTTGGCTACACAGGAACTGCATTCCAAAACAGAACAGGGTCTCAAATTTAGAAAACCAACTTATGCTTGCTTAAGGGGAAAGGTGAGTTGGGGTGCTGCATAAAACCAGAGATTGAAATGAGCACAGATAAAGTTCCTTAAGCCAAATATGGAATAGACAAGAGCTACTCCTTGCTCAACGAAATGGACTCAACACCCCATATTAAACGCCTAAGAATGTACCTGACTAGTAAGTATCTTGAAACCTATGGATTGCTATGTCTCCAAAAGAGAATCAAGCGTGTGTACAGGGGCATAAACGCAGCAGTGATAGGATTGGAGAGGTTTGGTGAGCAAATGAAGACCCTTTGAAGTCATATTGCATGGTACCCATTCCACGGGTCTCAACTCTCCAGGTTTAAGGTATTCTTCCTTCAGCTAAAACATGCATGTGGAACCCAGAGTATGATCAACCATGTGAACGGGAGACGTGTTCAAATATGTCTCAGTTTTCCTCCCCTGGTACTCGGGTGCAACATTCCAGACGCTTTACTAACACTCTCCAGACTTGGAGAGTCAGTCCCTTTAACCTCCTGTTTGGCCCAGTTTGCAATTTCTGCGGAAGATGAACAGGAATAGCGAGAACCAATGAGAGACTAGCTGGAGGTGTCTGAACGGGCAAATTTAACTCTCATTTCCCACCAGGAAGAGGAATTAACCAAAGGCTCAGCATGCCGGGCCGGAACAAGATTAGGGCCTGAAGACATCCTGCGGTGTTGCGGCCAGGTCACAAGAAAGCGAGTTGAAGAAAGGAGCTCAGGGGCACTGTAATTCACAAACCTGCAGAGTTATAAATGACAGCTATCGTCCAAAAATAGACTGAAGTAAGGCTGCCAAGAGGACTTGAAAGCGGGGCAGAATTGCAGGAAACCGATTTCAGGAGGTAGACTGGAATTGCATTGAAAGCATAGGAAAAGAGGCAGAACGTCCACAATGATGCACTTGGCCAAAAAGGGCGTATGCGTTTTTTCCTGAATATATTCAGGAAAAAACGCATACGCCCTTTTTGGCCAACCAAGCAAGCTTGCAAAGGAAATCTGCACTACAATGAAGTCTCACTTCCCCCCGGTCAAAAGGGCCATCTGAAAAAAGTGTAAAATCCAGAAAGGCAACAGGCCATTGAGAACTGGGAGCCTTGTTATGCTGATGGGCGGGATGTAAATTGCCAACAGACACTCGGGAGAAGTGTATGGTGTTTCCTGAAACATCTAAAAAACAAAGCAACAGAGCCTAGGGTACTTCCACTTATGGTCCTATAGCTTAGGGAAATTAAAATCAAAAAGACACAGCCACCCCAAAGTTTGGAACGGCTCTGTTTACAAGAACCTCGTTTACAGTACAAGTTCAACATCGCAGAAAGTGAAAAATGGATAAAGAACTTGTGGTACTTACGTACAATGCAGTATCACTCAGCAATGAAATCTATGTCATCAGGCCCGTAGCAGCATAATGAGTAGATTCAGGTACGATGATTCTAACTGAAATAAGTCACACAGAAAAAGAAACATCATAAGATATCACTAATACACGGAATGTAAACTTGGCTACACAGGAACTGAATTACAAAACAGAACAGGTTCTCAAATTTAGAAAACCAACTTATGCTTGCTTAAGGGGAAAGGTGAGTTGGGTTGCTGCATAAAACCAGAGATTGAAATGAGCACAGATAAAGTTCCTTAAGCCAAATATGGAATACACAAGAGCTACTCCTTGCTCAACGAAATGGACCCAACACCCCATATTAAACGCCTAAGAATGTACCTGAGTAGTAAGTATCTTAAAACCTATGGATTGCTATGTCTCTGAAGGAGAAGCAAGCGCATGTACCGGGGCATAAACACAGCAGTGATAGGATTGGAGAGGTTCGGTGAGCAAATGAAGACCCTTTGAAGTCATATTGCATGGTACCCATTCCACGGGTCTCAACTCTCCAGGTTTAAGGTATTCTTCCTTCAGCTAAAACATGCATGTGGAACCCAAGTATGATCAACCATGTGAACGGGAGACGTGTTCAAATATGTCTCAGTTTTCCTCCCCTGGTACTCGGGTGCAACATTCCAGACGCTTTACTAACACTCTCCCCACTTGGAGAGTCAGCGCCTTTAACCTCCTGTTTGGCACAGTTTGCAATTTCTGCGGAAGATGAACAGGAATAGCGAGAACCAATGAGAGGCTAGCTGGAGGTGTCTGGACGGGCAAATTTAACTCTCATTTCCCACCAGGAAGAGGAATTAACCAAAGGCTCAGCATGCCTGGCCGGAACCAGATTAGGGCCTGAAGCCATCCTGCGGTGTTGCGGCCACCTCAAAAGAAAGCGAGTTGAAGAAAGGAGCTCAGGGGCACTGTAATTCACAAACCTGCAGAGTTATAAATGACAGCTATCGTCCAAAAATAGACTGAAGTAAGGCTGCCAAGAGGACTTGAAAGCGGGGCAGAATTGCAGGAAACCGATTTCAGGAGGTAGACTGGAATTGCATTGAAAGCATAGGAAAAGAGGCAGAAGGTCCACAATGATGCACTAGGCCAAAAAGGGCGTATGTGTTTTTTCCTGAATATATTCAGGAAAAAACGCATACGCCCTTTTTGGCCAACCAAGCAAGCTTGCAAAGGAAATCTGCACTACAATGAAGTCTCACTTCCCCCCGGTCAAAAGGGCCATCTAAAAAAAGTGTAAAATCCAGAAAGGCAACAGGCCATTGAGAACTGGGAGCCTTGTTATGCTGATGGGCGGGATGTAAATTGCCAGCAGACACATGGGAGAAGTGTATGGTGTTTCCTGAAACATCTAAAAAACAAAGCAACAGAGCCTAGGGCACTTCCACTTATGGTCCTATAGCTTAGGGAAATTAAAATCAAAAAGACACAGCCACCCCAAAGTTTGGGACGCCTCTGTTTACAAGAACCTCGTTTACAATACAAGTTCAACATCGCAGAAAGTGAAAAATTGATAAAGAAGTTGTGGTATTCACTTACAAAGCAATATCACTCAGCAATGAAATCTATGTCATCAGGCCCTTAGCAGAACAATGAGTGGATTCAGGTATGATGATTCTAACTGAAATAAGTCACACAGAAAAAGAAACATCATAAGATATCAGTAATACACGGAATGTAAACTTGGCTACACAGGAACTGAATTACAGAACAGAACAGGGACTCAAATTTAGAAAACCAACTTATGCTTGCTTAAGTGTAAAGGTGAGTAGGGGTGCTGCATAAAACCAGAGATTGAAATGAGCACAGATAAAGTTCCTTAAGCCAAATATGCAATAGACAAGAGCTACTCCTTGCTCAACGAAATGGACTCAACACCCCATATTAAACGCCTAAGAATGTACCTGACTTGTAAGTATCTTAAAACCTATGGATTGCTATGTCTCCAAAAGAGAATCAAGCATGTGTACAGGGGCATAAACGCAGCAGTGATAGGATTGGAGATGTTCGGTGAGCAAATGAAGACCCTTTGAAGTCATGTTGCATGGTACCCATTCCACAGGTTTCAAATACCGAGGTTTAAGGTATTCTTCCTTCAGCTAAAACATGCATGTGAAACCTAGAGTATGATCAACCATGTGATCGGGAGACGTGTTCAAATATGTCTCAGTTTTCGTAACCTGGTACTCGGGTGCAACATTCCAGACGCTTTACTAACACTCTCCCCACTTGGAGAGTCAGTCCCTTTAACCTCCTGTTTAGCCCAGTTTGCAATTTCTGCGGAAGATGAACAGGAATAGCGAGAACCAATGAGAGACTAGCTGGAGGTGTCTGGACGGGCAAATTTAACTCTCATTTCCCACCAGGAAGAGGAATTAACCAAAGGCTCAGCGTGCTGTGCCAGAACCAGATTAGGGCCTGAAGACATCCTGGGTGTTTCGGCCAGCTCACAAGAAAGCGACTTGAAGAAAGGAGCTCAGGGGCACTATAATTCACAAACCTGCAGAGTTATAAATGACAGCTATCGTCCAAAAATAGACTGAAGTAAGGCTGCCAAGAGGACTTGAAAGCGGGGCAGAATTGCAGGAAACCGATTTCAGGAGGTAGACTGGAATTGCATTGAAAGCATAGGAAAAGAGGCAGAAGGTCCACAATGATGCACTTGGCCAAAAAGGGCGTATGCGTTTTTTCCTGAATATATTCAGGAAAAAACGCATACGCCCTTTTTGGCCAACCAAGCAAGCTTGCAAAGGAAATCTGCACTACAATGAAGTCTCACTTCCCCCCGGTCAAAAGGGCCATCTGAAAAAAGTGTAAAATCCAGAAAGGCAGGACAGGCCATGGAGAACTGGGAGCCTTGTTATGCTGATGGGCGGGATGTAAATTGCCAACAACCACTCGGAAGAAGTGTATGGTGTTTCCTGAAACATCTAAAAAACAAAGCAACAGAACCTAGGGCACTTCCACTTATGGTCCTATAGCTTAGGGAAATTAAAATCAAAAAGACACAGCCACCCCAAAGTTTGGAACGGCTCTGTTTACAAGAACCTCGTTTACAGTACAAGTTCAACATCGCAGAAAGTGAAAAATGGATAAAGAAGTTGTGGTATTCACTTACAAAGCAATATCACTCAGCAATGAAATCTGTGTCATCAGGCACTTAGCAGCACAATGAGTGGATTCAGGTATGATGATTCTAACTGAAATAAGTCACACAGAAAAAGAAACATCATAAGATATCAGTAATACACGGAATGTAAACTTGGCTACACAGGAACTGAATTACAGAACAGAACAGGGTCTCAAATTTAGAAAACCAACTTATGCTTGCTTAAGGGGAAAGGTGAGTTGGGGTGCTGCATAAAACCAGAGATTGAAATGAGCACAGATAAAGTTCCTTAAGCGAAATATGGAATAGACAAGAGCTACTCCTTGCTCAACGAAATGGACTCAACACCGCATATTAAAGGCCTAAGAATGTAACTGACTAGTAAGTATCTTAAAACCTATGGATTGCTATGTCTCCGAAAGAGAATCAAGCATGTGTACAGGGGCATAAACGCAGCAGTGATAGGATTGGAGAGGTTCGGTGAGCAAATGAAGACCCTTTGAAGTCATATTGCATGGTACCCATTCCACGGGTTTCAACTACCCAGGTTTTAGGTATTCTTCCTTCAGCTAAAACATGCATGTGGAACCCAGAGTATGATCAACCGTGTGATCGGGAGACGTGTTCAAATATGTCTCAGTTTTCCTCCCCTGGTACTCGGGTGCAACATTCCAGACGCTTTACTAACACTCTCCCCACTTGGAGAGTCAGCGCCTTTAACCTCCTGTTTGGCCCAGTTTGCAATTTCTGCGGAAGATGAACAGGAATAGCGAGAACCAATGAGAGGCTAGCTGGAGGTGTCTGGACGGGCAAATTTAACTCTCATTTCCCACCAGGAAGAGGAATTAAACAAAGGCTCAGCGTTCCATGACGGAACCAGATTAGGGCCTGAAGCCATCCTGCGGTGTTGCGGCCAGCTCACAAGAAAGCGAGTTGAAGAAAGGAGCTCAGGGACACTGTAATTCACAAACCTGCAGAGTTATAAATGACAGCTATCGTCCAAAAATAGACTGAAGTAAGGCTGCCAAGAGGACTTGAAAGCAGGGCAGAATTGCAGGAAACCGATTTCAGGAGGTAGACTGGAATTGCATTGAAAGCATAGGAAAAGAGGCAGAACGTCCACAATGATGCACTTGGCCAAAAAGGGCGTATGCGTTTTTTCCTGAATATATTCAGGAAAAAACGCATACGCCCTTTTTGGCCAACCAAGCAAGCTTGCAAAGGAAATCTGCACTACAATGAAGTGTCACTTCCCCCCGGTCAAAAGGGCCATCTGAAAAAGGTGTAAAATCCAGAAAGGCAGGACAGGCCATGGAGAGCTGGGAGCCTTGTTATGCTGATGGGCGGGATGTAAATTGCCAACAGACACTCGGGAGAACTGTATGGTGTCTCCTGAAACATCTAAAAAACAAAGCAACAGAGCCTAGGGCACTTCCACTTATGGTCCTATAGCTTAGGGAAATTAAAATCAAAAAGACACAGCCACCCCAAAGTTTGGGACGCCTCTGTTTACAAGAACCTCGTTTACCATACAAGTTCAATATCACAGAAAGTGAAAAATGGATAAAGAACTTGTGGTACTTACGTACAATGCAGTATCACTCAACAGTGAAATCTATGTCATCAGGCCCGTAGCAGCATAATGAGTGGATTCAGGTACGATGATTCTAACTGAAATAAGTCACACAGAAAAAGAAACATCACAAGATATCACTAATACACGGAATGTAAACTTGGCTACACAGGAACTGAATTCCAAAACAGAACAGTGTCTCAAATTTAGAAAACCAACTTATGCTTGCTTAAGGGTAAAGGTGAGTTGGGGTGCTGCATAAAACCAGAGATTCAAATGAGCACAGATAACGTTCCTTAAGCCAAATATGGAATACACAAGAGCTACTCCTTGCTCAACGAAATGGACCCAACACCCCATATTAAACGCCTAAGAATGTACCTGACTAGTAAGTATCTTAAAACCTATGGATTGCTATGTCTCTGAAGGAGAATCAAGCGCATGTACCGGGGCATAAACACAGCAGTGATAGGATTGGAGAGGTTCGGTGAGCAAATGAAGACCCTTTGAAGTCATATTGCATGGTACCCATTCCACGGGTCTCAACTCTCCAGGTTTAAGGTATTCTTCCTTCAGCTAAAACATGCATGTGGAACCCAAGTATGATCAACCATGTGAACGGGAGACGTGTTCAAATATGTCTCAGTTTTCCTCCCCTGGTACTCGGGTGCAACATTCCAGACGCTTTACTAACACTCCTCCCACTTGGAGAGTCAGCGCCTTTAACCTCCTGTTTGGCCCAGTTTGCAATTTCTGCGGAAGATGAACAGGAATAGCGAGAACCAATGAGAGACTAGCTGGAGGTGTCTGGACGGGAAATTTAACTCTCATTTCCCACCAGGAAGAGGAAATAACCAAAGTCTAAGCGTGCCGTGCCGGAACCAGATTAGGGCCTGAAGCCATCCTGCGGTGTTGCAGCCAACTCACAAGAAAGCGAGTTGAAGAAAGGAGCTCAGGGACACTCTAATTCACAAACCTGCAGAGTTATAAATGACAGCTATCGTCCAAAAATAGACTGAAGTAAGGCTGCCAAGAGGACTTGAAAGCAGGGCAGAATTGCAGGAAACCGATTTCAGGAGGTAGACTGGAATTGCATTGAAAGCATAGGAAAAGAGGCAGAACGTCCACAATGATGCACTTGGCCAAAAAGGGCGTATGCGTTTTTTCCTGAATATATTCAGGAAAAAACGCATACGCCCTTTTTGGCCAACCAAGCAAGCTTGCAAAGGAAATCTGCACTACAATGAAGTCTCACTTCCCCCCGGTCAAAAGGGCCATCTGAGAAAAGTGTAAAATCCAGAAAGGCAGGACAGGCCATGGAGAACTGGGAGCCTTGTTATGCTGATGGGCGGGATGTAAATTGCCAACAGACACTCGGGAGAAGTGTATGGTGTTTCCTGAAACATCTAAAAAACAAAGCAACAGAGCCTAGGGCACTTCCACTTATGGTCCTATAGCTTAGGGAATTTAAAATGAAAAAACACAGCCACCCCAAAGTTTGGAATGGCTCTGTTAACAAGAACCTCATTTACAGTACAAGTTCAACATCGCAGAAAGTGAAAAATGGATAAAAAAGTTGTGGTATTTACTTACAAAGCAATATCACTCAGCAATGAAATCTATGTCATCAGGCCCTTAGCAGCACAATGAGTTGATTCAGGTATGATGATTCTAACTGAAATAAGTCACACAGAAAAAGAAACATCATAAGATATCAGTAATACACGGAATGGAAACTTGGCTACACAGGAACTGAATTACAGAACAGAACAGGGTCTCAAATTTAGAAAACCAACTTATGCTTGCTTAAGGGGAAAGGTGAGTTGGGGTGCTGCATAAAACCAGAGATTGAAATGAGCACAGATAAAGTTCCTTAAGCCAAATATGGAATAGACAAGAGCTACTCCTTGCTCAACGAAATGGACTCAACACCGCAAATTAAATGCCTAAGAATGTACCTGACTAGTAAGTATCTTAAAACCTATGGATTGCTATGTCTCCGAAAGAGAATCAAGCATGTGTACAGGGGCATAAACGCAGCAGTGATAGGATTGGAGATGTTCGGTGAGCAAATGAAGACCCTTTGAAGTCATATTGCATGGTACCCATTCCACGGGTTTCAAATACCGAGGTTTAAGGTATTCTTCCTTCAGCTAAAACATGCATGTGAAACCTAGAGTATGATCAACCATGTGATCGGGAGACGTGTTCAAATATGTCTCAGTTTTCGTAACCTGGTACTCGGGTGCAACATTCCAGACGCTTTACTAACACTCTCCCCACTTGGAGAGTCAGTCCCTTTAACCTCCTGTTTGGCCCAGTTTGCAATTTCTGCGGAAGATGAACAGGAATAGCGAGAACCAATGAGAGACTAGCTGGAGGTGTCTGGATGGGCAAATTTAACTCTCATTTCCCACCAGGAAGAGGAATTAACCAAAGGCTCAGCGTGCCGTGCCAGAACCAGATTAGGGCCTGAAGACATCCTGGGTGTTTCGGCCAGCTCACAAGAAAGCGACTTGAAGAAAGGAGCTCAGGGGCACTGTAATTCACAAACTTGCAGAGTTATAAATGACAGCTATCGTCCAAAAATAGACTGAAGTAAGGCTGCCAAGAGGACTTGAAAGCGGGGCAGAATTGCAGGAAACCGATTTCAGGAGGTAGACTGGAATTGCATTGAAAGCATAGGAAAAGAGGCAGAAGGTCCACAATGATGCACTTGGCCAAAAAGGGCGTATGCGTTTTTCCTGAATATATTCAGGAAAAAACGCATACGCCCTTTTTGGCCAACCAAGCAAGCTTGCAAAGGAAATCTGCACTACAATGAAGTCTCACTTCCCCCCGGTCAAAAGGGCCATCTGAAAAAAGTGTAAAATCCAGAAAGGCAGGACAGGCCATGGAGAACTGGGAGCCTTGTTATGCTGATGGGCGGGATGTAAATTGCCAACAACCACTCGGGAGAAGTGTATGGTGTTTCCTGAAACATCTAAAAAACAAAGCAACAGAACCTAGGGCACTTCCACTTATGGTCCTATAGCTTAGGGAAATTAAAATCAAAAAGACACAGCCACCCCAAAGTTTGGAACGGCTCTCTTTACAAGAACCTCGTTTACAGTACAAGTTCAACATCGCAGAAAGTGAAAAATGGATAAAGAAGTTGTGGTATTTACTTACAAAGCAATATCACTCAGCAATGAAATCTGTGTCATCAGGCACTTAGCAGCACAATGAGTGGATTCAGGTATGATGATTCTAACTGAAATAAGTCACACAGAAAAAGAAACATCATAAGATATCAGTAATACACGGAATGAAAACTTGGCTACACAGGAACTGAATTACAGAACAGAACAGGTTCTCAAATTTAGAAAACCAACTTATGCTTGCTTAAGGGGAAAGCTGAGTTGGGGTGCTGCATAAAACCAGAGATTGAAATGAGCACAGATAAAGTTCCTTAAGCGAAATATGGAATAGACAAGAGCTACTCCTTGCTCAACGAAATGGACTCAACACCGCATATTAAACGCCTAAGAATGTAACTGACTAGTAAGTATCTTAAAACCTATGGATTGCTATGTCTCCAAAAGAGAATCAAGCGTGTGTACAGGGGCATAAACGCAGCAGTGATAGGATTGGAGAGGTTCGGTGAGGAAATGAAGACCCTTTGAAGACATATTGCATGGTACCCATTCCACGGGTCTCAACTCTCCAGGTTTAAGGTATTCTTCCTTCAGCTAAAACATGCATGTGGAACCCAGAGTATGATCAACCGTGTGAACGGGAGACGTGTTCAAATATGTCTCAGTTTTCCTCCCCTGGTACTCGGGTGCAACATTCCAGACGCTTTACTTACACTCTCCCCACTTGGAGAGTCAGCGCCTTTAACCTCCTGTTTGGCCCAGTTTGCAATTTCTGCGGAAGATGAACAGGAATAGCGAGAACCAATGAGAGACTAGCTGGAGGTGTCTGGACGGGCAAATTTAACTCTCATTTCCCACCAGGAAGAGGAATTAACCAAAGGCTCAGCGTGCCGTGCCGGAACCAGATTAGGGCCTGAAGCCATCCTGCGGTGTTGCGGCCAGCTCACAAGAAAGCGAGTTGAAGAAAGGAGCTCAGGGGCACTGTAATTCACAAACCTGCAGAGTTATAAATGACAGCTATCGTCCAAAAATAGACTGAAGTAAGGCTGCCAAGAGGACTTGAAAGCGGGGCAGAATTGCAGGAAACCGATTTCAGGAGGTAGACTGGAATTGCATTGAAAGCATAGGAAAAGAGGCAGAACGTCCACAATGATGCACTTGGCCAAAAAGGGCGTATGCGTTTTTTCCTGAATATATTCAGGAAAAAACGCATACGCCCTTTTTGGCCAACCAAGCAAGCTTGCAAAGGAAATCTGCACTACAATGAAGTCTCACTTCCCCCCGGTCAAAAGGGTCATCTGAAAAAAGTGTAAAATCCAGAAAGGCAGGACAGGCCATGGAGAACTGGGAGCCTTGTTATGCTGATGGGCGGGATGTAAATTGCCAACAACCACTCGGGAGAAGTGTATGGTGTTTCCTGAAACATCTAAAAAACAAATCAACAGAGCCTAGGGCACTTCCACTTATGGTCCTATAGTTTAGGGAAATTAAAATAAAAAAGACACAGCCACCCCAAAGTTTGGAACGGCTCTGTTTACAAGAACCTCGTTTACAGTACAAGTTCAACATCGCAGAAAGTGAAAAATGGATAAAGAAGTTGTGGTATTTACTTACAAAGCAATATCACTCAGCAATGAAATCTATGTCATCTGGCCCTTAGGAGCACAATGAGTGGATTCAGGTATGATGATTCTAACTGAAATAAGTCACACAGAAAAAGAAACATCATAATATATCAGTAATACACGGAATGTAAACTTGGCTACACAGGAACTGAATTACAGCACAGAACAGGGTCTCAAATTTAGAAAACCAACTTATGCTTGCTTAAGGGGAAAGGTGAATTGGGGTGCTGCATAACCAGAGATCGTAATGAGCACAGATAAAGTACCTTAAGCCAAATATGGAATAGACAAGAGCTACTCCTTGCTCAACGAAATGGACTCAACACCGCATATTAAACGCCTAAGAATGTACCTGACTAGTAAGTATCTTAAAACCTATGGATTGCTATGTCTCCGAAAGAGAATCAAGCATGTGTACAGGGGCATAAACGCAGCAGTGATAGGATTGGACAGGTTCGGTGAGCAAATGAAGACCCTTTGAAGTCATATTGTATGGTACCCATTCCACGGGTTTCAACTACCGAGGTTTAAGGTATTCTTCCTTCAGCTAAAACATGCATGTGGAACCCAAGTATGATCAACCATGTGAACGGGAGACGTGTTCAAATATGTCTCAGTTTTCCTCCCCTGGTACTCGGGTGCAACATTCCAGACGCTTTACTAACACTCTCCCCACTTGGAGAGTCAGCGCCTTTAACCTCCTGTTTGGCCCAGTTTGCAATTTCTGCGGAAGATGAACAGGAATAGCGAGAACCAATGAGAGACTAGCTGGAGGTGTCTGGACGGGCAAATTTAACTCTCATTTCCCACCAGGAAGAGGAAATAACCAAAGGCTCAGCGTGCCGTACCGGAACCAGATTAGGGCCTGAAGCCATCCTGCGGTGTTGCGGCCAGGTCACAAGAAAGCGAGTTGAAGAAACGAGCTCAGGGGCACTGTAATTCACAAACCTGCAGAGTTATAAATGACAGCTATCGTCCAAAAATAGACTGAAGTAAGGCTGCCAAGAGGACTTGAAAGCGGGGCAGAATTGTAGGAAACCGATTTCAGGAGGTAGACTGGAATTGCATTGAAAGCATAGGAAAAGAGGCAGAACGTCCACAATGATGCACTTGGCCAAAAAGGGCGTATGCGTTTTTTCCTGAATATATTCAGGAAAAAACGCATACGCCCTTTTTGGCCAACAAAGCAAGCTTGCAAAGGAAATCTGCACTACAATGAAGTCTCACTTCCCCCCGGTCAAAAGGGCCATCTGAGAAAAGTGTAAAATCAAGAAAGGCAGGACAGGCCATGGAGAACTGGGAGCCTTGTTATGCTGATGGGCGGGATGTAAATTGCCAACAGACACTCGGGAGAAGTGTATGGTGTTTCCTGAAACATCTAAAAAACAAAGCAACAGAACCTAGGGCACTTCCACTTATGGTCCTATAGCTTAGGGAAATTAAAATCAAAAAGACACAGCCACCCCAAAGTTTGGGACGCCTCTGTTTACAAGAACCTCGTTTACCGTACAAGTTCAATATCACAGAAAGTGAAAAATGGATAAAGAACTTGTGGTACTTACGTACAATGCAGTATCACTCAGCAATGAAATCTATGTCATCAGGCCCGTAGCAGCATAATGAGTGGATTCAGGTACGATGATTCTAACTGAAATAAGTCACACAGAAAAAGAAACATCATAAGATATCACTAATACACGGAATGTAAACTTGGCTACACAGGAACTGAATTCCAAAACAGAACAGGTTCTCAAATTTAGAAAACCAACTTATGCTTGCTTAAGGGGAAAGGTGAGTTGTGGTGCTGCATAAAACCGGAGATTGAAATGAGCACAGATAAAGTTCCTTAAGCCAAATATGGAATAGACAAGAGCTACTCCTTGCTCAACGAAATGGACTCAACACCCCATATTAAACACCTAAGAATGTACCTGACTAGTAAGTATCTTAAAACCTATGGATTGCTATGTCTCCAAAAGAGAATCAAGCGTGTGTACAGGGGCATAAACGCAGCAGTGATAGGATTGGAGAGGTTCGGTGAGGAAATGAAGACCCTTTCAAGACATATTGCATGGTACCCATTCCACGGGTCTCAACTCTCCAGGTTTACGGTATTCCTCCTTCAGCTAAAACATGCATGTGCAACCCAGAGTATGATCAACCGTGTGAACGGGAGACGTGTTCAAATATGTCTCAGTTTTCCTCCCCTGGTACTCGGGTGCAACATTCCAGACGCTTTACATACACTCTCCCCACTTGGAGAGTCAGCGCCTTTAACCTCCTGTTTGGCCCAGTTTGCAATTTCTGCGGAAGATGAACAGGAATAGCGAGAACCAATGAGAGACTAGCTGGAGGTGTCTGGACGGGCAAATTTAACTCTCATTTCCCACCAGGAAGAGGAATTAACCAAAGGCTCAGCGTGCCGTGCCGGAAACAGATTAGGGCCTGAAGCCATCCTGCGGTGTTGCGGCCAGCTCACAAGAAAGCGAGTTGAAGAAAGGAGCTCAGGGGCACTGTAATTCACAAACCTGCAGAGTTATAAATGACAGCTATCGTCGAAAAATAGACTGAAGTAAGGCTGCCAAGAGGACTTGAAAGCGGGGCAGAATTGCAGGAAACCGATTTCAGGAGGTAGACTGGAATTGCATTGAAAGCATAGGAAAAGAGGCAGAACGTCCACAATGATGCACTTGGCCAAAAAGGGCATATGCGTTTTTTCCTGAATATATTCAGGAAAAAACGCATACGCCCTTTTTGGCCAACCAAGCAAGCTTGCAAAGGAAATCTGCACTACAATGAAGTCTCACTTCCCCCCGGTCAAAAGGGCCATCTGAAAAAAGTGTAAAATCCAGAAAGGCAGGACAGGCCATGGAGAACTGGGAGCCTTGTTATGCTGATGGGCGGGATGTAAATTGCCAACAACCACTCGGGAGAAGTGTATGGTGTTTCCTGAAACATCTAAAAAACAAATCAACAGAGCCTAGGGCACTTCCACTTATGGTCCTATAGTTTAGGGAATTTAAAATAAAATAGACACAGCCACCCCAAAGTTTGAAACGGCTCTGTTTACAAGAACCTCGTTTACAGTACAAGTTCAACATCGCAGAAAGTGAAAAATGGATAAAGAAGTTGTGGTATTTACTTACAAAGCAATATCACTCAGCAATGAAATCTATGTCATCTGGCCCTTAGGAGCACAATGAGTGGATTCAGGTATGATGATTCTAACTGAAATAAGTCACACAGAAAAAGAAACATCATAATATATCAGTAATACACGGAATGTAAACTTGGCTACACAGGAACTGAATTACAGCACAGAACAGGGTCTCAAATTTAGAAAACCAACTTATGCTTGCTTAAGGGGAAAGGTGAATTGGGGTGCTGCATAACCAGAGATCGAAATGAGCACAGATAAAGTACCTTAAGCCAAATATGGAATAGACAAGAGCTACTCCTTGCTCAACGAAATGGACTCAACACCGCATATTAAACGCCTAAGAATGTACCTGACTAGTAAGTATCTTAAAACCTATGGATTGCTATGTCTCCGAAAGAGAATCAAGCATGTGTACAGGGGCATAAACGCAGCAGTGATAGGATTGGAGAGGTTCGGTGAGCAAATGAAGACCCTTTGAAGTCATATTTTATGGTACCCATTCCACGGGTTTCAACTACCGAGGTTTAAGGTATTCTTCCTTCAGCTAAAACATGCATGTGGAACCCAAGTATGATCAACCATGTGAACGGGAGACGTGTTCAGATATGTCTCAGTTTTCCTCCCCTGGTACTCGGGTGCAACATTCCAGACGCTTTACTAACACTCTCCCCACTTGGAGAGTCAGCGCCTTTAACCTCCTGTTTGGCCCAGTTTGCAATTTCTGCGGAAGATGAACAGGAATAGCGAGAACCAATGAGAGACTAGCTGGAGGTGTCTGGACGGGCAAATTTAACTCTCATTTCCCACCAGGAAGAGGAAATAACCAAAGGCAATAACCAAAGGCTCAGCGTGCCGTACCGGAACCAGATTAGGGCCTGAAGCCATCCTGCGGTGTTGCGGCCAGGTCACAAGAAAGCGAGTTGAAGAAACGAGCTCAGGGGCACTGTAATTCACAAACCTGCAGAGTTATAAATGACAGCTATCGTCCAAAAATAGACTGAAGTAAGGCTGCCAAGAGGACTTGAAAGCGGGGCAGAATTGTAGGAAACCGATTTCAGGAGGTAGACTGGAATTGCATTGAAAGCATAGGAAAAGAGGCAGAACGTACACAATGATGCACTTGGCCAAAAAGGGCGTATGCGTTTTTTCCTGAATATATTCAGGATAAAACGCATATGCACTTTTTGGCCAACCAAGCAAGCTTGCAAAGGAAATCTGCACTACAATGAAGTCTCACTTCCCCCCGGTCAAAAGGGCCATCTGAAAAAAGTGTAAAATCCAGAAAGGCAGGACAGGCCATGGAGAACTGGGAGCCTTGTTATGCTGATGGGCGGGATGTAAATTGCCAACAACCACTCAGGAGAAGTGTATGGTGTTTCCTGAAACATCTAAAAAACAAAGCAACAGAGCCTAGGGCACTTCCACTTATGGTCCTATAGCTTAGGGAAATTAAAATCAAAAAGACACAGCCACCCCAAAGTTTGGAACGGCTCTGTTTACAAGAACCTCGTTTACAGTACAAGTTCAACATCGCAGAAAGTGAAAAATGGATAAAGAAGTTGTGGTATTTACTTACAAAGCAATATCACTCAGCAATGAAATCTGTGTCATCAGGCACTTAGCAGCACAATGAGTGGATTCAGGTATGATGATTCTAACTGAAATAAGTCACACAGAAAAAGAAACATCATAAGTTATCAGTAATACACGGAATGTAAACTTGGCTACACAGGAACTGAATTACAGAACAGAACAGGTTCTCAAATTTAGAAAACCAACTTATGCTTGCTTAAGGGGAAAGGTGAGTTGGGGTGCTGCATAAAACCAGAGATTGAAATGAGCACAGATAAAGTTCCTTAAGCGAAATATGGAATAGACAAGAGCTACTCCTTGCGCAACGAAATGGACTCAACACCGCATATTAAAGGCCTAAGAATGTAACTGACTAGTAAGTATCTTAAAACCTATGGATTGCTATGTCTCCGAAAGAGAATCAAGCATGTGTACAGGGGCATAAACGCAGCAGTGATAGGATTGGAGAGGTTCGGTGAGCAAATGAAGACCCTTTGAAGTCATATTGCATGGTACCCATTCCACGGGTTTCAACTACCCAGGTTTTAGGTATTCTTCCTTCAGCTAAAACATGCATGTGGATCCCAGAGTATGATCAACCGTGTGATCGGGAGACGTGTTCAAATATGTCTCAGTTTTCCTCCCCTGGTACTCGGGTGCAACATTCCAGACGCTTTACTAACACTCTCCCCACTTGGAGAGTCAGCGCCTTTAACCTCCTGTTTGGCCCAGTTTGCAATTTCTGCGGAAGATGAACAGGAATAGCGAGAACCAATGAGAGGCTAGCTGGAGGTGTCTGGACGGGCAAATTTAACTCTCATTTCCCACCAGGAAGAGGAATTAAACAAAGGCTCAGCGTTCCGTGACGGAACCAGATTAGGGCCTGAAGCCATCCTGCGGTGTTGCGGCCAGCTCACAAGAAAGCGAGTTGAAGAAAGGAGCTCAGGGACACTGTAATTCACAAACCTGCAGAGTTATAAATGACAGCTATCGTCCAAAAATAGACTGAAGTAAGGCTGCCAAGAGGACTTGAAAGCAGGGCAGAATTGCAGGAAACCGATTTCAGGAGGTAGACTGGAATTGCATTGAAAGCATAGGAAAAGAGGCAGAACGTCCACAATGATGCACTTGGCCAAAAAGGGCGTATGCGTTTTTTCCTGAATATATTCAGGAAAAAACGCATACGCCCTTTTTGGCCAACCAAGCAAGCTTGCAAAGGAAATCTGCACTACAATGAAGTGTCACTTCCCCCCGGTCAAAAGGGCCATCTGAAAAAGGTGTAAAATCCAGAAAGGCAGGACAGGCCATGGAGAGCTGGGAGCCTTGTTATGCTGATGGGCGGGATGTAAATTGCCAACAGACACTCGGGAGAACTGTATGGTGTCTCCTGAAACATCTAAAAAACAAAGCAACAGAGCCTAGGGCACTTCCACTTATGGTCCTATAGCTTAGGGAAATTAAAATGAAAAAGACACAGCCACCCCAAAGTTTGGGACGCCTCTGTTTACAAGAACCTCGTTTACCATACAAGTTCAATATCACAGAAAGTGAAAAATGGATAAAGAACTTGTGGTACTTACGTACAATGCAGTATCACTCAACAATGAAATCTATGTCATCAGGCCCGTAGCAGCATAATGAGTGGATTCAGGTACGATGATTCTAACTGAAATAAGTCACACAGAAAAAGAAACATCACAAGATATCACTAATACACGGAATGTAAACTTGGCTACACAGGAACTGAATTCCAAAACAGAACAGTGTCTCAAATTTAGAAAACCAACTTATGCTTGCTTAAGGGTAAAGGTGAGTTGGGGTGCTGCATAAAACCAGAGATTCAAATGAGCACAGATAACGTTCCTTAAGCCAAATATGGAATACACAAGAGCTACTCCTTGCTCAACGAAATGGACCCAACACCCCATATTAAACGCCTAAGAATGTACCTGACTAGTAAGTATCTTAAAACCTATGGATTGCTATGTCTCTGAAGGAGAATCAAGCGCATGTACCGGGGCATAAACACAGCAGTGATAGGATTGGAGAGGTTCGGTGAGCAAATGAAGACCCTTTGAAGTCATATTGCATGGTACCCATTCCACGGGTCTCAACTCTCCAGGTTTAAGGTATTCTTCCTTCAGCTAAAACATGCATGTGGAACCCAAGTATGATCAACCATGTGAACGGGAGACGTGTTCAAATATGTCTCAGTTTTCCTCCCCTGGTACTCGGGTGCAACATTCCAGACGCTTTACTAACACTCCTCCCACTTGGAGAGTCAGCGCCTTTAACCTCCTGTTTGGCCCAGTTTGCAATTTCTGCGGAAGATGAACAGGAATAGCGAGAACCAATGAGAGACTAGCTGGAGGTGTCTGGACGGGAAATTTAACTCTCATTTCCCACCAGGAAGAGGAAATAACCAAAGTCTAAGCGTGCCGTGCCGGAACCAGATTAGGGCCTGAAGCCATCCTGCGGTGTTGCAGCCAGCTCACAAGAAAGCGAGTTGAAGAAAGGAGCTCAGGGACACTCTAATTCACAAACCTGCAGAGTTATAAATGACAGCTATCGTCCAAAAATAGACTGAAGTAAGGCTGCCAAGAGGACTTGAAAGCAGGGCAGAATTGCAGGAAACCGATTTCAGGAGGTAGACTGGAATTGCATTGAAAGCATAGGAAAAGAGGCAGAACGTCCACAATGATGCACTTGGCCAAAAAGGGCGTATGCGTTTTTTCCTGAATATATTCAGGAAAAAACGCATACGCCCTTTTTGGCCAACCAAGCAAGCTTGCAAAGGAAATCTGCACTACAATGAAGTCTCACTTCCCCCCGGTCAAAAGGGCCATCTGAGAAAAGTGTAAAATCCAGAAAGGCAGGACAGGCCATGGAGAACTGGGAGCCTTGTTATGCTGATGGGCGGGATGTAAATTGCCAACAGACACTCGGGAGAAGTGTATGGTGTTTCCTGAAACATCTAAAAAACAAAGCAACAGAGCCTAGGGCACTTCCACTTATGGTCCTATAGCTTAGGGAAATTAAAATCAAAAAGACACAGCCACCCCAAAGTTTGGAACGGCTCTCTTTACAAGAACCTCGTTTACAGTACAAGTTCAACATCGCAGAAAGTGAAAAATGGATAAAGAAGTTGTGGTATTTACTTACAAAGCAATATCACTCAGCAATGAAATCTGTGTCATCAGGCACTTAGCAGCACAATGAGTGGATTCAGGTATGATGATTCTAACTGAAATAAGTCACACAGAAAAAGAAACATCATAAGATATCAGTAATACACGGAATGTAAACTTGGCTACACAGGAACTGAATTACAGAACAGAACAGGTTCTCAAATTTAGAAAACCAACTTATGCTTGCTTAAGGGGAAAGCTGAGTTGGGGTGCTGCATAAAACCAGAGATTGAAATGAGCACAGATAAAGTTCCTTAAGCGAAATATGGAATAGACAAGAGCTACTCCTTGCTCAACGAAATGGACTCAACACCGCATATTAAACGCCTAAGAATGTACCTGACTAGTAAGTATCTTAAAACCTATGGATTGCTATGTCTCCGAAAGAGAATCAAGCATGTGTACAGGGGCATAAACGCAGCAGTGATAGGATTGGAGAGGTTCGGTGAGCAAATGAAGACCCTTTGAAGTCATATTGTATGGTACTCATTCCACGGGTTTCAACTACCGAGGTTTAAGGTATTCTTCCTTCAGCTAAAACATGCATGTGGAACCCAAGTATGATCAACCGTGTGAACGGGAGACGTGTTCAAATATGTCTCAGTTTTCCTCCCCTGGTACTCGGGTGCAACATTCCAGACGCTTTACTAACACTCTCCCCACTTGGAGAGTCAGCGCCTTTAACCTCCTGTTTGGCCCAGTTTGCAATTTCTGCGGAAGATGAACAGGAATAGCGAGAACCAATGAGAGACTAGCTGGAGGTGTCTGGACGGGCAAATTTAACTCTCATTTCCCACCAGGAAGAGGAAATAACCAAAGGCTCAGCGTGCCGTACCGGAACCAGATTAGGGCCTGAAGCCATCCTGCGGTGTTGCGGCCAGGTCACAAGAAAGCGAGTTGAAGAAACGAGCTCAGGGGCACTGTAATTCACAAACCTGCAGAGTTATAAATGACAGCTATCGTCCAAAAATAGACTGAAGTAAGGCTGCCAAGAGGACTTGAAAGCGGGGCAGAATTGTAGGAAACCGATTTCAAAAGGTAGACTGGAATTGCATTGAAAGCATAGGAAAAGAGGCAGAACGTCCACAATGATGCACTTGGCCAAAAAGGGCGTATGCGTTTTTTCCTGAATATATTCAGGAAAAAACGCATACGCCCTTTTTGGCCAACCAAGCAAGCTTGCAAAGGAAATCTGCACTACAATGAAGTCTCACTTCCCCCCGGTCAAAAGGGCCATCTGAGAAAAGTGTAAAATCAAGAAAGGCAGGACAGGCCATGGAGAACTGGGAGCCTTGTTATGCTGATGGGCGGGATGTAAATTGCCAACAGACACTCGGGAGAAGTGTATGGTGTTTCCTGAAACATCTAAAAAACAAAGCAACAGAACCTAGGGCACTTCCACTTATGGTCCTATAGCTTAGGGAAATTAAAATCAAAAAGACACAGCCACCCCAAAGTTTGGGACGCCTCTGTTTACAAGAACCTCGTTTACCGTACAAGTTCAATATCACAGAAAGTGAAAAATGGATAAAGAACTTGTGGTACTTACGTACAATGCAGTATCACTCAGCAATGAAATCTATGTCATCAGGCCCGTAGCAGCATAATGAGTGGATTCAGGTACGATGATTCTAACTGAAATAAGTCACACAGAAAAAGAAACATCATAAGATATCACTAATACACGGAATGTAACCTTGGCTACACAGGAACTGAATTCCAAAACAGAACAGGTTCTCAAATTTAGAAAACCAACTTATGCTTGCTTAAGGGGAAAGGTGAGTTGTGGTGCTGCATAAAACCGGAGATTGAAATGAGCACAGATAAAGTTCCTTAAGCCAAATATGGAATAGACAAGAGCTACTCCTTGCTCAACGAAATGGACTCAACACCCCATATTAAACACCTAAGAATGTACCTGACTAGTAAGTATCTTAAAACCTATGGATTGCTATGTCTCCAAAAGAGAATCAAGCGTGTGTACAGGGGCATAAACGCAGCAGTGATAGGATTGGAGAGGTTCGGTGAGGAAATGAAGACCCTTTCAAGACATATTGCATGGTACCCATTCCACGGGTCTCAACTCTCCAGGTTTACGGTATTCCTCCTTCAGCTAAAACATGCATGTGCAACCCAGAGTATGATCAACCGTGTGAACGGGAGACGTGTTCAAATATGTCTCAGTTTTCCTCCCCTGGTACTCGGGTGCAACATTCCAGACGCTTTACATACACTCTCCCCACTTGGAGAGTCAGCGCCTTTAACCTCCTGTTTGGCCCAGTTTGCAATTTCTGCGGAAGATGAACAGGAATAGCGAGAACCAATGAGAGACTAGCTGGAGGTGTCTGGACGGGCAAATTTAACTCTCATTTCCCACCAGGAAGAGGAATTAACCAAAGGCTCAGCGTGCCGTGCCGGAAACAGATTAGGGCCTGAAGCCATCCTGCGGTGTTGCGGCCAGCTCACAAGAAAGCGAGTTGAAGAAAGGAGCTCAGGGGCACTGTAATTCACAAACCTGCAGAGTTATAAATGACAGCTATCGTCCAAAAATAGACTGAAGTAAGGCTGCCAAGAGGACTTGAAAGCGGGGCAGAATTGCAGGAAACCGATTTCAGGAGGTAGACTGGAATTGCATTGAAAGCATAGGAAAAGAGGCAGAACGTCCACAATGATGCACTTGGCCAAAAAGGGCATATGCGTTTTTTCCTGAATATATTCAGGAAAAAACGCATACGCCCTTTTTGGCCAACCAAGCAAGCTTGCAAAGGAAATCTGCACTACAATGAAGTCTCACTTCCCCCCGGTCAAAAGGGCCATCTGAAAAAAGTGTAAAATCCAGAAAGGCAGGACAGGCCATGGAGAACTGGGAGCCTTGTTATGCTGATGGGCGGGATGTAAATTGCCAACAACCACTCGGGAGAAGTGTATGGTGTTTCCTGAAACATCTAAAAAACAAATCAACAGAGCCTAGGGCACTTCCACTTATGGTCCTATAGTTTAGGGAATTTAAAATAAAATAGACACAGCCACCCCAAAGTTTGAAACGGCTCTGTTTACAAGAACCTCGTTTACAGTACAAGTTCAACATCGCAGAAAGTGAAAAATGGATAAAGAAGTTGTGGTATTTACTTACAAAGCAATATCACTCAGCAATGAAATCTATGTCATCTGGCCCTTAGGAGCACAATGAGTGGATTCAGGTATGATGATTCTAACTGAAATAAGTCACACAGAAAAAGAAACATCATAATATATCAGTAATACACGGAATGTAAACTTGGCTACACAGGAACTGAATTACAGCACAGAACAGGGTCTCAAATTTAGAAAACCAACTTATGCTTGCTTAAGGGGAAAGGTGAATTGGGGTGCTGCATAACCAGAGATCGAAATGAGCACAGATAAAGTACCTTAAGCCAAATATGGAATAGACAAGAGCTACTCCTTGCTCAACGAAATGGACTCAACACCGCATATTAAACGCCTAAGAATGTACCTGACTAGTAAGTATCTTAAAACCTATGGATTGCTATGTCTCCGAAAGAGAATCAAGCATGTGTACAGGGGCATAAACGCAGCAGTGATAGGATTGGAGAGGTTCGGTGAGCAAATGAAGACCCTTTGAAGTCATATTTTATGGTACCCATTCCACGGGTTTCAACTACCGAGGTTTAAGGTATTCTTCCTTCAGCTAAAACATGCATGTGGAACCCAAGTATGATCAACCATGTGAACGGGAGACGTGTTCAGATATGTCTCAGTTTTCCTCCCCTGGTACTCGGGTGCAACATTCCAGACGCTTTACTAACACTCTCCCCACTTGGAGAGTCAGCGCCTTTAACCTCCTGTTTGGCCCAGTTTGCAATTTCTGCGGAAGATGAACAGGAATAGCGAGAACCAATGAGAGACTAGCTGGAGGTGTCTGGACGGGCAAATTTAACTCTCATTTCCCACCAGGAAGAGGAATTAACCAAAGGCTCAGCATGCCGGGCCGGAACCAGATTAGGGCCTGAAGACATCCTGCGGTGTTGTGGCCAGGTCACAAGAAAGCGAGTTGAAGAAAGGAGCTCAGGGGCACTGTAATTCACAAACCTGCAGAGTTATAAATGACAGCTATCGTCCAAAAATAGACTGAAGTAAGGCTGCCAAGAGGACTTGAAAGCGGGGCAGAATTGCAGGAAACCGATTTCAGGAGGTAGACTGGAATTGCATTGAAAGCATAGGAAAAGAGGCAGAACGTCCACAATGATGCACTTGGCCAAAAAGGGCGTATGCGTTTTTTCCTGAATATATTCAGGAAAAAAGGCATACGCCCTTTTTGGCCAACCAAGCAAACTTGCAAAGGAAATCTGCACTACAATGAAGTCTCACTTCTCCCCGGTCAAAAGGGCCATCTGAAAAAAGTGTAAAATCCAGAAAGGCAGGACAGGCCATGGAGAACTGGGAGCCTTGTTATGCTGATGGGCGGGATGTAAATTGCCAACAGACACTCAGGAGAAGTGTATGGTGTTTCCTGAAACATCTAAAAAACAAAGCAACAGAGCCTAGGGCACTTCCGCTTATGGTCCTATAGCTTAGGGAAATTAAAATCAAAAAGACACAGCCACCCCAAAGTTTGGGACGGCTCTGTTTACAAGAACCTCGTTTACAGTACAAGTTCAACATCGCAGAAAGTGAAAAATGGATAAAGAAGTTGTGGTATTTATTTACAAAGCAATATCAGTCAGCAATGAAATCTGTGTCATCAGGCCCTTAGCAGCACAATGAGTGGATTCAGGTATGATGATTCTAACTGAAATAAGTCACACAGAAAAAGAAACATCATAAGATATCAGTAATACACGGAATGTAAACTTGGCTACACAGGAACTGAATTACAGAACAGAACAGGGTCTCAAATTTAGAAAACCAACTTATGCTTGCTTACGGGGAAAGGTGAGTTGGGGTGCTGCATAAAACCAGAGATTGAAATGAGCACAGATAAAGTTCCTTAAGCCAAATATGGAATAGACAAGAGCTACTCCTTGCTCAACGAAATGGACTCAACACCGCATATTAAACGCCTAAGAATGTACCTGACTAGTAAGTATCTTAAAACATATGGATTGCTATGTCTCCGAAAGAGAATCAAGCATGTGTACAGGGGCATAAACGCAGCAGTGATAGGATTGGAGAGGTTCGGTGAGCAAATGAAGACCCTTTGAAGTCATATTGCATGGTACCCATTCCACGGGTTTCAACTACCCAGGTTTAAGGTATTCTTCCTTCAGCTAAAACATGCATGTGGAACCTAGAGTATGATCAACCATGTGATCGGGAGACGTGTTCAAATATGTCTCAGTTTTCGTACCCTGGTACTCGGGTGCAACATTCCAGACGCTTTACTAACACTCTCCCCACTTGGAGAGTCAGTCCCTTTAACCTCCTGTTTGGCCCAGTTTGCAATTTCTGTGGAAGATGAACAGGAATAGCGAGAACCAATGAGAGACTAGCTGGAGGTGTCTGGATGGGCAAATTTAACTCTCATTTCCCACCAGGAAGAGGAATTAACCAAAGGCTCAGCGTGCCGTGCCAGAACCAGATTAGGGCCTGAAGACATCTTGCGGTGTTGCGGCCAGGTCACAAGAAAGCGAGTTGAAGAAAGGAGCTCAGGGGCACTGTAATTCACAAACCTGCAGAGTTATAAATGACAGCTATCGTCCAAAAATAGACTGAAGTAAGGCTGCCAAGAGGACTTGAAAGCGGGGCAGAATTGCAGGAAACCGATTTCAGGAGGTAGACTGGAATTGCATTGAAAGCATAGGAAAAGAGGCAGAACGTCCACAATGATGCACTTGGCCAAAAAGGGCGTATGCGTTTTTTCCTGAATATATTCAGGAAAAAACGCATACGCCCTTTTTGGCCAACCAAGCAAGCTTGCAAAGGAAATCTGCACTACAATGAAGTCTCACTTCCCCCCGGTCAAAAGGGCCATCTGAAAAAAGTGTAAAATCCAGAAAGGCAGGACAGGCCATGGAGAACTGGGAGCCTTGTTATGCTGATGGGCGGGATGTAAATTGCCAACAACCACTCGGGAGAAGTGTATGGTGTTTCCTGAAACATCTAAAAAACAAAGCAACAGAACCTAGGGCACTTCCACTTATGGTCCTATAGCTTAGGGAAATTAAAATCAAAAAGACACAGCCACCCCAAAGTTTGGAATGGCTCTGTTTACAAGAACCTCGTTTACAGTACAAGTTCAACATCGCAGAAAGTGAAAAATGGATAAAGAAGTTGTGGTATTTACGTACAAAGCAATATCACTCAGCAATGAAATCTGTGTCATCAGGCCCTTAGCAGCATAATGAGTGTATTAAGGTACGATGATTCTAACTGAAATAAGTCACGCAAAAAAAGAAACATCATAAGATATCACTAATACACGGAATATAAACTTGGCTACACAGGAACTGCATTCCAAAACAGAACAGGGTCTCAAATTTAGAAAACCAACTTATGCTTGCTTAAGGGTAAAGGTGAGTTGGGGTGCTGCATAAAACCAGAGATTGAAATGAGCACAGATAAACTTCCTTAAGCCAAATATGGAATAGACAAGAGCTACTCCTTGCTCAACGAAATGGACTCAAAACCACATATTAAACGCCTAAGAATGTACCTGACTAGTAAGTATCTTAAAAACTATGGATTGCTATGTCTCCAAAAGAGAATCAAGAGTGTGTACAGGGGCATAAACGCAGCAGTGATAGGATTGGAGAGGTTCGGTGAGCAAATGAAGACCCTTTGAAGTCATATTGCATGGTACCCATTACACGGGTCTCAACTCTCCAGGTTTAAGGTATTCTTCCTTCAGCTAAAACATGCATGTGGAACCCAGATTATGATCAACCATGTGAACGGGAGACGTGTTCAAATATGTCTCAGTTTTCCTCCCCTGGTACTCGGGTGCAACATTCCAGACGCTTTACTAACACTCTCCCCACTTGGAGAGTCAGTCCCTTTAACCTCCTGTTTGGCCCAGTTTGCAATTTCTGCGGAAGATGAACAGGAATAGCGAGAACCAATGAGAGGCTAGCTGGAGGTGTCTGGACGGGCAAATTTAACTCTCATTTCCCACCAGGAAGAGGAATTAACCAAAGGCTCAGCATGCCGGGCCGGAACCAGATTAGGGCCTGAAGACATCCTGCGGTGTTGTGGCCAGGTCACAAGAAAGCGAGTTGAAGAAAGGAGCTCAGGGGCACTGTAATTCACAAACCTGCAGAGTTATAAATGACAGCTATCGTCCAAAAATAGACTGAAGTAAGGCTGCCAAGAGGACTTGAAAGCGGGGCAGAATTGCAGGAAACCGATTTCAGGAGGTAGACTGGAATTGCATTGAAAGCATAGGAAAAGAGGCAGAACGTCCACAATGATGCACTTGGCCAAAAAGGGCGTATGCGTTTTTTCCTGAATATATTCAGGAAAAAAGGCATACGCCCTTTTTGGCCAACCAAGCAAACTTGCAAAGGAAATCTGCACTACAATGAAGTCTCACTTCTCCCCGGTCAAAAGGGCCATCTGAAAAAAGTGTAAAATCCAGAAAGGCAGGACAGGCCATGGAGAACTGGGAGCCTTGTTATGCTGATGGGCGGGATGTAAATTGCCAACAGACACTCAGGAGAAGTGTATGGTGTTTCCTGAAACATCTAAAAAACAAAGCAACAGAGCCTAGGGCACTTCCGCTTATGGTCCTATAGCTTAGGGAAATTAAAATCAAAAAGACACAGCCACCCCAAAGTTTGGGACGGCTCTGTTTACAAGAACCTCGTTTACAGTACAAGTTCAACATCGCAGAAAGTGAAAAATGGATAAAGAAGTTGTGGTATTTATTTACAAAGCAATATCAGTCAGCAATGAAATCTGTGTCATCAGGCCCTTAGCAGCACAATGAGTGGATTCAGGTATGATGATTCTAACTGAAATAAGTCACACAGAAAAAGAAACATCATAAGATATCAGTAATACACGGAATGTAAACTTGGCTACACAGGAACTGAATTACAGAACAGAACAGGGTCTCAAATTTAGAAAACCAACTTATGCTTGCTTACGGGGAAAGGTGAGTTGGGGTGCTGCATAAAACCAGAGATTGAAATGAGCACAGATAAAGTTCCTTAAGCCAAATATGGAATAGACAAGAGCTACTCCTTGCTCAACGAAATGGACTCAACACCGCATATTAAACGCCTAAGAATGTACCTGACTAGTAAGTATCTTAAAACCTATGGATTGCTATGTCTCCGAAAGAGAATCAAGCATGTGTACAGGGGCATAAACGCAGCAGTGATAGGATTGGAGAGGTTCGGTGAGCAAATGAAGACCCTTTGAAGTCATATTGCATGGTACCCATTCCACGGGTTTCAACTACCCAGGTTTAAGGTATTCTTCCTTCAGCTAAAACATGCATGTGGAACCTAGAGTATGATCAACCATGTGATCGGGAGACGTGTTCAAATATGTCTCAGTTTTCGTACCCTGGTACTCGGGTGCAACATTCCAGACGCTTTACTAACACTCTCCCCACTTGGAGAGTCAGTCCCTTTAACCTCCTGTTTGGCCCAGTTTGCAATTTCTGTGGAAGATGAACAGGAATAGCGAGAACCAATGAGAGACTAGCTGGAGGTGTCTGGATGGGCAAATTTAACTCTCATTTCCCACCAGGAAGAGGAATTAACCAAAGGCTCAGCGTGCCGTGCCAGAACCAGATTAGGGCCTGAAGACATCTTGCGGTGTTGCGGCCAGGTCACAAGAAAGCGAGTTGAAGAAAGGAGCTCAGGGGCACTGTAATTCACAAACCTGCAGAGTTATAAATGACAGCTATCGTCCAAAAATATACTGAAGTAAGGCTGCCAAGAGGACTTGAAAGCGGGGCAGAATTGCAGGAAACCGATTTCAGGAGGTAGACTGGAATTGCATTGAAAGCATAGGAAAAGAGGCAGAACGTCCACAATGATGCACTTGGCCAAAAAGGGCGTATGCGTTTTTTCCTGAATATATTCAGGAAAAAACGCATACGCCCTTTTTGGCCAACCAAGCAAGCTTGCAAAGGAAATCTGCACTACAATGAAGTCTCACTTCCCCCCGGTCAAAAGGGCCATCTGAAAAAAGTGTAAAATCCAGAAAGGCAGGACAGGCCATGGAGAACTGGGAGCCTTGTTATGCTGAAGGGCGGGATGTAAATTGCCAACAACCACTCGGGAGAAGTGTATGGTGTTTCCTGAAACATCTAAAAAACAAAGCAACAGAGCCTAGGGCACTTCCACTTATGGTCCTATAGCTTAGGGAAATTAAATTCAAAAAGACACAGCCACACCAAAGTTTGGAACGGCTCTGTTTACAAGAACCTCGTTTACAGTACAAGTTCAACATCGCAGAAAGTGAAAAATGGATAAAGAACTTGTGGTACTTACGTACAATGCAGTATCACTCAGCAATGAAATCTATGTCATCAGGCCCGTAGCAGCATAATGAGTGGATTCAGGTACGATGATTCTAACTGAAATAAGTCACACAGAAAAAGAAACATCATAAGATATCACTAATACACGGAATGTAAACTTGGCTACACAGGAACTGAATTACAGAACAGAACAGGGTCTCAAATTTAGAAAACCAACTTATGCTTGCTTAAGGGTAAAGGTGAGTTGGGGTGCTGCATAAAACCAGAGATTGAAATGAGCACAGATAAAGTTCCTTAAGCCAAATATGGAATAGACAAGAGCTACTCCTTGCTCAACGAAATGGACTCAACACCGCATATTAAATGCCTAAGAATGTACCTGACTAGTAAGTATCTTAAAACCTATGGATTGCTATGTCTCCGAAAGAGAATCAAGCATGTGTACAGGGGCATAAACGCAGCAGTGATAGGATTGGAGAGGTTCGGTGAGCAAATGAAGACCCTTTGAAGTCATATTGAATGGTACCCATTCCACGGGTTTCAACTACCCAGGTTTAAGGTATTCTTCCTTCAGCTAAAACATGCATGTGGGACCTAGAGTATGATCAACCATGTGATTGGGAGACGTGTTCAAATATGTCTCAGTTTTCGTACCCTGGTACTCGGGTGCAACATTCCAGACGCTTTACTAACACTCTCCCCACTTGGAGAGTCAGTCCCTTTAACCTCCTGTTTGGCCCAGTTTGCAATTTCTGTGGAAGATGAACAGGAATAGCGAGAACCAATGAGAGACTAGCTGGAGGTGTCTGGATGGGCAAATTTAACTCTCATTTCCCACCGGGAAGAGGAATTAACCAAAGGCTCAGCGTGCCGTGCCAGAACCAGATTAGGGCCTGAAGACATCCTGCGGTGTTGCGGCCAGGTCACAAGAAAGCGAGTTGAAGAAAGGAGCTCAGGGGCACTGTAATTCACAAACCTGCAGAGTTATAAATGACAGCTATTGTCCAAAAATATACTGAAGTAAGGCTGCCAAGAGGACTTGAAAGCGGGGCAGAATTGCAGGAAACCGATTTCAGGAGGTAGACTGGAATTGCATTGAAAGCATAGGAAAAGAGGCAGAACGTCCACAATGATGCACTTGGCCAAAAAGGGCGTATGCGTTTTTTCCTGAATATATTCAGGAAAAAACGCATACGCCCTTTTTGGCCAACCAAGCAAGCTTGCAAAGGAAATCTGCACTACAATGAAGTCTCACTTCCCCCCGGTCAAAAGGGCCATCTGAAAAAAGTGTAAAATCCAGAAAGGCAGGACAGGCCATGGAGAACTGGGAGCCTTGTTATGCTGAAGGGCGGGATGTAAATTGCCAACAACCACTCGGGAGAAGTGTATGGTGTTTCCTGAAACATCTAAAAAACAAAGCAACAGAGCCTAGGGCACTTCCACTTATGGTCCTATAGCTTAGGGAATTTAAAATCAAAAAGACACAGCCACCCCAAAGTTTGGAACGGCTCTGTTTACAAGAACCTCGTTTACAGTACAAGTTCAACATCGCAGAAATTGAAAAATGGATAAAGAAGTTGTGGTATTTACTTACAAAGCAATATCACTCAGCAATGAAATCTGTGTCATCAGGCCCTTAGCAGCACAATGAGTGGATTCAGGTATGATGATTCTAACTGAAATAAGTCACACAGAAAAAGAAACATCATAAGATATCACTAATACACGGAATGTAAACTTGGCTACACAGGAACTGAATTACAGAACAGAACAGGGTCTCAAATTTAGAAAACCAACTTATGCTTGCTTAAGGGGAAAGGTGAGTTGGGGTGCTGCATAAAACCAGAGATTGAAATGAGCACAGATAAAGTTCCTTAAGTCAAATATGGAATAGACAAGAGCTACTCCTTGCTCAACGAAATGAACTCAACACCGCATATTAAACGCCTAAGAATGTACCTGACTAGTAAGTATCTTAAAACCTATGGATTGCTATGTCTCCGAAACAGAATCAAGCATGTGTACAGGGGCATAAACGCAGCAGTGATAGGATTGGAGAGGTTCGGTGAGCAAATGAAGACCCTTTGAAGTCATATTGCATGGTACCCATTCCACGGGTTTCAACTACCCAGGTTTTAGGTATTCTTCCTTCAGCTAAAACATGCATGTGGAACCCAAGTATGATCAACCATGTGAACGGGAGATGTGTTCAAATATGTCTCAGTTTTCCTCCCCTGGTACTCGGGTGCAACATTCCAGACGCTTTACAACACTCTCCCCACTTGGAAAGTCAGCGCCTTTAACCTCCTGTTTGGCCCAGTTTGCAATTTCTGCGGAAGATGAACAGGAATAGCGAGAACCAATGAGAGGCTAGCTGGAGGTGTCTGGACGGGCAAATTTAACTCTCATTTCCCACCAGGAAGAGGAAATAACCAAAGGCTCAGCATGCCGTGCCGGAACCAGATTAGGGCCTGAAGCCATGCTGCGGTGTTGCGGCCAGCTCAAAAGAAAGCGAGTTGAAGAAAGGAGCTCAGGGGCACTGTAATTCACAAACCTGCAGAGTTATAAATGACAGCTATCGTCCAAAAATAGACTGAAGTAAGGCTGCCAAGAGGACTTGAAAGCGGGGCAGAATTGCAGGAAACCGATTTCAGGAGGTAGACTGGAATTGCATTGAAAGCATAGGAAAAGAGGCAGAATGTCCACAATGATGCACTTGGCCAAAAAGGGCGTATGCGTTTTTTCCTGAATATATTCAGGAAAAAACGCATACGCCCTTTTTGGCCAACCAAGCAAGCTTGCAAAGGAAATCTGCACTAAAATGAAGTCTCACTTCCCCCCGGTCAAAAGGGACATCTGAAAAAAGTGTAAAATCCAGAAAGGCAGGACAGGCCATGGAGAACTGGGAGCCTTGTTATGCTGAAGGGCGGGATGTAAATTGCCAACAAACACTCGGGAGAAGTGTATGGTGTTTCCTGAAACATCTAAAAAACAAAGCAACAGAGCCTAGGGCACTTCCACTTATGGTCCTATAGCTTAGGGAATTTAAAATCAAAAAGACACAGCCACCCCAAAGTTTCGAACGGCTCTGTTTACAAGAACCTCGTTTACAGTACAAGTTCAACATCGCAGAAAGTGAAAAATGGATAAAGAACTTGTGGTACTTACGTACAATGCAGTATCACTCAGCAATGAAATCTATGTCATCAGGCCCTTAGCAGCATAATGAGTGGATTCAGGTACGATGATTCTAACTGAAATAAGTCACACAGAAAAAGAAACATCATAAGATATCACTAATACACGGAATGTAAACTTGGCTACACAGGAACTGAATTACAGAACAGAACAGGGTCTCAAATTTAGAAAACCAACTTATGCTTGCTTAAGGGTAAAGGTGAGTTGGGGTGCTGCATAAAACCAGAGATTGAAATGAGCACAGATAAAGTTCCTTAAGCCAAATATGGAATAGACAAGAGCTACTCCTTGCTCAACGAAATGGACTCAACACCGCATATTAAACGCCTAAGAATGTACCTGACTAGTAAGTATCTTAAAACCTATGGATTGCTATGTCTCCGAAAGAGAATCAAGCATGTGTACAGGGGCATAAACGCAGCAGTGATAGGATTGGAGAGGTTCGGTGAGCAAATGAAGACCCTTTGAAGTCATATTGCATGGTACCCATTCCACGGGTTTCAACTACCCAGGTTTAAGGTATTCTTCCTTCAGCTAAAACATGCATGTGGAACCTAGAGTATGATCAACCATGTGATCGGGAGACGTGTTCAAATATGTCTCAGTTTTCGTACCCTGGTACTCGGGTGCAACATTCCAGACGCTTTACTAACACTCTCCCCACTTGGAGAGTCGGTCCCTTTAACCTCCTGTTTGGCCCAGTTTGCAATTTCTGTGGAAGATGAACAGGAATAGCGAGAACCAATGAGAGACTAGCTGGAGGTGTCTGGATGGGCAAATTTAACTCTCATTTCCCACCAGGAAGAGGAATTAACCAAAGGCTCAGCGTGCTGTGCCAGAACCAGATTAGGGCCTGAAGACATCCTGCGGTGTTGCGGCCAGGTCACAAGAAAGCGAGTTGAAGAAAGGAGCTCAGGGGCACTGTAATTCACAAACCTGCAGAGTTATAAATGACAGCTATTTTCCAAAAATAGACTGAAGTAAGGATGCCAAGAGGACTTGAAAGCGGGGCAGAATTGCAGGAAACCGATTTCAGGAGGTAGACTGGAATTGCATTGCAAGCATAGGAAAAGAGGCAGAACGTCCACAATGATGCACTTGGCCAAAAAGGGTGTATGCGTTTTTTCCTGAATATATTCAGGAAAAAACGCATAGGCCCTTTTTGGCCAACCAAGCAAGCTTGCTAAGGAAATCTGCACTACAATGAAGTCTCACTTCCCCCCGGTCAAAAGGGACATCTGAAAAAAGTGTAAAATCCAGAAAGGCAGGACAGGCCATGGAGAACTGGGAGCCTTGTTATGCTGATGGGCGGGATGTAAATTGCCAACAACCACTCGGGAGAAGTGTATGGTGTTTCCTGAAACATCTAAAAAACAAAGCAACAGAGCCTAGGGCACTTCCACTTATGGTCCTATAGCTTAGGGAATTTAAAATCAAAAAGACACAGCCACCCCAAAGTTTGGAACGGCTCTGTTTACAAGAACCTCGTTTACAGTACAAGTTCAACATCGCAGAAATTGAAAAATGGATAAAGAAGTTGTGGTACTTACTTACAAAGCAATATCACTCAGCAATGAAATCTGTGTCATCAGGCCCTTAGCAGCACAATGAGTGGATTCAGGTATGATGATTCTAACTGAAATAAGTCACACAGAAAAAGAAACATCATAAGATATCAGTAATACACGGAATGTAAACTTGGCTACACAGGAACTGAATTACAGAACAGAACAGGGTCTCAAATTTAGAAAACCAACTTATGCTTGCTTAAGGGGAAAGGTGAGTTGGGGTGCTGCATAAAACCAGAGATTGAAATGAGCACAGATAAAGTTCCTTAAGCCAAATATGGAATAGACAAGAGCTACTCCTTGCTCAACGAAATGGACTCAACACCGCATATTAAACGCCTAAGAATGTACCTGACTAGTAAGTATCTTAAAACCTATGGATTGCTATGTCTCCGAAAGAGAATCAAGCATGTGTACAGGGGCATAAACGCAGCAGTGATAGGATTGGAGAGGTTCGGTGAGCAAATGAAGACCCTTTGAAGTCATATTGCATGGTACCCATTCCACGGGTTTCAACTACCCAGGTTTTAGGTATTCTTCCTTCAGCTAAAACATGCATGTGGAACCCAAGTATGATCAACCATGTGAACGGGAGACGTGTTCAAATATGTCTCAGTTTTCCTCCCCTGGTACTCGGGTGCAACATTCCAGACGCTTTACTAACACTCTCCCCACTTGAAAAGTCAGCGCCTTTAACCTCCTGTTTGGCCCAGTTTGCAATTTCTGCGGAAGATGAACAGGAATAGCGAGAACCAATGAGAGGCTAGCTGGAGGTGTCTGGACGGGCAAATTTAACTCTCATTTCCCACCAGGAAGAGGAAATAACCAAAGGCTCAGCGTGCCGTGCCGGAACCAGATTAGGGCCTGAAGCCATCCTGCGGTGTTGCGGCCAGGTCACAAGAAAGCGAGTTGAAGAAAGGAGCTCAGGGGCACTGTAATTCACAAACCTGCAGAGTTATAAATGACAGCTATCGTCCAAAAATAGACTGAAGTAAGGCTGCCAAGAGGACTTGAAAGCGGGGCAGAATTGCAGGAAACCGATTTCAGGAGGTAGACTGGAATTGCATTGAAAGCATAGGAAAAGAGGCAGAACGTCCACAATGATGCACTTGGCCAAAAAGGGCGTATGCGTTTTTTCCTGAATATATTCAGGAAAAAACGCATACGCCCTTTTTGGCCAACCAAGCAAGCTTGCAAAGGAAATCTGCACTACAATGAAGTCTCACTTCCCCCAGGTCAAAAGGGCCATCTGAAAAAAGTGTAAAATCCAGAAAGGCAGGACAGGCCATGGAGAACTGGGAGCCTTGTTATGCTGAAGGGCGGGATGTAAATTGCCAACAACCACTCGGGAGAAGTGTATGGTGTTTCCTGAAACATCTAAAAAACAAAGCAACAGAGCCTAGGGCACTTCCACTTATGGTCCTATAGCTTAGGGAATTTAAAATCAAAAAGACACAGCCACCCCAAAGTTTCGAACGGCTCTGTTTACAAGAACCTCGTTTACAGTACAAGTTCAACATCGCAGAAAGTGAAAAATGGATAAAAAAGTTGTGGTATTCACTTACAAAGCAATATCACTCAGCAATGAAATCTATGTCATCAGGCCCGTAGCAGCAATAATGAGTGGATTCAGGTACGATGATTCTAACTGAAATAAGTCACACAGAAAAAGAAACATCATAAGATATCACTAATACACGGAATGTAAACTTGGCTACGCAGGAACTGCATTCCAAAACAGAACAGGGTCTCAAATTTAGAAAACCAACTTATGCTTGCTTAAGGGGAAAGGTGAGTTGGGGTGCTGCATAAAACCAGGATTGAAATGAGCACAGATAAAGTTCCTTAAGCCAAATATGGAATAGACAAGAGCTACTCCTTGCTCAACGAAATGGACTCAAAACCCCATATTAAACGCCTAAGAATGTACCTGACTAGTAAGTATCTTAAAACCTATGAATTGCTATGTTTCCAAAAGAGAATCAAGCGTGTGTACAGGGGCATAAACGCAGCAGTGATAGGATTGGAGAGGTTCGGTGAGCAAATGAAGACCCTTTGAAGTCATATTGCATGGTACCCATTACACGGGTCTCAACTCTCCAGGTTTAAGGTATTCTTCCTTCAGCTAAAACATGCATGTGGAACCCAGAGTATGATCAACCATGTGAACGGGAGACGTGTTCAAATATGTCTCAGTTTTCCTCCCCTGGTACTCGGGTGCAACATTCCAGACGCTTTACTAACACTCTCCCCACTTGGAGAGTCAGCGCCTTTAACCTCCTGTTTGGCACAGTTTGCAATTTCTGCGGAAGATGAACAGGAATAGCGAGAACCAATGAGAGGCTAGCTGGAGGTGTCTGGACGGGCAAATTTAACTCTCATTTCCCACCAGGAAGAGGAATTAACCAAAGGCTCAGCATGCCGGGCCGGAACCAGATTAGGGCCTGAAGCCATCCTGCGGTGTTGCGGCCAGCTCAAAAGAAAGCGAGTTGAAGAAAGGAGCTCAGGGGCACTGTAATTCACAAACCTGCAGAGTTATAAATGACAGCTATCGTCCAAAAATAGACTGAAGTAAGGCTGCCAAGAGGACTTGAAAGCGGGGCAGAATTGCAGGAAACCGATTTCAGGAGGTAGACTGGAATTGCATTGAAAGCATAGGAAAAGAGGCAGAACGTCCACAATGATGCACTTGGCCAAAAAGGGCGTATGCGTTTTTTCCTGAATATATTCAGGAAAAAACGCATACGCCCTTTTTGGCCAACCAAGCAAGCTTGCAAAGGAAATCTGCACTACAATGAAGTCTCACTTCCCCCCGGTCAAAAGGGCCATCTGAAAAAAGTGTAAAATCCAGAAAGGCAGGACAGGCCATGGAGAACTGGGAGCCTTGTTATGCTGATGGGCGGGATGTAAATTGCCAACAGACACTGGGGAGAAGTGTATGGTGTTTCCTGAAACATCTAAAAAACAAAGCAACAGAGCCTAGGGCACTTCCACTTATGGTCCTATAGCTTAGGGAAATTAAAATCAAAAAGACACAGCCACCCCAAAGTTTGGGACGCCTCTGTTTACAAGAACCTCGTTTACCGTACAAGTTCAATATCACAGAAAGTGAAAAATGGATAAAGAACTTGTGGTACTTACGTACAATGCAGTATCACTCAGCAATGAAATCTATGTCATCAGGCCCGTAGCAGCATAATGAGTGGATTCAGGTACGATGATTCTAACTGAAATAAGTCACACAGAAAAAGAAACATCATAAGATATCACTAATACACGGAATGTAAACTTGGCTACACAAGAACTGAATTCCAAAACAGAACAGGGTCTCAAATTTAGAAAACCAACTTATGCTTGCTTAAGGGGAAAGGTGAGTTGTGATGCTGCATAAAACCAGAGATTGAAATGAGCACAGATAAAGTTCCTTAAGCCAAATATGGAATAGACAAGAGCTACTCCTTGCTCAACGAAATGGACTCAACACCCCATATTAAATGCCTAAGAATGTACCTGACTACTAAGTATCTTAAAACCTATGGATTGCTATGTCTCCGAAAGAGAATCAAGCATGTGTACAGGGGCATAAACGCAGCAGTGATAGGATTGGAGAGGTTCGGTGAGCAAATGAAGACCCTTTGAAGTCATATTGCATGGTACCCATTCCACGGGTTTCAACTACCCAGGTTTAAGGTATTCTTCCTTCAGCTAAAACATGCATGTGGAACCTAGAGTATGATCAACCATGTGATCGGGAGACGTGTTCAAATATGTCTCAGTTTTCGTACCCTGGTACTCGGGTGCAACATTCCAGACGCTTTACTAACACTCTCCCCACTTGGAGAGTCAGTCCCTTTAACCTCCTGTTTGGCCCAGTTTGCAATTTCTGTGGAAGATGAACAGGAATAGCGAGAACCAATGAGAGACTAGCTGGAGGTGTCTGGACGGGCAAATTTAACTCTCATTTCCCACCAGGAAGAGGAATTAACCAAAGGCTCAGCGTGCCGTGCCAGAACCAGATTAGGGCCTGAAGACATCCTGCGGTGTTGCGGCCAGGTCACAAGAAAGCGAGTTGAAGAAAGGAGCTCAGGGGCACTGTAATTCACAAACCTGCAGAGTTATAAATGACAGCTATCGTCCAAAAATAGACTGAAGTAAGGCTGCCAAGAGGACTTGAAAGCGGGGCAGAATTGCAGGAAACCGATTTCAGGAGGTAGACTGGAATTGCATTGCAAGCATAGGAAAAGAGGCAGAACGTCCACAATGATGCACTTGGCCAAAAAGGGCGTATGCGTTTTTTCCTGAATATATTCAGGAAAAAACGCATACGCCCTTTTTGGCCAACCAAGCAAGCTTGCAAAGGAAATCTGCACTACAATGAAGTCTCACTTCCCCCCGGTCAAAAGGGCCATCTGAAAAAAGTGTAAAATCCAGAAAGGCAGGACAGGCCATGGAGAACTGGGAGCCTTGTTATGCTGATGGGCGGGATGTAATTTGCCAACAACCACTCGGGAGAAGTGTATGGTGTTTCCTGAAACATCTAAAAAACAAAGCAACAGAGCCTAGGGCACTTCCACTTATGGTCCTATAGCTTAGGGAATTTAAAATCAAAAAGACACAGCCACCCCAAAGTTTGGAACGGCTCTGTTTACAAGAAACTCGTTTACAGTACAAGTTCAACATCGCAGAAATTGAAAAATGGATAAAGAAGTTGTGGTATTTACTTACAAAGCAATATCACTCAGCAATGAAATCTGTGTCATCAGGCCCTTAGCAGCACAATGAGTGGATTCAGGTATGATGATTCTAACTGAAATAAGTCACACAGAAAAAGAAACATCATAAGATATCAGTAATACACGGAATGTAAACTTGGCTACACAGGAACTGAATTACAGAACAGAACAGGGTCTCAAATTTAGAAAACCAACTTATGCTTGCTTAAGGGGAAAGGTGAGTTGGGGTGCTGCATAAAACCAGAGATTGAAATGAGCACAGATAAAGTTCCTTAAGCCAAATATGGAATAGACAAGAGCTACTCCTTGCTCAACGAAATGGACTCAACACCGCATATTAAACGCCTAAGAATGTACCTGACTAGTAAGTATCTTAAAACCTATGGATTGCTATGTCTCCGAAACAGAATCAAGCATGTGTACAGGGGCATAAACGCAGCAGTGATAGGATTGGAGAGGTTCAGTGAGCAAATGAAGACCCTTTGAAGTCATATTGCATGGTACCCATTCCACGGGTTTCAACTACCCAGGTTTTAGGTATTCTTCCTTCAGCTAAAACATGCATGTGGAACCCAAGTATGATCAACCATGTGAACGGGAGACGTGTTCAAATATGTCTCAGTTTTCCTCCCCTGGTACTCGGGTGCAACATTCCAGACGCTTTACTAACACTCTCCCCACTTGGAAAGTCAGCGCCTTTAACCTCCTGTTTGTCCCAGTTTGCAATTTCTGTGGAAGATGAACAGGAATAGCGAGAACCAATGAGAGACTAGCTGGAGGTGTCTGGACGGGCAAATTTAACTCTCATTTCCCACCAGGAAGAGGAAATAACCAAAGGCTCAGCGTGCCGGGCCGGAACCAGATTAGGGCCTGAAGCCATCCTGCGGTGTTGCGGCCAGCTCAAAAGAAAGCGAGTTGAAGAAAGGAGCTCAGGGGCACTGTAATTCACAAACCTGCAGAGTTATAAATGACAGCTATCGTCCAAAAATAGACTGAAGTAAGGCTGCCAAGAGGACTTGAAAGCGGGGCAGAATTGCAGGAAACCGATTTCAGGAGGTAGACTGGAATTGCATTGAAAGCATAGGAAAAGAGGCAGAACGTCCACAATGATGCACTTGGCCAAAAAGGGCGTATGCGTTTTTTCCTGAATATATTCAGGAAAAAACGCATACGCCCTTTTTGGCCAACCAAGCAAGCTTGCAAAGGAAATCTGCACTACAATGAAGTCTCACTTCCCCCCGGTCAAAAGGGCCATCTGAAAAAAGTGTAAAATCCAGAAAGGCAGGACAGGCCATTGAGAATTGGGAGCCTTCTTATGCTGATGGGCGGGATGTAAATTGCCAACAGACACTTGGGAGAAGTGTATGGTGTTTCCTGAAACATCTAAAAAACAAAGCAACAGAGCCTAGGGCACTTCCACTTATGGTCCTATAGCTTAGGGAAATTAAAATCAAAAAGACACAGCCACCCCAAAGTTTGGGACGCCTCCGTTTACAAGAACCTCGTTTACCGTACAAGTTCAATATCACAGAAAGTGAAAAATGGATAAAGAACTTGAGGTACTTACGTACAATGCAGTATCACTCAGCAATGAAATCTATGTCATCAGGCCCGTAGCAGCATAATGAGTGGATTCAGGTACGATGATTCTAACTGAAATAAGTCACACAGAAAAAGAAACATCATAAGATATCACTAATACACGGAATGTAAACTTGGCTACACAGGAACTGAATTACAGAACAGAACAGGGTCTCAAATTTAGAAAACCAACTTATGCTTGCTTAAGGGGAAAGGTGAGTTGGCGTGCTGCATAAAACCAGAGATTGAAATGAGCACAGATAAAGTTCCTTAAGCCAAATATGGAATAGACAAGAGCTACTCCTTGCTCAACGAAATGGACTCAACACCCCATATTAAACGCCTAAGAATGTACCTGACTAGTAAGTATCTTAAAACCTATGGATTGCTATGTCTCCAAAAGAGAATCAAGCGTGTGTACAGGGGCATAAACGCAGCAGTGATAGGATTGGAGAGGTTCGGTGAGCAAATGAAGACCCTTTGAAGTCATATTGCATGGTACCCATTACACGGGTCTCAACTCTCCAGGTTTTAGGTATTCTTCCTTCAGCTAAAACATGCATGTGGAACCCAGAGTATGATCAACCATGTGAACGGGAGACGTGTTCAAATATGTCTCAGTTTTCCTCCCCTGGTACTCGGGTGCAACATTCCAGACGCTTTACTAACACTCTCCCGACTTGGAGAGTCAGTGCCTTTAACCTCCTGTTTGGCCCAGTTTGCAATTTCTGCGGAAGATGAACAGGAATAGCGAGAACCAATGAGAGGCTAGCTGGAGGTGTCTGAACGGGCAAATTTAACTCTCATTTCCCACCAGGAAGAGGAATTAACCAAAGGCTCAGCGTGCCGGGCCGGAACCAGATTAGGGCCTGAAGCCATCCTGCGGTGTTGCGGCCAGGTCACAAGAAAGCAAGTTGAAGAAAGGAGCTCAGGGGCACTGTAATTCACAAACCTGCAGAGTTATAAATGACAGCTATCGTCCAAAAATAGACTGAAGTAAGGCTGCCAAGAGGACTTGAAAGCGGGGCAGAATTGCAGGAAACCGATTTCAGGAGGTAGACTGGAATTGCATTGAAAGCATAGGAAAAGAGGCAGAACGTCCACAATGATGCACTTGGCCAAAAAGGGCGTATGCGTTTTTTCCTGAATATATTCAGGAAAAAACGCATACGCCCTTTTTGGCCAACCAAGCAAGCTTGCAAAGGAAATCTGCATTACAATGAAGTCTCACTTCCCCCCGGTCAAAAGGGCCATCTGAAAAAAGTGTAAAATCCAGAAAGGCAGGACAGGCCATTGAGAACTGGGAGCCTTGTTATGCTGATGGGCGGGATGTAAATTGCCAACAGACACTTGGGAGAAGTGTATGGTGTTTCCTGAAACATCTAAAAAACAAAGCAACAGAGCCTAGGGCACTTCCACTTATGGTCCTATAGCTTAGGGAAATTAAAATCAAAAAGACACAGCCACCCCAAAGTTTGGGACGCCTCTGTTTACAAGAACCTCGTTTACAATACAAGTTCAACATCGCAGAAAGTGAAAAATGGATAAAGAAGTTGTGGTATTCACTTACAAAGCAATATCACTCAGCAATGAAATCTATGTCATCAGGCACTTAGCAGCACAATGAGTGGATTCAGGTATGATGATTCTAACTGAAATAAGTCACACAGAAAAAGAAATATCATAAGATATCAGTAATACACGGAATGTAAACTTGGCTACACAGGAACTGAATTACAGAACAGAACAGGGTCTCAAATTTAGAAAACCAACTTATGCTTGCTTAAGGGGAAAGGTGAGTTGGGGTGCTGCATAAAACCAGAGATTGAAATGAGCACAGATAAAGTTCCTTAAGCCAAATATGGAATAGACAAGAGCTACTCCTTGCTCAACGAAATGGACTCAACACCGCATATTAAACGCCTAAGAATGTACCTGACTAGTAAGTATCTTAAAACCTATGGATTGCTATGTCTCCGAAAGAGAATCAAGCATGTGTACAGGGGCATAAACGCAGCAGTGATAGGATTGGAGAGGTTCGGTGAGCAAATGAAGACCCTTTGAAGTCATATTGCATGGTACCCATTCCACGGGTTTCAACTACCCAGGTTTAAGGTATTCTTCCTTCAGCTAAAACATGCATGTGGGACCTAGAGTATGATCAACCATGTGATCGGGAGACGCGTTCAAATATGTCTCAGTTTTCGTACCCTGGTACTCGGGTGCAACATTCCAGACGCTTTACTAACACTCTCCCCACTTGGAGAGTCAGTCCCTTTAACCTCCTGTTTGGCCCAGTTTGCAATTTCTGTGGAAGATGAACAGGAATAGCGAGAACCAATGAGAGACTAGCTGGAGGTGTCTGGATGGGCAAATTTAACTCTCATTTCCCACCAGGAAGAGGAATTAACCAAAGGCTCAGCGTGCCGTGCCAGAACCAGATTAGGGCCTGAAGACATCCTGCGGTGTTGCGGCCAGGTCACAAGAAAGCGAGTTGAAGAAAGGAGCTCAGGGGCACTGTAATTCACAAACCTGCAGAGTTATAAATGACAGCTATCGTCCAAAAATAGACTGAAGTAAGGCTGCCAAGAGGACTTGAAAGCGGGGCAGAATTGCAGGAAACCGATTTCAGGAGGTAGACTGGAATTGCATTGCAAGCATAGGAAAAGAGGCAGAACGTCCACAATGATGCACTTGGCCAAAAAGGGCGTATGCGTTTTTTCCTGAATATATTCAGGAAAAAACGCATACGCCCTTTTTGGCCAACCAAGCAAGCTTGCAAAGGAAATCTGCACTACAATGAAGTCTCACTTCCCCCCGGTCAAAAGGGCCATCTGAAAAAAGTGTAAAATCCAGAAAGGCAGGACAGGCCATGGAGAACTGGGAGCCTTGTTATGCTGAAGGGCGGGATGTAAATTGCCAACAACCACTCGGGAGAAGTGTATGGTGTTTCCTGAAACATCTAAAAAACAAAGCAACAGAGCCTAGGGCACTTCCACTTATGGTCCTATAGCTTAGGGAATTTAAAATCAAAAAGACACAGCCACCCCAAAGTTTAGAACGGCTCTGTTTACAAGAACCTCGTTTACAGTACAAGTTCAACATCGCAGAAAGTGAAAAATGGATAAAGAACTTGTGGTACTTACGTACAATGCAGTATCACTCAGCAATGAAATCTATGTCATCAGGCCCTTAGCAGCATAATGAGTGGATTCAGGTACGATGATTCTAACTGAAATAAGTCACACAGAAAAAGAAACATCATAAGATATCACTAATACACGGAATGTAAACTTGGCTACACAGGAACTGAATTACAGAACAGAACAGGGTCTCAAATTTAGAAAACCAACTTATGCTTGCTTAAGGGGAAAGGTGAGTTGGGGTGCTGCATAAAACCAGAGATTGAAATGAGCACAGATAAAGTTCCTTAAGCCAAATATGGAATAGACAAGAGCTACTCCTTGCTCAACGAAATGGACTCAACACCGCATATTAAACGCCTAAGAATGTACCTGACTAGTAAGTATCTTAAAACCTATGGATTGCTATGTCTCCGAAACAGAATCAAGCATGTGTACAGGGGCATAAACGCAGCAGTGATAGGATTGGAGAGGTTCGGTGAGCAAATGAAGACCCTTTGAAGTCATATTGCATGGTACCCATTCCACGGGTTTCAACTACCCAGGTTTTAGGTATTCTTCCTTCAGCTAAAACATGCATGTGGAACCCAAGTATGATCAACCATGTGAACGGGAGACGTGTTCAAATATGTCTCAGTTTTCGTACCCTGGTACTCGGGTGCAACATTCCAGACGCTTTACTAACACTCTCCCCACTTGGAAAGTCAGCGCCTTTAACCTCCTGTTTGTCCCAGTTTGCAATTTCTGCGGAAGATGAACAGGAATAGCGAGAACCAATGAGAGGCTAGCTGGAGGTGTCTGGACGGGCAAATTTAACTCTCATTTCCCACCAGGAAGAGGAAATAACCAAAGGCTCAGCGTGCCGGGCCGGAACCAGATTAGGGCCTGAAGCCATCATGTGGTGTTGCGGCCAGCTCAAAAGAAAGCGAGTTGAAGAAAGGAGCTCAGGGGCACTGTAATTCACAAACCTGCAGAGTTATAAATGACAGCTATCGTCCAAAAATAGACTGAAGTAAGGCTGCCAAGAGGACTTGAAAGCGGGGCAGAATTGCAGGAAACCGATTTCAGGAGGTAGACTGGAATTGCATTGAAAGCATAGGAAAAGAGGCAGAACGTCCACAATGATGCACTTGGCCAAAAAGGGCGTATGCGTTTTTTCCTGAATATATTCAGGAAAAAACGCATACGCCCTTTTTGGCCAACCAAGCAAGCTTGCAAAGGAAATCTGCACTACAATGAAGTCTCACTTCCCCCCGGTCAAAAGGGCCATCTGAAAAAAGTGTAAAATCCAGAAAGGCAGGACAGGCCATGGAGAACTGGGAGCCTTGTTATGCTGAAGGGCGGGATGTAAATTGCCAACAAACACTCGGGAGAAGTGTATGGTGTTTCCTGAAACATCTAAAAAACAAAGCAACAGAGCCTAGGGCACTTCCACTTATGGTCCTATAGCTTAGGGAATTTAAAATCAAAAAGACACAGCCACCCCAAAGTTTGGAACGGCTCTGTTTACAAGAACCTCGTTTACAGTAGAAGTTCAACATCGCAGAAAGTGAAAAATGGATAAAGAACTTGTGGTACTTACGTACAATGCAGTATCACTCAGCAATGAAATCTATGTCATCAGGCCCGTAGCAGCATAATGAGTGGATTCAGGTACGATGATTCTAACTGAAATAAGTCACACAGAAAAAGAAACATCATAAGATATCAGTAATACACGGAATGTAAACTTGGCTACACAGGAACTGAATTACAGAACAGAACAGGGTCTCAAATTTAGAAAACCAACTTATGCTTGCTTAAGGGTAAAGGTGAGTTGGGGTGCTGCATAAAACCAGAGATTGAAATGAGCACAGATAAAGTTCCTTAAGCCAAATATGGAATAGACAAGAGCTACTCCTTGCTCAACGAAATGGACTCAACACCGCATATTAAATGCCTAAGAATGTACCTGACTAGTAAGTATCTTAAAACCTATGGATTGCTATGTCTCCAAAAGAGAATCAAGCATGTGTACAGGGGCATAAACGCAGCAGTGATAGGATTGGAGAGGTTCGGTGAGCAAATGAAGACCCTTTGAAGTCATATTGCATGGTACCCATTCCACGGGTTTCAACTACCCAGGTTTAAGGTATTCTTCCTTCAGCTAAAACATGCATGTGGAACCTAGAGTATGATCAACCATGTGATCGGGAGACGTGTTCAAATATGTCTCAGTTTTTGTACCCTGGTACTCGGGTGCAACATTCCAGACGCTTTACTAACACTCTCCCCACTTGGAGAGTCAGTCCCTTTAACCTCCTGTTTGGCCCAGTTTGCAATTTCTGTGGAAGATGAACAGGAATAGCGAGAACCAATGAGAGACTAGCTGGAGGTGTCTGGATGGGCAAATTTAACTCTCATTTCCCACCAGGAAGAGGAATTAACCAAAGGCTCAGCGTGCCATGCCAGAACCAGATTAGGGCCTGAAGACATCCTGCGGTGTTGCGGCCAGGTCACAAGAAAGCGAGTTGAAGAAAGGAGCTCAGGGGCACTGTAATTCACAAACCTGCAGAGTTATAAATGACAGCTATCGTCCAAAAATAGACTGAAGTAAGGCTGCCAAGAGGACTTGAAAGCGGGGCAGAATTGCAGGAAACCGATTTCAGGAGGTAGACTGGAATTGCATTGAAAGCATAGGAAAAGAGGCAGAACGTCCACAATGATGCACTTGGTCAAAAAGGGCGTATGCGTTTTTTCCTGAATATATTCAGGAAAAAACGCATACGCCCTTTTTGGCCAACCAAGCAAGCTTGCAAAGGAAATCTGCACTACAATGAAGTCTCACTTCCCCCCGGTCAAAAGGGCCATCTGAAAAAAGTGTAAAATCCAGAAAGGCAGGACAGGCCATGGAGAACTGGGAGCCTTGTTATGCTGATGGGCGGGATGTAAATTGCCAACAACCACTCGGGAGAAGTGTATGGTGTTTCCTGAAACATCTAAAAAACAAAGCAACAGAGCCTAGGGCACTTCCACTTATGGTCCTATAGCTTAGGGAATTTAAAATCAAAAAGACACAGCCACCCCAAAGTTTGGAACGGCTCTGTTTACAAGAACCTCGTTTACAGTACAAGTTCAACATCGCAGAAATTGAAAAATGGATAAAGAAGTTGTGGTATTTACTTACAAAGCAATATCACTCAGCAATGAAATCTGTGTCATCAGGCCCTTAGCAGCACAATGAGTGGATTCAGGTATGATGATTCTAACTGAAATAAGTCACACAGAAAAAGAAACATCATAAGATATCAGTAATACACGGAATGTAAACTTGGCTACACAGGAACTGAATTACAGAACAGAACAGGGTCTCAAATTTAGAAAACCAACTTATGCTTGCTTAAGGGGAAAGGTGAGTTGGGGTGCTGCATAAAACCAGAGATTGAAATGAGCACAGATAAAGTTCCTTAAGCCAAATATGGAATAGACAAGAGCTACTCCTTGCTCAACGAAATGGACTCAACACCGCATATTAAACGCCTAAGAATGTACCTGACTAGTAAGTATCTTAAAACCTATGGATTGCTATGTCTCCGAAACAGAATCAAGCATGTGTACAGGGGCATAAACGCAGCAGTGATAGGATTGGAGAGGTTCGGTGAGCAAATGAAGACCCTTTGAAGTCATATTGCATGGTACCCATTCCACGGGTTTCAACTACCCAGGTTTTAGGTATTCTTCCTTCAGCTAAAACATGCATGTGGAACCCAAGTATGATCAACCATGTGAACGGGAGACGTGTTCAAATATGTCTCAGTTTTCCTCCCCTGGTACTCGGGTGCAACATTCCAGACGCTTTACTAACACTCTCCCCACTTGAAAAGTCAGCGCCTTTAACCTCCTGTTTGTCCCAGTTTGCAATTTCTGCGGAAGATGAACAGGAATAGCGAGAACCAATGAGAGGCTAGCTGGAGGTGTCTGGACGGGCAAATTTAACTCTCATTTCCCACCAGGAAGAGGAAATAACCAAAGGCTCAGCGTGCCGTGCCGGAACCAGATTAGGGCCTGAAGCCATCCTGCGGTGTTGCGGCCAGGTCACAAGAAAGCGAGTTGAAGAAAGGAGCTCAGGGGCACTGTAATTCACAAACCTGCAGAGTTATAAATGACAGCTATCGTCCAAAACTAGACTGAAGTAAGGCTGCCAAGAGGACTTGAAAGCGGGGCAGAATTGCAGGAAACCGATTTCAGGAGGTAGACTGGAATTGCATTGAAAGCATAGGAAAAGAGGCAGAACGTCCACAATGATGCACTTGGCCAAAAAGGGCGTATGCGTTTTTTCCTGAATATATTCAGGAAAAAACGCATACGCCCTTTTTGGCCAACCAAGCAAGCTTGCAAAGGAAATCTGCACTACAATGAAGTCTCACTTCCCCCCGGTCAAAAGGGCCATCTGAAAAAAGTGTAAAATCCAGAAAGGCAGGACAGGCCATGGAGAACTGGGAGCCTTGTTATGCTGAAGGGCGGGATGTAAATTGCCAACAAACACTCGGGAGAAGTGTATGGTGTTTCCTGAAACATCTAAAAAACAAAGCAACAGAGCCTAGGGCACTTCCACTTATGGTCCTATAGCTTAGGGAATTTAAAATCAAAAAGACACAGCCACCCCAAAGTTTCGAACGGCTCTGTTTACAAGAACCTCGTTTACAGTAGAAGTTCAACATCGCAGAAAGTGAAAAATGGATAAAGAACGTGTGGTACTTACGTACAATGCAGTATCACTCAGCAATGAAATCTATGTCATCAGGCCCGTAGCAGCATAATGAGTGGATTCAGGTACGATGATTCTAACTGAAATAAGTCACACAGAAAAAGAAACATCATAAGATATCACTAATACACGGAATGTAAACTTGGCTACACAGGAACTGAATTACAGAACAGAACAGGGTCTCAAATTTAGAAAACCAACTTATGCTTGCTTAAGGGTAAAGGTGAGTTGGGGTGCTGCATAAAACCAGAGATTGAAATGAGCACAGATAAAGTTCCTTAAGCCAAATATGGAATAGACAAGAGCTACTCCTTGCTCAACGAAATGGACTCAACACCCCATATTAAACGCCTAAGAATGTACCTGACTAGTAAGTATCTTAAAACCTATGGATTGCTATGTCTCCAAAAGAGAATCAAGCGTGTGTACAGGGGCATAAACGCAGCAGTGATAGGATTGGAGAGGTTCGGTGAGCAAATGAAGACCCTTTGAAGTCATATTGCATGGTACCCATTACACGGGTCTCAACTCTCCAGGTTTTAGGTATTCTTCCTTCAGCTAAAACATGCATGTGGAACCCAGAGTATGATCAACCATGTGAACGGGAGACGTGTTCAAATATGTCTCAGTTTTCCTCCCCTGGTACTCGGGTGCAACATTCCAGACGCTTTACTAACACTCTCCCCACTTGGAGAGTCAGTGCCTTTAACCTCCTGTTTGGCCCAGTTTGCAATTTCTGCGGAAGATGAACAGGAATAGCGAGAACCAATGAGAGGCTAGCTGGAGGTGTCTGAACGGGCAAATTTAACTCTCAATTCCCACCAGGAAGAGGAATTAACCAAAGGCTCAGCGTGCCGGGCCGGAACCAGATTAGGGCCTGAAGCCATCCTGCGGTGTTGCGGCCAGGTCACAAGAAAGCAAGTTGAAGAAAGGAGCTCAGGGGCACTGTAATTCACAAACCTGCAGAGTTATAAATGACAGCTATCGTCCAAAAATAGACTGAAGTAAGGCTGCCAAGAGGACTTGAAAGCGGGGCAGAATTGCAGGAAACCGATTTCAGGAGGTAGACTGGAATTGCATTGAAAGCATAGGAAAAGAGGCAGAACGTCCACAATGATGCACTTGGCCAAAAAGGGAGTATGCGTTTTTTCCTGAATATATTCAGGAAAAAACGCATACGCCCTTTTTGGCCAACCAAGCAAGCTTGCAAAGGAAATCTGCACTACAATGAAGTCTCACTTCCCCCCGGTCAAAAGGGCCATCTGAAAAAAGTGTAAAATCCAGAAAGGCAGGACAGGCCATTGAGAACTGGGAGCCTTGTTATGCTGATGGGCGGGATGTAAATTGCCAACAGACACTTGGGAGAAGTGTATGGTGTTTCCTGAAACATCTAAAAAACAAAGCAACAGAGCCTAGGGCACTTCCACTTATGGTCCTATAGCTTAGGGAAATTAAAATCAAAAAGACACAGCCACCCCAAAGTTTGGGACGCCTCTGTTTACAAGAACCTCGTTTACAATACAAGTTCAACATCGCAGAAAGTGAAAAATGGATAAAGAAGTTGTGGTATTCACTTACAAAGCAATATCACTCAGCAATGAAATCTATGTCATCAGGCCCTTAGCAGCACAATGAGTGGATTCAGGTATGATGATTCTAACTGAAATAAGTCACACAGAAAAAGAAACATCATAAGATATCAGTAATACACGGAATGTAAACTTGGCTACACAGGAACTGAATTACAGAACAGAACAGGGTCTCAAATTTAGAAAACCAACTTATGCTTGCTTAAGGGTAAAGGTGAGTTGGGGTGCTGCATAAAACCAGAGATTGAAATGAGCACAGATAAAGTTCCTTAAGCCAAATATGGAATAGACAAGAGCTACTCCTTGCTCAACGAAATGGACTCAACACCGCATATTAAACGCCTAAGAATGTACCTGACTAATAAGTATCTTAAAACCTATGGATTGCTATGTCTCCGAAAGAGAATCAAGCATGTGTACAGGGACATAAACGCAGCAGTGATAGGATTGGAGAGATTCGGTGAGGAAATGAAGACCCATTGAAGTCATATTGCATGGTACCCATTCCACGGGTTTCAACTACCCAGGTTTTAGGTATTCTTCCTTCAGCTAAAACATGCATGTGGAACCCAGAGTATGATCAACCATGTGATCGGGAGACGTGTTCAAATATGTCTCAGTTTTCGTACCCTGGTACTCGGGTGCAACATTCCAGACGCTTTACTAACACTCTCCCCACTTGGAGAGTCAGTCCCTTTAACCTCCTGTTTGGCCCAGTTCGCAATTTCTGCGGAAGATGAACAGGAATAGCGAGAACCAATGAGAGACTAGCTGGAGGTGTCTGGACGGGCAAATTTAACTCTCATTTCCCACCAGGAAGAGGAATTAACCAAAGGCTCAGCGTGCCGTGCCGGAACCAGATTAGGGCCTGAAGCCATCCTGCGGTGTTGCGGCCAGCTCACAAGAAAGCGAGTTGAAGAAAGGAGCTCAGGGGCACTGTAATTCACAAACCTGCAGAGTTATAAATGACAGCTATCGTCCAAAAATAGACTGAAGTAAGGCTGCCAAGAGGACTTGAAAGTGGGGCAGAATTGCAGGAAACCGATTTCAGGAGGTAGACTGGAATTGCATTGAAAGCATAGGAAAAGAGGCAGAACGTCCACAATGATGCACTTGGCCAAAAAGGGCGTATGCGTTTTTTCCTGAATATATTCAGGAAAAAACGCATACGCCCTTTTTGGCCAACCAAGCAAGCTTGCAAAGGAAATCTGCACTACAATGAAGTCTCACTTCCCCCCGGTCAAAAGGGCCATCTGAAAAAAGTGTAAAATCCAGAAAGGCAGGACAGGCCATGGAGAACTGGGAGCCTTGTTATGCTGATGGGCGGGATGTAAATTGCCAACAGACACTTGGGAGAAGTGTATGGTGTTTCCTGAAACATCTAAAAAACAAAGCAACAGAGCCTAGGGCACTTCCACTTATGGTCCTATAGCTTAGGGAAATTAAAATCAAAAAGACACAGCCACCCCAAAGTTTGCAACGGCTCTGTTTACAAGAACCTCGTTTACAGTACAAGTTCAACATCGCAGAAAGTGAAAAATGGATAAAGAACTTGTGGTACTTACGTACAATGCAGTATCACTCAGGAATGAAATCTATGTCATCAGGCCCGTAGCAGCATAATGAGTGGATTCAGGTACGATGATTCTAACTGAAATAAGTCACACAGAAAAAGAAACATCATAAGATATCACTAATACACGGAATGTAAACTTGGCTACACAGGAACTGAATTACAGAACAGAAAAGGGTCTCAAATTTAGAAAACCAACTTATTCTTGCTTAAGGGTAAAGGTGAGTTGGGGTGCTGCATAAAACCAGAGATTGAAATGAGCACAGATCAATTTCCTTAAGCCAAATATGGAATAGACAAGAGCTACTCCTTGCTCAACGAAATGGACTCAACACCGCATATTAAACGCCTAAGAAGGTACCTGTCTAGTAAGTATCTTAAAACCTATGGATTGCTATGTCTCCGAAAGAGAATCAAGCATGTGTACAGGGGCATAAACGCAGCAGTGATAGGATTGGAGAGGTTCGTGAGCAAATGAAGACCCTTTGAAGTCATATTGCATGGTACCCATTACACGGGTCTCAACTCTCCAGGTTTAAGGTATTCCTCCTTCAGCTAAAACATGCATGTGGAACCCAGAGTATGATCAACCGTGTGAACGGGAGACGTGTTCAAATATGTCTCAGTTTTCCTCCCCTGGTACTCGGGTGCAACATTCCAGACGCTTTACTAACACTCTCCCGACTTGGAGAGTCAGTCCCTTTAACCTCCTGTTTGGCCCAGTTTGCAATTTCTGCGGAAGGTGAACAGGAATAGCGAGAACCAATGAGAGACTAGCTGGAGGTGTCTGGACGGGAAAATTTAACTCTCATTTCCCACCAGGAAGAGGAATTAATCAAAGGCTCAGCGTGCCGTGCCGGAACCAGATTAGGGCCTGAAGCCATCCTGCGGTGTTGCGGCCAGCTCACAAGAAAGCGAGTTGAAGAAAGGAGCTCAGGGGCACTGTAATTCACAAACCTGCAGAGTTATAAATGACAGCTATCCTCCAAAAATAGACTGAAGTAAGGCTGCCAAGAGGACTTGAAAGCGGGGCAGAATTGCAGGAAACCGATTTCAGGAGGTAGACTGGAATTGCATTGAAAGCATAGGAAAAGAGGCAGAACGTCCACAATGATGCACTTGGCCAAAAAGGGCGTATGCGTTTTTTCCTGAATATATTCAGGAAAAAACGCATACGCCCTTTTTGGCCAACCAAGCAAGCTTGCAAAGGAAATCTGCACTACAATGAAGTCTCACTTCCCCCGGGTCAAAAGGGCCATCTGAAAAAAGTGTAAAATCCAGAAAGGCAGGACAGGCCATGGAGAACTGGGAGCCTTGTTATGCTGATGGGCGGGATGTAAATTGCCAACAACCACTCGGGAGAAGTGTATGGTGTTTCCTGAAACATCTAAAAAGCAAAGCAACAGAGCCTAGGGCACTTCCACTTATGGTCCTATAGCTTAGGGAAATTAAAATCAAAAAGACACAGCCACCCCAAAGTTTGGAACGGCTCTGTTTACAAGAACCTCGTTTACAGTACAAGTTCAACATCGCAGAAAGTGAAAAATGGATAAAGAACTTGTGGTACTTACGTACAATGCAGTATCACTCAGCAATGAAATCTATGTCATCAGGCCCTTAGCAGCATAATGAGTGGATTCAGGTACGATGATTCTAACTGAAATAAGTCACACAGAAAAAGAAACATCATAAGATATCACTAATACACGGAATGGAAACTTGGCTACACAGGAACTGAATTACAGAACAGAACAGGGTCTCAAATTTAGAAAACCAACTTATGCTTGCTTAAGGGTAAAGGTGAGTTGGGGTGCTGCATAAAACCAGAGATTGAAATGAGCACAGATAAAGTTCCTTAAGCCAAATATGGAATAGACAAGAGCTACTCCTTGCTCAACGAAATGGACTCAACACCGCATATTAAATGCCTAAGAATGTACCTGACTAGTAAGTATCTTAAAACCTATGGATTGCTATGTCTCCGAAAGAGAATCAAGCATGTGTACAGGGGCATAAACGCAGCAGTGATAGGATTGGAGAGGTTCGGTGAGCAAATGAAGACCCTTTGAAGTCATATTGCATGGTACCCATTCCACGGGTTTCAACTACCCAGGTTTAAGGTATTCTTCCTTCAGCTAAAACATGCATGTGGGACCTAGAGTATGATCAACCATGTGATCGGGAGACGTGTTCAAATATGTCTCAGTTTTCATACCCTGCTACTCGGGTGCAACATTCCAGACGCTTTAATAACACTCTCCCCACTTGGAGAGTCAGTCCCTTTAACCTCCTGTTTGGCCCAGTTTGCAATTTCTGTGGAAGATGAACAGGAATAGCGAGAACCAATGAGAGACTAGCTGGAGGTGTCTGGATGGGCAAATTTAACTCTCATTTCCCACCAGGAAGAGGAATTAACCAAAGGCTCAGCATGCCGTGCCAGAACCAGATTAGGGCCTGAAGACATCCTGCGGTGTTGCGGCCAGGTCACAAGAAAGCGAGTTGAAGAAAGGAGCTCAGGGGCACTGTAATTCACAAACCTGCAGAGTTATAAATGACAGCTATCGTCCAAAAATAGACTGAAGTAAGGCTGCCAAGAGGACTTGAAAGCGGGGCAGAATTGCAGGAAACCGATTTCAGGAGGTAGACTGGAATTGCATTGAAAGCATAGGAAAAGAGGCAGAACGTCCACAATGATGCACTTGGCCAAAAAGGGCGTATGCGTTTTTTCCTGAATATATTCAGGAAAAAACGCATACGCCCTTTTTGGCCAACCAAGCAAGCTTGCAAAGGAAATCTGCACTACAATGAAGTCTCACTTCCCCCCGGTCAAAAGGGCCATCTGAAAAAAGTGTAAAATCCAGAAAGGCAGGACAGGCCATGGAGAACTGGGAGTCTTGTTATGCTGAAGGGCGGGATGTAAATTGCCAACAAACACTGGGGAGAAGTGTATGGTGTTTCCTGAAACATCTAAAAAACAAAGCAACAGAGCCTAGGGCACTTCCACTTATGGTCCTATGGCTTAGGGAATTTAAAATCAAAAAGACACAGCCACCCCAAAGTTTGGAACGGCTCTGTTTACAAGAACCTCGTTTACAGTAGAAGTTCAACATCGCAGAAAGTGAAAAGTGGATAAAAAAGTTGTGGTATTTACTTACAAAGCAATATCACTCAGCAATGAAATCTGTGTCATCAGGACCTTAGCAGCACAATGAGTGGATTCAGGTATGATGATTCTAACTGAAATAAGTCACACAGAAAAAGAAACATCATAAGATATCACTAATACACGGAATGTAAACTTGGCTACACAGGAACTGAATTACAGAACAGAACAGGGTCTCAAATTTAGAAAACCAACTTATGCTTGCTTAAGGGGAAAGGTGAGTTGGGGTGCTGCATAAAACCAGAGATTGAAATGAGCACAGATAAAGTTCCTTAAGCCAAATATGGAATAGACAAGAGCTACTCCTTGCTCAACGAAATGGACTCAACACCGCATATTAAACGCCTAAGAATGTACCTGACTAGTAAGTATCTTAAAACCTATGGATTGCTATGTCTCCGAAAGAGAATCAAGCATGTGTACAGGGGCATAAACGCAGCAGTGATAGGATTGGAGAGGTTCGGTGAGCAAATGAAGACCCTTTGAAGTCATATTGCATGGTACCCATTCCACGGGTTTCAAATACACAGGTTTAAGGTATTCTTCCTTCAGCTAAAACATGCATGTGGAACCCAAGTATGATCAACCATGTGAACGGGAGACGTGTTCAAATATGTCTCAGTTTTCCTCCCCTGGTACTCGGGTGCAACATTCCAGACGCTTTACTAACACTCTCCCCACTTGGAAAGTCAGCGCCTTTAACCTCCTGTTTGGCCCAGTTTGCAATTTCTGCGGAAGATGAACAGGAATAGCGAGAACCAATGAGAGACTAGCTGGAGGTGTCTGGACGGGCAAATTTAACTCTCATTTCCCACCAGGAAGAGGAATTAACCAAAGGCTCAGCGTGCCGTGCCGGAACCAGATTAGGGCCTGAAGACATCCTGCGGTGTTGCGGCCAGGTCACAAGAAAGCGAGTTGAAGAAAGGAGCTCAGGGGCACTGTAATTCACAAACCTGCAGAGTTATAAATGACAGCTATCGTCCAAAAATAGACTGAAGTAAGGCTGCCAAGAGGACTTGTAAGCGGGGCAGAATTGCAGGAAACCGATTTCAGGAGGTAGACTGGAATTGCATTGAAAGCATAGGAAAAGAGGCAGAACGTCCACAATGATGCACTTGGCCAAAAAGGGCGTATGCGTTTTTTCCTGAATATATTCAGGAAAAAACGCATACGCCCTTTTTGGCCAACCAAGCAAGCTTGCAAAGGAAATCTGCACTACAATGAAGTCTCACTTCCCCCCGGTCAAAAGGGCCATCTGAAAAAAGTGTAAAATCCAGAAAGGCAGGACAGGCCATGGAGAACTGGGAGCCTTGTTATGCTGAAGGGCGGGATGTAAATTGCCAACAAACACTCGGGAGAAGTGTATGGTGTTTCCTGAAACATCTAAAAAACAAAGCAACAGAGCCTAGGGCACTTCCACTTATGGTCCTATAGCTTAGGGAAATTAAAATCAAAAAGACACAGCCACCCCAAAGTTTGGAACGGCTCTGTTTACAAGAACCTCGTTTACAGTACAAGTTCAACATCGCAGAAAGTGAAAAATGGATAAAGAACTTGTGGTACTTACGTACAATGCAGTATCACTCAGCAATGAAATCTATGTCATCAGGCCCTTAGCAGCATAATGAGTGGAATCAGGTACGATGATTCTAACTGAAATAAGTCACACAGAAAAAGAAACATCATAAGATATCACTAATACACGGAATGTAAACTTGGCTACACAGGAACTGAATTACAGAACAGAACAGGGTCTCAAATTTAGAAAACCAACTTATGCTTGCTTAAGGGGAAAGGTGAGTTGGGGTGCTGCATAAAACCAGAGATTGAAATGAGCACAGATAAAGTTCCTTAAGCCAAATATGGAATAGACAAGAGCTACTCCTTGCTCAACGAAATGGACTCAACACCGCATATTAAATGCCTAAGAATGTACCTGACTAGTAAGTATCTTAAAACCTATGGATTGCTATGTCTCCGAAAGAGAATCAAGCATGTGTACAGGGGCATAAACGCAGCAGTGATAGGATTGGAGAGGTTCGGTGAGCAAATGAAGACCCTTTGAAGTCATATTGCATGGTACCCATTCCACGGGTTTCAACTACCCAGGTTTAAGGTATTCTTCCTTCAGCTAAAACATGCATGTGGGACCTAGAGTATGATCAACCATGTGATCGGGAGACGTGTTCAAATATGTCTCAGTTTTCGTACCCTGGTACTCGGGTGCAACATTCCAGACGCTTTACTAACACTCTCCCCACTTGGAGAGTCAGTCCCTTTAACCTCCTGTTTGGCCCAGTTTGCAATTTCTGTGGAAGATGAACAGGAATAGCGAGAACCAATGAGAGACTAGCTGGAGGTGTCTGGATGGGCAAATTTAACTCTCATTTCCCACCAGGAAGAGGAATTAACCAAAGGCTCAGCATGCCGTGCCAGAACCAGATTAGGGCCTGAAGACATCCTGCGGTGTTGCGGCCAGGTCACAAGAAAGCGAGTTGAAGAAAGGAGCTCAGGGGCACTGTAATTCACAAACCTGCAGAGTTATAAATGACAGCTATCGTCCAAAAATAGACTGAAGTAAGGCTGCCAAGAGGACTTGAAAGCGGGGCAGAATTGCAGGAAACCGATTTCAGGAGGTAGACTGGAATTGCATTGAAAGCATAGGAAAAGAGGCAGAACGTCCACAATGATGCACTTGGCCAAAAAGGGCGTATGCGTTTTTTCCTGAATATATTCAGGAAAAAACGCATACGCCCTTTTTGGCCAACCAAGCAAGCTTGCAAAGGAAATCTGCACTACAATGAAGTCTCACTTCCCCCCGGTCAAAAGGGCCATCTGAAAAAAGTGTAAAATCCAGAAAGGCAGGACAGGCCATGGAGAACTGGGAGCCTTGTTATGCTGAAGGGCGGGATGTAAATTGCCAACAAACACTCGGGAGAAGTGTATGGTGTTTCCTGAAACATCTAAAAAACAAAGCAACAGAGCCTAGGGCACTTCCACTTATGGTCCTATAGCTTAGGGAATTTAAAATCAAAAAGACACAGCCACCCCAAAGTTTGGAACGGCTCTGTTTACAAGAACCTCGTTTACAGTAGAAGTTCAACATCGCAGAAAGTGAAAAATGGATAAAAAAGTTGTGGTATTTACTTACAAAGCAATATCACTCAGCAATGAAATCTGTGTCATAAGGACCTTAGCAGCACAATGAGTGGATTCAGGTATGATGATTCTAACTGAAATAAGTCACACAGAAAAAGAAACATCATAAGATATCACTAATACACGGAATGTAAACTTGGCTACACAGGAACTGAATTACAGAACAGAACAGGGTCTCAAATTTAGAAAACCAACTTATGCTTGCTTAAGGGGAAAGGTGAGTTGGGGTGCTGCATAAAACCAGAGATTGAAATGAGCACAGATAAAGTTCCTTAAGCCAAATATGGAATAGACAAGAGCTACTCCTTGCTCAACGAAATGGACTCAACACCGCATATTAAACGCCTAAGAATGTACCTGACTAGTAAGTATCTTAAAACCTATGGATTGCTATGTCTCCGAAACAGAATCAAGCATGTGTACAGGGGCATAAACGCAGCAGTGATAGGATTGGAGAGGTTCGGTGAGCAAATGAAGACCCTTTGAAGTCATATTGCATGGTACCCATTCCACGGGTTTCAAATACACAGGTTTAAGGTATTCTTCCTTCAGCTAAAACATGCATGTGGAACCCAAGTATGATCAACCATGTGAACGGGAGACGTGTTCAAATATGTCTCAGTTTTCCTCCCCTGGTACTCGGGTGCAACATTCCAGACGCTTTACTAACACTCTCCCCACTTGGAAAGTCAGCGCCTTTAACCTCCTGTTTGGCCCAGTTTGCAATTTCTGCGGAAGATGAACAGGAATAGCGAGAACCAATGAGAGACTAGCTGGAGGTGTCTGGACGGGCAAATTTAACTCTCATTTCCCACCAGGAAGAGGAATTAACCAAAGGCTCAGCGTGCCGTGCCGGAACCAGATTAGGGCCTGAAGACATCCTGCGGTGTTGCGGCCAGGTCACAAGAAAGCGAGTTGAAGAAAGGAGCTCAGGGGCACTGTAATTCACAAACCTGCAGAGTTATAAATGACAGCTATCGTCCAAAAATAGACTGAAGTAAGGCTGCCAAGAGGACTTGTAAGCGGGGCAGAATTGCAGGAAACCGATTTCAGGAGGTAGACTGGAATTGCATTGAAAGCATAGGAAAAGAGGCAGAACGTCCACAATGATGCACTTGGCCAAAAAGGGCGTATGCGTTTTTTCCTGAATATATTCAGGAAAAAACGCATACGCCCTTTTTGGCCAACCAAGCAAGCTTGCAAAGGAAATCTGCACTACAATGAAGTCTCACTTCCCCCCGGTCAAAAGGGCCATCTGAAAAAAGTGTAAAATCCAGAAAGGCAGGACAGGCCATGGAGAACTGGGAGCCTTGTTATGCTGAAGGGCGGGATGTAAATTGCCAACAAACACTCGGGAGAAGTGTATGGTGTTTCCTGAAACATCTAAAAAACAAAGCAACAGAGCCTAGGGCACTTCCACTTATGGTCCTATAGCTTAGGGAAATTAAAATCAAAAAGACACAGCCACCCCAAAGTTTGGAACGGCTCTGTTTACAAGAACCTCGTTTACAGTACAAGTTCAACATCGCAGAAAGTGAAAAATGGATAAAGAACTTGTGGTACTTACGTACAATGCAGTATCACTCAGCAATGAAATCTATGTCATCAGGCCCTTAGCAGCATAATGAGTGGAATCAGGTACGATGATTCTAACTGAAATAAGTCACACAGAAAAAGAAACATCATAAGATATCACTAATACACGGAATGTAAACTTGGCTACACAGGAACTGAATTACAGAACAGAACAGGGTCTCAAATTTAGAAAACCAACTTATGCTTGCTTAAGGGGAAAGGTGAGTTGGGGTGCTGCATAAAACCAGAGATTGAAATGAGCACAGATAAAGTTCCTTAAGCCAAATATGGAATAGACAAGAGCTACTCCTTGCTCAACGAAATGGACTCAACACCGCATATTAAATGCCTAAGAATGTACCTGACTAGTAAGTATCTTAAAACCTATGGATTGCTATGTCTCCGAAAGAGAATCAAGCATGTGTACAGGGGCATAAACGCAGCAGTGATAGGATTGGAGAGGTTCGGTGAGCAAATGAAGACCCTTTGAAGTCATATTGCATGGTACCCATTCCACGGGTTTCAACTACCCAGGTTTAAGGTATTCTTCCTTCAGCTAAAACATGCATGTGGGACCTAGAGTATGATCAACCATGTGATCGGGAGACGTGTTCAAATATGTCTCAGTTTTCGTACCCTGGTACTCGGGTGCAACATTCCAGACGCTTTACTAACACTCTCCCCACTTGGAGAGTCAGTCCCTTTAACCTCCTGTTTGGCCCAGTTTGCAATTTCTGTGGAAGATGAACAGGAATAGCGAGAACCAATGAGAGACTAGCTGGAGGTGTCTGGATGGGCAAATTTAACTCTCATTTCCCACCAGGAAGAGGAATTAACCAAAGGCTCAGCATGCCGTGCCAGAACCAGATTAGGGCCTGAAGACATCCTGCGGTGTTGCGGCCAGGTCACAAGAAAGCGAGTTGAAGAAAGGAGCTCAGGGGCACTGTAATTCACAAACCTGCAGAGTTATAAATGACAGCTATCGTCCAAAAATAGACTGAAGTAAGGCTGCCAAGAGGACTTGAAAGCGGGGCAGAATTGCAGGAAACCGATTTCAGGAGGTAGACTGGAATTGCATTGAAAGCATAGGAAAAGAGGCAGAACGTCCACAATGATGCACTTGGCCAAAAAGGGCGTATGCGTTTTTTCCTGAATATATTCAGGAAAAAACGCATACGCCCTTTTTGGCCAACCAAGCAAGCTTGCAAAGGAAATCTGCACTACAATGAAGTCTCACTTCCCCCCGGTCAAAAGGGCCATCTGAAAAAAGTGTAAAATCCAGAAAGGCAGGACAGGCCATGGAGAACTGGGAGCCTTGTTATGCTGAAGGGCGGGATGTAAATTGCCAACAAACACTCGGGAGAAGTGTATGGTGTTTCCTGAAACATCTAAAAAACAAAGCAACAGAGCCTAGGGCACTTCCACTTATGGTCCTATAGCTTAGGGAATTTAAAATCAAAAAGACACAGCCACCCCAAAGTTTGGAACGGCTCTGTTTACAAGAACCTCGTTTACAGTAGAAGTTCAACATCGCAGAAAGTGAAAAATGGATAAAAAAGTTGTGGTATTTACTTACAAAGCAATATCACTCAGCAATGAAATCTGTGTCATAAGGACCTTAGCAGCACAATGAGTGGATTCAGGTATGATGATTCTAACTGAAATAAGTCACACAGAAAAAGAAACATCATAAGATATCACTAATACACGGAATGTAAACTTGGCTACACAGGAACTGAATTACAGAACAGAACAGGGTCTCAAATTTAGAAAACCAACTTATGCTTGCTTAAGGGGAAAGGTGAGTTGGGGTGCTGCATAAAACCAGAGATTGAAATGAGCACAGATAAAGTTCCTTAAGCCAAATATGGAATAGACAAGAGCTACTCCTTGCTCAACGAAATGGACTCAACACCGCATATTAAACGCCTAAGAATGTACCTGACTAGTAAGTATCTTAAAACCTATGGATTGCTATGTCTCCGAAACAGAATCAAGCATGTGTACAGGGGCATAAACGCAGCAGTGATAGGATTGGAGAGGTTCGGTGAGCAAATGAAGACCCTTTGAAGTCATATTGCATGGTACCCATTCCACGGGTTTCAAATACACAGGTTTAAGGTATTCTTCCTTCAGCTAAAACATGCATGTGGAACCCAAGTATGATCAACCATGTGAACGGGAGACGTGTTCAAATATGTCTCAGTTTTCCTCCCCTGGTACTCGGGTGCAACATTCCAGACGCTTTACTAACACTCTCCCCACTTGGAAAGTCAGCGCCTTTAACCTCCTGTTTGGCCCAGTTTGCAATTTCTGCGGAAGATGAACAGGAATAGCGAGAACCAATGAGAGACTAGCTGGAGGTGTCTGGACGGGCAAATTTAACTCTCATTTCCCACCAGGAAGAGGAATTAACCAAAGGCTCAGCGTGCCGTGCCGGAACCAGATTAGGGCCTGAAGACATCCTGCGGTGTTGCGGCCAGGTCACAAGAAAGCGAGTTGAAGAAAGGAGCTCAGGGGCACTGTAATTCACAAACCTGCAGAGTTATAAATGACAGCTATCGTCCAAAAATAGACTGAAGTAAGGCTGCCAAGAGGACTTGTAAGCGGGGCAGAATTGCAGGAAACCGATTTCAGGAGGTAGACTGGAATTGCATTGAAAGCATAGGAAAAGAGGCAGAACGTCCACAATGATGCACTTGGCCAAAAAGGGCGTATGCATTTTTTCCTGAATATATTCAGGAAAAAACGCATACGCCCTTTTTGGCCAACCAAGCAAGCTTGCAAAGGAAATCTGCACTACAATGAAGTCTCACTTCCCCCCGGTCAAAAGGGCCATCTGAAAAAAGTGTAAAATCCAGAAAGGCAGGACAGGCCATGGAGAACTGGGAGCCTTGTTATGCTGAAGGGCGGGATGTAAATTGCCAACAAACACTCGGGAGAAGTGTATGGTGTTTCCTGAAACATCTAAAAAACAAAGCAACAGAGCCTAGGGCACTTCCACTTATGGTCCTATAGCTTAGGGAAATTAAAATCAAAAAGACACAGCCACCCCAAAGTTTGGAACGGCTCTGTTTACAAGAACCTCGTTTACAGTACAAGTTCAACATCGCAGAAAGTGAAAAATGGATAAAGAACTTGTGGTACTTACGTACAATGCAGTATCACTCAGCAATGAAATCTATGTCATCAGGCCCTTAGCAGCATAATGAGTGGAATCAGGTACGATGATTCTAACTGAAATAAGTCACACAGAAAAAGAAACATCATAAGATATCACTAATACACGGAATGTAAACTTGGCTACACAGGAACTGAATTACAGAACAGAACAGGGTCTCAAATTTAGAAAACCAACTTATGCTTGCTTAAGGGGAAAGGTGAGTTGGGGTGCTGCATAAAACCAGAGATTGAAATGAGCACAGATAAAGTTCCTTAAGCCAAATATGGAATAGACAAGAGCTACTCCTTGCTCAACGAAATGGACTCAACACCGCATATTAAACGCCTAAGAATGTACCTGACTAGTAAGTATCTTAAAACCTATGGATTGCTATGTCTCCGAAAGAGAATCAAGCATGTGTACAGGGGCATAAACGCAGCAGTGATAGGATTGGAGAGGTTCGGTGAGCAAATGAAGACCCTTTGAAGTCATATTGCATGGTACCCATTCCACGGGTTTCAACTACCCAGGTTTAAGGTATTCTTCCTTCAGCTAAAACATGCATGTGGAACCCAAGTATGATCAACCATGTGAACGGGAGACGTGTTCAAATATGTCTCAGTTTTCCTCCCCTGGTACTCGGGTGCAACATTCCAGACGCTTTACTAACACTCTCCCCACTTGGAAAGTCAGCGCCTTTAACCTCCTGTTTGGCCCAGTTTGCAATTTCTGCGGAAGATGAACAGGAATAGCGAGAACCAATGAGAGACTAGCTGGAGGTGTCTGGACGGGCAAATTTAACTCTCATTTCCCACCAGGAAGAGGAATTAACCAAAGGCTCAGCGTGCCGTGCCGGAACCAGATTAGGGCCTGAAGACATCCTGCGGTGTTGCGGCCAGGTCACAAGAAAGCGAGTTGAAGAAAGGAGCTCAGGGGCACTGTAATTCACAAACCTGCAGAGTTATAAATGACAGCTATCGTCCAAAAATAGACTGAAGTAAGGCTGCCAAGAGGACTTGTAAGCGGGGCAGAATTGCAGGAAACCGATTTCAGGAGGTAGACTGGAATTGCATTGAAAGCATAGGAAAAGAGGCAGAACGTCCACAATGATGCACTTGGCCAAAAAGGGCGTATGCGTTTTTTCCTGAATATATTCAGGAAAAAACGCATACGCCCTTTTTGGCCAACCAAGCAAGCTTGCAAAGGAAATCTGCACTACAATGAAGTCTCACTTCCCCCCGGTCAAAAGGGCCATCTGAAAAAAGTGTAAAATCCAGAAAGGCAGGACAGGCCATGGAGAACTGGGAGCCTTGTTATGCTGAAGGGCGGGATGTAAATTGCCAACAAACACTCGGGAGAAGTGTATGGTGTTTCCTGAAACATCTAAAAAACAAAGCAACAGAGCCTAGGGCACTTCCACTTATGGTCCTATAGCTTAGGGAAATTAAAATCAAAAAGACACAGCCACCCCAAAGTTTGGAACGGCTCTGTTTACAAGAACCTCGTTTACAGTACAAGTTCAACATCGCAGAAAGTGAAAAATGGATAAAGAACTTGTGGTACTTACGTACAATGCAGTATCACTCAGCAATGAAATCTATGTCATCAGGCCCTTAGCAGCATAATGAGTGGAATCAGGTACGATGATTCTAACTGAAATAAGTCACACAGAAAAAGAAACATCATAAGATATCACTAATACACGGAATGTAAACTTGGCTACACAGGAACTGAATTACAGAACAGAACAGGGTCTCAAATTTAGAAAACCAACTTATGCTTGCTTAAGGGGAAAGGTGAGTTGGGGTGCTGCATAAAACCAGAGATTGAAATGAGCACAGATAAAGTTCCTTAAGCCAAATATGGAATAGACAAGAGCTACTCCTTGCTCAACGAAATGGACTCAACACCGCATATTAAATGCCTAAGAATGTACCTGACTAGTAAGTATCTTAAAACCTATGGATTGCTATGTCTCCGAAAGAGAATCAAGCATGTGTACAGGGGCATAAACGCAGCAGTGATAGGATTGGAGAGGTTCGGTGAGCAAATGAAGACCCTTTGAAGTCATATTGCATGGTACCCATTCCACGGGTTTCAACTACCCAGGTTTAAGGTATTCTTCCTTCAGCTAAAACATGCATGTGGGACCTAGAGTATGATCAACCATGTGATCGGGAGACGTGTTCAAATATGTCTCAGTTTTCGTACCCTGGTACTCGGGTGCAACATTCCAGACGCTTTACTAACACTCTCCCCACTTGGAGAGTCAGTCCCTTTAACCTCCTGTTTGGCCCAGTTTGCAATTTCTGTGGAAGATGAACAGGAATAGCGAGAACCAATGAGAGACTAGCTGGAGGTGTCTGGATGGGCAAATTTAACTCTCATTTCCCACCAGGAAGAGGAATTAACCAAAGGCTCAGCGTGCCGTGCCAGAACCAGATTAGGGCCTGAAGACATCCTGCGGTGTTGCGGCCAGGTCACAAGAAAGCGAGTTGAAGAAAGGAGCTCAGGGGCACTGTAATTCACAAACCTGCAGAGTTATAAATGACAGCTATCGTCCAAAAATAGACTGAAGTAAGGCTGCCAAGAGGACTTGAAAGCGGGGCAGAATTGCAGGAAACCGATTTCAGGAGGTAGACTGGAATTGCATTGCAAGCATAGGAAAAGAGGCAGAACGTCCACAATGATGCACTTGGCCAAAAAGGGCGTATGCGTTTTTTCCTGAATATATTCAGGAAAAAACGCATACGCCCTTTTTGGCCAACCAAGCAAGCTTGCAAAGGAAATCTGCACTACAATGAAGTCTCACTTCCCCCCGGTCAAAAGGGCCATCTGAAAAAAGTGTAAAATCCAGAAAGGCAGGACAGGCCATGGAGAACTGGGAGCCTTGTTATGCTGAAGGGCGGGATGTAAATTGCCAACAAACACTCGGGAGAAGTGTATGGTGTTTCCTGAAACATCTAAAAAACAAAGCAACAGAGCCTAGGGCACTTCCACTTATGGTCCTATAGCTTAGGGAATTTAAAATCAAAAAGACACAGCCACCCCAAAGTTTCGAACGGCTCTGTTTACAAGAACCTCGTTTACAGTAGAAGTTCAACATCGCAGAAAGTGAAAAATGGATAAAGAACTTGTGGTACTTACGTACAATGCAGTATCACTCAGCAATGAAATCTATGTCATCAGGCCCGTAGCAGCATAATGAGTGGATTCAGGTACGATGATTCTAACTGAAATAAGTCACACAGAAAAAGAAACATCATAAGATATCACTAATACACGGAATGTAAACTTGGCTACACAGGAACTGAATTACAGAACAGAACAGGGTCTCAAATTTAGAAAACCAACTTATGCTTGCTTAAGGGTAAAGGTGAGTTGGGGTGCTGCATAAAACCAGAGATTGAAATGAGCACAGATAAAGTTCCTTAAGCCAAATATGGAATAGACAAGAGCTACTCCTTGCTCAACGAAATGGACTCAACACCGCATATTAAATGCCTAAGAATGTACCTGACTAGTAAGTATCTTAAAACCTATGGATTGCTATGTCTCCGAAAGAGAATCAAGCATGTGTACAGGGGCATAAACGCAGCAGTGATAGGATTGGAGAGGTTCGGTGAGCAAATGAAGACCCTTTGAAGTCATATTGCATGGTACCCATTCCACGGGTTTCAACTACCCAGGTTTAAGGTATTCTTCCTTCAGCTAAAACATGCATGTGGAACCTAGAGTATGATCAACCATGTGATCGGGAGACGTGTTCAAATATGTCTCAGTTTTCGTACCCTGGTACTCGGGTGCAACATTCCAGACGCTTTACTAACACTCTCCCCACTTGGAGAGTCAGTCCCTTTAACCTCCTGTTTGGCCCAGTTTGCAATTTCTGTGGAAGATGAACAGGAATAGCGAGAACCAATGAGAGACTAGCTGGAGGTGTCTGGATGGGCAAATTTAACTCTCATTTCCCACCAGGAAGAGGAATTAACCAAAGGCTCAGCGTGTCGTGCCAGAACCAGATTAGGGCCTGAAGACATCCTGCGGTGTTGCGGCCAGGTCACAAGAAAGCGAGTTGAAGAAAGGAGCTCAGGGGCACTGTAATTCACAAACCTGCAGAGTTATAAATGACAGCTATCGTCCAAAAATAGACTGAAGTAAGGCTGCCAAGAGGACTTGAAAGCGGGGCAGAATTGCAGGAAACCGATTTCAGGAGGTAGACTGGAATTGCATTGCAAGCATAGGAAAAGAGGCAGAACGTCCACAATGATGCACTTGGCCAAAAAGGGCGTATGCGTTTTTTCCTGAATATATGCAGGAAAAAACGCATACGCCCTTTTTGGCAATCCAAGCAAGCTTGCAAAGGAAATCTGCACTACAATGAAGTCTCACTTCCCCCCGGTCAAAAGGGCCATCTGAAAAAAGTGTAAAATCCAGAAAGGCAGGACAGGCCATGGAGAACTGGGAGCCTTGTTATGCTGATGGGCGGGATGTAAATTGCCAACAACCACTGGGGAGAAGTGTATGGTGTTTCCTGAAACATCTAAAAAACAAAGCAACAGAGCCTAGGGCACTTCCACTTATGGTCCTATAGCTTAGGGAATTTAAAATCAAAAAGACACAGCCACCCCAAAGTTTGGAACGGCTCTGTTTACAAGAACCTCGTTTACAGTACAAGTTCAACATCGCAGAAATTGAAAAATGGATAAAGAAGTTGTGGTATTTACTTACAAAGCAATATCACTCAGCAATGAAATCTGTGTCATCAGGCCCTTAGCAGCACAATGAGTGGATTCAGGTATGATGATTCTAACTGAAATAAGTCACACAGAAAAAGAAACATCATAAGATATCACTAATACACGGAATGTAAACTTGGCTACACAGGAACTGAATTACAGAACAGAACAGGGTCTCAAATTTAGAAAACCAACTTATGCTTGCTTAAGGGGAAAGGTGAGTTGGGGTGCTGCATAAAACCAGAGATTGAAATGAGCACAGATAAAGTTCCTTAAGCCAAATATGGAATAGACAAGAGCTACTCCTTGCTCAACGAAATGGACTCAACACCGCATATTAAACGCCTAAGAATGTACCTGACTAGTAAGTATCTTAAAACCTATGGATTGCTATGTCTCCGAAACAGAATCAAGCATGTGTACAGGGGCATAAACGCAGCAGTGATAGGATTGGAGAGGTTCGGTGAGCAAATGAAGACCCTTTGAAGTCATATTGCATGGTACCCATTCCACGGGTTTCAACTACCCAGGTTTTAGGTATTCTTCCTTCAGCTAAAACATGCATGTGGAACCCAAGTATGATCAACCATGTGAACGGGAGACGTGTTCAAATATGTCTCAGTTTTCCTCCCCTGGTACTCGGGTGCAACATTCCAGACGCTTTACTAACACTCTCCCCACTTGGAAACTCAGCGCCTTTAACCTCCTGTTTGTCCCAGTTTGCAATTTCTGCGGAAGATGAACAGGAATAGCGAGAACCAATGAGAGGCTAGCTGGAGGTGTCTGGACGGGCAAATTTAACTCTCATTTCCCACCAGGAAGAGGAAATAACCAAAGGCTCAGCGTGCCATGCCGGAACCAGATTAGGGCCTGAAGCCATCCTGCGGTGTTGCGGCCAGCTCAAAAGAAAGCGAGTTGAAGAAAGGAGCTCAGGGGCACTGTAATTCACAAACCTGCAGAGTTATAAATGACAGCTATCGTCCAAAAATAGACTGAAGTAAGGCTGCCAAGAGGACTTGAAAGCGGGGCAGAATTGCAGGAAACCGATTTCAGGAGGTAGACTGGAATTGCATTGAAAGCATAGGAAAAGAGGCAGAACGTCCACAATGATGCACTTGGCCAAAAAGGGCGTATGCGTTTTTTCCTGAATATATTCAGGAAAAAACGCATACGCCCTTTTTGGCCAACCAAGCAAGCTTGCAAAGGAAATCTGCACTACAATGAAGTCTCACTTCCCCCCGGTCAAAAGGGCCATCTGAAAAAAGTGTAAAATCCAGAAAGGCAGGACAGGCCATGGAGAACTGGGAGCCTTGTTATGCTGAAGGGCGGGATGTAAATTGCCAACAAACACTCGGGAGAAGTGTATGGTGTTTCCTGAAACATCTAAAAAACAAAGCAACAGAGCCTAGGGCACTTCCACTTATGGTCCTATAGCTTAGGGAATTTAAAATCAAAAAGACACAGCCACCCCAAAGTTTCGAACGGCTCTGTTTACAAGAACCTCGTTTACAGTAGAAGTTCAACATCGCAGAAAGTGAAAAATGGATAAAGAACTTGTGGTACTTACGTACAATGCAGTATCACTCAGCAATGAAATCTATGTCATCAGGCCCGTAGCAGCATAATGAGTGGATTCAGGTACGATGATTCTAACTGAAATAAGTCACACAGAAAAAGAAACATCATAAGATATCACTAATACACGGAATGGAAACTTGGCTACACAGGAACTGAATTACAGAACAGAACAGGGTCTCAAATTTAGAAAACCAACTTATGCTTGCTTAAGGGTAAAGGTGAGTTGGGGTGCTGCATAAAACCAGAGATTGAAATGAGCACAGATAAAGTTCCTTAAGCCAAATATGGAATAGACAAGAGCTACTCCTTGCTCAACGAAATGGACTCAACACCGCATATTAAATGCCTAAGAATGTACCTGACTAGTAAGTATCTTAAAACCTATGGATTGCTATGTCTCCGAAAGAGAATCAAGCATGTGTACAGGGGCATAAACGCAGCAGTGATAGGATTGGAGAGGTTCGGTGAGCAAATGAAGACCCTTTGAAGTCATATTGCATGGTACCCATTCCACGGGTTTCAACTACCCAGTTTTAAGGTATTCTTCCTTCAGCTAAAACATGCATGTGGGACCTAGAGTATGATCAACCATGTGATCGGGAGACGTGTTCAAATATGTCTCAGATTTCGTACCCTGGTACTCGGGTGCAACATTCCAGACGCTTTACTAACACTCTCCCCACTTGGAGAGTCAGTCCCTTTAACCTCCTGTTTGGCCCAGTTTGCAATTTCTGTGGAAGATGAACAGGAATAGCGAGAACCAATGAGAGACTAGCTGGAGGTGTCTGGATGGGCAAATTTAACTCTCATTTCCCACCAGGAAGAGGAATTAACCAAAGGCTCAGCGTGCCGTGCCAGAACGAGATTAGGGCCTGAAGACATCCTGCGGTGTTGCGGCCAGGTCACAAGAAAGCGAGTTGAAGAAAGGAGCTCAGGGGCACTGTAATTCACAAACCTGCAGAGTTATAAATGACAGCTATCGTCCAAAAATAGACTGAAGTAAGGCTGCCAAGAGGACTTGAAAGCGGGGCAGAATTGCAGGAAACCGATTTCAGGAGGTAGACTGGAATTGCATTGAAAGCATAGGAAAAGAGGCAGAACGTCCACAATGATGCACTTGGCCAAAAAGGGCGTATGCGTTTTTTCCTGAATATATTCAGGAAAAAACGCATACGCCCTTTTTGGCCAACCAAGCAAGCTTGCAAAGGAAATCTGCACTACAATGAAGTCTCACTTCCCCCCGGTCAAAAGGGCCATCTGAAAAAAGTGTAAAATCCAGAAAGGCAGGACAGGCCATGGAGAACTGGGAGCCTTGTTATGCTGAAGGGCGGGATGTAAATTGCCAACAAACACTCGGGAGAAGTGTATGGTGTTTCCTGAAACATCTAAAAAACAAAGCAACAGAGCCTAGGGCACTTCCACTTATGGTCCTATAGCTTAGGGAATTTAAAATCAAAAAGACACAGCCACCCCAAAGTTTCGAACGGCTCTGTTTACAAGAACCTCGTTTACAGTAGAAGTTCAACATCGCAGAAAGTGAAAAATGGATAAAGAACTTGTGGTACTTACGTACAATGCAGTATCACTCAGCATGAAATCTATGTCATCAGGCCCTTAGCAGCATAATGAGTGGATTCAGGTACGATGATTCTAACTGAAATAAGTCACACAGAAAAAGAAACATCATAAGATATCACTAATACACGGAATGTAAACTTGGCTACACAGGAACTGAATTACAGAACAGAACAGGGTCTCAAATTTAGAAAACCAACTTATGCTTGCTTAAGGGGAAAGGTGAGTTGGGGTGCTGCATAAAACCAGAGATTGAAATGAGCACAGATAAAGTTCCTTAAGCCAAATATGGAATAGACAAGAGCTACTCCTTGCTCAACGAAATGGACTCAACACCGCATATTAAACGCCTAAGAATGTACCTGACTAGTAAGTATCTTAAAACCTATGGATTGCTATGTCTCCGAAACAGAATCAAGCATGTGTACAGGGGCATAAACGCAGCAGTGATAGGATTGGAGAGGTTCGGTGAGCAAATGAAGACCCTTTGAAGTCATATTGCATGGTACCCATTCCACGGGTTTCAACTACCCAGGTTTTAGGTATTCTTCCTTCAGCTAAAACATGCATGTGGAACCCAAGTATGATCAACCATGTGAACGGGAGACGTGTTCAAATATGTCTCAGTTTTCCTCCCCTGGTACTCGGGTGCAACATTCCAGACGCTTTACTAACACTCTCCCCACTTGGAAAGTCAGCGCCTTTAACCTCCTGTTTGTCCCAGTTTGCAATTTCTGCGGAAGATGAACAGGAATAGCGAGAACCAATGAGAGGCTAGCTGGAGGTGTCTGGACGGGCAAATTTAACTCTCATTTCCCACCAGGAAGAGGAAATAACCAAAGGCTCAGCGTGCCGTGCCAGAACCAGATTAGGGCCTGAAGACATCCTGCGGTGTTGCGGCCAGCTGAAAAGAAAGCGAGTTGAAGAAAGGAGCTCAGGGGCACTGTAATTCACAAACCTGCAGAGTTATAAATGACAGCTATCGTCCAAAAATAGACTGAAGTAAGGCTGCCAAGAGGACTTGAAAGCGGGGCAGAATTGCAGGAAACCGATTTCAGGAGGTAGACTGGAATTGCATTGAAAGCATAGGAAAAGAGGCAGAACGTCCACAATGATGCACTTGGCCAAAAAGGGCGTATGCGTTTTTTCCTGAATATATTCAGGAAAAAACGCATACGCCCTTTTTGGCCAACCAAGCAAGCTTGCAAAGGAAATCTGCACTACAATGAAGTCTCACTTCCCCCCGGTCAAAAGGGCCATCTGAAAAAAGTGTAAAATCCAGAAAGGCAGGACAGGCCATGGAGAACTGGGAGCCTTGTTATGCTGATGGGCGGGATGTAAATTGCCAACAAACACTCGGGAGAAGTGTATGGTGTTTCCTGAAACATCTAAAAAACAAAGCAACAGAGCCTAGGGCACTTCCACTTATGGTCCTATAGCTTAGGGAATTTAAAATCAAAAAGACACAGCCACCCCAAAGTTTCGAACGGCTCTGTTTACAAGAACCTCGTTTACAGTACAAGTTCAACATCGCAGAAATTGAAAAATGCATAAAGAACTTGTGGTACTTACGTACAATGCAGTATCACTCAGCAATGAAATCTATGTCATCAGGCCCGTAGCAGCATAATGAGTGGATTCAGGTACGATGATTCTAACTGAAATAAGTCACACAGAAAAAGAAACATCATAAGATATCACTAATACACGGAATGTAAACTTGGCTACACAGGAACTGAATTACAGAACAGAACAGGGTCTCAAATTTAGAAAACCAACTTATGCTTGCTTAAGGGTAAAGGTGAGATGGGGTGCTGCATAAAACGAGAGATTGAAATGAGCACAGATAAAGTTCCTTAAGCCAAATATGGAATAGACAAGAGCTACTCCTTGCTCAACGAAATGGACTCAACACCGCATATTAAATGCCTAAGAATGTACCTGACTAGTAAGTATCTTAAAACCTATGGATTGCTATGTCTCCGAAAGAGAATCAAGCATGTGTACAGGGGCATAAACGCAGCAGTGATAGGATTGGAGAGGTTCGGTGAGCAAATGAAGACCCTTTGAAGTCATATTGCATGGTACCCATTCCACGGGTTTCAACTACCCAGGTTTAAGGTATTCTTCCTTCAGCTAAAACATGCATGTGGAACCTAGAGTATGATCAACCATGTGATCGGGAGACGTGTTCAAATATGTCTCAGTTTTCGTACCCTGGTACTCGGGTGCAACATTCCAGACGCTTTACTAACACTCTCCCCACTTGGAGAGTCAGTCCCTTTAACCTCCTGTTTGGCCCAGTTTGCAATTTCTGTGGAAGATGAACAGGAATAGCGAGAACCAATGAGAGACTAGCTGGAGGTGTCTGGATGGGCAAATTTAACTCTCATTTCCCACCAGGAAGAGGAATTAACCAAAGGCTCAGCGTGCCGTGCCAGAACCAGATTAGGGCCTGAAGACATCCTGCGGTGTTGCGGCCAGGTCACAAGAAAGCGAGTTGAAGAAAGGAGCTCAGGGGCACTGTAATTCACAAACCTGCAGAGTTATAAATGACAGCTATCGTCCAAAAATAGACTGAAGTAAGGCTGCCAAGAGGACTTGAAAGCGGGGCAGAATTGCAGGAAACCGATTTCAGGAGGTAGACTGGAATTGCATTGCAAGCATAGGAAAAGAGGCAGAACGTCCACAATGATGCACTTGGCCAAAAAGGGCGTATGCGTTTTTTCCTGAATATATTCAGGAAAAAACGCATACGCCCTTTTTGGCCAACCAAGCAAGCTTGCAAAGGAAATCTGCACTACAATGAAGTCTCACTTCCCCCCGGTCAAAAGGGCCATCTGAAAAAAGTGTAAAATCCAGAAAGGCAGGACAGGCCATGGAGAACTGGGAGCCTTGTTATGCTGATGGGCGGGATGTAAATTGCCAACAACCACTTGGGAGAAGTGTATGGTGTTTCCTGAAACATCTAAAAAACAAAGCAACAGAGCCTAGGGCACTTCCACTTATGGTCCTATAGCTTAGGGAATTTAAAATCAAAAAGACACAGCCACCCCAAAGTTTGGAACGGCTCTGTTTACAAGAACCTCGTTTACAGTACAAGTTCAACATCGCAGAAATTGAAAAATGGATAAAGAAGTTGTGGTACTTACGTACAATGCAGTATCACTCAGCAATAAAATCTATGTCATCAGGCCCTTAGCAGCACAATGAGTGGATTCAGGTACGATGATTCTAACTGAAATAAGTCACACAGAAAAAGAAACATCATAAGATATCACTAATACACGGAATGGAAACTTGGCTACACAGGAACTGAATTACAGAACAGAACAGGGTCTCAAATTTAGAAAACCAACTTATGCTTGCTTAAGGGGAAAGGTGAGTTGGGGTGCTGCATAAAACCAGAGATTGAAATGAGCACAGATAAAGTTCCTTAAGCCAAATATGGAATAGACAAGAGCTACTCCTTGCTCAACGAAATGGACTCAACACCGCATATTAAACGCCTAAGAATGTACCTGACTAGTAAGTATCTTAAAACCTATGGATTGCTATGTCTCCGAAAGAGAATCAAGCATGTGTACAGGGGCATAAACGCAGCAGTGATAGGATTGGAGAGGTTCGGTGAGCAAATGAAGACCCTTTGAAGTCATATTGCATGGTACCCATTCCACGGGTTTCAACTACCCAGGTTTTAGGTATTCTTCCTTCAGCTAAAACATGCATGTGGAACCCAAGTATGATCAACCATGTGAACGGGAGACGTGTTCAAATATGTCTCAGTTTTCGTACCCTGGTACTCGGGTGCAACATTCCAGACGCTTTACTAACACTCTCCCCACTTGGAAAGTCAGCGCCTTTAACCTCCTGTTTGTCCCAGTTTGCAATTTCTGCGGAAGATGAACAGGAATAGCGAGAACCAATGAGAGGCTAGCTGGAGGTGTCTGGACGGGCAAATTTAACTCTCATTTCCCACCAGGAAGAGGAAATAACCAAAGGCTCAGCGTGCCGTGCCGGAACCAGATTAGGGCCTGAAGCCATCCTGCGGTGTTGCGGCCAGCTCAAAAGAAAGCGAGTTGAAGAAAGGAGCTCAGGGGCACTGTAATTCACAAACCTGCAGAGTTATAAATGACAGCTATCGTCCAAAAATAGACTGAAGTAAGGCTGCCAAGAGGACTTGAAAGCGGGGCAGAATTGCAGGAAACCGATTTCAGGAGGTAGACTGGAATTGCATTGAAAGCATAGGAAAAGAGGCAGAACGTCCACAATGATGCACTTGGCCAAAAAGGGCGTATGCGTTTTTTCCTGAATATATTCAGGAAAAAACGCATACGCCCTTTTTGGCCAACCAAGCAAGCTTGCAAAGGAAATCTGCACTACAATGAAGTCTCACTTCCCCCCGGTCAAAAGGGCCATCTGAAAAAAGTGTAAAATCCAGAAAGGCAGGACAGGCCATGGAGAACTGGGAGCCTTGTTATGCTGAAGGGCGGGATGTAAATTGCCAACAAACACTCGGGAGAAGTGTATGGTGTTTCCTGAAACATCTAAAAAACAAAGCAACAGAGCCTAGGGCACTTCCACTTATGGTCCTATAGCTTAGGGAATTTAAAATCAAAAAGACACAGCCACCCCAAAGTTTCGAACGGCTCTGTTTACAAGAACCTCGTTTACAGTAGAAGTTCAACATCGCAGAAATTGAAAAATGGATAAAGAACTTGTGGTACTTACGTACAATGCAGTATCACTCAGCAATGAAATCTATGTCATCAGGCCCGTAGCAGCATAATGAGTGGATTCAGGTATGATGATTCTAACTGAAATAAGTCACACAGAAAAAGAAACATCATAAGATATCACTAATACACGGAATGTAAACTTGGCTACACAGGAACTGAATTACAGAACAGAACAGGGTCTCAAATTTAGAAAACCAACTTATGCTTGCTTAAGGGTAAAGGTGAGTTGGGGTGCTGCATAAAACCAGAGATTGAAATGAGCACAGATAAAGTTCCTTAAGCCAAATATGGAATAGACAAGAGCTACTCCTTGCTCAACGAAATGGACTCAACATTGCATATTAAATGCCTAAGAATGTACCTGACTAGTAAGTATCTTAAAACCTATGGATTGCTATGTCTCCGAAAGAGAATCAAGCATGTGTACAGGGGCATAAACGCAGCAGTGATAGGATTGGAGAGGTTCGGTGAGCAAATGAAGACCTTTTGAAGTCATATTGCATGGTACCCATTCCACGGGTTTCAACTACCCAGGTTTAAGGTATTCTTCCTTCAGCTAAAACATGCATGTGGAACCTAGAGTATGATCAACCATGTGATCGGGAGACGTGTTCAAATATGTCTCAGTTTTCGTACCCTGGTACTCGGGTGCAACATTCCAGACGCTTTACTAACACTCTCCCCACTTGGAGAGTCAGTCCCTTTAACCTCCTGTTTGGCCCAGTTTGCAATTTCTGTGGAAGATGAACAGGAATAGCGAGAACCAATGAGAGACTAGCTGGAGGTGTCTGGATGGGCAAATTTAACTCTCATTTCCCACCAGGAAGAGGAATTATCCAAAGGTTCAGCGTGCCGTGCCGGAACCAGATTAGGGCCTGAAGCCATCCTGCGGTGTTGCGGCCAGCTCAAAAGAAAGCAAGTTGAAGAAAGGAGCTCAGGGGCACTGAAATTCCCAAACCTGCAGAGTTATAAATGACAGCTATCGTCCAAAAATAGACTGAAGTAAGGCTGCCAAGAGGACTTGAAAGCGGGGCAGAATTGCCGGAATCCGATTTCAGGAGGTAGACTGGAATTGCATTGAAAGCATAGGAAAAGAGGCAGAACGTCCACAATGATGCACTTGGCCAAAAAGGGCGTATGCGTTTTTTCCTGAATATATTCAGGAAAAAACGCATACGCCCTTTTTGGCCAACCAAGCAAGCTTGCAAAGGAAATCTGCACTACAATGAAGTCTCACTTCCCCCCGGTCAAAAGGGCCATCTGAAAAAAGTGTAAAATCCAGAAAGGCAGGACAGGCCATGGAGAACTGGGAGCCTTGTTATGCTGAAGGGCGGGATGTAAATTGCCAACAACCACTCGGGAGAAGTGTATGGTGTTTCCTGAAACATCTAAAAAACAAAGCAACAGAGCCTAGGGCACTTCCACTTATGGTCCTATAGCTTAGGGAATTTAAAATCAAAAAGACACAGCCACCCCAAAGTTTGGAACGGCTCTGTTTACAAGAACCTCGTTTACAGTACAAGTTCAACATCGCAGAAAGTGAAAAATGGATAAAGAAGTTGTGGTATTTACTTACAAAGCAATATCACTCAGCAATGAAATCTGTGTCATCAGGCCCTTAGCAGCACAATGAGTGGATTCAGGTATGATGATTCTAACTGAAATAAGTCACACAGAAAAAGAAACATCATAAGATATCAGTAATACACGGAATGTAAACTTGGCTACACAGGAACTGAATTACAGAACAGAACAGGGTCTCAAATTTAGAAAACCAACTTATGCTTGCTTAAGGGGAAAGGTGAGTTGGGGTGCTGCATAAAACCAGAGATTGAAATGAGCACAGATAAAGTTCCTTAAGCCAAATATGGAATAGACAAGAGCTACTCCTTGCTCAACGAAATGGACTCAACACCGCATATTAAACGCCTAAGAATGTACCTGACTAGTAAGTATCTTAAAACCTATGGATTGCTATGTCTCCGAAACAGAATCAAGCATGTGTACAGGGGCATAAACGCAGCAGTGATAGGATTGGAGAGGTTCGGTGAGCAAATGAAGACCCTTTGAAGTCATATTGCATGGTACCCATTCCACGGGTTTCAACTACCCAGGTTTTAGGTATTCTTCCTTCAGCTAAAACATGCATGTGGAACCCAAGTATGATCAACCATGTGAACGGGAGACGTGTTCAAATATGTCTCAGTTTTCGTACCCTGGTACTCGGGTGCAACATTCCAGACGCTTTACTAACACTCTCCCCACTTGGAAAGTCAGCGCCTTTAACCTCCTGTTTGTCCCAGTTTGCAATTTCTGCGGAAGATGAACAGGAATAGCGAGAACCAATGAGAGGCTAGCTGGAGGTGTCTGGACGGGCAAATTTAACTCTCATTTCCCACCAGGAAGAGGAAATAACCAAAGGCTCAGCGTGCCGTGCCGGAACCAGATTAGGGCCTGAAGCCATCCTGCGGTGTTGCGGCCAGCTCAAAAGAAAGCGAGTTGAAGAAAGGAGCTCAGGGGCACTGTAATTCACAAACCTGCAGAGTTATAAATGACAGCTATCGTCCAAAAATAGACTGAAGTAAGGCTGCCAAGAGGACTTGAAAGCGGGGCAGAATTGCAGGAAACCGATTTCAGGAGGTAGACTGGAATTGCATTGAAAGCATAGGAAAAGAGGCAGAACGTCCACAATGATGCACTTGGCCAAAAAGGGCGTATGCGTTTTTTCCTGAATATATTCAGGAAAAAACGCATACGCCCTTTTTGGCCAACCAAGCAAGCTTGCAAAGGAAATCTGCACTACAATGAAGTCTCACTTCCCCCCGGTCAAAAGGGCCATCTGAAAAAAGTGTAAAATCCAGAAAGGCAGGACAGGCCATGGAGAACTGGGAGCCTTGTTATGCTGAAGGGCGGGATGTAAATTGCCAACAAACACTCGGGAGAAGTGTATGGTGTTTCCTGAAACATCTAAAAAACAAAGCAACAGAGCCTAGGGCACTTCCACTTATGGTCCTATAGCTTAGGGAATTTAAAATCAAAAAGACACAGCCACCCCAAAGTTTCGAACGGCTCTGTTTACAAGAACCTCGTTTACAGTACAAGTTCAACATCGCAGAAATTGAAAAATGGATAAAGAACTTGTGGTACTTACGTACAATGCAGTATCACTCAGCAATGAAATCTATGTCATCAGGCCCGTAGCAGCATAATGAGTGGATTCAGGTACGATGATTCTAACTGAAATAAGTCACACAGAAAAAGAAACATCATAAGATATCACTAATACACGGAATGTAAACTTGGCTACACAGGAACTGAATTACAGAACAGAACAGGGTCTCAAATTTAGAAAACCAACTTATGCTTGCTTAAGGGTAAAGGTGAGTTGGGGTGCTGCATAAAACCAGAGATTGAAATGAGCACAGATAAAGTTCCTTAAGCCAAATATGGAATAGACAAGAGCTACTCCTTGCTCAACGAAATGGACTCAACACCGCATATTAAATGCCTAAGAATGTACCTGACTAGTAAGTATCTTAAAACCTATGGATTGCTATGTCTCTGAAAGAGAATCAAGCATGTGTACAGGGGCATAAACGCAGCAGTGATAGGATTGGAGAGGTTCGGTGAGCAAATGAAGACCCTTTGAAGTCATATTGCATGGTACCCATTCCACGGGTTTCAACTACCCAGGTTTAAGGTATTCTTCCTTCAGCTAAAACATGCATGTGGAACCTAGAGTATGATCAACCATGTGATCGGGAGACGTGTTCAAATATGTCTCAGTTTTCGTACCCTGGTACTCGGGTGCAACATTCCAGACGCTTTACTAACACTCTCCCCACTTGGAGAGTCAGTCCCTTTAACCTCCTGTTTGGCCCAGGTTGCAATTTCTGTGGAAGATGAACAGGAATAGCGAGAACCAATGAGAGACTACGTGGAGGTGTCTGGATGGGCAAATTTAACTCTCATTTCCCACCAGGAAGAGGAATTAACCAAAGGCTCAGCGTGCCGTGCCAGAACCAGATTAGGGCCTGAAGACATCCTGCGGTGTTGCGGCCAGGTCACAAGAAAGCGAGTTGAAGAAAGGAGCTCAGGGGCACTGTAATTCACAAACCTGCAGAGTTATAAATGACAGCTATCGTCCAAAAATAGACTGAAGTAAGGCTGCCAAGAGGACTTGAAAGCGGGGCAGAATTGCAGGAAACCGATTTCAGGAGGTAGACTGGAATTGCATTGCAAGCATAGGAAAAGAGGCAGAACGTCCACAATGACGCACTTGGCCAAAAAGGGCGTATGCGTTTTTTCCTGAATATATTCAGGAAAAAACGCATACGCCCTTTTTGGCCAACCAAGCAAGCTTGCAAAGGAAATCTGCACTACAATGAAGTCTCACTTCCCCCCGGTCAAAAGGGCCATCTGAAAAAAGTGTAAAATCCAGAAAGGCAGGACAGGCCATGGAGAACTGGGAGCCTTGTTATGCTGATGGGCGGGATGTAAATTGCCAACAACCACTCGGGAGAAGTGTATGGTGTTTCCTGAAACATCTAAAAAACAAAGCAACAGAGCCTAGGGCACTTCCACTTATGGTCCTATAGCTTAGGGAATTTAAAATCAAAAAGACACAGCCACCCCAAAGTTTGGAACGGCTCTGTTTACAAGAACCTCGTTTACAGTACAAGTTCAACATCGCAGAAATTGAAAAATGGATAAAGAAGTTGTGGTATTTACTTACAAAGCAATATCACTCAGCAATGAAATCTGTGTCATCAGGCCCTTAGCAGCACAATGAGTGGATTCAGGTATGATGATTCTAACTGAAATAAGTCACACAGAAAAAGAAACATCATAAGATATCACTAATACACGGAATGTAAACTTGGCTACACAGGAACTGAATTACAGAACAGAACAGGGTCTCAAATTTAGAAAACCAACTTATGCTTGCTTAAGGGGAAAGGTGAGTTGGGGTGCTGCATAAAACCAGAGATTGAAATGAGCACAGATAAAGTTCCTTAAGCCAAATATGGAATAGACAAGAGCTACTCCTTGCTCAACGAAATGGACTCAACACCGCATATTAAACGCCTAAGAATGTACCTGACTAGTAAGTATCTTAAAACCTATGGATTGCTATGTCTCCGAAACAGAATCAAGCATGTGTACAGGGGCATAAACGCAGCAGTGATAGGATTGGAGAGGTTCGGTGAGCAAATGAAGACCCTTTGAAGTCATATTGCATGGTACCCATTCCACGGGTTTCAACTACCCAGGTTTTAGGTATTCTTCCTTCAGCTAAAACATGCATGTGGAACCCAAGTATGATCAACCATGTGAACGGGAGACGTGTTCAAATATGTCTCAGTTTTCCTCCCCTGGTACTCGGGTGCAACATTCCAGACGCTTTACTAACACTCTCCCCACTTGGAAAGTCAGCGCCTTTAACCTCCTGTTTGTCCCAGTTTGCAATTTCTGCGGAAGATGAACAGGAATAGCGAGAACCAATGAGAGGCTAGCTGGAGGTGTCTGGACGGGCAAATTTAACTCTCATTTCCCACCAGGAAGAGGAAATAACCAAAGGCTCAGCGTGCCATGCCGGAACCAGATTAGGGCCTGAAGCCATCCTGCGGTGTTGCGGCCAGCTCAAAAGAAAGCGAGTTGAAGAAAGGAGCTCAGGGGCACTGTAATTCACAAACCTGCAGAGTTATAAATGACAGCTATCGTCCAAAAATAGACTGAAGTAAGGCTGCCAAGAGGACTTGAAAGCGGGGCAGAATTGCAGGAAACCGATTTCAGGAGGTAGACTGGAATTGCATTGAAAGCATAGGAAAAGAGGCAGAACGTCCACAATGATGCACTTGGCCAAAAAGGGCGTATGCGTTTTTTCCTGAATATATTCAGGAAAAAACGCATACGCCCTTTTTGGCCAACCAAGCAAGCTTGCAAAGGAAATCTGCACTACAATGAAGTCTCACTTCCCCCCGGTCAAAAGGGCCATCTGAAAAAAGTGTAAAATCCAGAAAGGCAGGACAGGCCATGGAGAACTGGGAGCCTTGTTATGCTGAAGGGCGGGATGTAAATTGCCAACAAACACTCGGGAGAAGTGTATGGTGTTTCCTGAAACATCTAAAAAACAAAGCAACAGAGCCTAGGGCACTTCCACTTATGGTCCTATAGCTTAGGGAATTTAAAATCAAAAAGACACAGCCACCCCAAAGTTTCGAACGGCTCTGTTTACAAGAACCTCGTTTACAGTAGAAGTTCAACATCGCAGAAAGTGAAAAATGGATAAAGAACTTGTGGTACTTACGTACAATGCAGTATCACTCAGCAATGAAATCTATGTCATCAGGCCCGTAGCAGCATAATGAGTGGATTCAGGTACGATGATTCTAACTGAAATAAGTCACACAGAAAAAGAAACATCATAAGATATCACTAATACACGGAATGGAAACTTGGCTACACAGGAACTGAATTACAGAACAGAACAGGGTCTCAAATTTAGAAAACCAACTTATGCTTGCTTAAGGGTAAAGGTGAGTTGGGGTGCTGCATAAAACCAGAGATTGAAATGAGCACAGATAAAGTTCCTTAAGCCAAATATGGAATAGACAAGAGCTACTCCTTGCTCAACGAAATGGACTCAACACCGCATATTAAATGCCTAAGAATGTACCTGACTAGTAAGTATCTTAAAACCTATGGATTGCTATGTCTCCGAAAGAGAATCAAGCATGTGTACAGGGGCATAAACGCAGCAGTGATAGGATTGGAGAGGTTCGGTGAGCAAATGAAGACCCTTTGAAGTCATATTGCATGGTACCCATTCCACGGGTTTCAACTACCCAGTTTTAAGGTATTCTTCCTTCAGCTAAAACATGCATGTGGGACCTAGAGTATGATCAACCATGTGATCGGGAGACGTGTTCAAATATGTCTCAGTTTTCGTACCCTGGTACTCGGGTGCAACATTCCAGACGCTTTACTAACACTCTCCCCACTTGGAGAGTCAGTCCCTTTAACCTCCTGTTTGGCCCAGTTTGCAATTTCTGTGGAAGATGAACAGGAATAGCGAGAACCAATGAGAGACTAGCTGGAGGTGTCTGGATGGGCAAATTTAACTCTCATTTCCCACCAGGAAGAGGAATTAACCAAAGGCTCAGCGTGCCGTGCCAGAACGAGATTAGGGCCTGAAGACATCCTGCGGTGTTGCGGCCAGGTCACAAGAAAGCGAGTTGAAGAAAGGAGCTCAGGGGCACTGTAATTCACAAACCTGCAGAGTTATAAATGACAGCTATCGTCCAAAAATAGACTGAAGTAAGGCTGCCAAGAGGACTTGAAAGCGGGGCAGAATTGCAGGAAACCGATTTCAGGAGGTAGACTGGAATTGCATTGAAAGCATAGGAAAAGAGGCAGAACGTCCACAATGATGCACTTGGCCAAAAAGGGCGTATGCGTTTTTTCCTGAATATATTCAGGAAAAAACGCATACGCCCTTTTTGGCCAACCAAGCAAGCTTGCAAAGGAAATCTGCACTACAATGAAGTCTCACTTCCCCCCGGTCAAAAGGGCCATCTGAAAAAAGTGTAAAATCCAGAAAGGCAGGACAGGCCATGGAGAACTGGGAGCCTTGTTATGCTGAAGGGCGGGATGTAAATTGCCAACAACCACTCGGGAGAAGTGTATGGTGTTTCCTGAAACATCTAAAAAACAAAGCAACAGAGCCTAGGGCACTTCCACTTATGGTCCTATAGCTTAGGGAATTTAAAATCAAAAAGACACAGCCACCCCAAAGTTTGGAACGGCTCTGTTTACAAGAACCTCGTTTACAGTACAAGTTCAACATCGCAGAAAGTGAAAAATGGATAAAGAAGTTGTGGTATTTACTTACAAAGCAATATCACTCAGCAATGAAATCTGTGTCATCAGGCCCTTAGCAGCACAATGAGTGGATTCAGGTATGATGATTCTAACTGAAATAAGTCACACAGAAAAAGAAACATCATAAGATATCAGTAATACACGGAATGTAAACTTGGCTACACAGGAACTGAATTACAGAACAGAACAGGGTCTCAAATTTAGAAAACCAACTTATGCTTGCTTAAGGGGAAAGGTGAGTTGGGGTGCTGCATAAAACCAGAGATTGAAATGAGCACAGATAAAGTTCCTTAAGCCAAATATGGAATAGACAAGAGCTACTCCTTGCTCAACGAAATGGACTCAACACCGCATATTAAACGCCTAAGAATGTACCTGACTAGTAAGTATCTTAAAACCTATGGATTGCTATGTCTCCGAAACAGAATCAAGCATGTGTACAGGGGCATAAACGCAGCAGTGATAGGATTGGAGAGGTTCGGTGAGCAAATGAAGACCCTTTGAAGTCATATTGCATGGTACCCATTCCACGGGTTTCAACTACCCAGGTTTTAGGTATTCTTCCTTCAGCTAAAACATGCATGTGGAACCCAAGTATGATCAACCATGTGAACGGGAGACGTGTTCAAATATGTCTCAGTTTTCGTACCCTGGTACTCGGGTGCAACATTCCAGACGCTTTACTAACACTCTCCCCACTTGGAAAGTCAGCGCCTTTAACCTCCTGTTTGTCCCAGTTTGCAATTTCTGCGGAAGATGAACAGGAATAGCGAGAACCAATGAGAGGCTAGCTGGAGGTGTCTGGACGGGCAAATTTAACTCTCATTTCCCACCAGGAAGAGGAAATAACCAAAGGCTCAGCGTGCCGTGCCGGAACCAGATTAGGGCCTGAAGCCATCCTGCGGTGTTGCGGCCAGCTCAAAAGAAAGCGAGTTGAAGAAAGGAGCTCAGGGGCACTGTAATTCACAAACCTGCAGAGTTATAAATGACAGCTATCGTCCAAAAATAGACTGAAGTAAGGCTGCCAAGAGGACTTGAAAGCGGGGCAGAATTGCAGGAAACCGATTTCAGGAGGTAGACTGGAATTGCATTGAAAGCATAGGAAAAGAGGCAGAACGTCCACAATGATGCACTTGGCCAAAAAGGGCGTATGCGTTTTTTCCTGAATATATTCAGGAAAAAACGCATACGCCCTTTTTGGCCAACCAAGCAAGCTTGCAAAGGAAATCTGCACTACAATGAAGTCTCACTTCCCCCCGGTCAAAAGGGCCATCTGAAAAAAGTGTAAAATCCAGAAAGGCAGGACAGGCCATGGAGAACTGGGAGCCTTGTTATGCTGAAGGGCGGGATGTAAATTGCCAACAAACACTCGGGAGAAGTGTATGGTGTTTCCTGAAACATCTAAAAAACAAAGCAACAGAGCCTAGGGCACTTCCACTTATGGTCCTATAGCTTAGGGAATTTAAAATCAAAAAGACACAGCCACCCCAAAGTTTCGAACGGCTCTGTTTACAAGAACCTCGTTTACAGTACAAGTTCAACATCGCAGAAATTGAAAAATGGATAAAGAACTTGTGGTACTTACGTACAATGCAGTATCACTCAGCAATGAAATCTATGTCATCAGGCCCGTAGCAGCATAATGAGTGGATTCAGGTACGATGATTCTAACTGAAATAAGTCACACAGAAAAAGAAACATCATAAGATATCACTAATACACGGAATGTAAACTTGGCTACACAGGAACTGAATTACAGAACAGAACAGGGTCTCAAATTTAGAAAACCAACTTATGCTTGCTTAAGGGTAAAGGTGAGTTGGGGTGCTGCATAAAACCAGAGATTGAAATGAGCACAGATAAAGTTCCTTAAGCCAAATATGGAATAGACAAGAGCTACTCCTTGCTCAACGAAATGGACTCAACACCGCATATTAAATGCCTAAGAATGTACCTGACTAGTAAGTATCTTAAAACCTATGGATTGCTATGTCTCTGAAAGAGAATCAAGCATGTGTACAGGGGCATAAACGCAGCAGTGATAGGATTGGAGAGGTTCGGTGAGCAAATGAAGACCCTTTGAAGTCATATTGCATGGTACCCATTCCACGGGTTTCAACTACCCAGGTTTAAGGTATTCTTCCTTCAGCTAAAACATGCATGTGGAACCTAGAGTATGATCAACCATGTGATCGGGAGACGTGTTCAAATATGTCTCAGTTTTCGTACCCTGGTACTCGGGTGCAACATTCCAGACGCTTTACTAACACTCTCCCCACTTGGAGAGTCAGTCCCTTTAACCTCCTGTTTGGCCCAGGTTGCAATTTCTGTGGAAGATGAACAGGAATAGCGAGAACCAATGAGAGACTACGTGGAGGTGTCTGGATGGGCAAATTTAACTCTCATTTCCCACCAGGAAGAGGAATTAACCAAAGGCTCAGCGTGCCGTGCCAGAACCAGATTAGGGCCTGAAGACATCCTGCGGTGTTGCGGCCAGGTCACAAGAAAGCGAGTTGAAGAAAGGAGCTCAGGGGCACTGTAATTCACAAACCTGCAGAGTTATAAATGACAGCTATCGTCCAAAAATAGACTGAAGTAAGGCTGCCAAGAGGACTTGAAAGCGGGGCAGAATTGCAGGAAACCGATTTCAGGAGGTAGACTGGAATTGCATTGCAAGCATAGGAAAAGAGGCAGAACGTCCACAATGACGCACTTGGCCAAAAAGGGCGTATGCGTTTTTTCCTGAATATATTCAGGAAAAAACGCATACGCCCTTTTTGGCCAACCAAGCAAGCTTGCAAAGGAAATCTGCACTACAATGAAGTCTCACTTCCCCCCGGTCAAAAGGGCCATCTGAAAAAAGTGTAAAATCCAGAAAGGCAGGACAGGCCATGGAGAACTGGGAGCCTTGTTATGCTGATGGGCGGGATGTAAATTGCCAACAACCACTCGGGAGAAGTGTATGGTGTTTCCTGAAACATCTAAAAAACAAAGCAACAGAGCCTAGGGCACTTCCACTTATGGTCCTATAGCTTAGGGAATTTAAAATCAAAAAGACACAGCCACCCCAAAGTTTGGAACGGCTCTGTTTACAAGAACCTCGTTTACAGTACAAGTTCAACATCGCAGAAATTGAAAAATGGATAAAGAAGTTGTGGTATTTACTTACAAAGCAATATCACTCAGCAATGAAATCTGTGTCATCAGGCCCTTAGCAGCACAATGAGTGGATTCAGGTATGATGATTCTAACTGAAATAAGTCACACAGAAAAAGAAACATCATAAGATATCACTAATACACGGAATGTAAACTTGGCTACACAGGAACTGAATTACAGAACAGAACAGGGTCTCAAATTTAGAAAACCAACTTATGCTTGCTTAAGGGGAAAGGTGAGTTGGGGTGCTGCATAAAACCAGAGATTGAAATGAGCACAGATAAAGTTCCTTAAGCCAAATATGGAATAGACAAGAGCTACTCCTTGCTCAACGAAATGGACTCAACACCGCATATTAAACGCCTAAGAATGTACCTGACTAGTAAGTATCTTAAAACCTATGGATTGCTATGTCTCCGAAACAGAATCAAGCATGTGTACAGGGGCATAAACGCAGCAGTGATAGGATTGGAGAGGTTCGGTGAGCAAATGAAGACCCTTTGAAGTCATATTGCATGGTACCCATTCCACGGGTTTCAACTACCCAGGTTTTAGGTATTCTTCCTTCAGCTAAAACATGCATGTGGAACCCAAGTATGATCAACCATGTGAACGGGAGACGTGTTCAAATATGTCTCAGTTTTCCTCCCCTGGTACTCGGGTGCAACATTCCAGACGCTTTACTAACACTCTCCCCACTTGGAAAGTCAGCGCCTTTAACCTCCTGTTTGTCCCAGTTTGCAATTTCTGCGGAAGATGAACAGGAATAGCGAGAACCAATGAGAGGCTAGCTGGAGGTGTCTGGACGGGCAAATTTAACTCTCATTTCCCACCAGGAAGAGGAAATAACCAAAGGCTCAGCGTGCCATGCCGGAACCAGATTAGGGCCTGAAGCCATCCTGCGGTGTTGCGGCCAGCTCAAAAGAAAGCGAGTTGAAGAAAGGAGCTCAGGGGCACTGTAATTCACAAACCTGCAGAGTTATAAATGACAGCTATCGTCCAAAAATAGACTGAAGTAAGGCTGCCAAGAGGACTTGAAAGCGGGGCAGAATTGCAGGAAACCGATTTCAGGAGGTAGACTGGAATTGCATTGAAAGCATAGGAAAAGAGGCAGAACGTCCACAATGATGCACTTGGCCAAAAAGGGCGTATGCGTTTTTTCCTGAATATATTCAGGAAAAAACGCATACGCCCTTTTTGGCCAACCAAGCAAGCTTGCAAAGGAAATCTGCACTACAATGAAGTCTCACTTCCCCCCGGTCAAAAGGGCCATCTGAAAAAAGTGTAAAATCCAGAAAGGCAGGACAGGCCATGGAGAACTGGGAGCCTTGTTATGCTGAAGGGCGGGATGTAAATTGCCAACAAACACTCGGGAGAAGTGTATGGTGTTTCCTGAAACATCTAAAAAACAAAGCAACAGAGCCTAGGGCACTTCCACTTATGGTCCTATAGCTTAGGGAATTTAAAATCAAAAAGACACAGCCACCCCAAAGTTTCGAACGGCTCTGTTTACAAGAACCTCGTTTACAGTAGAAGTTCAACATCGCAGAAAGTGAAAAATGGATAAAGAACTTGTGGTACTTACGTACAATGCAGTATCACTCAGCAATGAAATCTATGTCATCAGGCCCGTAGCAGCATAATGAGTGGATTCAGGTACGATGATTCTAACTGAAATAAGTCACACAGAAAAAGAAACATCATAAGATATCACTAATACACGGAATGGAAACTTGGCTACACAGGAACTGAATTACAGAACAGAACAGGGTCTCAAATTTAGAAAACCAACTTATGCTTGCTTAAGGGTAAAGGTGAGTTGGGGTGCTGCATAAAACCAGAGATTGAAATGAGCACAGATAAAGTTCCTTAAGCCAAATATGGAATAGACAAGAGCTACTCCTTGCTCAACGAAATGGACTCAACACCGCATATTAAATGCCTAAGAATGTACCTGACTAGTAAGTATCTTAAAACCTATGGATTGCTATGTCTCCGAAAGAGAATCAAGCATGTGTACAGGGGCATAAACGCAGCAGTGATAGGATTGGAGAGGTTCGGTGAGCAAATGAAGACCCTTTGAAGTCATATTGCATGGTACCCATTCCACGGGTTTCAACTACCCAGTTTTAAGGTATTCTTCCTTCAGCTAAAACATGCATGTGGGACCTAGAGTATGATCAACCATGTGATCGGGAGACGTGTTCAAATATGTCTCAGTTTTCGTACCCTGGTACTCGGGTGCAACATTCCAGACGCTTTACTAACACTCTCCCCACTTGGAGAGTCAGTCCCTTTAACCTCCTGTTTGGCCCAGTTTGCAATTTCTGTGGAAGATGAACAGGAATAGCGAGAACCAATGAGAGACTAGCTGGAGGTGTCTGGATGGGCAAATTTAACTCTCATTTCCCACCAGGAAGAGGAATTAACCAAAGGCTCAGCGTGCCGTGCCAGAACGAGATTAGGGCCTGAAGACATCCTGCGGTGTTGCGGCCAGGTCACAAGAAAGCGAGTTGAAGAAAGGAGCTCAGGGGCACTGTAATTCACAAACCTGCAGAGTTATAAATGACAGCTATCGTCCAAAAATAGACTGAAGTAAGGCTGCCAAGAGGACTTGAAAGCGGGGCAGAATTGCAGGAAACCGATTTCAGGAGGTAGACTGGAATTGCATTGAAAGCATAGGAAAAGAGGCAGAACGTCCACAATGATGCACTTGGCCAAAAAGGGCGTATGCGTTTTTTCCTGAATATATTCAGGAAAAAACGCATACGCCCTTTTTGGCCAACCAAGCAAGCTTGCAAAGGAAATCTGCACTACAATGAAGTCTCACTTCCCCCCGGTCAAAAGGGCCATCTGAAAAAAGTGTAAAATCCAGAAAGGCAGGACAGGCCATGGAGAACTGGGAGCCTTGTTATGCTGAAGGGCGGGATGTAAATTGCCAACAAACACTCGGGAGAAGTGTATGGTGTTTCCTGAAACATCTAAAAAACAAAGCAACAGAGCCTAGGGCACTTCCACTTATGGTCCTATAGCTTAGGGAATTTAAAATCAAAAAGACACAGCCACCCCAAAGTTTCGAACGGCTCTGTTTACAAGAACCTCGTTTACAGTAGAAGTTCAACATCGCAGAAAGTGAAAAATGGATAAAGAACTTGTGGTACTTACGTACAATGCAGTATCACTCAGCATGAAATCTATGTCATCAGGCCCTTAGCAGCATAATGAGTGGATTCAGGTACGATGATTCTAACTGAAATAAGTCACACAGAAAAAGAAACATCATAAGATATCACTAATACACGGAATGTAAACTTGGCTACACAGGAACTGAATTACAGAACAGAACAGGGTCTCAAATTTAGAAAACCAACTTATGCTTGCTTAAGGGGAAAGGTGAGTTGGGGTGCTGCATAAAACCAGAGATTGAAATGAGCACAGATAAAGTTCCTTAAGCCAAATATGGAATAGACAAGAGCTACTCCTTGCTCAACGAAATGGACTCAACACCGCATATTAAACGCCTAAGAATGTACCTGACTAGTAAGTATCTTAAAACCTATGGATTGCTATGTCTCCGAAACAGAATCAAGCATGTGTACAGGGGCATAAACGCAGCAGTGATAGGATTGGAGAGGTTCGGTGAGCAAATGAAGACCCTTTGAAGTCATATTGCATGGTACCCATTCCACGGGTTTCAACTACCCAGGTTTTAGGTATTCTTCCTTCAGCTAAAACATGCATGTGGAACCCAAGTATGATCAACCATGTGAACGGGAGACGTGTTCAAATATGTCTCAGTTTTTGTACCCTGGTACTCGGGTGCAACATTCCAGACGCTTTACTAACACTCTCCCCACTTGGAGAGTCAGTCCCTTTAACCTCCTGTTTGGCCCAGTTTGCAATTTCTGTGGAAGATGAACAGGAATAGCGAGAACCAATGAGAGACTAGCTGGAGGTGTCTGGATGGGCAAATTTAACTCTCATTTCCCACCAGGAAGAGGAATTAACCAAAGGCTCAGCGTGCCGTGCCAGAACCAGATTAGGGCCTGAAGACATCCTGCGGTGTTGCGGCCAGGTCACAAGAAAGCGAGTTGAAGAAAGGAGCTCAGGGGCACTGTAATTCACAAACCTGCAGAGTTATAAATAACAGCTATCGTCCAAAAATAGACTGAAGTAAGGCTGCCAAGAGGACTTGAAAGCGGGGCAGAATTGCAGGAAACCGATTTCAGGAGGTAGACTGGAATTGCATTGCAAGCATAGGAAAAGAGGCAGAACGTCCACAATGATGCACTTGGCCAAAAAGGGCGTATGCGTTTTTTCCTGAATATATTCAGGAAAAAACGCATACTCCCTTTTTGGCCAACCAAGCAAGCTTGCAAAGGAAATCTGCACTACAATGAAGTCTCACTTCCCCCCGGTCAAAAGGGCCATCTGAAAAAAGTGTAAAATCCAGAAAGGCAGGACAGGCCATGGAGAACTGGGAGCCTTGTTATGCTGATGGGCGGGATGTAAATTGCCAACAACCACTCGGGAGAAGTGTATGGTGTTTCCTGAAACATCTAAAAAACAAAGCAACAGAGCCTAGGGCACTTCCACTTATGGTCCTATAGCTTAGGGAATTTAAAATCAAAAAGACACAGCCACCCCAAAGTTTGGAATGGCTCTGTTTACAAGAACCTCGTTTACAGTACAAGTTCAACATCGCAGAAATTGAAAAATGGATAAAGAAGTTGTGGTACTTACGTACAATGCAGTATCACTCAGCAATGAAATCTATGTCATCAGGCCCTTAGCAGCATAATGAGTGGATTCAGGTACGATGATTCTAACTGAAATAAGTCACACAGAAAAAGAAACATCATAAGATATCACTAATACACGGAATGGAAACTTGGCTACACAGGAACTGAATTACAGAACAGAACAGGGTCTCAAATTTAGAAAACCAACTTATGCTTGCTTAAGGGGAAAGGTGAGTTGGGGTGCTGCATAAAACCAGAGATTGAAATGAGCACAGATAAAGTTCCTTAAGCCAAATATGGAATAGACAAGAGCTACTCCTTGCTCAACGAAATGGACTCAACACCGCATATTAAACGCCTAAGAATGTACCTGACTAGTAAGTATCTTAAAACCTATGGATTGCTATGTCTCCGAAACAGAATCAAGCATGTGTACAGGGGCATAAACGCAGCAGTGATAGGATTGGAGAGGTTCGGTGAGCAAATGAAGACCCTTTGAAGTCATATTGCATGGTACCCATTCCACGGGTTTCAACTACCCAGGTTTTAGGTATTCTTCCTTCAGCTAAAACATGCATGTGGAAACCAAGTATGATCAACCATGTGAACGGGAGACGTGTTCAAATATGTCTCAGTTTTCGTACCCTGGTACTCGGGTGCAACATTCCAGACGCTTTACTAACACTCTCCCCACTTGGAAAGTCAGCGCCTTTAACCTCCTGTTTGTCCCAGTTTGCAATTTCTGCGGAAGATGAACAGGAATAGCGAGAACCAATGAGAGGCTAGCTGGAGGTGTCTGGACGGGCAAATTTAACTCTCATTTCCCACCAGGAAGAGGAAATAACCAAAGGCTCAGCGTGCCGTGCCGGAACCAGATTAGGGCCTGAAGCCATCCTGCGGTGTTGCGGCCAGCTCAAAAGAAAGCGAGTTGAAGAAAGGAGCTCAGGGGCACTGTAATTCACAAACCTGCAGAGTTATAAATGACAGCTATCGTCCAAAAATAGACTGAAGTAAGGCTGCCAAGAGGACTTGAAAGCGGGGCAGAATTGCAGGAAACCGATTTCAGGAGGTAGACTGGAATTGCATTGAAAGCATAGGAAAAGAGGCAGAACGTCCACAATGATGCACTTGGCCAAAAAGGGCGTATGCGTTTTTTCCTGAATATATTCAGGAAAAAACGCATACGCCCTTTTTGGCCAACCAAGCAAGCTTGCAAAGGAAATCTGCACTACAATGAAGTCTCACTTCCCCCCGGTCAAAAGGGCCATCTGAAAAAAGTGTAAAATCCAGAAAGGCAGGACAGGCCATGGAGAACTGGGAGCCTTGTTATGCTGAAGGGCGGGATGTAAATTGCCAACAAACACTCGGGAGAAGTGTATGGTGTTTCCTGAAACATCTAAAAAACAAAGCAACAGAGCCTAGGGCACTTCCACTTATGGTCCTATAGCTTAGGGAATTTAAAATCAAAAAGACACAGCCACCCCAAGTTTCGAACCGCTCTGTTTACAAGAACCTCGTTTACAGTAGAAGTTCAACATCGCAGAAATTGAAAAATGGATAAAGAACTTGTGGTACTTACGTACAATGCAGTATCACTCAGCAATGAAATCTATGTCATCAGGCCCGTAGCAGCATAATGAGTGGATTCAGGTACGATGATTCTAACTGAAATAAGTCACACAGAAAAAGAAACATCATAAGATATCAGTAATACACGGAATGTAAACTTGGCTACACAGGAACTGAATTACAGAACAGAACAGGGTCTCAAATTTAGAAAACCAACTTATGCTTGCTTAAGGGGAAAGGTGAGTTGGGGTGCTGCATAAAACCAGAGATTGAAATGAGCACAGATAAAGTTCCTTAAGCCAAATATGGAATAGACAAGAGCTACTCCTTGCTCAACGAAATGGACTCAACACCGCATATTAAATGCCTAAGAATGTACCTGACTAGTAAGTATCTTAAAACCTATGGATTGCTATGTCTCCGAAAGAGAATCAAGCATGTGTACAGGGGCATAAACGCAGCAGTGATAGGATTGGAGAGGTTCGGTGAGCAAATGAAGACCCTTTGAAGTCATATTGCATGGTACCCATTCCACGGGTTTCAACTACCCAGGTTTAAGGTATTCTTCCTTCAGCTAAAACATGCATGTGGAACCTAGAGTATGATCAACCATGTGATCGGGAGACGTGTTCAAATATGTCTCAGTTTTCGTACCCTGGTACTCGGGTACAACATTCCAGATGCTTTACTAACACTCTCCCCACTTGGAGAGTCAGTCCCTTTAACCTCCTGTTTGGCCCAGTTTGCAATTTCTGTGGAAGATGAACAGGAATAGCGAGAACCAATGAGAGACTAGCTGGAGGTGTCTGGATGGGCAAATTTAACTCTCATTTCCCACCAGGAAGAGGAATTAACCAAAGGCTCAGCGTGCCGTGCCAGAACCAGATTAGGGCCTGAAGACATCCTGCGGTGTTGCGGCCAGGTCACAAGAAAGCGAGTTGAAGAAAGGAGCTCAGGGACACTGTAATTCACAAACCTGCAGAGTTATAAATGACAGCTATCGTCCAAAAATAGACTGAAGTAAGGCTGCCAAGAGGACTTGAAAGCGGGGCAGAATTGCAGGAAACCGATTTCAGGAGGTAGACTGGAATTGCATTGAAAGCATAGGAAAAGAGGCAGAACGTCCACAATGACGCACTTGGCCAAAAAGGGCGTATGCGTTTTTTCCTGAATATATTCAGGAAAAAACGCATACGCCCTTTTTGGCCAACCAAGCAAGCTTGCAAAGGAAATCTGCACTACAATGAAGTCTCACTTCCCCCCGGTCAAAAGGGCCATCTGAAAAAAGTGTAAAATCCAGAAAGGCAGGACAGGCCATGGAGAACTGGGAGCCTTGTTATGCTGATGGGCGGGATGTAAATTGCCAACAACCACTCGGGAGAAGTGTATGGTGTTTCCTGAAACATCTAAAAAACAAAGCAACAGAGCCTAGGGCACTTCCACTTATGGTCCTATAGCTTAGGGAATTTAAAATCAAAAAGACACAGCCACCCCAAAGTTTGGAACGGCTCTGTTTACAAGAACCTCGTTTACAGTACAAGTTCAACATCGCAGAAATTGAAAAATGGATAAAGAAGTTGTGGTATTTACTTACAAAGCAATATCACTCAGCAATGAAATCTGTGTCATCAGGCCCTTAGCAACACAATGAGTGGATTCAGGTATGATGATTCTAACTGAAATAAGTCACACAGAAAAAGAAACATCATAAGATATCAGTAATACACGGAATGTAAACTTGGCTACACAGGAACTGAATTACAGAACAGAACAGGGTCTCAAATTTAGAAAACCAACTTATGCTTCCTTAAGGGTAAAGGTGAGTTGGGGTGCTGCATAAAACCAGAGATTGAAATGAGCACAGATAAAGTTCCTTAAGCCAAATATGGAATAGACAAGAGCTACTCCTTGCTCAACGAAATGGACTCAACACCGCATATTAAACGCCTAAGAATGTACCTGACTATTAAGTATCTTAAAACCTATGGATTGCTATGTCTCCGAAACAGAATCAAGCATGTGTACAGGGGCATAAACGCAGCAGTGATAGGATTGGAGAGGTTCGGTGAGCAAATGAAGACCCTTTGAAGTCATATTGCATGGTACCCATTCCACGGGTTTCAACTACCCAGGTTTTAGGTATTCTTCCTTCAGCTAAAACATGCATGTGGAACCCAAGTATGATCAACCATGTGATCGGGAGACGTGTTCAAATATGTCTCAGTTTTCCTCCCCTGGTACTCGGGTGCAACATTCCAGACGCTTTACTAACACTCTCCCCACTTGGAAAGTCAGCGCCTTTAACCTCCTGTTTGGCCCAGTTTGCAATTTCTGCGGAAGATGAACAGGAATAGCGAGAACCAATGAGAGGCTAGCTGGAGGTGTCTGGACAGGCAAATTTAACTCTCATTTCCCACCAGGAAGAGGAATTATCCAAAGGCTCAGCGTGCCGTGCCGGAACCAGATTAGGGCCTGAAGCCATCCTGCGGTGTTGCGGCCAGCTCAAAAGAAAGCGAGTTGAAGAAAGGAGCTCAGGGGCACTGAAATTCACAAACCTGCAGAGTTATAAATGACAGCTATCGTCCAAAAATAGACTGAAGTAAGGCTGCCAAGAGGACTTGAAAGCGGGGCAGAATTGCAGGAATCCGATTTCAGGAGGTAGACTGGAATTGCATTGAAAGCATAGGAAAAGAGGCAGAACGTCCACAATGATGCACTTGGCCAAAAAGGGCGTATGCGTTTTTTCCTGAATATATTCAGGAAAAAACGCATACGCCCTTTTTGGCCAACCAAGCAAGCTTGCAAAGGAAATCTGCACTACAATGAAGTCTCACTTCCCCCCGGTCAAAAGGGCCATCTGAAAAAAGTGTAAAATCCAGAAAGGCAGGACAGGCCATGGAGAACTGGGAGCCTTGTTATGCTGAAGGGCGGGATGTAAATTGCCAACAAACACTCGGGAGAAGTGTATGGTGTTTCCTGAAACATCTAAAAAACAAAGCAACAGAGCCTAGGGCACTTCCACTTATGGTCCTATAGCTTAGGGAATTTAAAATCAAAAAGACACAGCCACCCCAAAGTTTCGAACCACTCTGTTTACAAGAACCTCGTTTACAGTAGAAGTTCAACATCGCAGAAATTGAAAAATGGATAAAGAACTTGTGGTACTTACGTACAATGCAGTATCACTCAGCAATGAAATCTATGTCATCAGGCCCGTAGCAGCATAATGAGTGGATTCAGGTACGATGATTCTAACTGAAATAAGTCACACAGAAAAAGAAACATCATAAGATATCACTAATACACGGAATGTAAACTTGGCTACACAGGAACTGAATTACAGAACAGAACAGGGTCTCAAATTTAGAAAACCAACTTATGCTTGCTTAAGGGTAAAGGTGAGTTGGGGTGCTGCATAAAACCAGAGATTGAAATGAGCACAGATAAAGTTCCTTAAGCCAAATATGGAATAGACAAGAGCTACTCCTTGCTCAACGAAATGGACTCAACACCGCATATTAAATGCCTAAGAATGTACCTGACTAGTAAGTATCTTAAAACCTATGGATTGCTATGTCTCCGAAAGAGAATCAAGCATGTGTACAGGGGCATAAACGCAGCAGTGATAGGATTGGAGAGGTTCGGTGAGCAAATGAAGACCCTTTGAAGTCATATTGCATGGTACCCATTCCACGGGTTTCAACTACCCAGGTTTAAGGTATTCTTCCTTCAGCTAAAACATGCATGTGGAACCTAGAGTATGATCAACCATGTGATCGGGAGACGTATTCAAATATGTCTCAGTTTTCGTACCCTGGTACTCGGGTGCAACATTCCAGACGCTTTACTAACACTCTCCCCACTTGGAGAGTCAGTCCCTTTAACCTCCTGTTTGGCCCAGTTTGCAATTTCTGTGGAAGATGAACAGGAATAGCGAGAACCAATGAGAGACTAGCTGGAGGTGTCTGGATGGGCAAATTTAACTCTCATTTCCCACCAGGAAGAGGAATTAACCAAAGGCTCAGCGTGCCGTGCCAGAACCAGATTAGGGCCTGAAGACATCCTGCGGTGTTGCGGCCAGGTCACAAGAAAGCGAGTTGAAGAAAGGAGCTCAGGGGCACTGTAATTCACAAACCTGCAGAGTTATAAATGACAGCTATCGTCCAAAAATAGACTGAAGTAAGGCTGCCAAGAGGACTTGAAAGCGGGGCAGAATTGCAGGAAACCGATTTCAGGAGGTAGACTGGAATTGCATTGCAAGCATAGGAAAAGAGGCAGAACGTCCACAATGATGCACTTGGCCAAAAAGGGCGTATGCGTTTTTTCCTGAATATATTCAGGAAAAAACGCATACGCCCTTTTTGGCCAACCAAGCAAGCTTGCAAAGGAAATCTGCACTACAATGAAGTCTCACTTCCCCCCGGTCAAAAGGGCCATCTGAAAAAAGTGTAAAATCCAGAAAGGCAGGACAGGCCATGGAGAACTGGGAGCCTTGTTATGCTGAAGGGCGGGATGTAAATTGCCAACAACCACTCGGGAGAAGTGTATGGTGTTTCCTGAAACATCTAAAAAACAAAGCAACAGAGCCTAGGGCACTTCCACTTATGGTCCTATAGCTTAGGGAATTTAAAATCAAAAAGACACAGCCACCCCAAAGTTTCGAACGGCTCTGTTTACAAGAACCTCGTTTACAGTACAAGTTCAACATCGCAGAAATTGAAAAATGGATAAAGATGTTGTGGTATTTACTTACAAAGCAATATCACTCAGCAATGAAATCTGTGTCATCAGGCCCTTAGCAGCACAATGAGTGGATTCAGGTATGATGATTCTAACTGAAATAAGTCACACAGAAAAAGAAACATCATAAGATATCAGTAATACACGGAATGTAAACTTGGCTACACAGGAACTGAATTACAGAACAGAACAGGGTCTCAAATTTAGAAAACCAACTTATGCTTGCTTAAGGGGAAAGGTGAGTTGGGGTGCTGCATAAAACCAGAGATTGAAATGAGCACAGATAAAGTTCCTTAAGCGAAATATGGAATAGACAAGAGCTACTCCTTGCTCAACGAAATGGACTCAACACCGCATATTAAACGCCTAAGAATGTACCTGACTAGTAAGTATCTTAAAACCTATGGATTGCTATGTCTCCGAAACAGAATCAAGCATGTGTACAGGGGCATAAACTCAGCAGTGATAGGATTGGAGAGGTTCGGTGAGCAAATGAAGACCCTTTGAAGTCATATTGCATGGTACCCATTCCACGGGTTTCAACTACCCAGGTTTTAGGTATTCTTCCTTCAGCTAAAACATGCATGTGGAACCCAAGTATGATCAACCATGTGATCGGGAGACGTGTTCAAATATGTCTCAGTTTTCCTCCCCTGGTACTCGGGTGCAACATTCCAGACGCTTTACTAACACTCTCCCCACTTGGAAAGTCAGCGCCTTTAACCTCCTGTTTGGCCCAGTTTGCAATTTCTGCGGAAGATGAACAGGAATAGCGAGAACCAATGAGAGGCTAGCTGGAGGTGTCTGGACGGGCAAATTTAACTCTCATTTCCCACCACGAAGAGGAATTATCCAAAGGCTCAGCGTGCCGTGCCGGAACCAGATTAGGGCCTGAAGCCATCCTGCGGTGTTGCGGCCAGCTCAAAAGAAAGCGAGTTGAAGAAAGGAGCTCAGGGGCACTGAAATTCACAAACCTGCAGAGTTATAAATGACAGCTATCGTCCAAAAATAGACTGAAGTAAGGCTGCCAAGAGGACTTGAAAGCGGGGCAGAATTGCAGGAATCCGATTTCAGGAGGTAGACTGGAATTGCATTGAAAGCATAGGAAAAGAGGCAGAACGTCCACAATGATGCACTTGGCCAAAAAGGGCGTATGCGTTTTTTCCTGAATATATTCAGGAAAAAACGCATACGCCCTTTTTGGCCAACCAAGCAAGCTTGCAAAGGAAATCTGCACTACAATGAAGTCTCACTTCCCCCCGGTCAAAAGGGCCATCTGAAAAAAGTGTAAAATCCAGAAAGGCAGGACAGGCCATGGAGAACTGGGAGCCTTGTTATGCTGATGGGCGGGATGTAAATTGCCAACAAACACTCGGGAGAAGTGTATGGTGTTTCCTGAAACATCTAAAAAACAAAGCAACAGAGCCTAGGGCACTTCCACTTATGGTCCTATAGCTTAGGGAATTTAAAATCAAAAAGACACAGCCACCCCAAAGTTTCGAACGGCTCTGTTTACAAGAACCTCGTTTACAGTAGAAGTTCAACATCGCAGAAAGTGAAAAATGGATAAAGAACTTGTGGTACTTACGTACAATGCAGTATCACTCAGCAATGAAATCTATGTCATCAGGCCCTTAGCAGCATAATGAGTGGATTCAGGTACGATGATTCTAACTGAAATAAGTCACACAGAAAAAGAAACATCATAAGATATCACTAATACACGGAATGTAAACTTGGCTACACAGGAACTGAATTACAGAACAGAACAGGGTCTCAAATTTAGAAAACCAACTTATGCTTGCTTAAGGGGAAAAGTGAGTTGGGGTGCTGCATAAAACCAGAGATTGAAATGAGCACAGATAAAGTTCCTTAAGCCAAATATGGAATAGACAAGAGCTACTCCTTGCTCAACGAAATGGACTCAACACCGCATATTAAATGCCTAAGAATGTACCTGACTAGTAAGTATCTTAAAACCTATGGATTGCTATGTCTCCGAAACAGAATCAAGCATGTGTACAGGGGCATAAACGCAGCAGTGATAGGATTGGAGAGGTTCGGTGAGCAAATGAAGACCCTTTGAAGTCATATTGCATGGTACCCATTCCACGGGTTTCAACTACCCAGGTTTTAGGTATTCTTCCTTCAGCTAAAACATGCATGTGGAACCCAAGTATGATCAACCATGTGAACGGGAGACGTGTTCAAATATGTCTCAGTTTTCGTACCCTGGTACTCGGGTGCAACATTCCAGACGCTTTACTAACACTCTCCCCACTTGGAAAGTCAGCGCCTTTAACCTCCTGTTTGTCCCAGTTTGCAATTTCTGCGGAAGATGAACAGGAATAGCGAGAACCAATGAGAGGCTAGCTGGAGGTGTCTGGACGGGCAAATTTAACTCTCATTTCCCACCAGGAAGAGGAATTAACCAAAGGCTCAGCGTGCCGTGCCAGAACCAGATTAGGGCCTGAAGACATCCTGCGGTGTTGCGGCCAGGTCACAAGAAAGCGAGTTGAAGAAAGGAGCTCAGGGGCACTGTAATTCACAAACCTGCAGAGTTATAAATGACAGCTATCGTCCAAAAATAGACTGAAGTAAGGCTGCCAAGAGGACTTGAAAGCGGGGCAGAATTGCAGGAAACCGATTTCAGGAGGTAGACTGGAATTGCATTGCAAGCATAGGAAAAGAGGCAGAACGTCCACAATGATGCACTTGGCCAAAAAGGGCGTATGCGTTTTTTCCTGAATATATTCAGGAAAAAACGCATACGCCCTTTTTGGCCAACCAAGCAAGCTTGCAAAGGAAATCTGCACTACAATGAAGTCTCACTTCCCCCCGGTCAAAAGGGCCATCTGAAAAAAGTGTAAAATCCAGAAAGGCAGGACAGGCCATGGAGAACTGGGAGCCTTGTTATGCTGAAGGGCGGGATGTAAATTGCCAACAAACACTCGGGAGAAGTGTATGGTGTTTCCTGAAACATCTAAAAAACAAAGCAACAGAGCCTAGGGCACTTCCACTTATGGTCCTATAGCTTAGGGAATTTAAAATCAAAAAGACACAGCCACCCCAAAGTTTCGAACGGCTCTGTTTACAAGAACCTCGTTTACAGTACAAGTTCAACATCGCAGAAATTGAAAAATGGATAAAGATGTTGTGGTATTTACTTACAAAGCAATATCACTCAGCAATGAAATCTGTGTCATCAGGCCCTTAGCAGCACAATGAGTGGATTCAGGTATGATGATTCTAACTGAAATAAGTCACACAGAAAAAGAAACATCATAAGATATCACTAATACACGGAATGTAAACTTGGCTACACAGGAACTGAATTACAGAACAGAACAGGGTCTCAAATTTAGAAAACCAACTTATGCTTGCTTAAGGGTAAAGGTGAGTTGGGGTGCTGCATAAAACCAGAGATTGAAATGAGCACAGATAAAGTTCCTTAAGCCAAATATGGAATAGACAAGAGCTACTCCTTGCTCAACGAAATGGACTCAACACCGCATATTAAATGCCTAAGAATGTACCTGACTAGTAAGTATCTTAAAACCTATGGATTGCTATGTCTCCGAAAGAGAATCAAGCATGTGTACAGGGGCATAAACGCAGCAGTGATAGGATTGGAGAGGTTCGGTGAGCAAATGAAGACCCTTTGAAGTCATATTGCATGGTACCCATTCCACGGGTTTCAACTACCCAGGTTTAAGGTATTCTTCCTTCAGCTAAAACATGCATGTGGAACCTAGAGTATGATCAACCATGTGATCGGGAGACGTATTCAAATATGTCTCAGTTTTCGTACCCTGGTACTCGGGTGCAACATTCCAGACGCTTTACTAACACTCTCCCCACTTGGAGAGTCAGTCCCTTTAACCTCCTGTTTGGCCCAGTTTGCAATTTCTGTGGAAGATGAACAGGAATAGCGAGAACCAATGAGAGACTAGCTGGAGGTGTCTGGATGGGCAAATTTAACTCTCATTTCCCACCAGGAAGAGGAATTAACCAAAGGCTCAGCGTGCCGTGCCAGAACCAGATTAGGGCCTGAAGACATCCTGCGGTGTTGCGGCCAGGTCACAAGAAAGCGAGTTGAAGAAAGGAGCTCAGGGGCACTGTAATTCACAAACCTGCAGAGTTATAAATGACAGCTATCGTCCAAAAATAGACTGAAGTAAGGCTGCCAAGAGGACTTGAAAGCGGGGCAGAATTGCAGGAAACCGATTTCAGGAGGTAGACTGGAATTGCATTGCAAGCATAGGAAAAGAGGCAGAACGTCCACAATGATGCACTTGGCCAAAAAGGGCGTATGCGTTTTTTCCTGAATATATTCAGGAAAAAACGCATACGCCCTTTTTGGCCAACCAAGCAAGCTTGCAAAGGAAATCTGCACTACAATGAAGTCTCACTTCCCCCCGGTCAAAAGGGCCATCTGAAAAAAGTGTAAAATCCAGAAAGGCAGGACAGGCCATGGAGAACTGGGAGCCTTGTTATGCTGAAGGGCGGGATGTAAATTGCCAACAAACACTCGGGAGAAGTGTATGGTGTTTCCTGAAACATCTAAAAAACAAAGCAACAGAGCCTAGGGCACTTCCACTTATGGTCCTATAGCTTAGGGAATTTAAAATCAAAAAGACACAGCCACCCCAAAGTTTCGAACGGCTCTGTTTACAAGAACCTCGTTTACAGTACAAGTTCAACATCGCAGAAATTGAAAAATGGATAAAGATGTTGTGGTATTTACTTACAAAGCAATATCACTCAGCAATGAAATCTGTGTCATCAGGCCCTTAGCAGCACAATGAGTGGATTCAGGTATGATGATTCTAACTGAAATAAGTCACACAGAAAAAGAAACATCATAAGATATCAGTAATACACGGAATGTAAACTTGGCTACACAGGAACTGAATTACAGAACAGAACAGGGTCTCAAATTTAGAAAACCAACTTATGCTTGCTTAAGGGGAAAGGTGAGTTGGGGTGCTGCATAAAACCAGAGATTGAAATGAGCACAGATAAAGTTCCTTAAGCGAAATATGGAATAGACAAGAGCTACTCCTTGCTCAACGAAATGGACTCAACACCGCATATTAAACGCCTAAGAATGTACCTGACTAGTAAGTATCTTAAAACCTATGGATTGCTATGTCTCCGAAACAGAATCAAGCATGTGTACAGGGGCATAAACTCAGCAGTGATAGGATTGGAGAGGTTCGGTGAGCAAATGAAGACCCTTTGAAGTCATATTGCATGGTACCCATTCCACGGGTTTCAACTACCCAGGTTTTAGGTATTCTTCCTTCAGCTAAAACATGCATGTGGAACCCAAGTATGATCAACCATGTGATCGGGAGACGTGTTCAAATATGTCTCAGTTTTCCTCCCCTGGTACTCGGGTGCAACATTCCAGACGCTTTACTAACACTCTCCCCACTTGGAAAGTCAGCGCCTTTAACCTCCTGTTTGGCCCAGTTTGCAATTTCTGCGGAAGATGAACAGGAATAGCGAGAACCAATGAGAGGCTAGCTGGAGGTGTCTGGACGGGCAAATTTAACTCTCATTTCCCACCAGGAAGAGGAATTATCCAAAGGCTCAGCGTGCCGTGCCGGAACCAGATTAGGGCCTGAAGCCATCCTGCGGTGTTGCGGCCAGCTCAAAAGAAAGCGAGTTGAAGAAAGGAGCTCAGGGGCACTGAAATTCACAAACCTGCAGAGTTATAAATGACAGCTATCGTCCAAAAATAGACTGAAGTAAGGCTGCCAAGAGGACTTGAAAGCGGGGCAGAATTGCAGGAATCCGATTTCAGGAGGTAGACTGGAATTGCATTGAAAGCATAGGAAAAGAGGCAGAACGTCCACAATGATGCACTTGGCCAAAAAGGGCGTATGCGTTTTTTCCTGAATATATTCAGGAAAAAACGCATACGCCCTTTTTGGCCAACCAAGCAAGCTTGCAAAGGAAATCTGCACTACAATGAAGTCTCACTTCCCCCCGGTCAAAAGGGCCATCTGAAAAAAGTGTAAAATCCAGAAAGGCAGGACAGGCCATGGAGAACTGGGAGCCTTGTTATGCTGATGGGCGGGATGTAAATTGCCAACAAACACTCGGGAGAAGTGTATGGTGTTTCCTGAAACATCTAAAAAACAAAGCAACAGAGCCTAGGGCACTTCCACTTATGGTCCTATAGCTTAGGGAATTTAAAATCAAAAAGACACAGCCACCCCAAAGTTTCGAACGGCTCTGTTTACAAGAACCTCGTTTACAGTAGAAGTTCAACATCGCAGAAAGTGAAAAATGGATAAAGAACTTGTGGTACTTACGTACAATGCAGTATCACTCAGCAATGAAATCTATGTCATCAGGCCCTTAGCAGCATAATGAGTGGATTCAGGTACGATGATTCTAACTGAAATAAGTCACACAGAAAAAGAAACATCATAAGATATCACTAATACACGGAATGTAAACTTGGCTACACAGGAACTGAATTACAGAACAGAACAGGGTCTCAAATTTAGAAAACCAACTTATGCTTGCTTAAGGGGAAAAGTGAGTTGGGGTGCTGCATAAAACCAGAGATTGAAATGAGCACAGATAAAGTTCCTTAAGCCAAATATGGAATAGACAAGAGCTACTCCTTGCTCAACGAAATGGACTCAACACCGCATATTAAATGCCTAAGAATGTACCTGACTAGTAAGTATCTTAAAACCTATGGATTGCTATGTCTCCGAAACAGAATCAAGCATGTGTACAGGGGCATAAACGCAGCAGTGATAGGATTGGAGAGGTTCGGTGAGCAAATGAAGACCCTTTGAAGTCATATTGCATGGTACCCATTCCACGGGTTTCAACTACCCAGGTTTTAGGTATTCTTCCTTCAGCTAAAACATGCATGTGGAACCCAAGTATGATCAACCATGTGAACGGGAGACGTGTTCAAATATGTCTCAGTTTTCGTACCCTGGTACTCGGGTGCAACATTCCAGACGCTTTACTAACACTCTCCCCACTTGGAAAGTCAGCGCCTTTAACCTCCTGTTTGTCCCAGTTTGCAATTTCTGCGGAAGATGAACAGGAATAGCGAGAACCAATGAGAGGCTAGCTGGAGGTGTCTGGACGGGCAAATTTAACTCTCATTTCCCACCAGGAAGAGGAATTAACCAAAGGCTCAGCGTGCCGTGCCAGAACCAGATTAGGGCCTGAAGACATCCTGCGGTGTTGCGGCCAGGTCACAAGAAAGCGAGTTGAAGAAAGGAGCTCAGGGGCACTGTAATTCACAAACCTGCAGAGTTATAAATGACAGCTATCGTCCAAAAATAGACTGAAGTAAGGCTGCCAAGAGGACTTGAAAGCGGGGCAGAATTGCAGGAAACCGATTTCAGGAGGTAGACTGGAATTGCATTGCAAGCATAGGAAAAGAGGCAGAACGTCCACAATGATGCACTTGGCCAAAAAGGGCGTATGCGTTTTTTCCTGAATATATTCAGGAAAAAACGCATACGCCCTTTTTGGCCAACCAAGCAAGCTTGCAAAGGAAATCTGCACTACAATGAAGTCTCACTTCCCCCCGGTCAAAAGGGCCATCTGAAAAAAGTGTAAAATCCAGAAAGGCAGGACAGGCCATGGAGAACTGGGAGCCTTGTTATGCTGAAGGGCGGGATGTAAATTGCCAACAAACACTCGGGAGAAGTGTATGGTGTTTCCTGAAACATCTAAAAAACAAAGCAACAGAGCCTAGGGCACTTCCACTTATGGTCCTATAGCTTAGGGAATTTAAAATCAAAAAGACACAGCCACCCCAAAGTTTCGAACGGCTCTGTTTACAAGAACCTCGTTTACAGTACAAGTTCAACATCGCAGAAATTGAAAAATGGATAAAGATGTTGTGGTATTTACTTACAAAGCAATATCACTCAGCAATGAAATCTGTGTCATCAGGCCCTTAGCAGCACAATGAGTGGATTCAGGTATGATGATTCTAACTGAAATAAGTCACACAGAAAAAGAAACATCATAAGATATCAGTAATACACGGAATGTAAACTTGGCTACACAGGAACTGAATTACAGAACAGAACAGGGTCTCAAATTTAGAAAACCAACTTATGCTTGCTTAAGGGGAAAGGTGAGTTGGGGTGCTGCATAAAACCAGAGATTGAAATGAGCACAGATAAAGTTCCTTAAGCGAAATATGGAATAGACAAGAGCTACTCCTTGCTCAACGAAATGGACTCAACACCGCATATTAAACGCCTAAGAATGTACCTGACTAGTAAGTATCTTAAAACCTATGGATTGCTATGTCTCCGAAACAGAATCAAGCATGTGTACAGGGGCATAAACTCAGCAGTGATAGGATTGGAGAGGTTCGGTGAGCAAATGAAGACCCTTTGAAGTCATATTGCATGGTACCCATTCCACGGGTTTCAACTACCCAGGTTTTAGGTATTCTTCCTTCAGCTAAAACATGCATGTGGAACCCAAGTATGATCAACCATGTGATCGGGAGACGTGTTCAAATATGTCTCAGTTTTCCTCCCCTGGTACTCGGGTGCAACATTCCAGACGCTTTACTAACACTCTCCCCACTTGGAAAGTCAGCGCCTTTAACCTCCTGTTTGGCCCAGTTTGCAATTTCTGCGGAAGATGAACAGGAATAGCGAGAACCAATGAGAGGCTAGCTGGAGGTGTCTGGACGGGCAAATTTAACTCTCATTTCCCACCAGGAAGAGGAATTATCCAAAGGCTCAGCGTGCCGTGCCGGAACCAGATTAGGGCCTGAAGCCATCCTGCGGTGTTGCGGCCAGCTCAAAAGAAAGCGAGTTGAAGAAAGGAGCTCAGGGGCACTGAAATTCACAAACCTGCAGAGTTATAAATGACAGCTATCGTCCAAAAATAGACTGAAGTAAGGCTGCCAAGAGGACTTGAAAGCGGGGCAGAATTGCAGGAATCCGATTTCAGGAGGTAGACTGGAATTGCATTGAAAGCATAGGAAAAGAGGCAGAACGTCCACAATGATGCACTTGGCCAAAAAGGGCGTATGCGTTTTTTCCTGAATATATTCAGGAAAAAACGCATACGCCCTTTTTGGCCAACCAAGCAAGCTTGCAAAGGAAATCTGCACTACAATGAAGTCTCACTTCCCCCCGGTCAAAAGGGCCATCTGAAAAAAGTGTAAAATCCAGAAAGGCAGGACAGGCCATGGAGAACTGGGAGCCTTGTTATGCTGATGGGCGGGATGTAAATTGCCAACAAACACTCGGGAGAAGTGTATGGTGTTTCCTGAAACATCTAAAAAACAAAGCAACAGAGCCTAGGGCACTTCCACTTATGGTCCTATAGCTTAGGGAATTTAAAATCAAAAAGACACAGCCACCCCAAAGTTTCGAACGGCTCTGTTTACAAGAACCTCGTTTACAGTAGAAGTTCAACATCGCAGAAAGTGAAAAATGGATAAAGAACTTGTGGTACTTACGTACAATGCAGTATCACTCAGCAATGAAATCTATGTCATCAGGCCCTTAGCAGCATAATGAGTGGATTCAGGTACGATGATTCTAACTGAAATAAGTCACACAGAAAAAGAAACATCATAAGATATCACTAATACACGGAATGTAAACTTGGCTACACAGGAACTGAATTACAGAACAGAACAGGGTCTCAAATTTAGAAAACCAACTTATGCTTGCTTAAGGGGAAAAGTGAGTTGGGGTGCTGCATAAAACCAGAGATTGAAATGAGCACAGATAAAGTTCCTTAAGCCAAATATGGAATAGACAAGAGCTACTCCTTGCTCAACGAAATGGACTCAACACCGCATATTAAATGCCTAAGAATGTACCTGACTAGTAAGTATCTTAAAACCTATGGATTGCTATGTCTCCGAAACAGAATCAAGCATGTGTACAGGGGCATAAACGCAGCAGTGATAGGATTGGAGAGGTTCGGTGAGCAAATGAAGACCCTTTGAAGTCATATTGCATGGTACCCATTCCACGGGTTTCAACTACCCAGGTTTTAGGTATTCTTCCTTCAGCTAAAACATGCATGTGGAACCCAAGTATGATCAACCATGTGAACGGGAGACGTGTTCAAATATGTCTCAGTTTTCGTACCCTGGTACTCGGGTGCAACATTCCAGACGCTTTACTAACACTCTCCCCACTTGGAAAGTCAGCGCCTTTAACCTCCTGTTTGTCCCAGTTTGCAATTTCTGCGGAAGATGAACAGGAATAGCGAGAACCAATGAGAGGCTAGCTGGAGGTGTCTGGACGGGCAAATTTAACTCTCATTTCCCACCAGGAAGAGGAAATAACCAAAGGCTCAGCGTGCCGTGCCGGAACCAGATTAGGGCCTGAAGCCATCCTGCGGTGTTGCGGCCAGCTGAAAAGAAAGCGAGTTGAAGAAAGGAGCTCAGGGGCACTGTAATTCACAAACCTGCAGAGTTATAAATGACAGCTATCGTCCAAAAATAGACTGAAGTAAGGCTGCCAAGAGGACTTGAAAGCGGGGCAGAATTGCAGGAAACCGATTTCAGGAGGTAGACTGGAATTGCATTGAAAGCATAGGAAAAGAGGCAGAACGTCCACAATGATGCACTTGGCCAAAAAGGGCGTATGCGTTTTTTCCTGAATATATTCAGGAAAAAACGCATACGCCCTTTTTGGCCAACCAAGCAAGCTTGCAAAGGAAATCTGCACTACAATGAAGTCTCACTTCCCCCCGGTCAAAAGGGCCATCTGAAAAAAGTGTAAAATCCAGAAAGGCAGGACAGGCCATGGAGAACTGGGAGCCTTGTTATGCTGAAGGGCGGGATGTAAATTGCCAACAACCACTCGGGAGAAGTGTATGGTGTTTCCTGAAACATCTAAAAAACAAAGCAACAGAGCCTAGGGCACTTCCACTTATGGTCCTATAGCTTAGGGAATTTAAAATCAAAAAGACACAGCCACCCCAAAGTTTCGAACGGCTCTGTTTACAAGAACCTCGTTTACAGTAGAAGTTCAACATCGCAGAAAGTGAAAAATGGATAAAGAACGTGTGGTACTTACGTACAATGCAGTATCACTCAGCAATGAAATCTATGTCATCAGGCCCGTAGCAGCATAATGAGTGGATTCAGGTACGATGATTCTAACTGAAATAAGTCACACAGAAAAAGAAACATCATAAGATATCACTAATACACGGAATGTAAACTTGGCTACACAGGAACTGAATTACAGAACAGAACAGGGTCTCAAATTTAGAAAACCAACTTATGCTTGCTTAAGGGTAAAGGTGAGTTGGGGTGCTGCATAAAACCAGAGAAATGAGCACAGATAAAGTTCCTTAAGCCAAATATGGAATAGACAAGAGCTACTCCTTGCTCAACGAAATGGACTCAACACCGCATATTAAATGCCTAAGAATGTACCTGACTAGTAAGTATCTTAAAACCTATGGATTGCTATGTCTCCGAAAGAGAATCAAGCATGTGTACAGGGGCATAAACGCAGCAGTGATAGGATTGGAGAGGTTCGGTGAGCAAATGAAGACCCTTTGAAGTCATATTGCATGGTACCCATTCCACGGGTTTCAACTACCCAGGTTTAAGGTATTCTTCCTTCAGCTAAAACATGCATGTGGAACCTAGAGTATGATCAACCATGTCATCGGGAGACGTGTTCAAATATGTCTCAGTTTTTGTACCCTGGTACTCGGGTGCAACATTCCAGACGCTTTACTAACACTCTCCCCACTTGGAGAGTCAGTCCCTTTAACCTCCTGTTTGGCCCAGTTTGCAATTTCTGTGGAAGATGAACAGGAATAGCGAGAACCAATGAGAGACTAGCTGGAGGTGTCTGGATGGGCAAATTTAACTCTCATTTCCCACCAGGAAGAGGAATTAACCAAAGGCTCAGCGTGCCGTGCCAGAACCAGATTAGGGCCTGAAGACATCCTGCGGTGTTGCGGCCAGGTCACAAGAAAGCGAGTTGAAGAAAGGAGCTCAGGGGCACTGTAATTCACAAACCTGCAGAGTTATAAATAACAGCTATCGTCCAAAAATAGACTGAAGTAAGGCTGCCAAGAGGACTTGAAAGCGGGGCAGAATTGCAGGAAACCGATTTCAGGAGGTAGACTGGAATTGCATTGCAAGCATAGGAAAAGAGGCAGAACGTCCACAATGATGCACTTGGCCAAAAAGGGAGTATGCGTTTTTTCCTGAATATATTCAGGAAAAAACGCATACTCCCTTTTTGGCCAACCAAGCAAGCTTGCAAAGGAAATCTGCACTACAATGAAGTCTCACTTCCCCCTGGTCAAAAGGGCCATCTGAAAAAAGTGTAAAATCCAGAAAGGCAGGACAGGCCATGGAGAACTGGGAGCCTTGTTATGCTGATGGGCGGGATGTAAATTGCCAACAACCACTCGGGAGAAGTGTATGGTGTTTCCTGAAACATCTAAAAAACAAAGCAACAGAGCCTAGGGCACTTCCACTTATGGTCCTATAGCTTAGGGAATTTAAAATCAAAAAGACACAGCCACCCCAAAGTTTGGAACGGCTCTGTTTACAAGAACCTCGTTTACAGTACAAGTTCAACATCGCAGAAATTGAAAAATGGATAAAGAAGTTGTGGTATTTACTTACAAAGCAATATCACTCAGCAATGAAATCTGTGTCATCAGGCCCTTAGCAGCACAATGAGTGGATTCAGGTATGATGATTCTAACTGAAATAAGTCACACAGAAAACGAAACATCATAAGATATCAGTAATACACGGAATGGAAACTTGGCTACACAGGAACTGAATTACAGAACAGAACAGGGTCTCAAATTTAGAAAACCAACTTATGCTTGCTTAAGGGGAAAGGTGAGTTGGGGTGCTGCATAAAACCAGAGATTGAAATGAGCACAGATAAAGTTCCTTAAGCCAAATATGGAATAGACAAGAGCTACTCCTTGCTCAACGAAATGGACTCAACACCGCATATTAAACGCCTAAGAATGTACCTGACTAGTAAGTATCTTAAAACCTATGGATTGCTATGTCTCCGAAACAGAATCAAGCATGTGTACAGGGGCATAAACGCAGCAGTGATAGGATTGGAGAGGTTCGGTGAGCAAATGTAGACCCTTTGAAGTCATATTGCATGGTACCCATTCCACGGGTTTCAAATACACAGGTTTAAGGTATTCTTCCTTCAGCTAAAACATGCATGTGGAACCCAAGTATGATCAACCATGTGAACGGGAGACGTGTTCAAATATGTCTCAGTTTTCGTACCCTGGTACTCGGGTGCAACATTCCAGACGCTTTACTAACACTCTCCCCACTTGGAAAGTCAGTGCCTTTAACCTCCTGTTTGGCCCAGTTTGCAATTTCTGCGGAAGATGAACAGGAATAGCGAGAACCAATGAGAGGCTAGCTGGAGGTGTCTGAACGGGCAAATTTAACTCTCATTTCCCACAAGGAAGAGGAATTAACCAAAGGCTCAGCGTGCCGGGCCGGAACCAGATTAGGGCCTGAAGCCATCCTGCGGTGTTGCGGCCAGGTCACAAGAAAGCAAGTTGAAGAAAGGAGCTCAGGGGCACTGTAATTCACAAACCTGCAGAGTTATAAATGACAGCTATCGTCCAAAAATAGACTGAAGTAAGGCTGCCAAGAGGACTTGAAAGCGGGGCAGAATTGCAGGAAACCGATTTCAGGAGGTAGACTGGAATTGCATTGAAAGCATAGGAAAAGAGGCAGAACGTCCACAATGATGCACTTGGCCAAAAAGGGCGTATGCGTTTTTTCCTGAATATATTCAGGAAAAAACGCATACGCCCTTTTTGGCCAACCAAGCAAGCTTGCAAAGGAAATCTGCACTACAATGAAGTCTCACTTCCCCCCGGTCAAAAGGGCCATCTGAAAAAAGTGTAAAATCCAGAAAGGCAGGACAGGCCATGGAGAACTGGGAGCCTTGTTATGCTGAAGGGCGGGATGTAAATTGCCAACAAACACTCGGGAGAAGTGTATGGTGTTTCCTGAAACATCTAAAAAACAAAGCAACAGAGCCTAGGGCACTTCCACTTATGGTCCTATAGCTTAGGGAATTTAAAATCAAAAAGACACAGCCACCCCAAAGTTTCGAACGGCTCTGTTTACAAGAACCTCGTTTACAGTAGAAGTTCAACATCGCAGAAAGTGAAAAATGGATAAAGAACGTGTGGTACTTACGTACAATGCAGTATCACTCAGCAATGAAATCTATGTCATCAGGCCCTTAGCAACATAATGAGTGGATTCAGGTACGATGATTCTAACTGAAATAAGTCACACAGAAAAAGAAACATCATAAGATATCACTAATACACGGAATGTAAACTTGGCTACACAGGAACTGAATTACAGAACAGAACAGGGTCTCAAATTTAGAAAACCAACTTATGCTTGCTTAAGGGGAAAAGTGAGTTGGGGTGCTGCATAAAACCAGAGATTGAAATGAGCACAGATAAAGTTCCTTAAGCCAAATATGGAATAGACAAGAGCTACTCCTTGCTCAACGAAATGGACTCAACACCGCATATTAAACGCCTAAGAATGTACCTGACTAGTAAGTATCTTAAAACCTATGGATTGCTATGTCTCCGAAAGAGAATCAAGCATGTGTACAGGGGCATAAACGCAGCAGTGATAGGATTGGAGAGGTTCGGTGAGCAAATGAAGACCCTTTGAAGTCATATTGCATGGTACCCATTCCACGGGTTTCAACTACCCAGGTTTTAGGTATTCTTCCTTCAGCTAAAACATGCATGTGGAACCCAAGTATGATCAACCATGTGAACGGGAGACGTGTTCAAATATGTCTCAGTTTTCCTCCCCTGGTACTCGGGTGCAACATTCCAGACGCTTTACTAACACTCTCCCCACTTGGAAAGTCAGCGCCTTTAACCTCCTGTTTGTCCCAGTTTGCAATTTCTGCGGAAGATGAACAGGAATAGCGAGAACCAATGAGAGGCTAGCTGGAGGTGTCTGGACGGGCAAATTTAACTCTCATTTCCCACCAGGAAGAGGAAATAACCAAAGGCTCAGCGTGCCGTGCCGGAACCAGATTAGGGCCTGAAGCCATCCTGCGGTGTTGCGGCCAGCTCAAAAGAAAGCGAGTTGAAGAAAGGAGCTCAGGGGCACTGTAATTCACAAACCTGCAGAGTTATAAATGACAGCTATCGTCCAAAAATAGACTGAAGTAAGGCTGCCAAGAGGACTTGAAAGCGGGGCAGAATTGCAGGAAACCGATTTCAGGAGGTAGACTGGAATTGCATTGAAAGCATAGGAAAAGAGGCAGAACGTCCACAATGATGCACTTGGCCAAAAAGGGCGTATGCGTTTTTTCCTGAATATATTCAGGAAAAAACGCATACGCCCTTTTTGGCCAACCAAGCAAGCTTGCAAAGGAAATCTGCACTACAATGAAGTCTCACTTCCCCCCGGTCAAAAGGGCCATCTGAAAAAAGTGTAAAATCCAGAAAGGCAGGACAGGCCATGGAGAACTGGGAGCCTTGTTATGCTGAAGGGCGGGATGTAAATTGCCAACAAACACTCGGGAGAAGTGTATGGTGTTTCCTGAAACATCTAAAAAACAAAGCAACAGAGCCTAGGGCACTTCCACTTATGGTCCTATAGCTTAGGGAATTTAAAATCAAAAAGACACAGCCACCCCAAAGTTTCGAACGGCTCTGTTTACAAGAACCTCGTTTACAGTAGAAGTTCAACATCGCAGAAAGTGAAAAATGGATAAAGAACTTGTGGTACTTACGTACAATGCAGTATCACTCAGCAATGAAATCTATGTCATCAGGCCCGTAGCAGCATAATGAGTGGATTCAGGTACGATGATTCTAACTGAAATAAGTCACACAGAAAAAGAAACATCATAAGATATCACTAATACACGGAATGTAAACTTGGCTACACAGGAACTGAATTACAGAACAGAACAGGGTCTCAAATTTAGAAAACCAACTTATGCTTGCTTAAGGGGAAAGGTGAGTTGGGGTGCTGCATAAAACCAGAGATTGAAATGAGCACAGATAAAGTTCCTTAAGCCAAATATGGAATAGACAAGAGCTACTCCTTGCTCAACGAAATGGACTCAACACCGCATATTAAATGCCTAAGAATGTACCTGACTAGTAAGTATCTTAAAACCTATGGATTGCTATGTGTCTGAAACAGAATCAAGCATGTGTACAGGGGCATAAACGCAGCAGTGATAGGATTGGAGAGGTTCGGTGAGCAAATGAAGACCCTTTGAAGTCATATTGCATGGTACCCATTCCACGGGTTTCAACTACCCAGGTTTAAGGTATTCTTCCTTCAGCTAAAACATGCATGTGGAACCTAGAGTATGATCAACCATGTCATCGGGAGACGTGTTCAAATATGTCTCAGTTTTTGTACCCTGGTACTCGGGTGCAACATTCCAGACGCTTTACTAACACTCTCCCCACTTGGAGAGTCAGTCCCTTTAACCTCCTGTTTGGCCCAGTTTGCAATTTCTGTGGAAGATGAACAGGAATAGCGAGAACCAATGAGAGACTAGCTGGAGGTGTCTGGATGGGCAAATTTAACTCTCATTTCCCACCAGGAAGAGGAATTAAACAAAGGCTCAGCGTGCCGTGCCAGAACCAGATTAGGGCCTGAAGACATCCTGCGGTGTTGCAGCCAGGTCACAAGAAAGCGAGTTGAAGAAAGGAGCTCAGGGGCACTGTAATTCACAAACCTGCAGAGTTATAAATAACAGCTATCGTCCAAAAATAGACTGAAGTAAGGCTGCCAAGAGGACTTGAAAGCGGGGCAGAATTGCAGGAAACCGATTTCAGGAGGTAGACTGGAATTGCATTGCAAGCATAGGAAAAGAGGCAGAACGTCCACAATGATGCACTTGGCCAAAAAGGGCGTATGCGTTTTTTCCTGAATATATTCAGGAAAAAACGCATACGCCCTTTTTGGCCAACCAAGCAAGCTTGCAAAGGAAATCTGCACTACAATGAAGTCTCACTTCCCCCCGGTCAAAAGGGCCATCTGAAAAAAGTGTAAAATCCAGAAAGGCAGGACAGGCCATGGAGAACTGGGAGCCTTGTTATGCTGAAGGGCGGGATGTAAATTGCCAACAACCACTCGGGAGAAGTGTATGGTGTTTCCTGAAACATCTAAAAAACAAAGCAACAGAGCCTAGGGCACTTCCACTTATGGTCCTATAGCTTAGGGAATTTAAAATCAAAAAGACACAGCCACCCCAAAGTTTGGAACGGCTCTGTTTACAAGAACCTCGTTTACAGTACAAGTTCAACATCGCAGAAAGTGAAAAATGGATAAAGAAGTTGTGGTATTTACTTACAAAGCAATATCACTCAGCAATGAAATCTGTGTCATCAGGCCCTTAGCAGCACAATGAGTGGATTCAGGTATGATGATTCTAACTGAAATAAGTCACACAGAAAAAGAAACATCATAAGATATCAGTAATACACGGAATGGAAACTTGGCTACACAGGAACTGAATTACAGAACAGAACAGGGTCTCAAATTTAGAAAACCAACTTATGCTTGCTTAAGGGGAAAGGTGAGTTGGGGTGCTGCATAAAACCAGAGATTGAAATGAGCACAGATAAAGTTCCTTAAGCCAAATATGGAATAGACAAGAGCTACTCCTTGCTCAACGAAATGGACTCAACACCGCATATTAAACGCCTAAGAATGTACCTGACTAGTAAGTATCTTAAAACCTATGGATTGCTATGTCTCCGAAACAGAATCAAGCATGTGTACAGGGGCATAAACGCAGCAGTGATAGGATTGGAGAGGTTCGGTGAGCAAATGAAGACCCTTTGAAGTCATATTGCATGGTACCCATTCCACGGGTTTCAACTACCCAGGTTTTAGGTATTCTTCCTTCAGCTAAAACATGCATGTGGAACCCAAGTATGATCAACCATGTGAACGGGAGACGTGTTCAAATATGTCTCAGTTTTCCTCCCCTGGTACTCGGGTGCAACATTCCAGACGCTTTACTAACACTCTCCCCACTTGGAAAGTCAGCGCCTTTAACCTCCTGTTTGTCCAAGTTTGCAATTTCTGCGGAAGATGAACAGGAATAGCGAGAACCAATGAGAGGCTAGCTGGAGGTGTCTGGATGGGCAAATTTAACTCTCATTTCCCACCAGGAAGAGGAAATAACCAAAGGCTCAGCGTGCCGTGCCGGAACCAGATTAGGGCCTGAAGCCATCCTGCGGTGTTGCGGCCAGCTCAAAAGAAAGCGAGTTGAAGAAAGGAGCTCAGGGACACTGTAATTCACAAACCTGCAGAGTTATAAATGACAGCTATCGTCCAAAAATAGACTGAAGTAAGGCTGCCAAGAGGACTTGAAAGCGGGGCAGAATTGCAGGAAACCGATTTCAGGAGGTAGACTGGAATTGCATTGAAAGCATAGGAAAAGAGGCAGAACGTCCACAATGATGCACTTGGCCAAAAAGGGCGTATGCGTTTTTTCCTGAATATATTCAGGAAAAAACGCATACGCCCTTTTTGGCCAACCAAGCAAGCTTGCAAAGGAAATCTGCACTACAATGAAGTCTCACTTCCCCCCGGTCAAAAGGGCCATCTGAAAAAAGTGTAAAATCCAGAAAGGCAGGACAGGCCATGGAGAACTGGGAGCCTTGTTATGCTGATGGGCGGGATGTAAATTGCCAACAACCACTCGGGAGAAGTGTATGGTGTTTCCTGAAACATCTAAAAAACAAAGCAACAGAGCCTAGGGCACTTCCACTTATGGTCCTATAGCTTAGGGAATTTAAAATCAAAAAGACACAGCCACCCCAAAGTTTGGAACGGCTCTGTTTACAAGAACCTCGTTTACAGTACAAGTTCAACATCGCAGAAATTGAAAAATGGATAAAGAAGTTGTGGTATTTACTTACAAAGCAATATCACTCAGCAATGAAATCTGTGTCATCAGGCCCTTAGCAGCACAATGAGTGGATTCAGGTATGATGATTCTAACTGAAATAAGTCACACAGAAAAAGAAACATCATAAGATATCAGTAATACACGGAATGGAAACTTGGCTACACAGGAACTGAATTACAGAACAGAACAGGGTCTCAAATTTAGAAAACCAACTTATGCTTGCTTAAGGGGAAAGGTGAGTTGGGGTGCTGCATAAAACCAGAGATTGAAATGAGCACAGATAAAGTTCCTTAAGCCAAATATGGAATAGACAAGAGCTACTCCTTGCTCAACGAAATGGACTCAACACCGCATATTAAACGCCTAAGAATGTACCTGACTAGTAAGTATCTTAAAACCTATGGATTGCTATGTCTCCGAAAGAGAATCAAGCATGTGTACAGGGGCATAAACGCAGCAGTGATAGGATTGGAGAGGTTCGGTGAGCAAATGAAGACCCTTTGAAGTCATATTGCATGGTACCCATTCCACGGGTTTCAACTACCCAGGTTTTAGGTATTCTTCCTTCAGCTAAAACATGCATGTGGAACCCAAGTATGATCAACCATGTGAACGGGAGACGTGTTCAAATATGTCTCAGTTTTCCTCCCCTGGTACTCGGGTGCAACATTCCAGACGCTTTACTAACACTCTCCCCACTTGGAAAGTCAGCGCCTTTAACCTCCTGTTTGTCCAAGTTTGCAATTTCTGCGGAAGATGAACAGGAATAGCGAGAACCAATGAGAGGCTAGCTGGAGGTGTCTGGACGGGCAAATTTAACTCTCATTTCCCACCAGGAAGAGGAAATAACCAAAGGCTCAGCGTGCCGTGCCGGAACCAGATTAGGGCCTGAAGCCATCCTGCGGTGTTGCGGCCAGCTCAAAAGAAAGCGAGTTGAAGAAAGGAGCTCAGGGGCACTGTAATTCACAAACCTGCAGAGTTATAAATGACAGCTATCGTCCAAAAATAGACTGAAGTAAGGCTGCCAAGAGGACTTGAAAGCGGGGCAGAATTGCAGGAAACCGATTTCAGGAGGTAGACTGGAATTGCATTGAAAGCATAGGAAAAGAGGCAGAACGTCCACAATGATGCACTTGGCCAAAAAGGGCGTATGAGTTTTTTCCTGAATATATTCAGGAAAAAATGCATACGCCCTTTTTGGCCAACCAAGCAAGCTTGCAAAGGAAATCTGCACTACAATGAAGTCTCACTTCCCCCCGGTCAAAAGGGCCATCTGAAAAAAGTGTAAAATCCAGAAAGGCAGGACAGGCCATGGAGAACTGGGAGCCTTGTTATGCTGAAGGGCGGGATGTAAATTGCCAACAAACACTCGGGAGAAGTGTATGGTGTTTCCTGAAACATCTAAAAAACAAAGCAACAGAGCCTAGGGCACTTCCACTTATGGTCCTATAGCTTAGGGAATTTAAAATCAAAAAGACACAGCCACCCCAAAGTTTCGAACGGCTCTGTTTACAAGAACCTCGTTTACAGTAGAAGTTCAACATCGCAGAAAGTGAAAAATGGATAAAGAACTTGTGGTACTTACGTACAATGCAGTATCACTCAGCAATGAAATCTGTGTCATCAGGCCCTTAGCAGCACAATGAGTGGATTCAGGTACGATGATTCTAACTGAAATAAGTCACACAGAAAAAGAAACATCATAAGATATCAGTAATACACGGAATGTAAACTTGGCTACACAGGAACTGAATTACAGAACAGAACAGGGTCTCAAATTTAGAAAACCAACTTATGCTTGCTTAAGGGTAAAGGTGAGTTGGGGTGCTGCATAAAACCAGAGATTGAAATGAGCACAGATAAAGTTCCTTAAGCCAAATATGGAATAGACAAGAGCTACTCCTTGCTCAACGAAATGGACTCAACACCGCATATTAAACGCCTAAGAATGTACCTGACTAGTAAGTATCTTAAAACCTATGGATTGCTATGTCTCCGAAAGAGAATCAAGCATGTGTACAGGGGCATAAACGCAGCAGTGATAGGATTGGAGAGGTTCGGTGAGCAAATGAAGACCCTTTGAAGTCATATTGCATGGTACCCATTCCACGGGTTTCAACTACCCAGGTTTTAGGTATTCTTCCTTCAGCTAAAACATGCATGTGGAACCCAAGTATGATCAACCATGTGAACGGGAGACGTGTTCAAATATGTCTCAGTTTTCGTACCCTGGTACTCGGGTGCAACATTCCAGACGCTTTACTAACACTCTCCCCACTTGGAAAGTCAGCGCCTTTAACCTCCTGTTTGTCCCAGTTTGCAATTTCTGCGGAAGATGAACAGGAATAGCGAGAACCAATGAGAGACTAGCTGGAGGTGTCTGGACGGGCAAATTTAACTCTCATTTCCCACCAGGAAGAGGAAATAACCAAAGGCTCAGCGTGCCGTGCCGGAACCAGATTAGGGCCTGAAGCCATCCTGCGGTGTTGCGGCCAGCTCAAAAGAAAGCGAGTTGAAGAAAGGAGCTCAGGGGCACTGTAATTCACAAACCTGCAGAGTTATAAATGACAGCTATCGTCCAAAAATAGACTGAAGTAAGGCTGCCAAGAGGACTTGAAAGCGGGGCAGAATTGCAGGAAACCGATTTCAGGAGGTAGACTGGAATTGCATTGAAAGCATAGGAAAAGAGGCAGAACGTCCACAATGATGCACTTGGCCAAAAAGGGCGTATGCGTTTTTTCCTGAATATATTCAGGAAAAAACGCATACGCCCTTTTTGGCCAACCAAGCAAGCTTGCAAAGGAAATCTGCACTACAATGAAGTCTCACTTCCCCCCGGTCAAAAGGGCCATCTGAAAAAAGTGTAAAATCCAGAAAGGCAGGACAGGCCATGGAGAACTGGGAGCCTTGTTATGCTGAAGGGCGGGATGTAAATTGCCAACAAACACTCGGGAGAAGTGTATGGTGTTTCCTGAAACATCTAAAAAACAAAGCAACAGAGCCTAGGGCACTTCCACTTATGGTCCTATAGCTTAGGGAATTTAAAATCAAAAAGACACAGCCACCCCAAAGTTTCGAACGGCTCTGTTTACAAGAACCTCGTTTACAGTAGAAGTTCAACATCGCAGAAAGTGAAAAATGGATAAAGAACGTGTGGTACTTACGTACAATGCAGTATCACTCAGCAATGAAATCTATGTCATCAGGCCCGTAGCAGCATAATGAGTGGATTCAGGTACGATGATTCTAACTGAAATAAGTCACACAGAAAAAGAAACATCATAAGATATCACTAATACACGGAATGTAAACTTGGCTACACAGGAACTGAATTACAGAACAGAACAGGGTCTCAAATTTAGAAAACCAACTTATGCTTGCTTAAGGGTAAAGGTGAGTTGGGGTGCTGCATAAAACCAGAGAAATGAGCACAGATAAAGTTCCTTAAGCCAAATATGGAATAGACAAGAGCTACTCCTTGCTCAACGAAATGGACTCAACACCGCATATTAAATGCCTAAGAATGTACCTGACTAGTAAGTATCTTAAAACCTATGGATTGCTATGTCTCCGAAAGAGAATCAAGCATGTGTACAGGGGCATAAACGCAGCAGTGATAGGATTGGAGAGGTTCGGTGAGCAAATGAAGACCCTTTGAAGTCATATTGCATGGTACCCATTCCACGGGTTTCAACTACCCAGGTTTAAGGTATTCTTCCTTCAGCTAAAACATGCATGTGGAACCTAGAGTATGATCAACCATGTCATCGGGAGACGTGTTCAAATATGTCTCAGTTTTTGTACCCTGGTACTCGGGTGCAACATTCCAGACGCTTTACTAACACTCTCCCCACTTGGAGAGTCAGTCCCTTTAACCTCCTGTTTGGCCCAGTTTGCAATTTCTGTGGAAGATGAACAGGAATAGCGAGAACCAATGAGAGACTAGCTGGAGGTGTCTGGATGGGCAAATTTAACTCTCATTTCCCACCAGGAAGAGGAATTAACCAAAGGCTCAGCGTGCCGTGCCAGAACCAGATTAGGGCCTGAAGACATCCTGCGGTGTTGCGGCCAGGTCACAAGAAAGCGAGTTGAAGAAAGGAGCTCAGGGGCACTGTAATTCACAAACCTGCAGAGTTATAAATAACAGCTATCGTCCAAAAATAGACTGAAGTAAGGCTGCCAAGAGGACTTGAAAGCGGGGCAGAATTGCAGGAAACCGATTTCAGGAGGTAGACTGGAATTGCATTGCAAGCATAGGAAAAGAGGCAGAACGTCCACAATGATGCACTTGGCCAAAAAGGGAGTATGCGTTTTTTCCTGAATATATTCAGGAAAAAACGCATACTCCCTTTTTGGCCAACCAAGCAAGCTTGCAAAGGAAATCTGCACTACAATGAAGTCTCACTTCCCCCTGGTCAAAAGGGCCATCTGAAAAAAGTGTAAAATCCAGAAAGGCAGGACAGGCCATGGAGAACTGGGAGCCTTGTTATGCTGATGGGCGGGATGTAAATTGCCAACAACCACTCGGGAGAAGTGTATGGTGTTTCCTGAAACATCTAAAAAACAAAGCAACAGAGCCTAGGGCACTTCCACTTATGGTCCTATAGCTTAGGGAATTTAAAATCAAAAAGACACAGCCACCCCAAAGTTTGGAACGGCTCTGTTTACAAGAACCTCGTTTACAGTACAAGTTCAACATCGCAGAAATTGAAAAATGGATAAAGAAGTTGTGGTATTTACTTACAAAGCAATATCACTCAGCAATGAAATCTGTGTCATCAGGCCCTTAGCAGCACAATGAGTGGATTCAGGTATGATGATTCTAACTGAAATAAGTCACACAGAAAACGAAACATCATAAGATATCAGTAATACACGGAATGGAAACTTGGCTACACAGGAACTGAATTACAGAACAGAACAGGGTCTCAAATTTAGAAAACCAACTTATGCTTGCTTAAGGGGAAAGGTGAGTTGGGGTGCTGCATAAAACCAGAGATTGAAATGAGCACAGATAAAGTTCCTTAAGCCAAATATGGAATAGACAAGAGCTACTCCTTGCTCAACGAAATGGACTCAACACCGCATATTAAACGCCTAAGAATGTACCTGACTAGTAAGTATCTTAAAACCTATGGATTGCTATGTCTCCGAAAGAGAATCAAGCATGTGTACAGGGGCATAAACGCAGCAGTGATAGGATTGGAGAGGTTCGGTGAGCAAATGAAGACCCTTTGAAGTCATATTGCATGGTACCCATTCCACGGGTTTCAACTACCCAGGTTTTAGGTATTCTTCCTTCAGCTAAAACATGCATGTGGAACCCAAGTATGATCAACCATGTGAACGGGAGACGTGTTCAAATATGTCTCAGTTTTCGTACCCTGGTACTCGGGTGCAACATTCCAGACGCTTTACTAACACTCTCCCCACTTGGAAAGTCAGCGCCTTTAACCTCCTGTTTGTCCCAGTTTGCAATTTCTGTGGAAGATGAACAGGAATAGCGAGAACCAATGAGAGGCTAGCTGGAGGTGTCTGGATGGGCAAATTTAACTCTCATTTCCCACCAGGAAGAGGAAATAACCAAAGGCTCAGCGTGCCGTGCCGGAACCAGATTAGGGCCTGAAGCCATCCTGCGGTGTTGCGGCCAGCTCAAAAGAAAGCGAGTTGAAGAAAGGAGCTCAGGGGCACTGTAATTCACAAACCTGCAGAGTTATAAATGACAGCTATCGTCCAAAAATAGACTGAAGTAAGGCTGCCAAGAGGACTTGAAAGCGGGGCAGAATTGCAGGAAACCGATTTCAGGAGGTAGACTGGAATTGCATTGAAAGCATAGGAAAAGAGGCAGAACGTCCACAATGATGCACTTGGCCAAAAAGGGCGTATGCGTTTTTTCCTGAATATATTCAGGAAAAAACGCATACGCCCTTTTTGGCCAACCAAGCAAGCTTGCAAAGGAAATCTGCACTACAATGAAGTCTCACTTCCCCCCGGTCAAAAGGGCCATCTGAAAAAAGTGTAAAATCCAGAAAGGCAGGACAGGCCATGGAGAACTGGGAGCCTTGTTATGCTGAAGGGCGGGATGTAAATTGCCAACAAACACTCGGGAGAAGTGTATGGTGTTTCCTGAAACATCTAAAAAACAAAGCAACAGAGCCTAGGGCACTTCCACTTATGGTCCTATAGCTTAGGGAATTTAAAATCAAAAAGACACAGCCACCCCAAAGTTTCGAACGGCTCTGTTTACAAGAACCTCGTTTACAGTAGAAGTTCAACATCGCAGAAAGTGAAAAATGGATAAAGAACTTGTGGTACTTACGTACAATGCAGTATCACTCAGCAATGAAATCTATGTCATCAGGCCCGTAGCAGCATAATGAGTGGATTCAGGTACGATGATTCTAACTGAAATAAGTCACACAGAAAAAGAAACATCATAAGATATCACTAATACACGGAATGTAAACTTGGCTACACAGGAACTGAATTACAGAACAGAACAGGGTCTCAAATTTAGAAAACCAACTTATGCTTGCTTAAGGGGAAAGGTGAGTTGGGGTGCTGCATAAAACCAGAGATTGAAATGAGCACAGATAAAGTTCCTTAAGCCAAATATGGAATAGACAAGAGCTACTCCTTGCTCAACGAAATGGACTCAACACCGCATATTAAATGCCTAAGAATGTACCTGACTAGTAAGTATCTTAAAACCTATGGATTGCTATGTCTCCGAAAGAGAATCAAGCATGTGTACAGGGGCATAAACGCAGCAGTGATAGGATTGGAGAGGTTCGGTGAGCAAATGAAGACCCTTTGAAGTCATATTGCATGGTAACCATTCCACGGGTTTCAACTACCCAGGTTTAAGGTATTCTTCCTTCAGCTAAAACATGCATGTGGAACCTAGAGTATGATCAACCATGTCATCGGGAGATGTGTTCAAATATGTCTCAGTTTTTGTACCCTGGTACTCGGGTGCAACATTCCAGACGCTTTACTAACACTCTCCCCACTTGGAGAGACAGTCCCTTTAACCTCCTGTTTGGCCCAGTTTGCAATTTCTGTGGAAGATGAACAGGAATAGCGAGAACCAATGAGAGACTAGCTGGAGGTGTCTGGATGGGCAAATTTAACTCTCATTTCCCACCAGGAAGAGGAATTAACCAAAGGCTCAGCGTGCTGTGCCAGAACCAGATTAGGGCCTGAAGACATCCTGCGGTGTTGCAGCCAGGTCACAAGAAAGCGAGTTGAAGAAAGGAGCTCAGGGGCACTGTAATTCACAAACCTGCAGAGTTATAAATAACAGCTATCGTCCAAAAATAGACTGAAGTAAGGCTGCCAAGAGGACTTGAAAGCGGGGCAGAATTGCAGGAAACCGATTTCAGGAGGTAGACTGGAATTGCATTGCAAGCATAGGAAAAGAGGCAGAACGTCCACAATGATGCACTTGGCCAAAAAGGGCGTATGCGTTTTTTCCTGAATATATTCAGGAAAAAACGCATACGCCCTTTTTGGCCAACCAAGCAAGCTTGCAAAGGAAATCTGCACTACAATGAAGTCTCACTTCCCCCCGGTCAAAAGGGCCATCTGAAAAAAGTGTAAAATCCAGAAAGGCAGGACAGGCCATGGAGAACTGGGAGCCTTGTTATGCTGATGGGCGGGATGTAAATTGCCAACAACCACTCGGGAGAAGTGTATGGTGTTTCCTGAAACATCTAAAAAACAAAGCAACAGAGCCTAGGGCACTTCCACTTATGGTCCTATAGCTTAGGGAATTTAAAATCAAAAAGACACAGCCACCCCAAAGTTTCGAACGGCTCTGTTTACAAGAACCTCGTTTACAGTACAAGTTCAACATCGCAGAAATTGAAAAATGGATAAAGAAGTTGTGGTATTTACTTACAAAGCAATATCACTCAGCAATGAAATCTGTGTCATCAGGCCCTTAGCAGCACAATGAGTGGATTCAGGTATGATGATTCTAACTGAAATAAGTCACACAGAAAACGAAACATCATAAGATATCAGTAATACACGGAATGGAAACTTGGCTACACAGGAACTGAATTACAGAACAGAACAGGGTCTCAAATTTAGAAAACCAACTTATGCTTGCTTAAGGGGAAAGGTGAGTTGGGGTGCTGCATAAAACCAGAGATTGAAATGAGCACAGATAAAGTTCCTTAAGCCAAATATGGAATAGACAAGAGCTACTCCTTGCTCAACGAAATGGACTCAACACCGCATATTAAACGCCTAAGAATGTACCTGACTAGTAAGTATCTTAAAACCTATGGATTGCTATGTCTCCGAAAGAGAATCAAGCATGTGTACAGGGGCATAAACGCAGCAGTGATAGGATTGGAGAGGTTCGGTGAGCAAATGAAGACCCTTTGAAGTCATATTGCATGGTAACCATTCCACGGGTTTCAACTACCCAGGTTTTAGGTATTCTTCCTTCAGCTAAAACATGCATGTGGAACCCAAGTATGATCAACCATGTGAACGGGAGACGTGTTCAAATATGTCTCAGTTTTCCTCCCCTGGTACTCGGGTGCAACATTCCAGACGCTTTACTAACACTCTCCCCACTTGGAAAGTCAGCGCCTTTAACCTCCTGTTTGTCCAAGTTTGCAATTTCTGCAGAAGATGAACAGGAATAGCGAGAACCAATGAGAGGCTAGCTGGAGGTGTCTGGATGGGCAAATTTAACTCTCATTTCCCACCAGGAAGAGGAAATAACCAAAGGCTCAGCGTGCCGTGCCGGAACCAGATTAGGGCCTGAAGCCATCCTGCGGTGTTGCGGCCAGCTCAAAAGAAAGCGAGTTGAAGAAAGGAGCTCAGGGACACTGTAATTCACAAACCTGCAGAGTTATAAATGACAGCTATCGTCCAAAAATAGACTGAAGTAAGGCTGCCAAGAGGACTTGAAAGCGGGGCAGAATTGCAGGAAACCGATTTCAGGAGGTAGACTGGAATTGCATTGAAAGCATAGGAAAAGAGGCAGAACGTCCACAATGATGCACTTGGCCAAAAAGGGCGTATGCGTTTTTTCCTGAATATATTCAGGAAAAAACGCATACGCCCTTTTTGGCCAACCAAGCAAGCTTGCAAAGGAAATCTGCACTACAATGAAGTCTCACTTCCCCCCGGTCAAAAGGGCCATCTGAAAAAAGTGTAAAATCCAGAAAGGCAGGACAGGCCATGGAGAACTGGGAGCCTTGTTATGCTGATGGGCGGGATGTAAATTGCCAACAACCACTCGGGAGAAGTGTATGGTGTTTCCTGAAACATCTAAAAAACAAAGCAACAGAGCCTAGGGCACTTCCACTTATGGTCCTATAGCTTAGGGAATTTAAAATCAAAAAGACACAGCCACCCCAAAGTTTGGAACGGCTCTGTTTACAAGAACCTCGTTTACAGTACAAGTTCAACATCGCAGAAATTGAAAAATGGATAAAGAAGTTGTGGTATTTACTTACAAAGCAATATCACTCAGCAATGAAATCTGTGTCATCAGGCCCTTAGCAGCACAATGAGTGGATTCAGGTATGATGATTCTAACTGAAATAAGTCACACAGAAAAAGAAACATCATAAGATATCAGTAATACACGGAATGGAAACTTGGCTACACAGGAACTGAATTACAGAACAGAACAGGGTCTCAAATTTAGAAAACCAACTTATGCTTGCTTAAGGGGAAAGGTGAGTTGGGGTGCTGCATAAAACCAGAGATTGAAATGAGCACAGATAAAGTTCCTTAAGCCAAATATGGAATAGACAAGAGCTACTCCTTGCTCAACGAAATGGACTCAACACCGCATATTAAACGCCTAAGAATGTACCTGACTAGTAAGTATCTTAAAACCTATGGATTGCTATGTCTCCGAAAGAGAATCAAGCATGTGTACAGGGGCATAAACGCAGCAGTGATAGGATTGGAGAGGTTCGGTGAGCAAATGAAGACCCTTTGAAGTCATATTGCATGGTACCCATTCCACGGGTTTCAACTACCCAGGTTTTAGGTATTCTTCCTTCAGCTAAAACATGCATGTGGAACCCAAGTATGATCAACCATGTGAACGGGAGACGTGTTCAAATATGTCTCAGTTTTCCTCCCCTGGTACTCGGGTGCAACATTCCAGACGCTTTACTAACACTCTCCCCACTTGGAAAGTCAGCGCCTTTAACCTCCTGTTTGTCCAAGTTTGCAATTTCTGCGGAAGATGAACAGGAATAGCGAGAACCAATGAGAGGCTAGCTGGAGGTGTCTGGACGGGCAAATTTAACTCTCATTTCCCACCAGGAAGAGGAAATAACCAAAGGCTCAGCGTGCCGTGCCAGATCCAGATTAGGGCCTGAAGACATCCTGCGGTGTTGCGGCCAGCTCAAAAGAAAGCGAGTTGAAGAAAGGAGCTCAGGGGCACTGTAATTCACAAACCTGCAGAGTTATAAATGACAGCTATCGTCCAAAAATAGACTGAAGTAAGGCTGCCAAGAGGACTTGAAAGCGGGGCAGAATTGCAGGAAACCGATTTCAGGAGGTAGACTGGAATTGCATTGAAAGCATAGGAAAAGAGGCAGAACGTCCACAATGATGCACTTGGACAAAAAGGGCGTATGAGTTTTTTCCTGAATATATTCAGGAAAAAACGCATACGCCCTTTTTGGCCAACCAAGCAAGCTTGCAAAGGAAATCTGCACTACAATGAAGTCTCACTTCCCCCCGGTCAAAAGGGCCATCTGAAAAAAGTGTAAAATCCAGAAAGGCAGGACAGGCCATGGAGAACTGGGAGCCTTGTTATGCTGAAGGGCGGGATGTAAATTGCCAACAAACACTCGGGAGAAGTGTATGGTGTTTCCTGAAACATCTAAAAAACAAAGCAACAGAGCCTAGGGCACTTCCACTTATGGTCCTATAGCTTAGGGAATTTAAAATCAAAAAGACACAGCCACCCCAAAGTTTCGAACGGCTCTGTTTACAAGAACCTCGTTTATAGTAGAAGTTCAACATCGCAGAAAGTGAAAAATGGATAAAGAACTTGTGGTACTTACGTACAATGCAGTATCACTCAGCAATGAAATCTGTGTCATCAGGCCCTTAGCAGCACAATGAGTGGATTCAGGTACGATGATTCTAACTGAAATAAGTCACACAGAAAAAGAAACATCATAAGATATCAGTAATACACGGAATGTAAACTTGGCTACACAGGAACTGAATTACAGAACAGAACAGGGTCTCAAATTTAGAAAACCAACTTATGCTTGCTTAAGGGTAAAGGTGAGTTGGGGTGCTGCATAAAACCAGAGATTGAAATGAGCACAGATAAAGTTCCTTAAGCCAAATATGGAATAGACAAGAGCTACTCCTTGCTCAACGAAATGGACTCAACACCGCATATTAAACGCCTAAGAATGTACCTGACTAGTAAGTATCTTAAAACCTATGGATTGCTATGTCTCCGAAAGAGAATCAAGCATGTGTACAGGGGCATAAACGCAGCAGTGATAGGATTGGAGAGGTTCGGTGAGCAAATGAAGACCCTTTGAAGTCATATTGCATGGTACCCATTCCACGGGTTTCAACTACCCAGGTTTTAGGTATTCTTCCTTCAGCTAAAACATGCATGTGGAACCCAAGTATGATCAACCATGTGAACGGGAGACGTGTTCAAATATGTCTCAGTTTTCCTCCCCTGGTACTCGGGTGCAACATTCCAGACGCTTTACTAACACTCTCCCCACTTGGAAAGTCAGCGCCTTTAACCTCCTGTTTGTCCAAGTTTGCAATTTCTGCGGAAGATGAACAGGAATAGCGAGAACCAATGAGAGGCTAGCTGGAGGTGTCTGGACGGGCAAATTTAACTCTCATTTCCCACCAGGAAGAGGAAATAACCAAAGGCTCAGCGTGCCGTGCCGGAACCAGATTAGGGCCTGAAGCCATCCTGCGGTGTTGCGGCCAGGTCACAAGAAAGCGAGTTGAAGAAAGGAGCTCAGGGGCACTGTAATTCACAAACCTGCAGAGTTATAAATGACAGCTATCGTCCAAAAATAGACTGAAGTAAGGCTGCCAAGAGGACTTGAAAGCGGGGCAGAATTGCAGGAAACCGATTTCAGGAGGTAGACTGGAATTGCATTGCAAGCATAGGAAAAGAGGCAGAACGTCCACAATGATGCACTTGGCCAAAAAGGGCGTATGCGTTTTTTCCTGAATATATTCAGGAAAAAACGCATACGCCCTTTTTGGCCAACCAAGCAAGCTTGCAAAGGAAATCTGCACTACAATGAAGTCTCACTTCCCCCCGGTCAAAAGGGCCATCTGAAAAAAGTGTAAAATCCAGAAAGGCAGGACAGGCCATGGAGAACTGGGAGCCTTGTTATGCTGAAGGGCGGGATGTAAATTGCCAACAACCACTCGGGAGAAGTGTATGGTGTTTCCTGAAACATCTAAAAAACAAAGCAACAGAGCCTAGGGCACTTCCACTTATGGTCCTATAGCTTAGGGAATTTAAAATCAAAAAGACACAGCCACCCCAATGTTTCGAACGGCTCTGTTTACAAGAACCTCGTTTACAGTACAAGTTCAACATCGCAGAAAGTGAAAAATGGATAAAAAAGTTGTGGTATTTACTTACAAAGCAATATCACTCAGCAATGAAATCTGTGTCATCAGGACCTTAGCAGCACAATGAGTGGATTCAGGTATGATGATTCTAACTGAAATAAGTCACACAGAAAAAGAAACATCATAAGATATCAGGAATACACGGAATGGAAACTTGGCTACACAGGAACTGAATTACAGAACAGAACAGGGTCTCAAATTTAGAAAACCAACTTATGCTTGCTTAAGGGTAAAGGTGAGTTGGGGTGCTGCATAAAACCAGAGATTGAAATGAGCACAGATAAAGTTCCTTAAGCCAAATATGGAATAGACAAGAGCTACTCCTTGCTCAACGAAATGGACTCAACACCGCATATTAAATGCCTAAGAATGTACCTGACTAGTAAGTATCTTAAAACCTATGGATTGCTATGTCTCCGAAAGAGAATCAAGAATGTGTACAGGGGCATAAACGCGGCAGTGATAGGATTGGAGAGGTTCGGTGAGCAAATGAAGACCCTTTGAAGTCATATTGCATGGTACCCATTCCACGGGTTTCAACTACCCAGGTTTAAGGTATTCTTCCTTCAGCTAAAACATGCATGTGGAACCTAGAGTATGATCAACCATGTCATCGGGAGACGTGTTCAAATATGTCTCAGTTTTCATACCCTGGTACTCGGGTGCAACATTCCAGACGCTTTACTAACACTCTCCCCACTTGGAGAGTCAGTCCCTTTAACCTCCTGTTTGGCCCAGTTTGCAATTTCTGCGGAAGATGAACAGGAATAGCGAGAACCAATGAGAGACTAGCTGGAGGTGTCTGGATGGGCAAATTTAACTCTCATTTCCCACCAGGAAGAGGAATTAACCAAAGGCTCAGCGTGCCGTGCCAGAACCAGATTAGGGCCTGAAGACATCCTGCGGTGTTGCAGCCAGGTCACAAAAAAGCGAGTTGAAGAAAGGAGCTCAGGGGCACTGTAATTCACAAACCTGCAGAGTTATAAATGACAGCTATCGTCCAAAAATAGACTGAAGTAAGGCTGCCAAGAGGACTTGAAAGCGGGGCAGAATTGCAGGAAACCGATTTCAGGAGGTAGACTGGAATTGCATTGCAAGCATAGGAAAAGAGGCAGAACGTCCACAATGATGCACTTGGCCAAAAAGGGCGTATGCGTTTTTTCCTGAATATATTCAGGAAAAAACGCATATGCCCTTTTTGGCCAACCAAGCAAGCTTGCAAAGGAAATCTGCACTACAATGAAGTCTCACTTCCCCCCGGTCAAAAGGGCCATCTGAAAAAAGTGTAAAATCCAGAAAGGCAGGACAGGCCATGGAGAACTGGGAGCCTTGTTATGCTGAAGGGCGGGATGTAAATTGCCAACAACCACTCGGGAGAAGTGTATGGTGTTTCCTGAAACATCTAAAAAACAAAGCAACAGAGCCTAGGGCACTTCCACTTATGGTCCTATAGCTTAGGGAATTTAAAATCAAAAAGACACAGCCACCCCAATGTTTCGAACGGCTCTGTTTACAAGAACCTCGTTTACAGTACAAGTTCAACATCGCAGAAATTGAAAAATGGATAAAGAAGTTGTGGTATTTACTTACAAAGCAATATCACTCAGCAATGAAATCTGTGTCATCAGGCCCTTAGCAGCACAATGAGTGGATTCAGGTATGATGATTCTAACTGAAATAAGTCACACAGAAAAAGAAACATCATAAGATATCAGTAATACACGGAATGGAAACTTGGCTACACAGGAACTGAATTACAGAACAGAACAGGGTCTCAAATTTAGAAAACCAACTTATGCTTGCTTAAGGGGAAAGGTGAGTTGGGGTGCTGCATAAAACCAGAGATTGAAATGAGCACAGATAAAGTTCCTTAAGCCAAATATGGAATAGACAAGAGCTACTCCTTGCTCAACGAAATGGACTCAACACCGCATATTAAACGCCTAAGAATGTACCTGACTAGTAAGTATCTTAAAACCTATGGATTGCTATGTCTCCGAAACAGAATCAAGCATGTGTACAGGGGCATAAACGCAGCAGTGATAGGATTGGAGAGGTTCGGTGAGCAAATGAAGACCCTTTGAAGTCATATTGCATGGTACCCATTCCACGGGTTTCAACTACCCAGGTTTTAGGTATTCTTCCTTCAGCTAAAACATGCATGTGGAACCCAAGTATGATCAACCATGTGAACGGGAGACGTGTTCAAATATGTCTCAGTTTTCGTACCCTGGTACTCGGGTGCAACATTCCAGACGCTTTACTAACACTCTCCCCACTTGAAAAGTCAGCGCCTTTAACCTCCTGTTTGGCCCAGTTTGCAATTTCTGCGGAAGATGAACAGGAATAGCGAGAACCAATGAGAGGCTAGCTGGAGGTGTCTGGACGGGCAAATTTAACTCTCATTTCCCACCAGGAAGAGGAAATAACCAAAGGCTCAGCGTGCCGTGCCAGAACCAGATTAGGGCCTGAAGACATCCTGCGGTGTTGCGGCCAGGTCACAAGAAAGCGAGTTGAAGAAAGGAGCTCAGGGGCACTGTAATTCACAAACCTGCAGAGTTATAAATGACAGCTATCGTCCAAAAATAGACTGAAGTAAGGCTGCCAAGAGGACTTGAAAGCGGGGCAGAATTGCAGGAAACCGATTTCAGGAGGTAGACTGGAATTGCATTGAAAGCATAGGAAAAGAGGCAGAACGTCCACAATGATGCACTTGGCCAAAAAGGGCGTATGCGTTTTTTCCTGAATATATTCAGGATAAAACGCATACGCCCTTTTTGGCCAACCAAGCAAGCTTGCAAAGGAAATCTGCACTACAATGAAGTCTCACTTCCCCCCGGTCAAAAGGGCCATCTGAAAAAAGTGTAAAATCCAGAAAGGCAGGACAGGCCATGGAGAACTGGGAGCCTTGTTATGCTGAAGGGCGGGATGTAAATTGCCAACAAACACTCGGGAGAAGTGTATGGTGTTTCCTGAAACATCTAAAAAACAAAGCAACAGAGCCTAGGGCACTTCCACTTATGGTCCTATAGCTTAGGGAATTTAAAATCAAAAAGACACAGCCACCCCAAAGTTTGGAACGGCTCTGTTTACAAGAACCTCGTTTACAGTACAAGTTCAACATCGCAGAAATTGAAAAATGGATAAAGAACTTGTGGTACTTACGTACAATGCAGTATCACTCAGCAATGAAATCTATGTCATCAGGCCCGTAGCAGCATAATGAGTGGATTCAGGTACGATGATTCTAACTGAAATAAGTCACACAGAAAAAGAAACATCATAAGATATCACTAATACACGGAATGTAAACTTGGCTACACAGGAACTGAATTACAGAACAGAACAGGGTCTCAAATTTAGAAAACCAACTTATGCTTGCTTAAGGGTAAAGGTGAGTTGGGGTGCTGCATAAAACCAGAGATTGAAATGAGCACAGATAAAGTTCCTTAAGCCAAATATGGAATAGACAAGAGCTACTCCTTGCTCAACGAAATGGACTCAACACCGCATATTAAATGCCTAAGAATGTACCTGACTAGTAAGTATCTTAAAACCTATGGATTGCTATGTCTCCGAAAGAGAATCAAGCATGTGTACAGGGGCATAAACGCAGCAGTGATAGGATTGGAGAGGTTCGGTGAGCAAATGAAGACCCTTTGAAGTCATATTGCATGGTACCCATTCCACGGGTTTCAACTACCCAGGTTTAAGGTATTCTTCCTTCAGCTAAAACATGCATGTGGGACCTAGAGTATGATCAACCATGTGATCGGGAGACGTGTTCAAATATGTCTCAGTTTTCGTACCCTGGTACTCGGGTGCAACATTCCAGACGCTTTACTAACACTCTCCCCACTTGGAGAGTCAGTCCCTTTAACCTCCTGTTTGGCCCAGTTTGCAATTTCTGTGGAAGATGAACAGGAATAGCGAGAACCAATGAGAGACTAGCTGGAGGTGTCTGGATGGGCAAATTTAACTCTCATTTCCCACCAGGAAGAGGAATTAACCAAAGGCTCAGCGTGCCGTGCCAGAACCAGATTAGGGCCTGAAGACATCCTGCGGTGTTGCGGCCAGGTCACAAGAAAGCGAGTTGAAGAAAGGAGCTCAGGGGCACTGTAATTCACAAACCTGCAGAGTTATAAATGACAGCTATCGTCCAAAAATAGACTGAAGTAAGGCTGCCAAGAGGACTTGAAAGCGGGGCAGAATTGCAGGAAACCGATTTCAGGAGGTAGACTGGAATTGCATTGAAAGCATAGGAAAAGAGGCAGAACGTCCACAATGATGCACTTGGCCAAAAAGTGCGTATGCGTTTTTTCCTGAATATATTCAGGAAAAAACGCATACGCCCTTTTTGGCCAACCAAGCAAGCTTGCAAAGGAAATCTGCACTACAATGAAGTCTCACTTCCCCCCGGTCAAAAGGGCCATCTGAAAAAAGTGTAAAATCCAGAAAGGCAGGACAGGCCATGGAGAACTGGGAGCCTTGTTATGCTGATGGGCGGGATGTAAATTGCCAACAACCACTCGGGAGAAGTGTATGGTGTTTCCTGAAACATCTAAAAAACAAAGCAACAGAGCCTAGGGCACTTCCACTTATGGTCCTATAGCTTAGGGAATTTAAAATCAAAAAGACACAGCCACCCCAAAGTTTGGAACGGCTCTGTTTACAAGAACCTCGTTTACAGTACAAGTTCAACATCGCAGAAATTGAAAAATGGATAAAGAAGTTGTGGTATTTACTTACAAAGCAATATCACTCAGCAATGAAATCTGTGTCATCAGGCCCTTAGCAGCACAATGAGTGGATTCAGGTATGATGATTCTAACTGAAATAAGTCACACAGAAAAAGAAACATCATAAGATATCAGTAATACACGGAATGTAAACTTGGCTACACAGGAACTGAATTACAGAACAGAAAAGGGTCTCAAATTTAGAAAACCAACTTATGCTTGCTTAAGGGGAAAGGTGAGTTGGGGTGCTGCATAAAACCAGAGATTGAAATGAGCACAGATAAAGTTCCTTAAGCCAAATATGGAATAGACAAGAGCTACTCCTTGCTCAACGAAATGGACTCAACACCGCATATTAAACGCCTAAGAATGTACCTGACTAGTAAGTATCTTAAAACCTATGGATTGCTATGTCTCCGAAACAGAATCAAGCATGTGTACAGGGGCATAAACGCAGCAGTGATAGGATTGGAGAGGTTCGGTGAGCAAATGAAGACCCTTTGAAGTCATATTGCATGGTACCCATTCCACGGGTTTCAACTACCCAGGTTTTAGGTATTCTTCCTTCAGCTAAAACATGCATGTGGAACCCAAGTATGATCAACCATGTGAACGGGAGACGTGTTCAAATATGTCTCAGTTTTCCTCCCCTGGTACTCGGGTGCAACATTCCAGACGCTTTACTAACACTCTCCCCACTTGGAAAGTCAGCGCCTTTAACCTCCTGTTTGTCCCAGTTTGCAATTTCTGCGGAAGATGAACAGGAATAGCGAGAACCAATGAGAGGCTAGCTGGAGGTGTCTGGACGGGCAAATTTAACTCTCATTTCCCACCAGGAAGAGGAAATAACCAAAGGCTCAGCGTGCCGTGCCGGAACCAGATTAGGGCCTGAAGCCATCCTACGGTGTTGCGGCCAGCTCAAAAGAAAGCGAGTTGAAGAAAGGAGCTCAGGGGCACTGTAATTCACAAACCTGCAGAGTTATAAATGACAGCTATCGTCCAAAAATAGACTGAAGTAAGGCTGCCAAGAGGACTTGAAAGCGGGGCAGAATTGCAGGAAACCGATTTCAGGAGGTAGACTGGAATTGCATTGAAAGCATAGGAAAAGAGGCAGAACGTCCACAATGATGCACTTGGCCAAAAAGGGCGTATGCGTTTTTTCCTGAATATATTCAGGAAAAAACGCATACGCCCTTTTTGGCCAACCAAGCAAGCTTGCAAAGGAAATCTGCACTACAATGAAGTCTCACTTCCCCCCGGTCAAAAGGGCCATCTGAAAAAAGTGTAAAATCCAGAAAGGCAGGACAGGCCATGGAGAACTGGGAGCCTTGTTATGCTGATGGGCGGGATGTAAATTGCCAACAAACACTCGGGAGAAGTGTATGGTGTTTCCTGAAACATCTAAAAAACAAAGCAACAGAGCCTAGGGCACTTCCACTTATGGTCCTATAGCTTAGGGAATTTAAAATCAAAAAGACACAGCCACCTCAAAGTTTCGAACGGCTCTGTTTACAAGAACCTCGTTTACAGTAGAAGTTCAACATCGCAGAAAGTGAAAAATGGATAAAGAACTTGTGGTACTTACGTACAATTCAGTATCACTCAGCAATGAAATCTATGTCATCAGGCCCGTAGCAGCATAATGAGTGGATTCAGGTACGATGATTCTAACTGAAATAAGTCACACAGAAAAAGAAACATCATAAGATATCACTAATACACGGAATGGAAACTTGGCTACACAGGAACTGAATTACAGAACAGAACAGGGTCTCAAATTTAGAAAACCAACTTATGCTTGCTTAAGGGTAAAGGTGAGTTGGGGTGCTGCATAGAACCAGAGATTGAAATGAGCACAGATAAAGTTCCTTAAGCCAAATATGGAATAGACAAGAGCTACTCCTTGCTCAACGAAATGGACTCAACACCGCATATTAAACGCCTAAGAATGTACCTGACTAGTAAGTATCTTAAAACCTATGGATTGCTATGTCTCCGAAAGAGAATCAAGCATGTGTACAGGGGCATAAACGCAGCAGTGATAGGATTGGAGAGGTTCGGTGAGCAAATGAAGACCCTTTGAAGTCATATTGCATGGTACCCATTCCACGGGTTTCAACTACCCAGGTTTAAGGTATTCTTCCTTCAGCTAAAACATGCATGTGGGACCTAGAGTATGATCAACCATGTGATCGGGAGACGTGTTCAAATATGTCTCAGTTTTCGTACCCTGGTACTCGGGTGCAACATTCCAGACGCTTTACTAACACTCTCCCCACTTGGAGAGTCAGTCCCTTTAACCTCCTGTTTGGCCCAGTTTGCAATTTCTGTGGAAGATGAACAGGAATAGCGAGAACCAATGAGAGACTAGCTGGAGGTGTCTGGATGGGCAAATTTAACTCTCATTTCCCACCAGGAAGAGGAATTAACCTAAGGCTCAGCGTGCCGTGCCAGAACCAGATTAGGGCCTGAAGACATCCTGCGGTGTTGCGGCCAGGTCACAAGAAAGCGAGTTGAAGAAAGGAGCTCAGGGGCACTGTAATTCACAAACCTGCAGAGTTATAAATGACAGCTATCGTCCAAAAATAGACTGAAGTAAGGCTGCCAAGAGGACTTGAAAGCGGGGCAGAATTGCAGGAAACCGATTTCAGGAGGTAGACTGGAATTGCATTGAAAGCATAGGAAAAGAGGCAGAACGTCCACAATGATGCACTTGGCCAAAAAGGGCGTATGCGTTTTTTCCTGAATATATTCAGGATAAAACGCATACGCCCTTTTTGGCCAACCAAGCAAGCTTGCAAAGGAAATCTGCACTACAATGAAGTCTCACTTCCCCCCGGTCAAAAGGGCCATCTGAAAAAAGTGTAAAATCCAGAAAGGCAGGACAGGCCATGGAGAACTGGGAGCCTTGTTATGCTGAAGGGCGGGATGTAAATTGCCAACAAACACTCGGGAGAAGTGTATGGTGTTTCCTGAAACATCTAAAAAACAAAGCAACAGAGCCTAGGGCACTTCCACTTATGGTCCTATAGCTTAGGGAATTTAAAATCAAAAAGACACAGCCACCCCAAAGTTTCGAACGGCTCTGTTTACAAGAACCTCGTTTACAGTACAAGTTCAACATCGCAGAAAGTGAAAAATGGATAAAGAACTTGTGGTACTTACGTACAATGCAGTATCACTCAGCAATGAAATCTATGTCATCAGGCCCTTAGCAGCATAATGAGTGGATTCAGGTACGATGATTCTAACTGAAATAAGTCACACAGAAAAAGAAACATCATAAGATATCACTAATACACGGAATGTAAACTTGGCTACACAGGAACTGAATTACAGAACAGAACAGGGTCTCAAATTTAGAAAACCAACTTATGCTTGCTTAAGGGGAAAGGTGAGTTGGGGTGCTGCATAAAACCAGAGATTGAAATGAGCACAGATAAAGTTCCTTAAGCCAAATATGGAATAGACAAGAGCTACTCCTTGCTCAACGAAATGGACTCAACACCGCATATTAAACGCCTAAGAATGTACCTGACTAGTAAGTATCTTAAAACCTATGGATTGCTATGTCTCCGAAACAGAATCAAGCATGTGTACAGGGGCATAAACGCAGCAGTGATAGGATTGGAGAGGTTCGGTGAGCAAATGAAGACCCTTTGAAGTCATATTGCATGGTACCCATTCCACGGGTTTCAACTACCCAGGTTTAAGGTATTCTTCCTTCAGCTAAAACATGCATGTGGAACCTAGAGTATGATCAACCATGTGATCGGGAGACGTGTTCAAATATGTCTCAGTTTTCGTACCCTGGTACTCGGGTGCAACATTCCAGACGCTTTACTAACACTCTCCCCACTTGGAGAGTCAGTCCCTTTAACCTCCTGTTTGGCCCAGTTTGCAATTTCTGTGGAAGATGAACAGGAATAGCGAGAACCAATGAGAGACTAGCTGGAGGTGTCTGGATGGGCAAATTTAACTCTCATTTCCCACCAGGAAGAGGAATTAACCAAAGGCTCAGCGTGCCGTGCCAGAACCAGATTAGGGCCTGAACACATCCTGCGGTGTTGCGGCCAGGTCACAAGAAAGCGAGTTGAAGAAAGGAGCTCAGGGGCACTGTAATTCACAAACCTGCAGAGTTATAAATGACAGCTATCGTCCAAAAATAGACTGAAGTAAGGCTGCCAAGAGGACTTGAAAGCGGGGCAGAATTGCAGGAAACCGATTTCAGGAGGTAGACTGGAATTGCATTGAAAGCATAGGAAAAGAGGCAGAACGTCCACAATGATGCACTTGGCCAAAAAGGGCGTATGCGTTTTTTCCTGAATATATTCAGGAAAAAACGCATACGCCCTTTTTGGCCAACCAAGCAAGCTTGCAAAGGAAATCTGCACTACAATGAAGTCTCACTTCCCCCCGGTCAAAAGGGCCATCTGAAAAAAGTGTAAAATCCAGAAAGGCAGGACAGGCCATGGAGAACTGGGAGCCTTGTTATGCTGATGGGCGGGATGTAAATTGCCAACAACCACTCGGGAGAAGTGTATGGTGTTTCCTGAAACATCTAAAAAACAAAGCAACAGAGCCTAGGGCACTTCCACTTATGGTCCTATAGCTTAGGGAATTTAAAATCAAAAAGACACAGCCACCCCAAAGTTTCGAACGGCTCTGTTTACAAGAACCTCGTTTACAGTACAAGTTCAACATCGCAGAAATTGAAAAATGGATAAAGAAGTTGTGGTATTTACTTACAAAGCAATATCACTCAGCAATGAAATCTGTGTCATCAGGCCCTTAGCAGCACAATGAGTGGATTCAGGTATGATGATTCTAACTGAAATAAGTCACACAGAAAAAGAAACATCATAAGATATCAGTAATACACGGAATGTAAACTTGGCTACACAGGAACTGAATTACAGAACAGAACAGGGTCTCAAATTTAGAAAACCAACTTATGCTTGCTTAAGGGGAAAGGTGAGTTGGGGTGCTGCATAAAACCAGAGATTGAAATGAGCACAGATAAAGTTCCTTAAGCCAAATATGGAATAGACAAGAGCTACTCCTTGCTCAACGAAATGGACTCAACACCGCATATTAAACGCCTAAGAATGTACCTGACTAGTAAGTATCTTAAAACCCATGGATTGCTATGTCTCCGAAAGAGAATCAAGCATGTGTACAGGGGCATAAACGCAGCAGTGATAGGATTGGAGAGGTTCGGTGAGCAAATGAAGACCCTTTGAAGTCATATTGCATGGTACCCATTCCACGGGTTTCAACTACCCAGGTTTTAGGTATTCTTCCTTCAGCTAAAACATGCATGTGGAACCCAAGTATGATCAACCATGTGATCGGGAGACGTGTTCAAATATGTCTCAGTTTTCCTCCCCTGGTACTCGGGTGCAACATTCCAGACGCTTTACTAACACTCTCCCCACTTGGAAAGTCAGCGCCTTTAACCTCCTGTTTGGCCCAGTTTGCAATTTCTGCAGAAGATGAACAGGAATAGCGAGAACCAATGAGAGGCTAGCTGGAGGTGTCTGGATGGGCAAATTAAACTCTCATTTCCCACCAGGAAGAGGAATTAACCAAAGGCTCAGCGTGCCGTGCCGGAACCAGATTAGGGCCTGAAGCCATCCTGCGGTGTTGCGGCCAGCTCAAAAGAAAGCGAGTTGAAGAAAGGAGCTCAGGGGCACTGAATTTCACAAACCTGCAGAGTTATAAATGACAGCTATCGTCCAAAAATAGACTGAAGTAAGGCTGCCAAGAGGACTTGAAAGCGGGGCAGAATTGCAGGAATCCGATTTCAGGAGGTAGACTGGAATTGCATTGAAAGCATAGGAAAAGAGGCAGAACGTCCACAATGATGCACTTGGCCAAAAAGGGCGTATGCGTTTTCTCCTGAATATATTCAGGAAAAAACGCATACGCCCTTTTTGGCCAACCAAGCAAGCTTGCAAAGGAAATCTGCACTACAATGAAGTCTCACTTCCCCCCGGTCAAAAGGGCCATCTGAAAAAAGTGTAAAATCCAGAAAGGCAGGACAGGCCATGGAGAACTGGGAGCCTTGTTATGCTGAAGGGCGGGATGTAAATTGCCAACAACCACTCGGGAGAAGTGTATGGTGTTTCCTGAAACATCTAAAAAACAAAGCAACAGAGCCTAGGGCACTTCCACTTATGGTCCTATAGCTTAGGGAATTTAAAATCAAAAAGACACAGCCACCCCAAAGTTTGGAACGGCTCTGTTTACAAGAACCTCGTTTACAGTACAAGTTCAACATCGCAGAAAGTGAAAAATGGATAAAAAAGTTGTGGTATTTACTTACAAAGCAATATCACTCAGCAATGAAATCTGTGTCATCAGGACCTTAGCAGCACAATGAGTGGATTCAGGTACGATGATTCTAACTGAAATAAGTCACACAGAAAAAGAAACATCATAAGATATCGCTAATACACGGAATGTAAACTTGCCTACACAGGAACTGAATTACAGAACAGAACAGGGTCTCAAATTTAGAAAACCAACTTATGCTTGCTTAAGGGGAAAGGTGAGTTGGGGTGCTGCATAAAACCAGAGATTGAAATGAGCACAGATAAAGTTCCTTAAGCCAAATATGGAATAGACAAGAGCTACTCCTTGCTCAACGAAATGGACTCAACACCGCATATTAAATGCCTAAGAATGTACCTGACTAGTAAGTATCTTAAAACCTATGGATTGCTATGTCTCCGAAAGAGAATCAAGCATGTGTACAGGGGCATAAACGCAGCAGTGATAGGATTGGAGAGGTTCGGTGAGCAAATGAAGACCCTTTGAAGTCATATTGCATGGTACCCATTCCACGGGTTTCAACTACCCAGGTTTTAGGTATTCTTCCTTCAGCTAAAACATGCATGTGGGACCTAGAGTATGATCAACCATGTGATCGGGAGACGTGTTCAAATATGTCTCAGTTTT